>NC_136067.1:1125120465-1126320465 GCF_964261635.1 Lissotriton helveticus
AATTTCCTCTTCAATCATCTCATCTGGAATCTCCTCATTAAAAGTCTGCAATGATGATTCTTGTAACTCTATGGTCTCCAAACACTCGATAAATTCGCCATCAAGAGATTGATCAAAAAAATCATTCAAGTCATCTCCTCCTTCTGACAATATTTCATTATTGGTGCTGTCCATTTCAATCAATGTAGTGGAATCATTCAAGTCATCTCCTCGTGACAATATTTCATTATTGGTGCTCTCAATTTCAATCAATGTAGTGGAATCATTCAAGTCATCTCCTCCTTGTGACAATATTTCATTATTGGTGCTGTCCATTTCAATCAATCTAATGGAATCATACAAGCCATCTCCTCCTTGTGACAATATTTCATTATTGGTGCTCTCAATTTCAATCAATGTAGTGGAATCATTCAAGTCATCTCCTTGTGACAATATTTCATTCTTGGTGCTGTCCATTTCAATCAATCTAATGGAATCATACAAGTCATGTCCTCCTTGTGACAATATTTCATTATTGGTGCTCTCAATTTCAATCAATGTAGTGGACAATTCAAAAGAAATTGCCACGGTCTCTTCATTGTGAGCCATTTTATTTTGAAATTGCTTGCTGTAAATTGCAGAAAAAAATAATCACTTTCATTTATCGTTTTTAGTAATACATAATATAAAACTAACTTCATCAAGTATTTAGTATAACAGAAGGACTGCAAATAAATAACAGAAAACATTTTTCAAATTATCTTCAAGTGTACAACATAGTTCCCCTTACAAATTAACAACTCACCTTTTTAAAAGTAGCAGAAGTGTTAGTACTGTGTAAATCAAACACCAGATATTCACCACCAAAAATTCCTCACAAATGTACCTCAGACAGTAGTATCACAAAATGGCTGTGGTTTCCTCTCATTTGACATATATACATAACCAATTAACTTTCATCACACACAAATACAAAACCAAAGTAACATTTTAATTGGTTCTAAATTTCAACACTTTCAAATGTGTTTTCCCCATGCAATTTTCCATAGGACATTTACATACATCTACAGCCTGAATGGCTGAACGGAATTACACCAAACTTGGCAAAATGGTACATCAAACCTAAGAGGTCAGGAAGGATCTACTATGCCCCCTTATGGTCATTTCCCCCTTCGCTTTGGCCTCCTCTTGTCTCTCAATCCTACCGAGGGACAAGATGGCGGCCGCTACGGACTGTTTGGAATGTTGACAGACGCCGGAGAACCAATCAGCTTCGCAAAGCTCCGTAACGCGAAAAGTACGCGAAGCGGAGCGCTGTTACAGATATATATCTTTTTTTCAACGTTAATTTCTCAAAATCCACTGGAGCACATATATTGAGACCTAGCAAAGGCACATCGGGCTACCAGTCCCTAATATTTTGCCAAGTTTCGTGCAAATCCATTCAGCCGTTCGATTATTATTATTTTGTTTTTTTTTTGCCCCGCGGGGCCCTTTTAAAACCTCCACATCAAACCTAGGGGGTCAGCGAGGATCTACTATGCCCCCTTATAGTTATTTCCCCCTTTGTTTTGACCTCCTCTTGTCTCTCGATCCTACCGAGAGACAAGATGGCGGCCGCTACGGACTGTTTGGAATGTTGACAGACGCCGGAGAACCAATCAGCTTCGCTTCACAAAGCTCCGTTGCGCGAAAAGTCCGCGAACCAGAGCGCTAACCGGTCCGCTGTTACAGATATATATCTTTTTTTAAACGTTAATTTCTCAAAATCCACTGGAGCACATATATTGAGACCTACAAAAGGCACATCGGGCTACCAGTCCCTACAATTTTGCCAAGTTTCGTGCAAATCCATTCAGCCGTTCGGGCTAAAAGTGAGGCCAACCGCCCTATGGAAAACTCAATGTTAAAAACACGTTTTGGGACCCCCCTTTTTTCTCGGCCCCCACTGGACGAACCCCCCCCAAATTTTCAAGGGCTGCTCAGAAACAAAATGTGCCATTTTCCTGAAAATTTCAGCCGATTCCGTCCACAAACGCCAAAGTTATTAGACATAGAATTTTCAAAAAACCCATAGAGAAAAAATCCTAACTATATATACCTACTGGCGACCGCCAGTAGGTAATATACATATATATATATATATACACTACATCTTATACCACCCCGTTTGACAACACCTCAGTCCCCCTCAGAGCTCATTTTACATGTCGCACAGAAAACTCAGTTTATGTACTGCAATGCTCTTGCAATCTAATGTACGTGGGCAGCACAAAACATCCAGCCCACGTCCGCATTTTGCAGCAAATAAGAGCAATTGTCAACACGGATATAACATACCCCGTGGCTAGACATTTTGCGACTACTCATAACAAAGATCTAACCAATCTCCAATACTTTGTCATTGACGCAATTGAGCAGAGCAAAAGATGAGGTGATACAGACAAAAAACTTCGCCAACTTGAGTCCAAATATATTATGAAACTTAATAGCAAGACTCCAGGGGGCCTCAACATGGGGGAAGATCTCCGCAATTTTCTCTAATCCAGCCATTAGGGCCATATGGACTCCAGGCTTGGGGACCATATTCAGCAGTGCGTTGACATGTTACAGCCTATTATAACTTACTATTTGTAAATTTATTCCGGCCTTCGGAGGGCATTTTGAGAATCTTATGTAACCTTTATACGACCTACGTTACGTATTTTTGTATGTAGGTCTTTCAATCTCAATGAAATTTCATTCACAAAATCACTTTATGCACTTTTATTTCTTGTCATAGTATATGGCAAGGAATGTCCTCTTTTTTGTAAAGCCTCTAGTATAACCTCGTTCTCCACTACAGATATTGACAAATATATACACAACGAATACAGCATTGTAACTTTCAAGTTACCCGACCCTCAATGTATTGTATGTTTACACTTCACGAGCTTATCCAGCATTTGAGTATTACTATATCATGTTACCATTAGTAATTAGCCTTTGTTCAGATGTCTATAGGGATATTTTAATGTACCTGTGGTTTTGTATATATTTGCATGTTTAATTTCATTTGAAGGTCCCTTTATATATATGTTTGCTTTGAGCTTCATTTATTTGGTGCATAGTATATATGGTCGTATTTGCACATGTCTAATGTTTACATTTGTAAAGATGAAATCAACACGTTTGCACTTTAAAAGATATAACGGGCATCATGCCGTGATATTCACACGTTATACTTTGCTATATGGTTACAATTGAGATAGTACCATAGCGTATTTGCACAGAACGAACTGGTGAGTTCATATATTTTAGGGATCTAATCCATCCAACCTAGCTCAACATGCCATTAGAAATCATACCACATTACTTTGTTTTATATATTCATTCATAAGTTTCCTCTATTATCCGGACAACACACAAATCATTTGTTGCATACTGTGTTCAAATTTTCATAATATGTTATATGAATAATATGCACTTTAATACATTTGTTAATGGTTTCACGTTTTGAAGGACACATGTGTGAAGTTACATAGTCACTATGACAACATTGGGTTTATTTATATTGCACCGTTTTAAAATGGCGGATCTGTTTCCCATAACCTGTGCAGTCTTCGATGTCATTAGTCCTTCAACTATGTTGTCTACTGAAATGGATGTTTGGCACGTATACTTTCGTATCCAGGTGTATTTATATCAGTGGAGTAATCAAGTAAAACTGTCAGTGAGCAAGGGCACAGCCGGTGCCCGAAACATGTTTGACTAGGCTTTGCGCCCTGTATGCACAAATAAAAGCAATTCACCTATGAATCTAGTCTGGCTGTGGCGTTATTTGGTGTCCCCGTTCGTGTCTGCACAGGAAGTGCACCGAGGGACAGGTTGGAGTTCATATATATATATATATATATATATATATATATATATATATATATATAAATATATATATATATATTACCTACTGGCGGTCGCCAGTAGGTATATATAGTTAGGATTTTTTCTCTATGGGATTTTTGAAAATTCTATGTCTAATAACTTTGGCGTTTGTGGACGGAATTGGCTGAAATTTTCAGGAAAATGGAACATTTTGTTTCTGAGCAGCCACTTAAAATTTGGGGGGGGTTTGTCAAGGGGGGGCTGAGAAAAAAGGGGGGTCCCAAAACGTGTTTTTAACATTGAGTTTTCCTTAGGGCGGTTGGCCTCACTTTTAGCCCGAACGGCTGAATGGATTTGCACGAAACTTGGCAAAATTGTAGGGACTGGTAGCCCGATGTGCCTTTGCTAGGTCTCAATATATGTGCTGCAGTGGATTTTGAGAAATTAACGTTCAAAAAAAGATATATATCTGTAACAGCGGACCGGGCAGCGCTCCAGTTCGCGTACTTTTCGCGTTACGGAGCTCTGTGAAGCGAAGCTGATTGGTTCTCCGCCGTCTGTAAACATTCCAAACAGTCCGTAGCGGCCGCCATCTTGTCTCTCGGTAGGATCGAGAGACAAGAGGAGGCCAAAGCGAAGGGGCAAATGACCATAAGGGGGCATAGTAGATCCTCCCTGACCCCCTAGGTTTGATGTGGAGGTTTTAAAAGGGCCCCGCGGGGCAAAAAAAAAAAAATATAATAATAATCGAACGGCTGAATGGATTTGCACGAAACTTGGCAAAATATTAGGGACTGGTAGCCCGATGTGCCTTTGCTAGGTCTCAATATATGTGCTCCAGTGGATTTTGAGAAATTAACGTTCAAAAAAGAGATATATATCTGTAACAGCGCTCCGCTTCGCGTACTTTTCGCGTTACGGAGCTTTGCGAAGCTGATTGGTTCTCCGGCGTCTGTAAACATTCCAAACAGTCCGTAGCGGCCACCATCTTGTCTCTCGGTAGGATCGAGAGACAAGAGGAGGCCAAAGCGAAGGGGCAAATGACCATAAGGGGGCATAGTAGATCCTCCCTGACCTCTTAGGTTTGATGTACCATTTTGCCAAGTTTGGTGTAATTCCGTTCAGCCATTCAGGCTGTAGACGTATCTAAATGTCCTATGGAAAATTGCATGGGGAAAACACATTTGAAAGTGTTGAAATTTAGAACCAATTATAATGTTACTTTGGTTTTGTATTTGTGTGTGATGAAAGTTAATTGGTTATGTATATATCTAAAATGAGAGGAAACCACAGCCATTTTGTGATACTACTGTCTGAGGTATATTTGTGAGGAATTTTTGCTGCTCAATTTCTGGTGTTTGATTTACACAGTACTAACACTTCTCCTACTTTTAAAAAGGTGAGTTGTTAATTTGTAAGGGGAACTATGTTGTACACTTTAAGATAATTTGAAAAATGTTTTCTGTTATTTATTTACAGTCCTTCTGTTATACTAAATACTTGATAAAGTTAGTTTTATATTATGTATTACTAAAAACGATAAATGAAAGTGATTATTTTTTTCTGCAATTTACAGCAAGCAATTTCAAAATAAAATGGCTCACAATGAAGAGACCGTGGCAATTTCTTTTGAATTATCCACTACATTTATTGAAATTGACAGCACCAATAATGAAATATTCTCACAAGGAGGAGATGACTTGATTGATTTTTTTGATCAATCTCTTGATGGCGAATTTATCGAATGTTTGGAGACCATAGAGTCACAAGAATCATCATTGCAGACTTTTCATGAGGAGATTCCTGATGAGATGATTGAAGAGGAAATTCCTGATGAGGACATGTTACTAGTTCTTTCAAATTTTGAAAATTCAGAAGAATAAATTTATATTTAGAAATCAAAAATTGTTTGAGACATTATTCATTTTTATTTTTAATTTATGAGGTTGTAGCGAAGTGATTGTAGTATAAAATGAGACTTATAGTATAGAGTGCAACATTTTTATGTTACATGGTAAGTTTACTCATATTTACTTTCCTTCTCCCACTATATTTATCTCCAATGTGTATTTGACATCTCTTCTTCATCTCCGGCCTCCTTTCTCTCACTGTCTGTGTCTGATGCATCTTATCGCTGCCATTTTGTGTAATTACAGAAGAGAGTAAAATAAAATAGTTCGGAACGTGAAAAGGGGGCAAAGTAGAGTACCCCTCACCCCCTAGGCCTTCTCAGGCGGTCCCAAAAGGATCAGTTTCTGTTTTCCTGAGAGATTATGGTATGAGTTCCATATACCACAATAACTTGCATTACAACATGCAAGATATCTATCTCCTATTACCAAGTTTTGGAGATATTCGCGCTAAGCGCGAATATCTCCAAAAACTAACACCTGCCCTGAGCAGTTCTTAGCCATGTTATCCAATGGGAGGTGGATAACATGGCTAAGAGCATTAGCTCGGTAATGCATGAATATCGCTGACTTTTTAGCGATATTCATGCTTTGCGGCCGTTTTTTATCGCATTTGCGATAAACCTTGATAATAGCAAGGTTTATCTGCGATAATTTCTGACGATGCTTAGCGGTAAAAAATTCGTTGCTAAGCATTGTTAGCGATAAATATCGCTTAACTTTGGTAATATGCACCAACGTCTGTTAACGTTCGATTCGAAGGAAATGAGGAAGTGTTGAAAAACATTGTCTGCGCCATCTTGCCTTTTTTGAAATGCCACACTTTTGTCGTGCACGGCAGCCATTTTAGATGCCTTGACCAGACCCACTCTCTGCACGCTGTTGATCCGTAGCATGGCTCCCCACCCTCGCAAGCATCTTCCCCAGGCACTGGTCACCCCCGCTCTCTGTCTTATGCATCGGCAATAAACCTCCCCCCATCTGCGCTGCTCTTCCCTGAGAATCACACTCTGTGCCCGCCCGACACCTCCCTTTCGCCCTATTCACTACCGCACCCTCTGACACTCCTCTTCCTCTGTGTCCGATTGTCCAGGCTATCAGCTAGCCCTGCAGATGTAGTTTATGGCCCCAGCTGTAAAGAATCACCCCTCTTCAAAGGAGTTATAGTAGATCAAGGCCCACACCCGATGAGATCCGTCAAACCACACGCGTTCCTACTATCTGAGAACCATCCTGTATTGTGATTGGGGAGGGGACCGAGCCTGAAGCGGAAGATTCCAGGGATGACTCTTTGTACATCAAAGTTTTTACAATTATGTGTCACATTAAAAATATATAGCACTCCAACAAAGTAGTAGGAATATAAAACTTTAATAACTTATAAATATATACAACAAAACAAAAACAGTAAAAACATTTAAACAATGAAGAGACCGTGGCAATTTCTTTTGAATTATCCACTACATTTAATGAAATTGACAGCACCAATAATGAAATATTCTCACAAGGAGGAGATGACTTGAATGATTTTTTTGATCAATCTCTTGATGGCGAATTTATCGAATGTTTGGAGACCATAGAGTTACAAGAATCATCATTGCAGACTTTTCATGAGGAGATTCCTGATGAGATGATTGAAGAGGAAATTCCTGATGAGGACATGTTACTAGTTCTTTCAAATTATGAAAATTCAGAAGATGTTGCCTGGGTGCCGCACTGATTTGGGTATCCGGCGTGGGGCATCCCGGGGGGTGGGTTGTCAGTAGCGGTCTGTTGTGCGAATAGTTCCAAGGCAGCAGAACGCGCTGAAATCCTGATGGCACGAAGGTGATGTCTAGTAAGTTGCCGCCCAGCAAATAACGGCGTGGGGCGCCGCGGGGGGGGGGCAGTCCAAAGTTCCGTTAAAAGGGCAAAGGAAAGGATCGGTGGTTTGAACCATCAGTCAAAAAGGGGAGGGGGTGCAACAATTTTTCCTACCGGGTCACACTGTGCTTTCACCGGAACTGAGGTCTGCAGGTTTCTAGTCATTCAAACTGAGGCTGGCGCCAGCATGGGAGCGCCGACGTCCCGCGGCTACAGTTTCGTCACTCCACGGGCGATCATGGCAGTCATTCCCCATCGGGGGTGTCTGCGGGGGTCGGGGACTCCCGCGGCTCCTCTAGAATCTTCAAGGTCGTGGAGGACTACGGTGGTGGAGTCAACCAGTGACCAGGCCATTTCTTCATGCTGGGCCCGCTCTTGCCAGGTCGACCGCCATTTTGAGAGTTCGGTAGCTACTGGCGATCGCGGGGTCAAATGAGCGGACGGGCTCCACCCTGCCGGGCGAGACGTTGCAGCATCGCCACAGTGGAAGAACCCTTTTCCGGGCGCCTGGAGCGCTGAGGGTGCAGCTGGGAAGCCTCCACCTGGGGAGGCGGGAGAGGCCTGTTCGCACCGTCTCTCCCACCCAGTGCACCCCACGGCGTCTCGCTTGACATTTGTTATGGCCGGACCAGGCGATGAGGACGAGGGGGGGGGGGTCGGAGGCATGTGCAAGACATCCCCCCCCAGTGTTGTCGCAGCCATTATAAAAGAAAGAAGAAATGTCCCGTCCGTCTTTGGGCCGGACCTCCGGTGGATGGCGGCCGGACGCCCTTGGCTCTGGCCCCATGAACGGGTTCCTTGGCTCATCCGGTGGGGCAGGCCTTGGCGTGTGGTGCCTCTCCTGGGCCTTTCGTGCAGTGGCCTCTCCACTCCCAGGCCCTCCATGGATGCTGGCCCAGACTGGGAGAGAGAGGGTCTAACCTGCAATTCTCCAGGGTTACCGCCACCGCGGCCGGATCCCGTCGGCCTCGGCCTCTGGTTGATGGTGGCCGGACTGGGAGAGAGAGGGGAGGGTCGAGGACACGGACATTCCCCTCCCTGCAACTCTCCAGGGTGGTCGTAGCAATCCCCCTGGCCGGGTCCCGCTGGCCTCGGCCTCTCCTCCGGCTACACCCTACGTGATGATCTCCTGGCCGACGGTTGGCAGCAGGACCCGCCTTATATGTGTTGCTTCCGGCTGGGTGTAGCCGGAAACCTGTTTCTCAAACGAAGGATATTGAGGCAAATGTGGCGCATACTCTCTTCTTAACCTATTGTATTCCTTAACACAATCTAGATCCGCACAAATGTTTGTGACATCACACTCAATCAAGTACAATCCCGATAAAGTTTCCAGAATGGGGCGGATGTCTGCTGACTTGTATCTTTCCCAGTTTGCCGTTATTTGGGCGTGGCAGGCGGTGGGACAGACACGTTTTGGGGCAGTGAGGGGCGATGAAGCCTCGTTGCCTTGTGGCCGTTGCAATGTCACACTTGGTTTCTCTTACTGTTTTCAGGTTTGTTATTACGGGTTTAGTTCTAACGTTTCTTGTTTCTAGGACAATAATAGGTTTTATCATTACGTATTGTTATCGTTTCTTTGTTTGTTATTTAATAAAAAGTTCATCAGTGGCCTACTGATTTTCGTTTTCCTATTCCTTTCTTTCCAGGTTGTTTCATGCTAAAGTTTCTGTTAACAGGATACAGTGATCACTTCGTTATTATTGCATATGTCCTTTTCACTAGGGGTGCTCTCTGGTCGGGCCAGATGACCTATCTCTAGTAAATGGTCCGGGTGAAACAGGTGCATCAATCAGTGGGGAGTAGATAGGCATGACAGATTACAACGGGGGACAAAGGTCCGCATTACCTACCCTTTCACTACTTGCAAAGATTTTCCTACGTTTATTTGCAAACAGGGAATACCTCCAAAAAGAACCAATTCCCAAACAGTCAATGTTCGGGCAAACAATCAATCAATGAGGAACGAAATAGGCACGACGTGTTAAAGGTTTGCGTTACCTACCTTTCACTATCTGCAAAGGGAGAGAGAATATTCCTATTCTTCCTCGTTTACAGGCAGAGAAGATCCTTAAGAGAACCAACTTCGAACAATTCAATGCTCGATTCAAACAATCAACAAGGGGTACTGTGAACACAAATGAACGCCGCTTATGTACATACACATTGCTATTTTCAACAGGTTGTTCCTAATGTTTCTATTTTAGCCAGGTCAAAAAGAGATACTATTAGTGGCATACTGATTTTGCTCGATTCCTTTTGTTTTTTTACACGATTTTTCGCTATCTGCAAAGACTAAACAGAGTATTGCGACTCTGTGCTTGTTTGTAAATAGAGAATGAACCAAAGAGAACAATCAATGAAATGGAGAGAGAAGCAGGCATGACGGATTACAACGAGGGCAAAGGCCTGCGTTAACTACCCTTCACTATCTGCAAAGAGAGAGTACTCCTAATAGAAATGAGGGGGGGGGCAGCATTCAAAGCAGATCAGTGTGCATAAACACGAAAATGTTTTTACTTACCATGTACTTGACATTCGACAGCTTATGATATTTGCTATTAAAAAACCATTGAAATTCACTGAAAAAACCATAGGTTATAGACCATATATAGTTAGGAATTAGCATTTACAAAAACTTGAAAATTCACTGAAAAAACCATAGGTTATAGACCATATATAGTTAGGAATTAGCATTTAAAAAACCTTATTTTACTCACACAAAACCATTAAAATTCCATATATAGTTAGTTGTACTAACTATATATCGCGCACCCGCAATCCACTGCTGATCATGTCACATATTACATCATTCATGACATGGTCAGTGACATCACTGATGACATCACTGATGACATCTCAAATGACATCACTGATGACATCTCAAATGACATCACTGATGACATCTCAAATGACATCACTGATGACATCACTGATGACATCTCATTTGACATTACTGATCACATCACTGATGACATCATTCATGTGATAATACGATGAACCTCTTCAGACTCTAATATAACCTTAGATACACTCAGTGTAAACACAGACTCACAGATTGTCATTCATCCATGAAGTTACACACACACCTAGTCAGTCATGCAAACAATCAATCACACCTCCATTTTCCCAACTATACAGTTATACACACCTTACTTATTCAAACATATACTAAAACATATTTACTCTCTTATACAATCCCGGATACAAGTTCACAATGATGCATACAGCCACTCACACATTCACTGGCTCTTATGCACAGTTATTTATATATGTCAAGTCTCACATGTACTGTGTTTTACATATGTACTTACTTTGACATGTAGCACTGAGATATCCATTCACTCACCAATACACTGATGCACACAGTCAACCGCCCATACACCTGTTTCCACATGCACTTTTGAACCCATACATCTAGTGAATCAACTGCTCTCACATCTATGCACAGAGTCATACACCTCCCAGCCACCCACACACACACTCAGTCTCCCATACAAATACTTGGGCAACCAATCAATAACCCATACAGTTACTCATATAGCTACTGAACAACACATGCAGCAGTTTTCAGAACAACAGACATAATGATGCACAAATTAAGACAGTTTAGTCACTAACCCATGCACTCAGTGAGACACATTTAATCACTCACTCATACAGTCAGTCATGCACCTACTAAATCCTTCATCCAGACACTTATACATCCACTCAAGACATATTTTAACTTTACAGAAAAATACAGTCACTGGATGTTGTCATCAGTGATGTCATCAGTGATGTCATTTGAGATGTCATCAGTGATGTCATCAGTGATGTCACTGACCATGTCATGAATGATGTAATATGTGACATGATCAGCAGTGGATTGCGGGTGCGCGATATATAGTTAGTACAACTAACTATATATGGAATTTCAATGGTTTTGTCTGAGTAAAATAAGGATTTTTAAATGCTAATTCCTAACTATATATGGTCTATAACCTATGGTTTTTTCAGTGAATTTTCAAGGTTTTGTAAATGCTAATTCCTAACTATATATGGTCTATAACCTATGGTTTTTTCAGTGAATATATATATATATATATATATATATATTACCTACTGGCGGTCGCCAGTAGGTATATATAGTTAGGATTTTTTCCCTATGGGATTTTTGAAAATTCTATGTCTAATAACTTTGGCGTTTGTGGACGGAATTGGATGAAATTTTCTGGAAAATGGAACATTTTGTTTCTGAGCAGCCACTGAAAAAAGGGGGGTCCCAAAACGTGTTTTTAACATTGAGTTTTCCATAGGGCGGTTGGCCTCACTTTTAGCCCGAACGGCTGAATGGATTTGCACGAAACTTGGCAAAATTGTAGGGACTGGTAGCCCGATGTGCCTTTTGTAGGTCTCAATATATGTGCTACAGTGGATTTTGAGAAATTAACGTTCAAAAAAAGATATATATCTAGAGCCGCGCCTGGAGCGCTCCCCGGTACGCGTACCGGGGAGCGCTTCAGGCGCGCCACGCGACTTGCGCACGGCAAGCTGATTGGTTCTCGGGTGTCTGTAAACATTCGAAACAGTCCGCAGCGGCCGCCATCTTGTGTCTCGGTAGGATTGAGACACAAGAGGTGGCAAAAATCAAAGGGGGAAATGAGCAAGAGGGGGCAGGGTACACACCCCCTGACCCCCTAGGTTTCATGTGGGGGCCATAAAAGGCTCCCGCGGGTGAAAAAAAAAATAAAAAAAAAATTCGATTTTCGCAGGGGTGAGCGCCCGGTACGCGCACCGGGGAGCGTACGGGGGAGCGTATCATGGAGATTAAAAATGACAGACTTTTAAAAAAATAAAGCTTCTTTTTAAAAATTGGAGGTAGTTCTGAAAAGAACTTTTTTTTTGATTTTGTTGTTTTATATATTTTTTTTTGTTTTTGTTGTTTTATATTTTTTTAGACTTTTTAAAACAATTTTATATTTTTTTTGGATTTTTTTCAAGGGAAAAACAAAAACAAGGATTCCAAAACTGCTCAACAGGAGCAAAAAAATTTGAAAATTTAGGGACTGGAAGAGCAGCGGTGTTGCTGTTTCTTTAGGGCAATCAGTTCAACACTCTGCTCCCCATAGCAGAGCAGTTCGTCACACTCTTTGCACAAAAATTTGATGCCCGCAAACACCGGCTGAATGTTAGGAACCATTCTTCCACGGGGTGGTCCCGAAGGTGTTGCTCCACCAGTGGAGGTGCTGCCGCCATCTGTGGGTACATTCCGTGCCAGCTCTCTGACACTCTCCCTGGCAAAGTTGTTAGGGTGTCTTCTTTTCACATGCCGGATCAAATTAGCATTCCCAAAACTATATTTTTTCAGAGGATTGCCTCTGGATAAACTACTCCCACATATTTTGCACGTTACTTTGGGAGCGTTGACTTTTTTCTGTCCTTCTGGGATTTCGTAAAATTTCCAGATGAAATGGGTTTTTTTCTTTTGCTGAGGAGGGCCCTCATCTAAAAATCCCTCTGAATCACTGCTGGATGACTCTCTTGCAGCCATTGCTGGAGATCAGAAAAGTAGGAGATAGAGTAGACACAACAGCTCTTGCTCTCTCCAAGTACAAAGCAATAGTGAGAGAAATGGGTGGGTTTCACACAATTTGGAAAAAAAAAAGTTCTGAACCAATGAAAAGTGTTATTTTAAAGTCACATGGTTTGACGCGCTTACGCTACGCGCCCCGGGGCGCGTCCCGGGCGTGTATCGTAAGCGCATCGGGGCGCTTACGTTGCGCGATCGTATGCGCTTCCGGGTGCGCTTACGCGGTGCGTCATAAGACGCATCTCGCGGCTACGCGATACGTGTCTTATGACGCAAGGCGTGGCGGCTACGCGATACGTCACGATGTTGTTTTCGTTCTCGGCAATAGCGCTTCCGGGACGCGCATTAGTACGCGCCCCGGGGCGCGCCGCAAGATTGCGCTTACCCGTGCGTTCACCTGTCCGCGCCCCGGGAGCGCACTAAAAATAATATTAAAAAAAAATAAAAAAATTATAAAATATAAAATTAGATTTAAAATGTATTATTTTTATAAAGATTAGCATTTACAAAACCTTGAAAATTCACTGAAAAAACCATAGGTTATAGACCATATATAGTTAGGAATTAGCATTTACAAAACCTTGAAAATTCACTGAAAAAACCATAGGTTATAGACCATATATAGTTAGGAATTAGCATTTAAAAAACCTTATTTTACTCACACAAAACCATTGAAATTCCATATATAGTTAGTTGTACTAACTATATATCGCGCACCCGCAATCCACTGCTGATGATGTCACATATTACATCATTCATGACATGGTCAGTGACATCACTGATGACATCACTGATGACATCTCAAATGACATCACTGATGACATCACTGATGACATCTCATTTCACATTACTCATGACATCATTCATGTGATGATACGATGAACCTCTTCAGACTCTAATAAAAACGTAGATACACTCAGTGTAAACAGACACTCACAGACTGTCACTCATCCATGGAGTTACTCACACACCTAATCAGTCTTGCAAAGAATCAATCACACCTCCATTTCCGAAAACTATATAGTTAAACACACCTTACTTATTGAAACATATAATAACACATATTTACTCTGTTATACAATCCCTGATACAAGTTCACAATAATCCATACAGCCACTCACACATTCACTGGCTCTTATGCACAGTTATTTATATATGTCAACTACCACATGTACTGTGTTTTACATATGTACTTACTTTGACATGTAGCACTGAGATATCCATTCACTCACCAATACACTCATGCACACAGTAAACCGCCAATAAAGCTGTTTCCACATGCACTTTTGAACCCATACATCTAGTGAATCAACTGCTCACACATCTATGCACAGAGTCATACACCTCCCAGCCACCCACACACACACTCAGTCTCCCATACAAATACTTGGCCAACTAATCAATAACCCATATAGTTAGTCATATAGCTAATGATCAACACATGCATCAGATTACAAAACAACAGACACAATGGTGCACAATTTAAAACAGTTTAGTCACTAACCCATGCACTCAGTGAGACACATTTAATCACTCACTTATACAGTCAGTCATGCACCTACTAAATACATCATCCAGACACTTATACATCCACTCATTCTTCAATATATAAGACATATTTTAACTTTAAAGAAACATACAGTCACTGGATGTTGTCATCAGTGATGTCATCAGTGATGTCATTTGAGATGTCATCAGTGATGTCATCAGTGATGTCACTGACCATGTCATGAATGATGTAATATGTGACATCATCAGGAGTGGATTGCGGGTGCGCGATATATAGTTAGTACAACTAACTATATATGGAATTTCAATGGTTTTGTGTGAGTAAAATAAGGTTTTTTAAATGCTAATTCCTAACTATATATGGTCTATAACCTATGGTTTTTTCAGTGAATATATATATATATATATATATATATATACATACATACATACATATATATATATATATATATATATATATATATATATTCACTGAAAAAACCATAGGTTATAGACCATATATAGTTAGGAATTAGCATTTACAAAACCTTGAAAATTCACTGAAAAAACCATAGGTTATAGACCATATATAGTTAGGAATTAGCATTTAAAAAACCTTATTTTACTCACACAAAACCATTGAAATTCCATATATAGTTAGTTGCACTAACTATATATTGCGCACCCGCAATCCACTGCTGATCATGTCACATATTACATCATTCATGACATGGTCAGTGACATCACTGATGACATCACTGATGACATCTCAAATGACATCACTGATGACATCACTGATGACAACATCCAGTGACTATGTTTCTGTAAAGTTAAAATATGTCTTACATATTGAAGAATGAGTGGATGTATAAGTGTCTGGACGAAGGATTTAGTAGGTGCATGACTGAATGTATGAGTGAGTGATTAAATGTGTCTCACTGAGTGCATGGGTTAGTGACTAAACTGTCTTAATTTGTGCATCATTATGTCTGTTGTTCTGTAAACTGCTGCATGTGTTGATCAGTAGCTATATGAGTAACTATATGGGTTATTGATTGATTGCCCAAGTATTTGCATGGGAGACTGAGTGTGTGTGTGGCTGGATGGGAGGTGTGTGACTCTGTACAGATCAATGTGTACTTGTATCAATGATTGTATAAGAGAGTAAGTATGTGTTAGTATATGGTTGAAAACGTAAGGTGCTCTATGTTTAACTGTATAGAGTAGAAAATGGAAGTGTGATTGATTCTTTACAGGACTGACTAGGTGTGTGAGTAACTCCATGGATGAGTGGCAGAGTGTGAGTGTCTGTATAGGTGTATGAGTGCATATGATTGTGTTGTAAACATGAGTGATTGTATGTATGAATGATTGTATGGGTGAATGAGTGAATGTGTGTGTAGACGTAGGAATCAGTGAGTACGTATGTAGTAACTAGTATTGGTGTGTCAATGGTTTCAAAAATTATACTCTGTTTTTAACACTGGGTGAAACAGAGGTTATATTAAAATGTGAAGAGATGCATTGTATTGTCACATGAATAATATCATCAGTGATGTGGTCATTGATGTCAAATGAGATGTCATCAGTGATGTCATCAGTGATGTCATTTGAGATGTCATCAGTGATGTCATCAGTGATGTCACTGACCATGTCATGAATGATGTAATATGTGACATGATCAGCAGTGGATTGCGGGTGCGCAATATATAGTTAGTGCAACTAACTATATATGGAATTTCAATGGTTTTGTGTGAGTAAAATAAGGTTTTTTAAATGCTAATTCCTAACTATATATGGTCTATAACCTATGGTTTTTTCAGTGAATTTTCAAGGTTTTGTAAATGCTAATTCCTAACTATATATGGTCTATAACCTATGGTTTTTTCAGTGAATTTCAATGGTTTTTTAATAGCAAATATCATAAGCTGTCGAATGTCAAGTACGTGGTAAGTGAAAACATTTTCGTGTTTATGCACACTGATCTGCTTTGAATGGTGCCCCCCCCCCTCATTTCTATTAGGAGTACTCTCTCTTTGCAGATAGTGAAAGGTAGTTAACGCAGGCCTTTGCCCCCGTTGTAATCCGTCGTGCCTGCTTCTCTCTCCATTTGATTGATTGTTATCCAAGTATTTACTGTTTTAGAATTAGTTCTCTTTGGTTCATTCTCTATTTACAAACAAACACAGAGTCGCAATACTCTGTTTAGTCTTTGCAGATAACGAAAAATCGTGTAAAAAAAAGAAAAGGAATCGAGCAAAATCAGTAGGCCACTAATGGGATCTCTTTTTGACCTCGCTAAAATAGAAACATTAGGAACAACCCCTCATGACAAATACAAAACTAGTGAGATGAACTGAACTCCACACAATGATGGCTGCAAAACAGCTCAGCTCCGCCACCCACCCCGCCCAAAATAACGATAAAGAGCGGCTGCCATGATTGGTTGCGGAATGGCCACGACGGAGCTACGAAATGATGCTGCTCTCATGCTAACCCCAGCTTCAGTCTGAAACATCCAGAAACACTGTAGACTACCAATTCGATCAGTTCCGGTAGCGCCCCAATGTAACCCGGTAGAGAAGAACTAGCCCTCCCCTCTTTGACTGATGGTTCTTGTTGCCTGTCCCTTCTGTTGTCATTTAACAGAACTATTTAGCCTGCTGAAAGGGGTTGTGTTCCGACCGCTGGTTGGTGGAGACATTTTGACTATATTCTGGACCTGCGTTGTCGCGTAATGCGTCATATGACGCGCCGCGTTAGCGCATCCGGAAGTCATCCGGGGCGCGCAGCGCGTAACGTAAGCATAACAAGTCATGTGACTTGTTAATAAAACTTTTCATTGGTTCATTTTACTTTTCTTATTGTAATGATGAAAGGCTTGGTCATATGACCTAAAAATTACGCTTTTCATTACTTCCGAACATTATTTTTTCTTAAATATATGTTATAATGTTCCAGACTAATGTACTTTCCCGGAAATTTTACAACTGTCCTGCAAGTAAAATATATTCTTTTTTCGAGAAAAAGAGCGTTTCTTCGTCCCATGATGGAGCCGTTGAGCAAAAGAGGGTCGACCTGCTGTCTTAGTCGCCGATACGCCTGAATATGAGATTCTTATCGATCACTTTATGTTGCAGGAATAGAAAACACAACAGCCCTTGACCATTTATCTTTACTGCGTTCCTTCGTATTATACCTTTTACCCTTCATGTAATTGGTCTGCTTTATTTCACTTGCCTTTTAATGATTCTAAAACAGTGACTATTATTACAAACTTTACCAATGTATATACTACTACCATGTTTTCTTTTAAAAACCTTTATTGTGAAAATTTCATTATACAAATACGAGCCTATAACCACGTGGGCCGGCCACGGAGCAAACTGTAATCGTATGTGATGAGTAGACATTTACACTGTAGAGGAACGTAACGGGCGGGCCATTAGGTTGCAAGAACTAAGGTGTCTAACAGTTACGGAATCGGTGGACGTACATTTTATAATTAAAATACGACAGGGCCAGTTACAATAAAATTATCTAGATATACATTTGCGGGCAAGTACCATGGGTGACGTTAATTCGAACTTTCAACAGTACAGTAATCAATAACACATCAGAACTTAATATCAATAGGGATGTCGAAATATTCAATCAATTCTCGTCCCCGCCCGCCATGTGCTTCAAAACTGCATACGTATCTCGTGATTTCAAGGTTCTGCAACCAGTACACAACAAGGAGTTACGAGTCCCATTTATTCCGGCGCCATTTTGGGCGAGGACGGGCAGGTCCAGGATATAGTCAAAATGTCTCTACCAACCATCGACTATGATGATGTTCATATGCTGTATTTATTAGAGTAACACTCATCTGTCCACATGAAATTAATTTGCCACAATCTAAACATGTCATTTTAATCTTTCCAAAGTTCTTCTAAAAATTTGGGACCGTTTCCCTTGCCTCTGAAGCTCTCAGTGCCACTTCTTTGATGAATGTACTAGCAGGTCAGGGGTTCTCCTCCAAATCTCTCTTTTATGCAGCACTATAATTAATTGGTGCCACCTCTCCATATGACGATGCATGGTATAGTTACCACAACTATATTTTTTTTCGGTTCCTCTGGAGAGTTCATCGTGGCAGATGAAGCGTGTAACGTACCGGGCATTTACCTTTTTTTGCATGTACAGGAAAGGAAAAAAAAATCGAGCGTCCGAGTTCTAAGGTGTCCCAGGGCCATTTTAGTGGACCAGGCCCAAATCCAAAGAACAGGCCGCCATTTTGAGAGTCCTGTTGCAGCCGCCTGTCGCTGTAGCATCAAGAGCAGCCGAAACTCAGCTGAATGGCAACTGAAACGGTAAAGGGGCGCCCCACTACAGCAGACGAGCCAGGCCCAAATCCAAAGAACAGCTATCTCACAGGCTAATGGGGCGACCCACGCCGAGTTTCAGCATTGTAGGATGACCACACAAGTACAGCAACTTGCTAGACATCACCTCGGTGCCATCCGGATCTCGGCGCCCCACTGCAGATGAAGTGCCTCTCAACTATGAAACCACCACGGTGACATCCGGATCTTGGCGCGTTGTGCTGCCTTCGGCCTATTCGCACATCGGTCCGCTACTGACGCCATCTCACAGGCTAATGGGGCGACCCACGCCGAGTTTCAGCATTGTAGGATGACCACACCAGTACAGCAACTTGCTAGACATCACCTCGGTGCCATCCGGATCTCGGCGCCCCACTGCAGATGAAGTGCCTCTCAACTATGAAACCACCACGGTGACATCCGGATCTTGGCGCGTTGTGCTGCCTTCGGCCTATTCGCACATCGGTCCGCTACTGACGCCATCTCACAGGCTAATGGGGCGACCCACGCCGAGTTTCAGCATTGTAGGATGACCACACCAGTACAGCAACTTGCTAGACATCACCTCGGTGCCATCCGGATCTCGGCGCCCCACTGCAGATGAAGTGCCTCTCAACTATGAAACCACCACGGTGACATCCGGATCTTGGCGCGTTGTGCTGCCTTCGGCCTATTCGCACATCGGTCCGCTACTGACGCCATCTCACAGGCTAATGGGGTGACCCACGCCGAGTTTCAGCATTGTAGGATGACCACACCAACTTGCTAGACATCACCTCAGTGCCATCCGAATCTTGGCATCTCAACGCCTAGTGGTATCTTCCATACAAAAAATATTGTTACGCTGCCTTTGGCCCCATTCGCACATCAGTCCACAACTTAGACATCACCTCGGTGCCATCCGGATCTTGGCATCTCAGCGCCTTGTGGTGTCAGTCAGAAAATATTGTTGTGCTGCCTTCGGCCTATTCGCACATCGGTCCGCTACTGACGCCATCTCACAGGCCAACGGGGCGCCCCACGCCGACTTTCAGCATTGTAGGATGACCACACCAGTGCGGCAACTTGCTACACACCACCTCGGTGCCATCCGGATCTTGGCATCTCAGCGCCTTGTGGTCTCTTCTACACCGGAAATATAGTAGAAAATATTGTTGCGCTGCCTTTGGCCCCATTCACACATCAGTCCGCTACTGACACCATCTCACAGGCCAACGGGGCGCCCCACGCCGACTTTCAACATTGTAGGATGGCCACAGAAGTGCGACAACTTACTAGACACCACCTCGGTGCCATCCGGATCTTGGCGCGTTGTGCTGCCTTCGGCCTATTCGCACATCGGTCCGCTACTGACGCAAACTCACAGGCCAACGGGGCGCCCCACGCCGACTTTCAGCATTGTAGGATGGCCACACCAGTGCGGCAACTTCCTACACACCACCTCGGTGCCATCCGGATCTTGGCGCGTAGTGAAGCTGCAGCAGCTGCAAATAAGCTTCAGACAGTGTTACAACCGCTGCTCAGAACTCTCAACTATGACACCACCTCGATGCCATCCGGATCTTGGCGCGTTGTGTTGCCTTCGGCCTATTCGCACATCGGTCCGCTACTGACGCCGCCTCACGTGCCAACGTATTTTCTCCGCATTTTATACCCTATGCCGCATAACAGGTCATGTGACTTGTTTATAAAACTTTTCATTGGTTCATTTTACTTTTGGTTTCCTAATGATGGAAGGCTTGATCATATGACCTAAAAACAACACTTTTCATTGGATGAAAACTTTTTTTTTCCCCCAAACGATGAAAGCCCCACCTTGTTTCTGGATGTTTCACACTGAAGCTGGCGTCACCATGAGAGCACCACCATCTCGTAGCTCCGTCGTGGTCATTCCGCGAGCAATCATGGCAGCCGCTCCCCACCAGAAGCCTGCAGGAGTCGGGGCCCCCAAAACTTTTGATGAATTCTCAAGGCGGAGGGGACGCTTTCGAGAATGGGGTCCAAGACCTAGCAGACAAGCGTCCGATTTCCAAGGTGTCCCAGGGCCATTTCAGTGGACCAGGCCCAAAAAGGAAACAGCCTGCCGCCATTTTGAGAGTCCTGTGACAGCCGCCTATCGCTGCACCGCAAGAGTGGGCGCAACTCAGCTGAATGGCGGATTTTGACACAGTGGACCAAAAGCGGACGGAATGGCAACTGAAACGGTAAAGGGGCGCCCCACTACAACAGACGAGACTCCACCTGGAGAGGCCCGTTCACGCCGCCTCCCCCGGGGCGCTCCACGCCGTTATTCGGAGCAGCATTGTAGGATACCAAAACCAGTGTGGCAACTTACTGGACATCACCTTGGTGCCATCGTTCTGCTGCCTTGGAACTATTCGCACAACAGTTTGCTACTGATGACCCACCCCCCGCGACGCCCCACGCCGTTATTTGCTGGGTGGCAACTTACTAGACATCACTTTTGTGTCATCTAGATTTCGGCGCGTTCTGCTGCCTTGGAACTATTCGCACAACAGTTTGCTACTGATCACCCACCCCCCGCGACGCCCCACGCCGGAAATCTGGACGTTGTGCTGCGTTGGGACTATTCGCACAGCCGACCGCTACTTCGTTGTTTTTCTCTAAAAATGTTTATATATTATTACTATTTTTGTTTTCTTGTATATATTTATAAATTATTAAAGTTTTATAATCTTACTACTTTGTCGGAGTGCTATATATTTTTAATGTGACACATAATTGTAAAAACTTTGATGTACAAAGAGTCATCCCTGGAATCTTCCGCTTCACGCTCGGTCCCCTCCCCAATCACAATACAGGATGGTTTTCAGATAATAGCAACGCTTCTGCTGTGACGGATCTCATCGAGTGTGGGCCTTGATCTACTATAACTCCTTTGAAGACGGGTGATTCTTTACAGCTGTGGCTATAAACTACATCTGCAGGGCTAGCTGATAGCCTAGGACCGGCCTGGACAATCGGACACAGAGGAAAAGGAGTGTCAGAGGGTGCGGTAGTGAATAGGGTGAAAGGGAGGTGTCGGGCGGGCACAGGGTGTGATTCTCAGGGAAGAACAGCGCAGATGGGGGGAGGTTTATTACCCATGCATAAAACAGAGAGCGGGGGTGACCACTGCCTGGGGGAGATGCTTGCGAGGGTGGGGAGCCATGCTAAGGATCGACAGCGTGCACAGAGTGGATCTGGTCAAGGCATCTAAAATGGCTGCCGTGCACGACAAAAGTGTGGCATTTGAAAAAAGACAAGATGGCGCACACAATGTTTTTCAACAATTCCTGATTTCCTTCGAATCGAACGTTAACAGACGTTGGGGCATATTACCAAAGTTAAGCGATATTTATCCCTAACGATGCATTGCAAAGATTTTTTTACCGTCAGAAATTATCGCAGATAAACCTTGCTATTATCAAGGTTTATCGCAAATACGATAAAAAACGAGCGCAATGCATTAATATCGCTGAAAACTCCGCGATATTCATGCATTACCGAGCTAATGCTCTTAGCCATGTTATCCACCTCCCATTGGATAACATGGCTAAGAACTGCTCAGGGCAGCTGTTACTTTTTGGAGATATTCGCGCTTATCTCGAATATTTCCAAAAGTTGATAATAGGAGATAGCGATGTTAGCGACTGTTTCCAGTCGCTAACATCTTGGCATGCCCACTTTGCATGTCATTAGTGATAAATATCACTCACATGCAAAGTGGGGCCCAAGATGGTCGCTATCTCCTACTAGCCGTCGCTAACTGGTGCTAGCAACAGCTACGTAATACAGATATAATTTTATCTCCGCGAAGCGGAGCGCTGTTACAGATATATATCTTGTTTTTGAACGTTAATTTCTCAAAATGCACTGAAGCACATATATTGAGACCTAGCAAAGGCACATCGGGCTACCAGTCCCTAATATTTTACCAAGTTTCGTGCAAATCCATTCAGCCGTTCGATTATTATTATTATTTATTTTTTTTGCCCCGCGGGGCCCTTTTAAAACCTCCACATCAAACCTAGGGGATCAGCGAGGATCTACTATGCCCCCTTATGGTCATTTGCCCCTTCGCTTTGGCCTCCTCTTGTCTCTCGATCCTACCGAGAGACAAGATGGCGGCCGCTACGGACTGTTTGGAATGTTTACAGACACCGGAGAGCCAATCAGCTTCGCTTCGCAAAGCTCCGTAACGCGAAAAGTACGCGAAGCGGTCCGCTGTTACAGATATATATCTTTTTTTGAACGTTAATTTCTCAAAATCCACTGAAGCACATATATTGAGACCTAGCAAAGGCACATCGGGCTACCAGTCCCTACAATTTTGCCAAGTTTCGTGCAAATCCATTCAGCCGTAAGATTATTATTATATATTTTTTTTTTTGCCCCGCGGGGCCCTTTTAAAACCTCCACATCAAACCTAGGGGGTCAGCGAGGATCTACTATTCCCCCTTATGGTCATTTGCCCCTTCGCTTTGGCCTCCTCTTGTCTCTCGATCCTACCGAGAGACAAGATGGCGGCCACTACGGACTGTTTGCGGCCACTACGGACTGTTTGGAATGTTGACAGACGCCGGAGAACCAATCAGCTTCGCTTCACAAAGCTCCGTTGCGCGAAAAGTACGCGTCCTAGGCCGCTGCCCGGTCCGCGCTTACAGATATATATCTTTTTTTAAACGTTAATTTCTCAAAATCCACTGGAGCACATATATTGAGACCTACAAAAGGCACATCGGGCTACCAGTCCCTACAATTTTGCCAAGTTTCGTGCAAATCCATTCAGCCGTTCGGGCTAAAAGTGAGGCCAACCGCCCTATGGAAATTAACATGGGAAAAACGCGTTTTGGGACCCCCCTTTTTTCTCGGCCCCCCCTTGACGAACCCCCCCCAAATTTTCAAAGGCTGCTCAGAAACAAAATGTGCCATTTTCCTGAAAATTTCAGCCAATTCCGTCCACAAACGGCAAAGTTATTAGACATAGAATTTTCAAAAATCCCATAGAGAAAAAATCCTAACTATATATACCTACTGGCGACCGCCAGTAGGTAATATATATATATATATATATATATATATATATATATATATATATATATATATATATATATATATATATATATATATATTACCTACTGGCGGTCGCCAGTAGGTATATATAGTTAGGATTTTTTCTCTATGGGATTTTTGAAAATTCTATGTCTAATAACTTTGGCGTTTGTGGACGGAATTGGCTGAAATTTTCAGGAAAATGGAACATTTTGTTTCTGAGCAGCCACTGAAAATTTGGGGGGGGGGTTGTCAAGGGGGGGCTGAGAAAAAAGGGGGGTCCCAAAATGTGTTTTTAACATTGAGTTTTCCATAGGGCGGTTGGCCTCACTTTTAGCCCGAACGGCTGAATGGATTTGCACGAAACTTGGCAAAATTGTAGGGACTGGTAGCCCGATGTGCCTTTGCTAGGTCTCAATATATGTGCTGCAGTGGATTTTGAGAAATTAACGTTCAAAAAAAGATATATATCTGTAACAGCGGACCGGGCAGCGCTCCAGTTCGCGTACTTTTCGCGTTACGGAGCTTTGTGAAGCGAAGCTGATTGGTTCTCCGGCGTCTGTAAACATTCCAAACAGTCCGTAGCGGCCGCCATCTTGTCTCTCGGTAGGATCGAGAGACAAGAGGAGGCCAAAGCGAAGGGGCAAATGACCATAAGGGGGCATAGTAGATCCTCCCTGACCCCCTAGGTTTGATGTGGAGGTTTTAAAAGGGCCCCGCGGGGCAAAAAAATAAATAAATAATAATAATCGAACGGCTGAATGGATTTGCACGAAACTTGGCAAAATATTAGGGACTGGTAGCCCGATGTGCCTTTGCTAGGTCTCAATATATGTGCTCCAGTGGATTTTGAGAAATTAACGTTCAAAAAAAGATATATATCTGTAACAGCGCTCCGCTTTGCGTACTTTTCGCGTTACGGAGCTTTGCGAAGCTGATTGGTTCTCCGGCGTCTGTAAACATTCCAAACAGTCCGTAGCGGCCGCCATCTTGTCTCTCGGTAGGATCGAGAGACAAGAGGAGGCCAAAGCGAAGGGGCAAATGACCATAAGGGGGCATAGTAGATCTTCCCTGACCTCTTAGGTTTGATGTACCATTTTGCCAAGTTTGGTGTAATTCCGTTCAGCCATTCAGGCTGTAGACGTATCTAAATGTCCTATGGAAAATTGCATGGGGAAAACACATTTGAAAGTGTTGAAATTTAGAACCAATTAAAATGTTACTTTGGTTTTGTATTTGTGTGTGATGAAAGTTAATTGGTTATGTATATATCTAAAATGAGAGGAAACCACAGCCATTTTGTGATACTACTGTCTGAGGTATATTTGTGAGGAATTTTTGGTGCTCAATTTCTGGTGTTTGATTTACACAGTACTAACACTTCTCCTACTTTTAAAAAGGTGAGTTGTTAATTTGTAAGGGGAACTATGTTGTACACTTTAAGATAATTTGAAAAATGTTTTCTGTTATTTATTTACAGTCCTTCTGTTATACTAAATACTTGATAAAGTTAGTTTTATATTATGTATTACTAAAAACGATAAATGAAAGTGATTATTTTTTTCTGCAATTTACAGCAAGCAATTTCAAAATAAAATGGCTCACAATGAAGAGACCGTGGCAATTTCTTTTGAATTATCCACTACATTTATTGAAATTGACAGCACCAATAATGAAATATTCTCACAAGGAGGAGATGACTTGATTGATTTTTTTGATCAATCTCTTGATGGCGAATTTATCGAATGTTTGGAGACCATAGAGTTACAAGAATCATCATTGCAGACTTTTCATGAGGAGATTCCTGATGAGATGATTGAAGAGGAAATTCCTGATGCGGACATGTTACTAGTTCTTTCAAATTTTGAAAATTCAGAAGAATACATTTATATTTAGAAATCAAAAATTGTTTGAGACATTATTCATTTTTATTTTTAATTTATGAGGTTGTAGCGAAGTGATTGTAGTATAAAATGAGACTTATAGTATAGAGTGCAACATTTTTATGTTACATGGTAAGTTTACTCATATTTACTTTCCTTCTCCCACTATATTATCTCCAATGTGTATTTGACATCTCTTCTTCATCTCCGGCCTCCTTTCTCTCACTGTCTGTGTCTGATGCATCTTATCGCTGCCATTTTGTGTAATTACAGAAGAGAGTAAAATAAAATAGTTCGGAACGTGAAAAGGGGGCAAAGTAGAGTACCCCTCACCCCCTAGGCCTTCTCAGGCGGTCCCAAAAGGATCAGTTTCTGTTTTCCTGAGAGATTATGGTATGAGTTCCATATACCACAATAACTTGCATTACAACATGCAAGATATCTATCTCCTATTACCAAGTTTTGGAGATATTCGCGCTAAGCGCGAATATCTCCAAAAACTAACACCTGCCCTGAGCAGTTCTTAGCCATGTTATCCAATGGGAGGTGGATAACATGGCTAAGAGCATTAGCTCGGTAATGCATGAATATCGCTGACTTTTTAGCGATATTCATGCTTTGCGGCCGTTTTTTATCGCATTTGCGATAAACCTTGATAATAGCAAGGTTTATCTGCGATAATTTCTGACGATGCTTAGCGGTAAAAAATTCGTTGCTAAGCATCGTTAGCGATAAATATCGCTTAACTTTGGTAATATGCACCAACGTCTGTTAACGTTCGATTAGAAGGAAATGAGGAAGTGTTGAAAAACATTGTCTGCGCCATCTTGCCTTTTTTGAAATGCCACACTTTTGTCGTGCACGGCAGCCATTTTAGATGCCTTGACCAGACCCACTCTCTGCACGCTGTTGATCCGTAGCATGGCTCCCCACCCTCGCAAGCATCTTCCCCAGGCACTGGTCACCCCCGCTCTCTGTCTTATGCATCGGCAATAAACCTCCCCCCATCTGCGCTGCTCTTCCCTGAGAATCACACTCTGTGCCCGCCCGACACCTCCCTTTCGCCCTATTCACTACCGCACCCTTTGACACTCCTCTTCCTCTGTGTCCGATTGTCCAGGCTATCAGCTAGCCCTGCAGATGTAGTTTATGGCCCCAGCTGTAAAGAATCACCCCTCTTCAAAGGAGTTATAGTAGATCAAGGCCCACACCCGATGAGATCCGTCAAACCACACGCGTTCCTACTATCTGAAAACCATCCTGTATTGTGATTGGGGAGGGGACCGAGCCTGAAGCGGAAGATTCCAGGGATGACTCTTTGTACATCAAAGTTTTTACAATTATGTGTCACATTAAAAATATATAGCACTCCAACAAAGTAGTAGGAATATAAAACTTTAATAACTTATAAATATATACAACAAAACAAAAACAGTAAAAACATTTAAACAATGAAGAGACCGTGGCAATTTCTTTTGAATTATCCACTACATTTAATGAAATTGACAGCACCAATAATGACATATTCTCACAAGGAGGAGATGACTTGAATGATTTTTTTGATCAATCTCTTGATGGCGAATTTATCGAATGTTTGGAGACCATAGAGTTACAAGAATCATCATTGCAGACTTTTCATGAGGAGATTCCTGATGAGATGATTGAAGATGAAATTCCTGATGAGGACATGTTACTAGTTCTTTCAAATTATGAAAATTCAGAAGATGTTGCCTGGGTGCCGCACTGATTTGGGTATCCGGCGTGGGGCGTCCCGGGGGGTGGGTTGTCAGTAGCGGTCTGTTGTGCGAATAGTTCCAAGGCAGCAGAACGCGCTGAAATCTGGATGGCACGAAGGTGATGTCTAGTAAGTTGCCGCCCAGCAAATAACGGCGTGGGCGCCGCGGGGGGGTGGGAGGCAGTCCAAAGTTCTGTTAAAAGGGCAAAGGAAAGGATCGGTGGTTTGAACCATCAGTCAAAAAGGGGAGGGGGTGCAACAATTTTTCCTACCGGGTCACACTGTGCTTTCACCGGAACTGAGGTCTGCAGGTTTCTAGTCATTCAAACTGAGGCTGGCGCCAGCATGGGAGTGCCGACGTCCCGCGGCTACAGTTTCGTCACTCCACGGGCGATCATGGCAGTCATTCCCCATCGGGGGTGTCTGCGGGGGTCGGGGACTCCCGCGGCTCCTCTAGAATCTTCAAGGTCGTGGAGGACTACGGTGGTGGAGTCAACCAGTGACCGGGCCATTTCTTCATGCTGGGCCCGCTCTTGCCAGGTCGACTGCCATTTTGAGAGTTCGGTAGCTACTGGCGATCGCGGGGTCAAATGAGCGGACGGGCTCCACCCTGCCGGGCGAGACGTTGCAGCATCGCCACAGTGGAAGAACCCTTTTCCGGGCGCCTGGAGCGCTGAGGGTGCAGCTGGGAAGCCTCCACCTGGGGAGGCGGGAGAGGCCTGTTCGCACCGTCTCTCCCACCCAGTGCACCCCACGGCGTCTCGCTTGACATTTGTTATGGCCGGACCAGGCGATGAGGACGAGGGGGGGGGGTCGGAGGCATGTGCAAGACATCCCCCCCCAGTGTTGTCGCAGCCATTATAAAAGAAAGAAGAAATGTCCCGTCCGTCTTTGGGCCGGACCTCCGGTGGATGGCGGCCGGACGCCCTTTGCTCTGGCCCCATGAACGGGTTCCTTGGCTCATCCGGTGGGGCAGGCCTTGGCGTGTGGTGCCTCTCCTGGGCCTTTCGTGCAGTGGCCTCTCCACTCCCAGGCCCTCCATGGATGCTGGCCCAGACTGGGAGAGAGAGGGTCTAACCTGCAATTCTCCAGGGTTACCGCCACCGCGGCCGGATCCCGTCGGCCTCGGCCTCTGGTTGATGGTGGCCGGACTGGGAGAGAGAGGGGAGGGTCGAGGACACGGACATTCCCCCCCTGCAACTCTCCAGGGTGGTCGTAGCAATCCCCCTGGCCGGGTCCCGCTGGCCTCGGCCTCTCCTCCGGCTACACCCTACGCGATGATCTCCTGGCCGACGGTTGGCAGCAGGACCCGCCTTATATGTGTTGCTTCCGGCTGGGCGTAGCCGGAAACCTGTTTCTCAAACAAAGGATATTGAGGCAAATGTGGCGCATACTCTCTTCTTAACCTATTGTATTCCTTAACACAATCTAGATCCGCACAAATGTTTGTGACATCACACTCAATCAAGTACAATCCCGATAAAGTTTCCAGAATGGGGCGGATGTCTGCTGACTTGTATCTTTCCCAGTTTGCCGTTATTTGGGCGTGGCAGGCGGTGGGACAGACACGTTTTGGGGCAGTGAGGGGCGATGAAGCCTCGTTGCCTTGTGGCCGTTGCAATGTCACACTTGGTTTCTCTTACTGTTTTCAGGTTTCTTATTACGGGCTTACTTCTAACGTTTCTTGTTTCTAGGAAAATAATAGGTTTTATCATTACGTATTGTTATCGTTTCTTTGTTTGTTATTTAATAAAAATTTCATCAGTGGCCTACTGATTTTCGTTTTCCTATTCCTTTCTTTCCAGGTTGTTTCATGCTAAAGTTTCTGTTAACAGGATACAGTGATCACTTCGTTATTATTGCATATGTCCTTTTCACTAGGGGTGCTCTCTGGTCGGGCCAGATGACCTATCTCTAGTAAATGGTCCGGGTGAAACAGGTGCATCAATCAGTGGGGAGTAGATAGGCATGACAGATTACAACGGGGGACAAAGGTCCGCATTACCTACCCTTTCACTACTTGCAAAGATTTTCCTACGTTTATTTGCAAACAGGGAATACCTCCAAAAAGAACCAATTCCCAAACAGTCAATGTTCGGGCAAACAATCAATCAATGAGGAACGAAATAGGCACGACGTGTTAAAGGTTTGCGTTACCTACCTTTCACTATCTGCAAAGGGAGAGAGAATATTCCTATTCTTCCTCGTTTGCAGGCAGAGAAGATCCATAAGAGAACCAACTTTGAACAATTCAATGCTCGATTCAAACACTCAACAAGGGGTACTGTGAACACAAATGAACGCCGCTTATGTACATACACATTGCTATTTTCAACAGGTTGTTCCTAATGTTTCTATTTTAGCCAGGTCAAAAAGAGATCCCATTAGTGGCCTACTGATTTTGCTCGATTCCTTTTGTTTTTTTACACGATTTTTCGCTATCTGCAAAGACTAAACAGAGTATTGCGACTCTGTGCTTGTTTGTAAATAGAGAATGAACCAAAGAGAACAATCAATGAAATGGAGAGAGAAGCAGGCACGACGGATTACAACGGGGGCAAAGGCCTGCGTTAACTACCCTTCACTGTCTGCAAAGAGAGAGTACTCCTATTAGAAATGAGGGGGGGGCAGCATTCAAAGCAGATCAGTGTGCATAAACACGAAAATGTTTTTACTTACCACGTACTTGACATTCGACAGCTTATGATATTTGCTATTAAAAAACCATTGAAATTCTCTGAAATAACCATAGGTTATAGACCATATATAGTTAGGAATTAGCATTTACAAAACCTTAAAAATTCACTGAAAAAACCATAGGTTATAGACCATATATAGTTAGGAATTAGCATTTAAAAAACCTTATTTTACTGACACAAAACCATTGAAATTCCATATATAGTTAGTTGTACTAACTATATATCGCGCACCCGCAATCCACTGCTGATCATGTCACATATTACATCATTCATGACATGGTCAGTGACATCACTGATGACATCACTGATGACATCTCAAATGACATCACTGATGACATCACTGATGACATCTCAAATGACATCACTGATGACATCACTGATGACATCTCAAATGACATCACTGATGACATCACTGATGACATCTCATTTGACATTACTGATCACATCACTGATGACATCATTCATGTGATAATACGATGAACCTCTTCAGACTCTAATATAACCTTAGATACACTCAGTGTAAACACAGACTCACAGATTGTCATTCATTCAATGAAGTTACACACACACCTAGTCAGTCATGCAAACAATCAATCACACCTCCATTTTCCCAACTATACAGTTATACACACCTTACTTATTCAAACATATACTAAAACATATTTACTCTCTTATACAATCCCGGATACAAGTTCACAATGATGCATACAGCCACTCACACATTCACTGGCTCTTATGCGCAGTTATTTATATATGTCAAGTCTCACATGTACTGTGTTTTACATATGTACTTACTTTGACATGTAGCACTGAGATATCCATTCACTCACCAATACACTGATGCACACAGTCAACCGCCCATACAGCTGTTTCCACATGCACTTTTGAACCCATACATCTAGTGAATCAACTGCTCACACATCTATGCACAGAGTCATACACCTCCCAGCCACCCACACACACACTCAGTCTCCCATACAAATACTTGGGCAACCAATCAATAACCCATATAGTTACTCATATAGCTACTGAACAACACATGCAGCAGTTTTCAGAACAACAGACATAATGATGCACAAATTAAGACAGTTTAGTCACTAACCCATGCACTCAGTGAGACACATTTAATCACTCACTCATACAGTCAGTCATGCACCTACTAAATCCTTCATCCAGACACTTATACATCCACTCAAGACATATTTTAACTTTACAGAAAAATACAGTCACTGGATGTTGTCATCAGTGATGTCATCAGTGATGTCATCAGTGATGTCATTTGAGATGTCATCAGTGATGTCATCAGTGATGTCATTTGAGATGTCATCAGTGATGAGATGTCATCAGTGATGTCACTGACCATGTCATGAATGATGTAATATGTGACATGATCAGCAGTGGATTGCGGGTGCGCGATATATAGTTAGTACAACTAACTATATATGGAATTTCAATGGTTTTGTGTCAGTAAAATAAGGTTTTTTAACTGCTAATTCCTAACTATATATGGTCTATAACCTATGGTTTTTTCAGTGAATTTTCAAGGTTTTGTAAATGCTAATTCCTAACTATATATGGTCTATAACCTATGGTTTTTTCAGTGAATATATATATATATATATATATATATATATATATAGACGCTCCACTTGCACCTGCCTGTCGCACTCCTTGGCTGGTACCTGCTCGCCGGGGGTGCGCCCGACCTCAATATCAGCTCCAACAAACCCTCACCGTCGATTACGGAAATCAGGTAGCAGCACTCGGGGGTAAATACACGATTAAGTTTTATTTTTCCACAACGCGCTTCCGGCACTCGGCCTTCGTCAGTGTTCAAAACAACGGAGTGCCGCAAAGCCACAATGCATTTTAAATCATCACGTGGTGCTGATACATAACACAAAGATAGGACCATTAGAAGTGAACCCGGTCACCATCTTAGAAAGGTTAGAGGATATGGCATGTTGCAATCCGCTCTGTAAATCAAGCAGAGTACAACTGTACATACACAAATAAATTGATGGCAATACATATTCTAGATCAAAATTGATCAATCAAAAAATGACCATTACCATAATGCCCGCAAATGGGCCATGTGCATTTGATACAAATTAATATTCCCCCTCATATACCACGTTATCTCGCCCTGAATGGGCCAAAACAGATTCTAATGCAGATTAAATTAAAAAAACTTTTCTCGCGGAAAAAAGCAGGAGAAGTAGCGCCAACTACTAATAACGATGCACAAATTGCATCATCAACATCCCTTGCAGTTGCGGATGCAACCAGCTTACAAACAGCACTGGAACTAACCCACGAAGTGGAACAAACAGACCTGACAAACACCCAATTTTTATCTCAAATGGGCAATGTGATAGGAACACATCCTAAGACCAATTTGAAAAATAAGTCTAAGTTTTGTCCTGTTCTTCACCCTGGCAATCGGGTTGATGTATTTCATGACCTGGTAGTGGCGGAATTGGAGACAATGACAAACACAAACAATAAAAAAGAAAATGTAACAAAGAATGAACGCATTGCTCTTAAAAATCTCCAGCTAAATCCAATGATTGAAATAAAACCCGCAGATAAGGGTGGAAACATCGTTGTTCTCAACAAGAAAGACTATCTGGAGGAGGCACATCGCCAATTGAATAACAGAACGAATTACAAACTACTGGAGCACAATCCATCAATGGATATGACAAGGACACTGCATAAGAAGATCGACATATGGCAAGCAAGCGGCATGATTAACAAAGACGAAAAAAACTTTCTAACGGTCAGCCATCCTATAATGCCAACACTATATTTCCTGCCCAAGGTTCACAAAACCTTGATTAAACCACCTGGGCGACCGATAATATCGAGTTGTGGATCTCTATGCGAAAATGTATCCTCTTATGTGGACTATTTTTTAGCTCCGATAGTCCCAACATTAAGCTCCTTTATTAAAGACACTGGTGACTTCCTACGAATCATCATGGGAGTGGAATGGCAACCAGAGTTCTGGCTGGCAACTATAGACGTCGTGTCATTGTACACATCGATCCAGCATGACATTGGCATGAATGCAATCAAATACTTCCTCAACCAGAGACCATTATCCGAGCTAAGACATACCAACATGCTAATCGACATGATGTCGTTCTGCTTGGAGAACAATGTTTTCACCTTCGATAAGAAGATCTACAAACAAATCTGTGGATGTGCCATGGGAGTTTCCTTCTCTCCAAGCTATGCCAACCTCACCATGGGTTGGTGGGAAAAAAACATAGCTTGGAGAGAGGAAAACGAGCCATACACCACGGACGTGGTTGTCTGGCTAAGATTTATAGACGATCTGTTCCTCCTGTGGAAAGGGACCAAATCAAAACTAGTGGAATATATTGACATTCTTAATGTGAATAATGTAGGACTACAGTTCACATTTAACATTCAAAAGAAAGAAATTGAATTTCTTGATACAAAAATCTACGTCAACAACAACAAATTGGAGACCACAGTATTCCGAAAAAAAACATCCACGAACAGTGTACTTTATGGAACGAGTTTCCACCCCATCTCACTGAAACAAAGCATTCCCTACGGGGAATTTCTCCGGATGAAACGGAATTGCTCGGAAGAAATAGAACTGGAAAATAAAATCACTGAAACCCGAGACCGCTTCATCCAGCGTGGATATAAACGGGCAGACATAACTAAGGGCGAGCAAAAAGCAAGAGCCAAAACAAGAGCTGAAACTTTGATACCCAAATGCAAATCCACAGAGAACAATGGGGAAGAAAAACCACGACTAATCTTGACATACTCAAGAGAGAGTTACAAAATCCGTCAAATTCTGATCAAGTTCTGGAATGTACTGAAAAAGGACAGCGAAATAGGATCGTTAATAGGGGACAGACCTCTAATCACCTACCGAAAAGCGCCCTCGTTACAAGATACATTAGTAAACAGCCACTTCAAAAAGGAAATCAAGACTTTGAGTTGGCTAGAAAAACGACAACTGGGCTTCACCAAATGCACAACATGCAAAGCATGTACAATTGGCCAGAACATAAAAACCTTGAAAGATCCAAAAGGAAGAATTTTCGACATAAAGGACAAGATACCGTGTGAGTCATCATTTGTAGTCTACCAGATTGTTTGCTTCTGTGGTAAGAAATATATCGGCTCCACTATCTGCCCACTTAAAAAACGAATACTTGAACATACCAGAGCCATCCAGAACAATGACATAAGTTACGCAACGGCAAAACATCTGAAGACACACCCTGGTAAAACATGGAAAAACATGAAATATTCAGGAATTGCCGTGGTGGGAGAAAATGAAAGCGGGGGCGACCGAGTAACAAGACTAAGACACCTCGAATCAAAACTAATTATAAGGTTTAAGACCAGACAGCCGCGAGGCCTGAACATGGACGAAGAACTTAGCGTACACTTATAAAAACTCTGTTCTGGAAGCCTTCTGAACATTCCTTTATAAACAGCCGATTGTAAATATCTCCTGTTTTCTTTGAACACTGTTTACGTAGATAACTATTCTTTTTGACCTTTATTTTCCACTAGCCGGACCAAGCAAATTGATATGACCTAATGCAATAGATAAGTCTTTCTTCTTTTTTAACTTTGCGTAAACCCAGCTGTTGATCAAGGCTTATAATGACATCACTGAACGGAGGCACTAAGCCTCACATTGGCCACTAATAATGGAGAACTTGGGTATAAAGACAACCACTCCCCACATGGACACTCAGTCCCTGACTTCCTCCTTGGTCCCAAATCGTCAGGCTTTAAGTGACGACACTTATAAGACGATAATGACCAAATAACATCCTAAACGTTCAAGGATTGCCATTATATTACCGCGATCCGGCTGGGCAAAAACGCACTGTAAGATATAAAAAAATGCATTAAAACTACTGCACCCACAATGCATCTTAATTGCCAAGTGGAGTTAGCCAGTATAAATAGTAGAAACAAATGATGGACACGTGTTTGTAACCGTGATCAAGGACAGTGTATCTGTCTGAAACGCGTAGGTGGGGGACCTACATGAAATAAACAATTAAATCTGATTCCTGAGGTGGTGTGCGGCGTCTTCTTTTGAAGAGAACTTTGCTGAATTCACAAATTTGCGAGGGTGTCCTGAACCTCGCCGCCAGCACCAGCTTATTGTTGCTCCTCTCATATTGGGACGCTTGCTGAACATATATATATATATATTTTTTTTTTTCTTTCTTTGGCCTGTTAGTTTTACCTGAAAACTCCCAATTTTTACTACCAGGAGTAAACCAGTATATGTTGCATCTATGGATCTTGATTTTGAGGAAGAGAGGTTGGAAACCTACACTGTGAAACAGCTCAAGTATCTCTGCAGGAAATTGAAAGTTGCTACACCAGGCATTTCTAAAAAGGAAGGCTACGAAAAGGCACTGAGGGCCTGGGTAGAAGCAAGAAATGCCCCTGATACTGTGGTGGAACCTATTGGGATGCATATGGGCAAATGATGGGCCTGAGTTTCCAAACAGGGGAGGGGTGCCGTCCCCACCTGGCAGCAGCATCTCTTCCAAAGACCTGTCCCCCAGACAATTGGAAGAAAGGGAGAGAAATAGGGCACTGAAGCTGGAGTTGGCTAAGCTTAAAATGGAGAGTCCGAGGGCGACAGAGAATAACAGGTTGTCTTTGGAAAGAGAGAGAATGAGAATGGAGCATGAGAGAATGTTGAGTGAGTTAGAGATCAAGGCCAAGAGCTTAGAAATCAATCCCTCTGGTGGCAGAGTTCCTTCTGTGCCTTCGGAAGGCAGGATACATATTCCCAAGGATGTCATCAAAGATTTTGACAAAAATTAAGATATTATGCAGTGGTTTGCAGCCTATGAGATAGCAATGTAGGCCCACCCGGTCCCTGGGAAGGATTGGGGAGCGGGGTTGTGGGGCCGCTTTTTAACTGAAGATAGGGATACTTTGTTAGACTTGCCCAGTGATTATAGGATGTCTATGCCCACATAAAAGAAGCACTGATGATAGGGTATGGGTTAACTCCAGAGCTCTACAGACAGAGGTTCAGGAATTGTAAGAAGCTGGAGGGAACCACTTGGTTAGAATATGTGTCTTTCTTTTGCAGAGCTATGGATGGTTGGGTGAGGGGTAGCAATGTTGATAGTTTTTAAACGCTCTATGATTTCATTGTTAAGTAGCACTTGTCTGCTAATTGTTTTCCAGAGCTATGCCAGCACCTAATTGATAGCAATTTGACTAACCATAGAAAACTTGCTGAAGAGGCAGACCGCTGGGTCAGTATCAGGGTCCACAAGGGTCTTGTGGGAGACTCTGCCAAAGGTGGGCAGGGTCCCCAGCAGAAGAGTGGGGTGACAAGGGTAAACAGAGTGAGTTCCAGAAAGGGCCCAAAGTAATTTCTAAGGGAACCAAGGTAAGGGTTCCCAGCCTCCCCCTGAGAAGAAGTCAGGACCCCCGACAGGTAAACCTGTTCATAGGGGGCCTGTTAACTGCTTTCAGTGTAAGCAAGGGGGACGCCATTTGTATGATCCCTAGTGTCCTCAAAGGGGTTAGTATGTGCCACTCCATGCACCACCCCATCAGATGGCCAGTGTAGCCCTGAGTGGGGAGGAGATGGGTGCCCAAGGTGGGTGGGGTCCTCAGAAATGTCCCTTGTCTCATTAGGAGACTTTGAGATGGTCACTAGAACTCAGCAGCCTGATAACACAAAAAAATACAGGCAGTGGGTGACCATCAATGGCCATAGAGTGGAGGCTATGAGAGACACAGGAGCAAGTGTGACAGCTGTCAAGTGTCACTTGGTGTCTGAAGAGCAGGTGGTCCCCAATGCATTCTTCCCATTTGTTGCTGCTGACAACAACAGAGAGCCATTGCAAGGTGGCTCAATTTCCCTTTGAGTGGGGGGTCTCTGGTACTCTTCAAGTAACTGTGAGGCCATCCATGCCTGTTGATTGTCTGTTAGGCAATGATTTAGAAAGGTCCCCTTGGGCTAAGGTGGAGAGGAAGGCACATTTAAAGATGTTGGGTCTGCCTGAGTGGGCATGTGTAACCACTCGGTCTATGACAGCTAAGGGTGTTCAAGAGACCCGAGCATGAAAATATGGCCCAGGGACCTGCCTTAAAGAGAAGAAGTAGGGGGCACGGAAAACCAGCCCCCATTTTTCCTACTGTCCAGGAGGAGGCAGACCTTGAGGGGGATGCCCTGGAACCTACAGGGGAGCAATTTTCTGAACTGGGGAACCTACCTGAGCTGACCCATTGGCAGCAAGAAGGGGGTCCCTCCAGGGAGGATTTTTGTGAAGAGCAGCAGAAGTGCCCTTCTCTTGTGGGTTTGAGGCAACAGGCCAAAAACCAGGCAGCAGGTGATCAGTCTGGATCATATTGGATCTACTGGGAGAACGGTCTCCTGTATAGCGAGCCTAAGGTTGCTGAACCTGAGTCAGCCTGTGTTCTGGTGATATCCCAGCACTTCAGAGTCTTCCTACTGGGTTTGGCTCATGATGTTCCTTTAGCTGGTAATCTGGTGCAGAACAAGAGCTTTGAAAGGCTTCTCTCCCACTTTTATTGGCCCCAGATGCGGAAGAGTTCAAATACTCATTGTAGGATCTGTCAAACTTGCCAGGCAAGTGGGAAAAGTGGAAGGAGGCACAAGGCCCCTCTCCAACCTTTCCCTGTAGTCAGTAACCCCTTTGAACGGGTAGGGATTGACATTGTGGGGCTACTGGACCCCAAGACAGGCATAGGCAACAGGTATATCCTGGTCTTGGTGGACCATGCTACCCTCTACCCGGAAGTCATTCCGCTCAGGACAGTGATGGCCCCCGTGGTGGGACGTGAGCTGATGGGGATCTTCTCCCGTGTGGGGTAAGGTTCCCCACAGAGGTTGTGTCTGACAGAGGTACAAACTTCATTTCTAATTATATGAAGTCTCTGTGGAAGGAACGTGGTGTTACTTACAAGTTCATCACTCCTTATCACCCACAAGGTAATGGGCTGGTTGAAAGATTCAATCGGACCCTCAAAGGCATGATCATGGGTCCTGAGGAACCAATCAGACACTCCAGGATTTCGCGATTTCGTGTTTTGCCGCAAAATCGGCACTTTTGTAAAAATGCCGCGATTTTTAAAAAAGTGCCCGCAAAATCGGCACTTTTAGTAGAAATTGCGGCATTTTTACAAAAGCTAATGCATGAAGCTAGCATGCCACTATATCCTGGGGGTCTGGTTAATCAGTAGCACGAAAGGTTCCGTAGTCTGTCTTCTCTTTCCTTTGATGATCACTTCGTTTGTGTTGAAGTTGTAGTCAGAAGGGGAACAACACAGAACTCCACGTGCTACAGCGACTAGAGTCAAGTAAAAGAGCATCTACTAAGGTCCGCAAAGCCAGGTAACAGGACTTATATGACCTGGTCCGCAGTATTTTGCATTAGTTGCAACCGAAAAGTTAAATAGGTAGAAGCCTGTGTTCTGTAAAGCTTCGGCCCCTTGGTGCTAAAATATGTGTTGGTTGAGATGTTGGCAGATTCCTCAACCAGATGCATTAATCATCTAGACTGGAAGCAATTGTTGCGTGGTCCACTGTAAACTAGATAAACAAGTCCGTAAATGGAGTATTTCCCGAAGCATACGAAGAAAGAAAAACATATGGCAGAGGTCGCATTAATCTTACGTGAGTGTGTCAAAGACTGCTTAGGTATACATATCGTAAAGTGCTAGCAGCAGTTACAGGGATTGGAGAGGTACCTAGACCCCACGGTACCTTGATTAATCAGTAGGAGGTACCGTACGCTAAAAATAAAATCTAGTCTTAGCTACATTGGTTTGACCGGTGTTTACTCACTCTGACGTTCGCTGCAGATATATAATGTGGCATGCTAATCTGTATAGGTTGACGTTTACTATCCAGTTTTAGAATTATTCGAGGTCATATCCCTACGCCAGGAGAATCTGAAAAATCGTACTATGGAAGTCAAAGAGGCGGTGTATAAATTAAACAAGGTTGAGAGCAAAAATGAGCAATAAGGAATGCCTAGGGCTTTAAATTGGATGATAAAACGGGGGGGGGCTGTCTCTCATAGGAGTGTGGCCGATGTAATTACGGCTCCGTTGTGTATATAATACTGAAAATGTGTCCATTCTTGTGGGTGAGGTTGTGCTAAGTCTAGAGCTACCGACTTTCGAGCTCAGAAAGCAGGTTTTAGCCTCACGTCGGCTCAACATCATATGATTCAACAAATGAATATGTCCTTGTGTTCAGTGCTTTAAATGGGCCTGTACTGTCCAGTATGGTTTTATTTTGAGACGGAGAATACCGGTACTTCTCAAAAGAGACGCAATACTTCTATTTGGAGAGTACCAGGGCACAAATTCTATAAAAAGAAATGGGGGGACTGACAATATGCAAATGACCTCATGACGTCACATGCTGAATGTGTCCCGGTGTCTGAAAATTACACCAGGACATGTTCAGCATATTTCTGTGGGGCCCAGCTTCTAGGCAGGGGGGATGGCGTCCACCCTGTGAAAAAGGGGGGTATGCCGTGTACCTGCGCGTACCCCCAACTCGAGCCCTGGAGAGTACTGGCACTTCTCAGAAACAAGCAGGTACTGTGTGATACAGAGTAGCTGCACTTTTATTTAAAAATTTTAAGCATTGCTTGTGTTATGTAACTGGTGCTCATGTACAGCGCTCCAAGCATGAACTGTATAAAACTGAAAAACGAGTTTCTTTGAAGTCACATTAAAAGTAGTGATGGATAGTAGTAGTAGATAGTAGTGGCTGTCAACAGGTCATCCACTGCATTCAAGAGGCTAAATACTGGTGACCATTCTGTCTTAGCCTACATCTGCTCTGACACTTCACTTATGACCTCTGGCAGTGACCTCTTGGTTCTTCTCTTATCTCTCTTGCCATACATATCTCGTTCAAGTCTATAAAATGAATAGACATATTAGTATTTACCATGATATTCACCTTGTTGGGGCCCCTAGACTAATTGCTCCTACCGTCACCACAAGTGGGATTTTCCTTTTTTCAGAAACACAAGTATGACCTTTTACTTTACAGCTATCTCATGTTTAAAAGGCCCAGAAGAGTAACATTTGAGAGAATGTTTGCTGCCCTGGGCTGCTGATGGGCAGTCTTTTACTTTTCGAGGGAAGCAGAGTGTCTACATTGTGAATAAACCAAATATACATAGGTTCATGTTGTTAAATAACTAAAAAAACTAAGATATCTGTGTTTGTCGTAGGAAAAATGGGCAAATAAAATGCAACAAAATTGCCGCCAAATTTCCATTTTTGTGCCGCTAAATTTCCATTTTTGTGCCGCTAAATTTGGCAATCCATGCCGCTATATCCTGAGGGGACTGACCAATGAGGCATAAGTGGGACGTCCTCTAGCCATGCCTTCTGTTTGCCTACCAAGAGGTGCCACAAAAGTCTCTAGGGTTCAGCCCCTTTGAGCTTTTTTATGGTCACCCGGTAAAAGGACCTTTGAGTTTGGTCAAGGAAGGCTGGGAGCAATCTCCCAGGAAACCTCCCCAGGATGTACATAGCTACATGCTGGCCTTCAGGAACCAGACTCGGCGTTTCAGGGATCTCGCTCAGGTGAATCTGGAAGCCAGCTAGGAGGAAATTAAGCTGTGGTACAATCAGAATGCCACTCTGATTGAGCTTCAACCTAGACAGAAAGTTTGGGTCATGGCCCCTTTGGAGCCTTGTGTGCTCCAGGACAGGTGGACCCGTCCATATGAGGTGGTGGAGCGCAATAGTGATATCACCTATCTTATGAACTTGCGTTCTCCAAGGAAGCCTTTGAGGGTCCTTCATGTTAACAGCCTGAAGCCCCACTTAGAAAGGTCTGAAGTGGGCATGCTCCTAGCGACCGATGATGGAATGGAGGAGGAGACCGAGCCTCTTCCTGACCTCCTGTCTGCAACAGAGCAAGATGGGACAGTGGATGGTGTCAGCCTCTCTGCCACACCGACCCTTGATCAGCAGCAAGATTGTCGCTAGCTGTTAGAGCAATTCTCTGATCTACTTTCCTTGGTTCCTGGTGTCACAGAGTGGTGCGCCCATGATGTGGTTACTGGTGACAGTCCTCCTGTCAAGCACAAGGCTTACAGAGTGACTGACAAGGTTAGGGCTTACATTAAGGAGGAAATCTCCAAGATGTTTGCTTTAGGGGTCATTGAGTCCTCAAACAGTCCTTGGGCCAGCCCAGTGGTCTTGGTCCCAAAGGCTGCCTTGCCGGGTGCCACACCCGAACTCCGGTTCTGTGTGGACTACAGAGGGCTCAATTCTGTCACCAGGACTGATCTACACCCCATCCCCAGAGCTGATGAGCTCATAGATTGGTTAGGGGCTGCACAGTACCTTAGTACGTTTGATTTGACGTCTGGGTACAGGCAGAATGCCTTGACTGATGGGGCTAAGGAGAGGTCAGTATTCTCCACACCAGATGGGCACTACCAATTCTGGGGTATGCCCTTTGGGATGAAGAATGCCCCTGAAAACTTTCAGAGGTTGGTTAACCAGGTGTTGGCTGGGCTGGAGGATTTCAGTGCCGCCTACCTGGATGACATTGCAGTGTTCAGTGCCAGTTGGGAAGAACATTTGCAGCACCTCTGGGAAGTGTTGATGGCACTGCGCAAGGCAGGTCTCATGATCAAGGCGAGTAAGTGCCAGATCGGGCAGGGTTCCGTGGTGTACTTGAGTCACCAGGTAGGAAGCGGCCAGGTGGCGCCCCTACAACCCAAGATTGATACCATCCTGGCATGGGAACCCCCAAAGACTCAGACACAGGTGAGAGCATTTTTAGGACTCATGGGGTACCACAGGAGGTTTGTCAAGGGGTTGTGCAACATTGTTGCACCCTTGACTGAGCTGACTTCCAGGAAGCAGCCCAAGAAAGTGAACTGGTTTGACACCTGACAGAAGGCTTTTGACGCCCTGAAGACTGCCATGTGCCCAGCACCCGTTCTTCAGGCGCCCAACTTCTCAAAATAATTAATTGTACAGACAGACGCTTCAGAGCATGGTGTGGGGGCTTGTCTATCACAGATTAATGAAGAGGGCCTAGACCAACCTGTAGCCTTCATCAGTAGGAGGTTACTTCCACGGGAACAGAGGTGGAGTGCAATTGAGCATGAGGCATTTGCTGTGGTCTGGGCACTGAAGAAGTTGAGAACATAATTGTTTAATACTCACTTCCAAGTTCAGACCGACCACGGGCCCCTCAGATGGCTAATGCAGATGAGGGGTGAGAACCCAAAGTTGTTGAGGTGGTCCAATTCCCTGGAGGGTATGGACTTTACGGTGGAACACCGCCCTGGTACAGAGCACGCCAACGCTGATGGTCTGTCCAGATTTTTCCACCTTAATGAAGAGAACGCCCTAGGGGAAGGGTAGTTCTCCCCACATTTCAGCTGGAGGAGACACGTGTTAGACCTGACATCATTGGAGTTAGTCTCCCTTCCATTTGTGATGGATTGCCTCCTCTGTTTTGATATGTTTTTGCTGGTTTTATGCTTTGGGCACTGTGTCATTGCTAATCAGTGCCACAGTGCAAGTGCTCCCTATGTTAAATTGATGTACTAATTGGTTATTCCATCATTGGGTTATTTGCTTTATCTGTCAGCCCCTAGTACAGTGCACCATGTGTGCCCAGGGCTTGTAAATCGAATGCTGCTCGTGGGCTTGCAGCACTGGTTGTGCCACCCACAGAAGCAGCTTGTAAAGTATGTCTCAGGCCTGCCATTGCAAAGCCTGTGTGCACTCTAGCACTGCCATGTCAACTTTGCCAAGTGCACCCCCTTGCCAGTCCCTAAACCTTCCCTTTGCTTCATAATAGACACCCCTATGATAGGCCCAAGGGCAGGGTGCATTGTGTATATAAGATAGGACATGCTCTGATGTGTGTAGAATGTTCTAATAGTGAATTACAGCCATTCTCGTTTTTCACTATTGAAGGCTACATGTTCTCATAGTCCAGAATGGGAAGTTAGATTATTACATTCTTATAATCCTAACTGACTCAGGGAACATGGTAGAAATTCTAATTAAGTATGCCTGAACTCAGAATAATAATATACATCTTTTAGTAAAGTTGGTTTTATTATTCTGTGTTTGAAAATACCACTTTTAGAAAGTAGGTATTTTCTTGCCTATTATTCAGGCCTGCCTCTGCTGGGTTGTGTATTCCTGGTCTGGGTTTGTGAGTGACAGGGCTGGGGAATTCCAGGACACAGACTGGGGCAGCCCGGTGGTGATTAGACGGATCTGCATCTAGATGGGAGGGAGGAGTTGCACCTGGGACCTGAATAGGGCTGGGCCTTCTCTCTACAATGCTGGCTCCACCTCCTGTGACTTGTCTGATGTCTCTGCCCTGCACTGTGAAAGGAGAGGAGGAATCATGTCAACAGAGTGCTCCAGAGCTGTATCTTCCCTTCCCTGTGCTGGCTCCACCTCATGTGGGGCGGCTGATGTTTCTGCCCTGCACAGTGAAAGGAAGAAGAGAGTCATGTAAACAAAGTGCTCAGGAACTGGTTTGTACTAGGCAGAGGCCTCTCTGCCTTCAGAGAACAAAGGATGTTGGGGTATAAATATTGGGACTCTGACTTCAAGAAATTAGATCACTTCTGGACAAGAAACCTTTCTGCTGAGGAGAAAAACTAAGGAAGCTACAGGAGTTTGGACTGCCCCTCTGCCAGTGTGCTGTTTGCAGGGTTGGCCTGCAGTGGTTGCTTCATTGCCAAGGGAAAGGAGTAGGAACTTTGTAAGGACTTTCATCTACAGAATATTCTCCAAGGACTTGAACTGTGCTTGCCTCCTGCTGAAGTCTCAGTGACAAACGACTTCATCTCCAGCTACCTCCTGAATTTCCTTGCTGGGAATTCTGACTCCAGTCACTTGCCTGCCGCTGGGAGCGTGACGCATTGAGAAGAAGCGTGTCGCCACCGCAGCTGAAATCATCGCAACGCTGGAGAAGCGAGCCTTCGTCAGATCTCCCTGGAAGTGTGTGTTCATCGAAGCTGCCTGCTGTCGCATCACTGGAGAAGCGTGACGCCATCAAGAGAGTCGCCATCGCATCACCGGAGAAGCCTGTCGCAGGGCCTGTCGCTGCTCCAAAGTACAGAGTCGTCACAAGGCTACCAGTGCGCCATCATCATCACATCACAACAAGATCATCGCATCAAGCCGCCATCTTGTGCACCGCAACAGGCTCGCAAGCCGAGAATCTACGCATCACCTCCGCCGGTAAGGCTCACGACGAGTCTTCTATTCTGTGCAAGCATTGAGGCAGGACGCAACCGTTCCCTCAGATCATGCCTTTTGCGAGCCTTTTGTTCACTTTGCGTTACACATCCAGGTACTTTGTTGAGAACTTTGTCGCATTTAACAGCAACTTGAACTCAGCAACTTTAATCATCTTTTAAGTAATCTTAAATGTAGTATTGTGGATTTTTGTCGTTTGTGGTCTTGTGTTAAGTCTATATAAAGAATACTTATTTTTATAACACCTGTGTTGTGTCCATCTGTAGTGTTATCACTGTATTACTGTGTATACACACAAATGCTTAACACACTGCCTCTGAGATAAGCCTGTCTGCTCGTGCCAAGCTACCAAGGGGGGTAAGCAGGGGTTATTAAAGAGTGTAATCCCCTTATCCTAACTTAGAAGTAAGGGTCCCTATTTGGACAAAGGTGAATACCATTGCCAACTAGAGACCCCCATATCTAACAAATATCTAATGTGGTTTTGTATTTTTTATGCACAATGTTATTCATTAGTGCTGCACAGTGTGCATTTTGTACTACAAACGTTTTGCAACAGGTGTTTAAATGTCTGTAATCAAAAACTAAACGATATGTATTGTCTGGTTTGGAGACAGGAAACAAAGGATTGTTCATGGACGAGGTGCATGTTTCAATCACCCCTTGGTATACAAGTTGATCTAACATCTCCGTGATCTTTTTTTTGCTTCTTGCTTAACTGGGTACTGCCTTTGTGCAGTAGGTAGATTTTTTAAATGTATTTTATGTTGAGTAGAATCCCATCCTACATGATTTGTATATATAATGCAGGAGCCTGGGCTACTGCCCGCTTCCTAGCATAGGTATATTCTTTATGAATTGGAATATGATTGGAGAAAGCTGGCATAATTATGTTTTCGACATGTGGGCATTCACTGACAAATTCAGGTGGCCAGTCTTGTTCAGCTAAAAGAATGTAATATCCCTGAGAGAGCTTCTCCCAAAAGAGTGCTCCTACTTTTCTACTTATGTCCCCCTCCAGCCAGAGTGTTACTTCATATAACTTATGAGGGACACTAACCCTGATATCTTCAGTTTCAACTTGGATGTACTCATTCAAGTCCACTGTCTCCAGATGATCCTTCAAGATCTTGCAAGCTATGGTGACTTCTGCTGCGCTGTCCAACATCTTTTGAGCACATTCCACATTCTTGAGTTGTGTCCTCAAGATCCTCGGCAGGTCTGATCTTTAGACCTGCTACCTTGTTTTTGGTGAATTGAGTTTTCTTATTTTTTGGAACGTGTTCATCATCTCTGGACTTCACGCATTCTTCTTATTGTTCTGATCGGCTGATCGTCCTTTTCATTTGGATTTCTGTGATGAAGTCTGAAAGGTACGAGAGGAACGTGTATCAGTATCTTGATATCTATCAGGTTTTCTCAAATTATCCCTATTCCTGAGGTTATACCTCCTTTCAGAGGGCTCCTTTTAAGGAGATCTACCTCGGGATTGAGAACGCTTCTCTTTAGAAGTTTGTTTAGTTTTCTCCCACTTATTTTTGGGAGGAGTAGGTGTGTTTTTAATACAGACCTTTTCAGAACTCAACAGATTGTTAGAATCCTATGTTTCTCATGAGGGGTAGTATCAGAAAATACTGCCTCAATTTGAGTAATTTTTTGAGCTATCCAGAATGGAATTTGTTCCTGTTTTAAGGGTAATTTGCCAATGACTGATTTTATAGTCTATAGTGTAATTTTATTTGTGTTCCCGAGGTAAGGGGTCTGTTGTGGAATCCCTATTGCTGTTTGGACAGTAAAGGTCCGCATGACATATTGAACCAATTGTCTGTGGATTTTAATTAGCTTTTTTATTTGAACTAATAGTTCCGCATCTGTCACATTTTCAAAAGCAGGATGTGATGTATAGCTGGCTAATACCAGCCATGTTGCTCCTGGTCTACCTAGTGGACCGAGCCTGGTAATGTGATGTGTATGTTTTAGGACGCCTTTAAACCGGAGCGCATGCTCTAGGTATGTTAGTGGAATTTCAATATCCTTGAACGGATTGTATTCCTATGGAGCTTCATCTTCGTTGTAGAAGTGAAACACTTTTGTTCCTGGATTTGCTTTAGGGAAGACTATCATGAATAGAATACCTCTGTCTGATGATATTCGTGTGCCTCTATCACAAAAACTACCCTACCACCTCTAGATGATAGGCCATTTCTTATAAGTTACATAGTGATGGCTTTTCTTAAAGTTTCTAGAATGCTTACAGCATCATCATCGGTCTATTGGAAACCTGTAAAGTTCAAAGCTTGTACCACGTTGCTGCCTGTAGCTCCACCGGCCTCAGTGTTGTCATCGAGTGACATTTTTGCTTAATGAAATTTTGCGGAGCAAGTTTCAAGGAAACAAAGATCAGGTGCACAATAGTTTAGAACACTGTATCCTTCAACGTTGAACAACCAAAAACTAATACATATGATTTTTGTCCTACTCAGCTATGGCAGATATTACCCTTTTACCCACTCCAGACGTCTATTAGAGTATTTCACGGAAAAAGGGTTCTCTGAGAAAAGCACGACTGAGTTACTTTAGTATCTAGCGTTAAATTAGTGCCTTACCAAACTTTGGGCGCCATGTTGTGTAGTTCCTATATTCCCAATAGGCTCTGCGCATTGGAATAATATACCCTATAGATTAGACGTAGGACTGAGGACGACTAGATCTCTATCGAACATACTAAACTTAATAGTGAGTTCCAGCTAGCTCAGAGGTCACTAGAAATGTTCTTGAATTCACAAGAAGGGTTTAGATTCTGACAACTGCATAAACATGACAACTTTGTTTCCTAAGAATAAGAAATATATCTCTAGAGTCGCGGAAGCAATAGATAAGTATTTCACTCAGTCAATCATGCATGCTTCGTTTCAACAGAGTTTGCAGAGAAATAGAGAGACGGGCATTGTCAATAAAAAGAATTATTGAACAGTCTTCTTTCTCGTGCAAGAGAAGTGAACTGCTATAATCGTTAAGCAGACTACAAAGTATAAAGCGTACAGGGAGAATAGTATTATAAAATAATACTGTAAAAGCATTGTATGGTTTCTAAGCCATATAAAAATGCATACATAAATAACATTGACTAAAATATTCAACTGGTGCTTCTAAATATGCATACCCCAATGTACCTAACCTAAGTATAGTACGTGGGAAGAAGTAAGTTTTGTGTAGCATAGGTTTTAGTTGTTTTTGCCAAGAATCTACCAAAGGTTTCTCTAGGCTCTAATCAGCTCTGGACCTTGGTTTTGAATGAAGGAGGTCTGGTATCTCTGTCTCAGGACTCGATTTCCCAAACACCCCGCAAGGGGAGCTTGGAAACACTGGAGCTGAATTCTCGGTGAGAGAGAGGCAGCCTCTTGATCAATGCGTCACCTCGAGGATCGGCTTCCTTCGGCGCTTGCTGTAGTGAGCTGTTTCGGGCAAGAAGACAGCCATACGACTCCGAACCACCGTAGTTTGCCATAGCAAGTGAAGGTACATTTATACCTTAAAGGTGTTTAGGAATGCCATAGATGGAAGTCGGGCATAATTAGGTCATGAAAGAACTCATAGGTATTAATAATTGTTCTTTGCAATCTACATGAGTTCTTGAACACATCAATATTCAAGCAAGGGGAAGTTACCTAACTGCTTAAGCCGATTTAACTAGAAATCCTTGTGACGTTTGGCACAGGTGGAAGTAGCCATGCCTGTATTTGTTCTGCATGGGCTATGCCTAAATAAGGTATTGATTTCTATGCCTATATAAGGGCAATGTGAATTGTACACATATAAGGGCATGAATTGGGAAAATTCACTCGGAGCTGTAAATGGCACACAACACAACCCCAGCTTCATACTTGACTCCTCCCTCACCATGACCCAACAGATCAATGCCATCTCCTCCAGCTGCTTCAACACCCTCCACATTCTCCAAAACACCTCAAATTGAATCCCCTGAATCCAGAAAGGCCATCAACATGAACTCATGACCAGCAGACTGGACTACAGAAATGTCTTCTATGCCAGGATCAACAAATCCCTGCTCCACAGACTCCAGACCCTCAAAAACACCGCTGCCAGACTCGTCCTTGGCATCCCATTACAATACCATATCACCTTGCATCTACGAGACCTCTATTGACTCCCCATCAAAAAAAGAGTGACCTTCATCCTGCTCACTCACACCTACAAGTCCTTCCACAACACTGGACCTCAATTCCTAAACGAAAGAGTTCTCTTCTATGTACCCCAAAGAAGCCTCCGCTCTGCCAACCTCCCCCTAGCCGAAATCTAACCCATCTGAGGAGCCAGATTGGGAGGAAGAGCCTTCTCCTAGATAGTGGCCTAGACCTGGAACAAACTCCCCCGTAGTGTCAGACAATCTAAACATCTGCAAGCATTCAGGAAAAACCTCAAGTCCTGGTTCCTTGGATGATATGGAGCTGCACAAACTACTCCCCTTATCCCCAGCACCTGGAGACCCTCACGGGTGAGTAGCACACTTCACAAATACCTAATTGGTTGATTGAAGCTGAGCACAGCGCCAATTAAAACTCTTAGCCTGTGCTCTGCCTTCAAACAAAGGGCCTAACAACTCTGCATTTCACTGCAGCCAGCTTGGAGCCAGGAAACGGGAGTCAGGAAATGTCATGCATGTTAAAGCCCCTGTCTAGAAGCTTGTCTCCTGTACCAGAACCAGGGCACCAGGGTATACAAGTAGGGCCTTGGATGCCAACTCTTCAGTATTCTTCTTGACCTGTGGTAGTTTGCCAGAAAGAAGGACTTCTGTGCTGATGGAAGGACTGACACTCAGCTGGAATGTTGCTCTATAAGACAGCTGACTTGTTGGATTGCTTCCCTATTTCTTCTGGTGCTCTTCTTCCTTCTGCCTGGGTACAAGGACTTGGGGCCATATGTAGGTAATTTGTGTTTTGCGATTTTCAAATTTAGATTTTTTGGGAATCGCAATTAGAAAATCTCAATACACAATGTAGGTAGGATTAGCAAAATATTTTGCGAATCCCACGTATTCCTTATTTGTGAATAGCAATTTGAGGTTCGCAAATAAGGAATACCTTCTCATTCATTCCTAATGGCTAGAATGCCAAAATGTGCATTTTTTCAAAGAAATCGGAAAATACCAGCAACCTGAAGTTGATGGTATTTTGCGATTCCTTAAGCCTAAATTTGCACAACTTGGGTGCTTCCTACATTGCATTTAAGGAATCACCATTTGCGATTCCTTAAATGCAATAGCAAAATAAGGAATCGCAAATTTTGTGATTCCTTATTTTGCATATGAGTTTTTGTGTGCTACATAGCACACTGCCCTAATTGCAATCGCAAATGCTGAAATTCTGCGAATTTCAGCATTTGCGAGTGCAATTAGGCTTCCTACATATGGCAGCTAATCAATGGGGAAGGATCACTTGTCCTGCATAAACCAAGGTATGCAAGACCTGGGTAGTGTGTCTCCGGTAAAAAAAACCCTCATGCACGTGTTGGGTAGTCTGGGTAGCGGAATATCTTTGTTCTCCGCTATGTGACACGTGTGTGCATAATCATAGGGTTTGTTTTGGATATGCAGCCTCCACCAGGAGGATCTTACCCATGGTTTAAAAACAGTAGTGACCCAGTGATGTGGACAAGGTGTAGATTAAAAATACCCGTACAGCCAGGGTTAGAACTTTATTTAATCTGGATTCGGGTAGCCCCTGATTGGGGAATGCTCTAGATGTGCGTTCTATCGAAAAACTAGGAATTCAGAGCGCACTAGCATTTAGTGAGATAAAATGGCCGACATGTTTCAGCCCCTTTGCCGGAATTCGGACTTACGGGCTTTTTTCAGGACCAATCTAGAAAAAAATGTGAGAGTGGTGTAGGCCTACAATAAATATTGCAAACACAAAACAAAAAGAAGGGAAATTATCAACCTGTTTCTTTTCTTGTTTTCGGTCTCAATGTACCTGTGAACAGATAATGTGAACACGTGAAATAGGACATACATGGGTAAGGGGGAGGGGAGACATATAAGGTAGTAAATATACTACTATTTTCATAAACAGCTAAAGATGGCAATACTTTAAATAGTCCCCAGTAACCGGCAATGTCAACTCTCTCATTTCATTCAAGCCTAATACATGCAGAGTTAGTTGTGGATACATCCTACAGGTATTAATAATGATATTCTCTCTTTTGAATCATATGATTTTGTTATGTTGCACAGTTCTTGTTATCAGTTCAATGCCCTGTTTTTTGCACTCATCCATATATACTGTTTTTAAGTGAACGTTATTAATCTACTCATTAGTCAGTGGATTCTTTTCTATTTATGCAAACATGAAATCACACGCGAGCGTTATCGATTGCAGAGTCTTTTTTAATTAATTACATAAAACCCTTTCGAAAGAAAAGTGTCAATCGAGGCTGATGTTATTAGTTCCCCGATTTTTTAAAGATTACAGGTTTGTCAAAGATTACAGGTTTGAACGGCACATCATTAATACTAACTGTCAATTTTTTCAGCCTACCTGAAGTGTCGGTTTGGAACACCTCCTTCGGGTCTTAGGAAGGCTTCGAGGGGGCTAGACCCAAAATGATATTTTAATTAGTTAAAAGTGTGTTACCATACTTGCGGTTTTGTTGTCAAATTGTTTAGGGATTCACTGTTGTACCTCACGCTCCGTGCCTCGTTGCTTCGCGTTGCGCTATAGCTGCCTTACGTAACCCGCAAGTAGCAGAACCCTACTCCCGGGTACGTTTTGAAAGCGCTGGGGTAATCGAGCTAGAAAGCGGACTGCCTGCATGTTCGTTTTTGCTCGTGTCTATATCTTATCTATGGCGATGGCTGATTTAAGTGATTGGACAGATCAGCTATAAGGAGCAATCATGATGTGTTATGTGTTTTCAATAAAAGAGAATTTTTTTATATTAATAGCTAATTGTGTTTATTTGCGGTCACGTTTTTGATCATAAAGTGTAAGTTATTACACAACTACTCATTGTGAAGGAGTTAAAGATATTTTAGTGATTTTAAGGCTGTGTGCAGTTATACTCTACTTATACATTGACACTGCCTGTGTGCACCTATATCTTTTCTCTCTCACTATCTTTTGTTAGATGCACACGGTGCACCTGTTGGAGACCCCTGTGTTCAACAGTCTTCTGTCACATGTCCTCTTTGCATCAACCCCAAACTTGTTGGTGATTGGCTCAGTGATATCAGATTGGGATTGAAATTGAAATGGGCAATATGCCTAGACCACGTCCAAAAGTACACCTGAGGGTCTTTTGAGGAGGGGGTTGTCATATCCTTCATCTTGAAAGGTTCAGCCACGGGATGTTGTCGTTCAGGCCTTTTTTGTCTGTGCCCAGATGGTGGATCCAACGCTGTTCCCTTTCGAAAAGGATTCTCTCAACATTACTGTCCTTGTTGTCTATGGTTTCTAGGACAACCCAGTTCAGTTCATCCACTGTGTGGCCCATTTCTAGATAGTGGCTAGCCATTTTGGTGGTGTTCTTTTTACACTTCACGTTGCTGCGGTGCTCTCCAATCCTCAATTTGACTTTTCTACAAGTCATACCGATGTACCTGAGATGACAAGGGCAAGTTATCATGTATACCACATGACTGGTATTACAATTCGTATGTCTTAGTATTTTCCACTTGAGATCCGTCATGAGCTGGAGTTCTTTAGTGGGTTGGGTCAGGCTGCAAACTGAACAAGATCCACATGGATAATGCCCGGTATTAGTGGCATTTCCTCATAAGTTTGTCCTTTTCCGCTGTTTTGGGGGTGCTGGTCTCGTGTGGACTAAAATGTCTTTTAGATTGCGACTTCTTTTGTTAGAAAACCTAGGTTTTGGCCATGTAAGTTCCCCAGAGGTGACAATGTTCCAATTTTTATTCACGATTTTCTTTACTCTGTCTGTCACTGGACTATAAGTGGTGACACATGTCATCAGGTCTTCTGGTGTTGTTTTGGTCGTGGACTCCAATAGGCCCTCCCTGTTCTGATTTCGAGCACGTTTTTTGCATTTATTGATTATTCGTTTGGGATAATCCCGATCTTTCAATTTTTCACAAAGGTCTTCAGCTTGAATTTTGTATTCAGAGTTATTGCTACAGTTCCTTCGTAGCCTTAGGAACTGACTATAGGGGAGATTCTCCCTCAGTAGACGCGGATGGAAACTATTAAAGGACAGGAGGCTGTTTTTCGCTGTTTCTTTGAAAAAAGTACGCGTTTGGACTAGTCCTCTCTCTGCATAGATAGTGATGTCCAGGAAATCCAAGCTATGTCTATCAGCACTGTAAGTGAACTTAAGGCAGTTGTCTTGCATGTTGATCCAAGAGTGAAACTCTTTGAGACTTTCTTCATTCCCACTCCAGATTACTAAGATGTTGTCAATGTACCGCTTCCAAAGCAGTACATGACGAAAGAAGGGGTTAGTTTCGGTGAGAATGTATGTCCCTTCAAAAGTGCTCACATATAGGCCCGACACACTAGGGGCAAACGTGCTGCCCATTGATGTCCCATGGCATTGCAGATACAGATCTTCTTTGTACTGAAAATAATTCTCTGTGAGGGCCAGACGGCAGCACTCCAGGACAAAGTGTCTTGGTGTCTTATGTGGCCAATCTACACTGAAAAGGATCGTCACAAGCATGTCGAGGGTTTCTCGTTGGGGCAGACTCGTATAGAGGCTTTCAACATCGAGCCCCAGCAGGATCATTGTGTCTGGTGAGTACTCGACGTCTTTGAGTAAATTCAAGAGGTCCCTTGTGTCTTTTAGATACGTCGGCATCTTTTGTACCAACGGTTTGAGGTAATGGTCTGCGAATTGTGAAAGAGGCTCTAGGACTGACCCAATCCCGGAGACGATTGGCCGTCCTGGTGGTGGCATTCGCGCTTTATGAGTCTTTGGCAACGAGTAAAAATAGGGGGTCCTTGGGGCTCTAGTTTCCAAAAAATCTGCCTCTCTTTTTTGATAGCCAGTTGTTCATTTCGGCTTCTTCAACCATCATCCTTATAGTTGTTTGTAATCTGTTCGTTGGATCCATGGTCAGAGGTGTGTAGAATTTATCGTCAGACAATAAATCTTGGCATTGTTGGTCGTAACCTGCTGCAGTAAGTAAAACTATCCCTCCACCCTTGTCAGCCGGCTTGATTACGATTAGGCCTTCATTTTTTAGTTCGTCTAATGCCGTCTGCTCAGCCCTAGTTAAATTTTGAAAGGGTTTCTTTGAGCTTAGGGCAATCTCATCCATTTCTTTCATGATGGCTTGCTCGCAGGTAATTATCTCAATAGGAACCTGGGAATTGAGAGGGCAGAAGGTGGACTTATTTCTGAGTGGTGCGTCGCCATCAACATTATTAGTCAATTGATCCTTAAAAAAGGCTTTTAACTTTAATTTGCGACAGAACTCTGCCAATTCGCATTTAGTTTTGAAGATGACGGTTTTGGGAGTAGGAACATATCCTAGGCCTTTGTTAAGGACGCTTTCTTGTTCTCTGGTCAGCACTTTGTCTGTTAGGTTCACAATTAGGTTGTTGTGCCTGGTCCTGTTTTGCCTCTTGTCACACTCCTCGTCTGGACTTGGCGAGTTTGATCGGACCAAGTTACTCCTTGTTTTCTCCCTCCTTATTGTGCTCGTCCATTCCATAAAAAGGAACCCTGGTTTGGAAATTCTCGCCTTGTTGTTGGGGCATTTGTTCGTTCATTTGTGGTGGGCCTGGGAAGTAGGGACTCATCCATCCTTGGAATTGAGGGTGGAAAGGTGGAAAAGGCATCCCTGAGTTGTTCATCTGGGAGAAAGGAGGACGCCATGAGCGCCTTCCTCTACGATTACCTCTCCTGTTTTGTGGTTTTCCTCTGTTATAAGTAGGGAATTCATCACCACTCTGGTCAGATCCATCTCCTGAGGATCCGCTGGTTGACCCGTAGTTTGATGCGTTTTCATTAAATTTATGATCTTTACTGCTGTACCGGTGTACACGTTCTAGGGAAAATCTTTTAAGTTCTTTCGCCAGTTTTTGCAATTTCGTTTGGGTGAGGTAGTCTTGGGTATCTTCCATTTCTTTATTTATTTCTTCAAGCCTTTTCTTATAGATTGTCACATTAACTGTGTTGTTAAGCCTTGTTTCCAGGACTTCAATTTTTATAGTAAGTTCATCTACTAGTCTGGAGACAGTTTTGATAATCAGAACTAGATAGTCCCTTGTGCACTTCCAAGATATAGCCGACCAGTCCTTTCTGAATGCTAAATCTTTGAGAAAAATACGAGGGGCATTCGTCACCCAGAGGCCATCGGGTGCCGCATTTACTCTTAAATATTCAGTCATGACTAGGCCATGAACCGCAGTTCTTACTTGCTCATTCTTAATTTCAGTGAGTTCATCCCAATCTGTGGTGCTTGCTAGAGTTTGAGTGAGGTCACTGTCCAGGAACCGAGGGGGTCTCGCTAGTATCGCATCAATTTCTTCGGTAGTGTAGCTCAATCCGAAATTTTCAGCCATGGTTAAATCTTGCCAGGCGACGGAATCGGTCCAGGATGAATGTGGACGGGTCCGATTTTTGTTATGCTCCCACAGCTGTGCGCTGCTTAAATTCTGCTAATCAGTAGGAGGAGGAGGGTCTGATCCTTCAGTCTCCTGTTATCAATGCAGCTAATCAATGGGGAAGGATCACTTGTCCTGCATAAACCAAGGTATGCAAGACCTGGGTAGTGTGTCTCCGGTAAAAAAACCCTCATGCACGTGTTGGGTAGTCTGCGTAGCGGTATATCTTTGTTCTCCGCTATATGACACGTGTGTGCATAATCATAGGGTTCGTTTTGGATATGCAGCCTCCACCAGGAGGATCTTACCCATGGTTTAAAAATAGTAGAGACCCAGTGATGTGGACAAGGTGTAGATTAAAAATACCCGTACAGCCAGGCTTAGAACTTTATTTAATCTGGATTCGGGTAGCCCCTGATTGGGGAATGCTCTAGTTGTGCGTTCTATAGAAAAACTAGGAATTCAGAGCGCACTAGCATTGGGTTTTTGTGTGCTACATAGCACACTGCCCTAATTGTAATGGCAAATGCTGAAATTCTGCGAATTTCAGCATTTGCGAGCGCAATTAGGGTTCCTACATATGACCCCTGATCTTCAACTGTCCAAGAAACTCCAGAGTGACTCATGAGGGCTATTTTGCTGGCCTCCTGTTCTGGTCCAAAAATACACAAAAGGCTTCTTCCATCTTGAACCCGCATTTGTACCAAGCCTGAGTGAGTCCGGACTCCTGGACCCTTGGAAGTTGTGCTAAAGGTGCCCTGATAGCCAAAATCCAAAGTGGGGACATTTTTTATCAAAACAGCTCTGAGAATTGAGAACCAGGATGATAACGGGACCACCCTATTCACCTAACCTCCAGATGTGCATTGGCAGTAAGTTGGCTTTGCTGATTCTCCCGCTACGTTCTTCTCCACAACAGCAAATCCATTTCAACTGTCCTTTGCCAAAGGGGTATATACCCTCATGGAACTATCTTTAGCTACATCCCTCTGCCTTGTCCCAGAGGAGATTTTCAACTTCCAAGTCGAACGTAGAAATCTTCACCACAGCTTTGAACCAAGGCTATACAGCAACATCGCTCCCTCATTGGACACCCCCTGCAACCTTGCACTGCTGAAATGTAACTTCTGAGTTCATTTTTCTCAAGAAGTTTTTTAAGTTCGAAGGTAAGCGCTGACCAGGCACAATCACTTTTTGCATCCTAACTGCGCTCTATCATGGTCAGGCATATTTTTCGGCTTTCACCTGATCTCTCATGACTAGACGTCCACGGTTGGTAGTTCGATCTTTTAGATACTATTTTTTACAACAACAAAAAAATTCACTCCAAGATCGAGACATGTGTACTGTAGGTACACATGCTTTACATACTCCTGCTATCTAGTTCTAGGTCCGGATTTTTGCAAGTTGTTTTTATTCAATATAGACTTTCATAGTCATGAGGTAAGGTGACTCCTCCTTTCAGAGATAGTGTGCATGGTCATCGACTGCATTGTTAGATTGTTTTCTTTCGATCATCTGAGTCAGAAGTGTTTTGCTCCTCTCAGGTTCGGTACCATCCTTCAGGTTCCCCTCAGTGAACAATCCACTCTACCCTCGACAGTATTGCTATCACACATATTCCCATTCTCCGCATATCCGTTCAATCAGAAAATCTCTCATCTTTGATAAATGATGGAGAGGAACATGGCGGCGGCAGGCTAACGGCTGTCGCGGAGCTCCTCGCTACGGAGACACTACAGGCGGCGTACTCGATGAAATTGGGCATTCTTTAAGACGGCTTCACCCTAGCTATGCGGTGAGATACGGTGAGCATTTTTTCGGCATATTACAGAGAGCAACTATCATTCTGGCGTTTATTTTCTCTCCTTCAGCGGCAGTTTTGCTGTAGCGCTCTCGGGCGTTGGACCCAGTAAAGCAGGGCGGATGCGAGAACGGTATGCTGCGAGGACGGCGGAGGGGGAGTTAGCAGGCACCTGGGACGGCACAGGAATCTATCCTGAGAAGCGAGTAGCAACGGAGGCTGAGGCTGAGGTGAAGCTTCATCTTGCACGAGCCGGAGCAGGAGTAGGAGGAAGAGAGCAGCAGTGTGAGCCAGGTTACAGATACCGGAGTATCCTGTGGCATCGCTCCCGGCGGGCACTCCTTTTCCACTTTCGAGGCCCGGTGTGTTGGGGGCAGTTCTCAGCAGTAAAGTCCTTGGGGGCACGAAACACCGGTAAGGAGGTACTAAGGAGGGGGGACTGTATGGAGACAAATTCACCACAAGGAGCAACAGTAGTAGTTGCAGCAACAGCAGTTCCACAGGACAGACCCCTGTGGGAGGGGGGTGGCTCTATACTTTTTTCGCACTTAAGCACGGGTACAGCCTCCTCTTGGGTCAAGCAGAGTAAGTCTAAAGAGCCAGAAGGGGGAACGAGAAATAGTTACCAACTAAGGTCAAAACAGGACTTGAGACGCCAGGGGGTTTTGGAATTTTTAGAGCCAGTTGAAGGGAGGGCTGATCCCTATAACCCCATATAAAAAGACAAGAAAGTGGGGGGCTAAGAAAAGTGGGAACACCAAGGCGTCCCAACAGTTGCAAGTCCAGAAGAGCACCCCTTCGCTCAAAAGTTATTTTCAGATCATGGAGCATCTGGCAGGCTCAAAGAGTTCTAAAGGCATGATGGGAAAGTCATCCACAGGGGCTACAGCTCAAGTAGATCAATCAGATCAGGTTGCGTTTTCACCCATCCTGCCCCTGGGGGACAGATATGCCCTGCTTGAGACCATCCAGGACGCTGAGAGTCTAGAGGTTCCAGAGCTTTCAGAGGAAGGTCTATTACCAAGCACTATTATGGTCACTACTGTTAGTCCCCAAGACCCTTCTATAACGCTAATAGAACCACAAGTGCTTCCTGTTGGATCAGGTCTCGTGATTTCTGCATCTACCTTGGTCCTGACAAGTCCTGTAGAGCAAAACTTACCTCTGATATCTCAATTACCCTAGATACCTCAACCACCCCTGGTAAATCCTCCTATACCGGTTCAGTCTCTCCTCCAAAGCAGCCCAGTCATTCAAGACCTTGCCAAATCTTCTAACCTGGCAGCTGCAGAGTCTGAGGGTGATAGAATTGGATCGCTATTTCAATCATTGCGGGAAGACTTACTGGGAAAGTTTGAAGTCTCTCAGGATAACCAAAAAAGGCTGCACAATAGATTTGACCTATTAGAGGCCAAACTAGATGATATAGCTTCCCGGACCAGTACACTGGAAAGCAAGGTCTCAACGCTTTCGGAAACCACTTTGGGGAACTCTAAAGACATTGATACTCTTAAAACACAAAATCGCTCCCTCATGATGGATATGGAGAGGCTGGAGATACAAACCCAACAAAACAATCTTAGGATTTTAAATATTCCAGAAGGAGAGGAGGTGGAAGACATTAAAGGGTTTGTTTGTAGACTCCTACGGGAGGGGTTATTGAAGGATGGGCTGGATATTGATCTTGAGGCAGAAATTCAGAGGGTGCACAGAGACCCCTTCAGGTTACACCCGGACCGGAAGGTGCCTAGAAAGATCTTAGTAAACTTTCAAACTTTCAGTGTTAAGGAGCTAATACTAAGCAGACGTCTTGCACGATCCACCCTCCATTACCGGGCTAACCCATATCAAATTAGATCTGATATAGGGGGCGGACAGCTCAGAGGCAATGGGTATTGGGATCTAGGATGCCAGAACTCAGATCCCTGGGTGCACAAGTGCAAATGAAATTTCCAGCCCTATTAAAGGTGATGTGGAATAATAAAATGCACAACTGTAACCACCCCGAGGAAGTGGACGAATTACTGTTAAGAATGAGGAAATAGTTAGGCTTAATTCCAACGGGTCACTGTAAGGTATAATTAGGAGATTCACTACATTTAGGGAAAAGTAAGTTAGTTTAGTTAGTTTACATGAACATATATTTGAACATACATTGTTCTCCTTTTTCTTTTTTTTCCCTTCTATTAGTCATTTGAAATTATAGAATAATAGGATAGCTTTCACTAAGGTGGGGTACAATTTGCTGGGTGAAAACAAAAAAAAAACAAAAAAGGGGAAAGAAAGAAATCCTTTTATAGAGGTAGTGTCGCGAGGGCGAGGGTCTCCCTAAAGGCGAGATCAACGCCTGATATGATGGGAGGGTTCCTCAGGGGAGGCGTGGTGGGGGGTCATGGGAGAGGGGGTGAAAAAATAAAAATGTTCTCATATGTCACAAAATTGTTATGTCAGAAGTTTAAGCTGCAGAGGGAGGCCACTTGCCGGATCTGCTGGATCAAACCAGATAAAGGCTGTCAGTATGGCAATAAGTAACACATTTCTCTCCTGGAATTTAAATGGTATAGGGAGTTGTAAAAAACAAATAATGGTCTGCGAATTTTTTAAAAATACTGAAGCCCATGTCTATCTATTACAAGAAACACATCTAGAGGCTGAGCTATGTAATCAAGTTTTTGTGAAACTCAGTTGGGTTCTGGATGTCCTATGTTCCAGGCAAAAAGGAATTACAAGGGGGGTTGCCTTAATTGTTCGAGCAAATAAGGGGATTAGGGTTCAGTGCTGGGATACTGACCATTCTGGAAGATGGTTGGTGGCAGTCCTTTCTATAGGTTGTTCATCCTATACGTGTGGGGTATATTATGGTCCTAATGAGGATAAGTCCAGCTTCCTTTTAAAGTTAGAGCGAACTCTGATACAGTACACGGCACCAGTAATACTCGGAGGTGACTTTAATTTAGTTTTTGATAGTCAGCTAGATCGTACCTCCAAAGCTAAATATAATGCCCCAAAAAACTCTCTCTCGGCTCTTAAAAATATTATGAAGGAGTTTAACTTGCAGGATACATGGAGAGCCAAGCATGGAACTCCTTTTATAGTAAAAAATATAGACAATATTCCAGGATTGATTACTTTCTGGCAGACCGGGTACTTATGCCAGACATAGTTTCAATTTCATATACCCCAGCAGGTCTTTCCGACCATTCCATGGTCGAATTAAAGGTCAACTCTAAGGTCAGATCTCTCGACTGCAGGTGGACTCTGGATAGAACACTTCTTCTTTTTTTTTTTTTGGTTAAAAACTTTTATTGAGCAATCAAATAAAAATTACAGAGATGGGCCTACAACCACACGGGCTGGCCGCTAATAGCAACGCACAACATAAGAAGCAAACGATTACTTCCGAGGCCAGGCACAAATCAGATACCAAGTATTGCTCAAAACATAGGACAGGACATAACAATTTTCTGTAGTAAACATAAAAACAACGAACTCTAAACAAGGCGAATGCACATTAATCAAGGTCAGCCCAGAAGGCGGAGGGGAAAGCCACTAATCAGGAAGACGAAAGCACAATCAATGGGACTCGGCAAGGCTGGGGGGGGGGACAGCGGGGAGGACAGGAAAATCCTAGAACAGCATGAAAATCTCGGGAACGCCAGCCTAGGGAGATAGGGTAACATCGGGAGTGTCTACCAAGGGAGGGGTACAAATGTCTCCACGATATTCGTTCCACTGACCCCAAATCTTCGTCCACGCCCTGGGTCTGCCCCTAGCTACATAGACAGTCTTCTCTCGGAACATGGACCAGTCCATGTTATCCTCCCACACCGAGACGTCGGGAGGTCTGGACGCGCCCCAGAGCTGCGCAATGTCCCGCTTCGCGACCATGTATCCCAAGGTCGCCCATCTGGTCTGGGCCACAGAATAGTCGGTGGGTTCCCACACATTCAACAGGCATCGTCGGGCCTCAGGCCGCAGGGTAATACCAGTCACAACAGTCATCACCGCAAGCACATCAATCCAGTAGGCCGCTACCACCGGGCACTCCCAAAGAATATGCAGAAATGTAGCACTCATCCCACAACCACATTTGCATAAGCCATCCGGGGAAAAACCCATTACTACCAGACGCGGACCAGTTACATACACCCGGTGGAGGATCTTAAGTTGAACCAAACGAAGACGGGTGGGGATGGCGACCTCTTTCGGAGAAGAGAGTGCTGACTGCCAATCCTCGTCATCCAAGTCCAACCCGTCACCGACCCAAACCTCCCTAAGTCGGAGCAGTAAATCAGCGCGATTATTAATCAGTTTCTTATAGATCAGGGAGATAGTGCTATCGGGCAGGTGTCCATCCAGTATGCGATCCTCAAGGGGGGAGGACTCGGGTAGGGTCACATCAGGAGTCAGAACTGAGGCCAGAGCATGCCGGACCTGCAGATATCGAAAAAACTCTCTATCACTCAAGTCATATTCGGCCTTAAGGGCCTGGAAAGACTTCACTCTACCCTTCACACAGACATCACCCACTTTACAGATCCCAATCATATCCCAGCGGTCAAAGCCCTTAGTAGACCAGAGACATCCCAAACGTTCGGAAGCATAAAGCGGAGTCGCCATTGTCAGTCGGTTCTCCCATCCCAAACTCACATTCGCGGCGCGCCACACATTGACTGCTATCCTGGACGGGCCCATAAGATGGCGCCCAGCCGATCTGGAATAAAGCGCTCTATTAAAATCCCCTCCCGGTAGCTGGAGTCTATCCATCTCAAAGGCCGGATCTCGACCCGGGGAATACATTGCGTGGTTAATGGCAGACAGCTGGGTAGCCCAATAATATCTCTTGATATCGGGGAGCGCCATGCCCCCGTCATACCAAGGGATAGTAAGTTTCGCAAGGGCGATACGTGGACGCCCGTCCCAGATCAGTTGCCTTTGAAGACTCTCGATCTCTCGGAAATAGGTAGCGGGAACGTCGGCAAAAGAATTTTGAAGTGCGTATAGGAATCGTGGCAAAGACATCATTTTAAAAAGGGCAGCCCTACCCAGAGGAGACAGGGGTAGTTTACGCCAGCGGGCCACGTCCAGTCGCAGTCTAAGAAGCGGGGGGAGGAGATTACGCTCGAACCGAAGTGAAGAGTCCAGCGTAATAAAGATCCCCAAATACTTGAAGCCAGACTGGACAACCTGGATAGGAAATCTGTCCGGTAATGGGGGCAAAACACCCGAGAGAACATATACACAGGACTTAGCCCAATTAATAACCAGACCTGAGTTAGCACCAAACGAAGTAAGAATGTCAAATAAGACATTTAAAGATTTACGCGGGGAAGTAAGATACAGAAGAATGTCATCCGCGTAAAGCGAGACGCGGTCTTCAAAATCCGGTGACCAACGGATCCCTTTGAGTGAAGGTTCCCATCGAAGCCACGCAGCTAACGGTTCCAGGGCAAGCGCGAAAAGCAACGGAGACAAGGGGCATCCCTGACGGGTCCCTCTACCCAGGCAGAAGGGGACAGAAACCCGACCGTTTACCACTACTTGTGCCAAGGGTTCGGCGTATAACAATTTCACCCAACCAATAAACTCAGGTCCGAAACCAAATTTCTCAAGAGCTGCCCAAAGATAGGGCCACTCTACCGTATCAAAGGCCATCGAGGCGTCCAGCGAAGCCAAAATGGCCCGCTCCGTCAGAAGCCCCGCCCTCGCAACTGCTCCGTGGAAACGACGTAGGTTAAGAGCCGTGTTGCGATGCGGGATAAATCCGGATTGATCCGGATGAACCAAGCCACCAATGACCCTCAAGAGGCGGGTAGCCAGAAGCTTAGCCAGAACCTTGGGTTCAACATTCAACAGGGAAATGGGCCTATAAGACGAACAAAGGTCCCGAGGTTTACCTTCTTTGGGAATAACAACAATCGTAGCCAGACGCTGATCATATGGGAGACTACCCCGCTCCCGGGATTCCAAAAACATGGTGCGAAGATAGGGCGCCACCTTATCAGGGCGTAGCTTGTACAATTCAATTGGCAATCCATTCGGGCCCAAAGCTTTGCCCGAACGGAGTGAGCGAATGGCCGTCGCTATCTCGTCCGTAGTGAAAGGGGACTCCAAAGAGACTCGGTCTAAATCGGAAACACTGGGCAGAGCTATATCACGCAACAAAAGGCGAGAGTCATCAACATCCCGTTCAGAAACAGGGGAATAAACCACACGAAAATAGTCCGCAAAACATTCAACTATTCCAACCGGGTCGGTCACTCTCACACCATTCAAAGTCTGAATCACAGGCACCACACGACTCGCCCTCTCCTTCTTATCCAACCATGCCAGCAATTTACCCGCTTTGTCCCCCACATCATACAAACGACCCTGTTGCTCCCGAAACATCAGTTTAGCCGCATCTGTAACCAAAGACCTATAAGCAAATTGTTTCAGACCCAGGGCGTGGAGTTTACCAGGTGTAACATCCGACTCCAGGTCAGCCTCTATCTCAGCAATCTCCCTCTCAAGGTCCACCACCTCTCGATTCCTCGCCTTTTTAGATTCAGCAATAAGGGAAAGGGCCTGCCCGCGAATCACTGTCTTAAAGGCCTCCCACAGGGATATCGCAGAGGAGACGGACCCCACGTTGTCTAGAAAATAGTTGTCCAAAGACTTAATCAAGTGACCACGGGTCTCGGGGGAGGTGAGGTACCATGGGTTGATAGGAGCCACCCGGCCCGCCGCCTCCACCCCCACCTCAAAACAAAGCCAGAGCGGTGAATGATCAGAGATGCCCCGGGGGAGGTGTCTAATCTCGCGAACCGCCGGCGACTGCGCCGCAGGCATCAGGAAATAATCCAGTCTAGACAAACTCCCATGGGCCCCAGAATGGAAAGTGTATTGAAGCTGAGTAGGATGCATAAGCCTCCAGCAATCCACCAAGCCAAACGTATCCAGAAACCCACCCAGCCACTGTTGGGCCGAAGGAGTGTCCCTAGGGGGGTGACGATCGCGTAGACCGGAGAACACAGAATTAAAGTCCCCAGCTATGAAAAGAGTACTATCAGGGAGGTTCAACAACACCCGGCCCAAGTCGGAAAAGGTAGAGGTCTGTAGACCGGGTTGCACATAAACGGCAAACAAGGAAAGGGTACGACCCTCATAGCGTCCCACGAGGACGGCGTAACGCCCCCGATCATCAAGGATCACATCATCAATAGCCAGGGGGAGGGAAGCCCGAACAAGGATACCCACCCCCCTGGAACCCGTGGTAAACCCCGAATGTGCGGCGAGGCGATAGCCCCACCTATTCATTGCACGACATGTATTGCCCACCAAATGAGTCTCCTGTAGAAAAACAATATCCGGAGACAAACGTCGTAGACATCGCAACACCACACCCCGCTTAATGCGATCCCCCAGACCATTGACATTCCACGAAATAAACCTCAACCCGCTACCCCCCATCCCACACAGCGACGCCGAAACCCCCCCCCCAATGAGCATGACATCAAAAACATCATTAGCAGGATAGAATCGCCTTGATAAAACAAAACACAAACATCAAACTTCCCATCCACCCACCCCCCAACAATCAAGGAAACACCCCCCACCCTGCACCCCTGCAAGAAGCTAAAAAGCCACCCCAACATGCAGTGTGCCTGTCGCCCAAGAACCCCCATTCTACAAAAAGACCCCGGAGGAGGAAAGGCCCTGGCCCACCCGCCACCCCGATCAAGACAAATAACAAGGAGAACACACAGACAGTAGAGGTACTTAGGCATAAAATCCCAGAAGAAGTTACTCTACACGAAGACCCGGGCATAGACAAGTAGTTCAGCTCTCTACACCACCCTCAGCACCACCCGGGTGGTCGGCGGGCTCAGTCGCAGGAGATCGGTCCGGCAGAGAGTCCAGCCAGTCATTCACAGAATCAGGCCGATCAAAGAAAAAGGTTCGGTCATTGTACTCAACTCGCAGCCTGGTCGGAAAAAGCATAGCATAGCGAAATCCCATGTCCCGGAGGCGCTTCTTGACTCCACGGAAGCCCATACGCTGTTTCTGCACCTGTTGAGAAAAGTCCGGGTAAAAGTTCACCGTGGCATTCTCAAAGGCCACCGGGCCCTTCACGCGCGATGCCTGCAGGATATCGTCCCGATCCCTATAGTGGAAGAGTTTCGCAACAATAGGCCTCGGCGGGGCGCCCGGCTTACCCTGGCCTCCCGGAACACGATGGGCACGTTCCACTGCGAAGAATTTACTCAACCCAGACGGAGAGAGGTGGTTCTGGATCAGGTCCTCGACCAGGAGATCAACAGAGTGCGGGTCTGGATTCTCCGGAACACCAACCACACGCACATTACAGCGACGTGCCCTGTTCTCAAAGTCCTCCAAGCGCCGGGTCATGAAATCGTTCACCCTACGGAGATTGCCAATCTCCGTCTGTATCTCCGAGACGTCTGCCGTGAGGCTGGATGATTTGAGATCCAATGACTTCACCTTCTCATTGGTTTTAGATAGGTCGGCCCGAATCAAGTTCACATCAATGGCCACGGTGTCGATTTTGTGGGCCAAAGCTTCATACTGTTGGCCTATTGTTTCCTTCATGCCAGAAATGGCGCCCATGATGTCCTGCAAGGACGGCTCCATTGATGCGTCCACAGTGTGGTCAACCACACTTGGGCCAGGCAGGGCGACTCCAGGGGACCCCTTCGAATGGGTGTAACGGTCCATAACATTAGACTGGACCGGGCCCCCATGCAGGGGCTTCTTGGTCTTTCGTGTCTCTCGGTCCCCTCTGCCCGCCATGTCGGAAACCTCGTCACCAGGAGACTCACTCGACCCGATGGAAATGGCCACAGGAAAGTAGGGCGTCGGGACCAAAAAGCAGCGGTGAGGGTACCACTAGGAGTGAACTAGCCTGGAAGGAGAATAAGCTAGCCAAAGGCCCGACAGCCGTCTCGTGCGCCGGACCCAGCAAAGGCCAGACTCCCCTGCCAGATGTCTCAGTCTGAGGCAGAATCGAAACCGAAACTTAAGAGGGGGATCCATACGTCCAATCCCCCTGCCGCTGTTGTTCAACTCCAAGACGGCCACAGTGCCGCACCCAGTCCCGGGCGCATCTCAAGGGCGGACCCCGAAAGTTCGAGTCGTCGTATCTTCGGCGCCCCGGGTCCAAATCAAATTCCAAAAATCCCAGGAAGATCTGCCCAGCGTCCTCTACACAAATCCTCGTGAAGAATCAGGATATGTTCAGGATATCATGCCGGGAGTGGCGGGGGTCCGGAGAGCGCTGTGCTCACGCGGCCATCACGGATGCCCGCCAAGCTCCTCCCTAGAAGAACACTTCTTCTTAATCAAGAAATTACAGTTAAGGTCAAGGATAGTGTTATTGAGTTTTTTCTATTTAATATAGGAACAGCCACAGAACAAACAGTCTGGGAAAAATTTAAGACTTACATGAGAGGGATTTTGGGTTCTCAGATGGCTCATAAAAAAAGATTCATCAAGGAAATGGATATCAACGACCTTGATTCCATTAAAAAGAAGGAGCAACAGTTATAGTTGGCTGCCCTAGAGAATAGGGAAAAAATCCAGAAATTAGAAAAGGAACTTTTAGAATTACAATCACGATTTAAAGCAAGAGCGGAAAAATTAATCAAGGATAGATGGGAGACTAGCAAGTTAAAGAACTTTGAGTATGGAGAAAAATGTGGTGCTCTTTTGGCCTGGAAAGCAAGATCTGAGAGGAGAAGGAATAACATAAATTCCTTAATCCAGCGAGATATGGGGGTGCTATTAACGAAGGATGAGGAGATCAGGGAAGAAGCAAGAGACTTCATGAAGGAACTATATCAAAAAATCAGTATTCTGAGAGTTGAGGAACTGGAGCAGTGGTGCAACTTGAGGGACTTACCACAACTGAGTGATTCTGATAAGATCGCTTTAGCCAGTGACATTACAGAGGGGGAGATAAGGATACAAGTGAATAAGATGAGCAGAAACAAGGCTCCTGGCCCGTACGGGCTGCCGACGGAGATCTATAAGGATAATCTTGATGAAATATTTCCCGTACTGCTGTCACTCTTTAACAGAATTTTTCAACCGAGAGGTGATATCCCACCTTCATGGTCAGAAGCCACCATTGCTTTGATAGTAAAACCTAATAAAGACCCTAAAAAGATTGAATCGTATAGACCTATCTCCCTTCTTAATTCAGATCTTAAGATATTTTCTGGAATATTAACAACCAGACTGGCTAAAGTGATCAAGACTATTATTCACTCAGACCAGAGGGGACTCATACCCGGTCGACAGCTTAATGAGCTTACATTTCAGGCGATTGGAGCAATCGATGTAGCTGAGGAGAAAGGACTGTCACTTACTATTGTAGCGATTGATGCTGCAAAAGCATTCGATCAGGTCATTTGGGTATTCCTATGGGAGACCATGGTAAAGTTTGGGTTCCCATCTTCCTTTATAGAGGAATAAAAACACTATATAAGGGGTCCGTAGGTCGCACGCTACTCCACCATTCCAGCCTGTATACCCCAAGAGCATCATGGTTAATGCAGTTTTCTTGAAAGCGGGTGCGCTTTTCAAAAGAATCGAAGTGTAATTGCAAGGTTGCAGGCCAACTCTGGACACCGGTGTTTCAGGATTATTGTCCTTCATCAGCAGAGTGTAGGGCGGTTTTCAGGGGTTGCTGTGCAGGCTGCCAAAGTGTTCTCAGGTATGGTCCCTCTCCAGGCGCGTAGGGCGTTACCTCAGCTCGTCAGCTGAAAGGCTCAAGGGAGCCGTGTTAAATAAGGGGTCCGTAGGTCGCACGCTACTCCACCATTCCAGCGTGTATACCCCAAGAGCATCATGGTTAATGCAGTTTTCTTGAAAGCGGGTGCGCTTTTCAAAAGAATCGAAGTGTAATTGCAAGGTTGCAGGCCAACTCTGGACACCGGTGTTTCAGGATTATTGTCCTTCATCAGCAGAGTGTAGGGCGGTTTTCAGGGGTTGCTGTGCAGGCTGCCAAAGTGTTCTCAGGTATGGTCCCTCTCCAGGCGCGTAGGGCGTTATCTCAGCTCGTCAGCTGAAAGGCTCAAGGGAGCCGTGTTAAATAAGGGGTCCGTAGGTCGCACGCTACTCCACCATTCCAGCGTGTATACCCCAAGAGCATCATGGTTAATGCAGTTTTCTTGAAAGCGGGTGCGCTTTTCAAAAGAATCGAAGTGTAATTGCAAGGTTGCAGGCCAACTCTGGACACCGGTGTTTCAGGATTATTGTCCTTCATCAGCAGAGTGTAGGGCGGTTTTCAGGGGTTGCTGTGCAGGCTGCCAAAGTGTTCTCAGGTATGGTCCCTCTCCAGGCGCGTAGGGCGTTACCTCAGCTCGTCAGCTGAAAGGCTCAAGGGAACCGTGTTAAATAAGGGGTCCGTAGGTCGCACGCTACTCCACCATTCCAGCGTGTATACCCCAAGAGCATCATGGTTAATGCAGTTTTCTTGAAAGGGGGTGCGCTTTTCAAAAGAATCGAAGTGTAATTGCAAGGTTGCAGGCCAACTCTGGACACCGGTGTTTCAGGATTATTGTCCTTCATCAGCAGAGTGTATGGCGGTTTTCAGGGGTTGCTGTGCAGGCTGCCAAAGTGTTCTCAGGTATGGTCCCTCTCCAGGCGCGTAGGGCGTTACCTCAGCTCGTCAGCTGAAAGGCTCAAGGGAGCCGTGTTAAATAAGGGGTCCGTAGGTCGCAAGCTACTCCACCATTCCAGCGTGTATACCCCAAGAGCATCATGGTTAATGCAGTTTTCTTGAAAGCGGGTGCGCTTTTCAAAAGAATCGAAGTGTAATTGCAAGGTTGCAGGCCAACTCTGGACACCGGTGTTTCAGGATTATTGTCCTTCATCAGCAGAGTGTAGGGCGGTTTTCAGGGGTTGCTGTGCAGGCTGCCAAAGTGTTCTCAGGTATGGTCCCTCTCCAGGCGCGTAGGGCGTTACCTCAGCTCGTCAGCTGAAAGGCTCAAGGGAGCCGTGTTAAATAAGGGGTCCGTAGGTCGCACGCTACTCCACCATTCCAGCGTGTATACCCCAAGAGCATCATGGTTAATGCAGTTTTCTTGAAAGCGGGTGCGCTTTTCAAAAGAATCGAAGTGTAATTGCAAGGTTGCAGGCCAACTCTGGACACAGGTGTTTCAGGATTATTGTCCTTCATCAGCAGAGTGTAGGGCGGTTTTCAGGGGTTGCTGTGCAGGCTGCCAAAGTGTTCTCAGGTATGGTCCCTCTCCAGGCGCGTAGGGCGTTACCTCAGCTCGTCAGCTGAAAGGCTCAAGGGAGCCGTGTTAAATAAGGGGTCCGTAGGTCGCACGCTACTCCACCATTCCAGCGTGTATACCCCAAGAGCATCATGGTTAATGCAGTTTTCTTGAAAGCAGGTGCGCTTTTCAAAAGAATCGAAGTGTAATTGCAAGGTTGCAGGCCAACTCTGGACACCGGTGTTTCAGGATTATTGTCCTTCATCAGCAGAGTGTAGGGCAGTTTTCAGGGGTTGCTGTGCAGGCTGCCAAAGTGTTCTCAGGTATGGTCCCTCTCCAGGCGCGTAGGGCGTTACCTCAGCTCGTCAGCTGAAAGGCTCAAGGGAGCCGTGTTAAATAAGGGGTCCGTAGGTCGCACGCTACTCCACCATTCCAGCGTGTATACCCCAAGAGCATCATGGTTAATGCAGTTTTCTTGAAAGCGGGTGCGCTTTTCAAAAGAATCGAAGTGTAATTGCAAGGTTGCAGGCCAACTCTGGACACCGGTGTTTCAGGATTATTGTCCTTTATCAGCAGAGTGTAGGGCGGTTTTCAGGGGTTGCTGTGCAGGCTGCCAAAGTGTTCTCAGGTATGGTCCCTCTCCAGGCGCGTAGGGCGTTACCTCAGCTCGTCAGCTGAAAGGCTCAAGGGAGCCGTGTTAAATAAGGGGTCCGTAGGTCGCACGCTACTCCACCATTCCAGCGTGTATACCCCAAGAGCATCATGGTTAATGCAGTTTTCTTGAAAGCGGGTGCGCTTTTCAAAAGAATCGAAGTGTAATTGCAAGGTTGCAGGCCAACTCTGGACACCGGTGTTTCAGGATTATTGTCCTTCATCAGCAGAGTGTAGGGCAGTTTTCAGGGGTTGCTGTGCAGGCTGCCAAAGTGTTCTCAGGTATGGTCCCTCTCCAGGCGCGTAGGGCGTTACCTCAGCTCGTCAGCTGAAAGGCTCAAGGGAGCCGTGTTAAATAAGGGGTCCGTAGGTCGCACGGTACTCCACCATTCCAGCGTGTATACCCCAAGAGCATCATGGTTAATGCAGTTTTCTTGAAAGCGGGTGCGCTTTTCAAAAGAATCGAAGTGTAATTGCAAGGTTGCAGGCCAACTCTGGACACCGGTGTTTCAGGATTATTGTCCTTCATCAGCAGAGTGTAGGGCGGTTTTCAGGGGTTGCTGTGCAGGCTGCCAAAGTGTTCTCAGGTATGGTCCCTCTCCAGGCGCGTAGGGCGTTACCTCAGCTCGTCAGCTGAAAGGCTCAAGGGAGCCGTGTTAAATAAGGGGTCCGTAGGTCGCACGCTACTCCACCATTACAGCGTGTATACCCCAAGAGCATCATGGTTAATGCAGTTTTCTTGAAAGCGGGTGCGCTTTTCAAAAGAATCGAAGTGTAATTGCAAGGTTGCAGGCCAACTCTGGACACCGGTGTTTCAGGATTATTGTCCTTCATCAGCAGAGTGTAGGGCGGTTTTCAGGGGTTGCTGTGCAGGCTGCCAAAGTGTTCTCAGGTATGGTCCCTCTCCAGGCGCGTAGGGCGTTACCTCAGCTCGTCAGCTGAAAGGCTCAAGGGAGCCGTGTTAAATAAGGGGTCCGTAGGTCGCACGCTACTCCACCATTCCAGCGTGTATACCCCAAGAGCATCATGGTTAATGCAGTTTTCTTGAAAGCGGGTGCGCTTTTCAAAAGAATCGAAGTGTAATTGCAAGGTTGCAGGCCAACTCTGGACACCGGTGTTTCAGGATTATTGTCCTTCATCAGCAGAGTGTAGGGCGGTTTTCAGGGGTTGCTGTGCAGGCTGCCAAAGTGTTCTCAGGTATGGTCCCTCTCCAGGCGCGTAGGGCGTTACCTCAGCTCGTCAGCTGAAAGGCTCAAGGGAGCCGTGTTAAATAAGGGGTCCGTAGGTCGCACGCTACTCCACCATTCCAGCGTGTATACCCCAAGAGCATCATGGTTAATGCAGTTTTCTTGAAAGCGGGTGCGCTTTTCAAAAGAATCGAAGTGTAATTGCAAGGTTGCAGGCCAACTCTGGACACCGGTGTTTCAGGATTATTGTCCTTCATCAGCAGAGTGTATGGCGGTTTTCAGGGGTTGCTGTGCAGGCTGCCAAAGTGTTCTCAGGTATGGTCCCTCTCCAGGCGCGTAGGGCGTTACCTCAGCTCGTCAGCTGAAAGGCTCAAGGGAGCCGTGTTAAATAAGGGGTCCGTAGGTCGCACGCTACTCCACCATTCCAGCGTGTATACCCCAAGAGCATCATGGTTAATGCAGTTTTCTTGAAAGCGGGTGCGCTTTTCAAAAGAATCGAAGTGTAATTGCAAGGTTGCAGGCCAACTCTGGACACCGGTGTTTCAGGATTATTGTCCTTCATCAGCAGAGTGTAGGGCGGTTTTCAGGGGTTGCTGTGCAGGCTGCCAAAGTGTTCTCAGGTATGGTCCCTCTCCAGGCGCGTAGGGCGTTACCTCAGCTCGTCAGCTGAAAGGCTCAAGGGAGCCGTGTTAAATAAGGGGTCCGTAGGTCGCACGCTACTCCACCATTCCAGCGTGTATACCCCAAGAGCATCATGGTTAATGCAGTTTTCTTGAAAGCGCGTGCGCTTTTCAAAAGAATCGAAGTGTAATTGCAAGGTTGCAGGCCAACTCTGGACACCGGTGTTTCAGGATTATTGTCCTTCATCAGCAGAGTGTAGGGCGGTTTTCAGGGGTTGCTGTGCAGGCTGCCAAAGTGTTCTCAGGTATGGTCCCTCTCCAGGCGCGTAGGGCGTTACCTCAGCTCGTCAGCTGAAAGGCTCAAGGGAGCCGTGTTAAATAAGGGGTCCGTAGGTCGCACGCTACTCCACCATTCCAGCGTGTATACCCCAAGAGCATCATGGTTAATGCAGTTTTCTTGAAAGCGGGTGCGCTTTTCAAAAGAATCGAAGTGTAATTGCAAGGTTGCAGGCCAACTCTGGACACCGGTGTTTCAGGATTATTGTCCTTCATCAGCAGAGTGTAGGGCGGTTTTCAGGGGTTGCTGTGCGGGCTGCCAAAGTGTTCTCAGGTATGGTCCCTCTCCAGGCGCGTAGGGCGTTACCTCAGCTCGTCAGCTGAAAGGCTCAAGGGAGCCGTGTTAAATAAGGGGTCCGTAGGTCGCACGCTACTCCACCATTCCAGGGTGTATACCCCAAGAGCATCATGGTTAATGCAGTTTTCTTGAAAGCGGGTGCGCTTTTCAAAAGAATCGAAGTGTAATTGCAAGGTTGCAGACCAACTCTGGACACCGGTGTTTCAGGATTATTGTCCTTCATCAGCAGAGGGTAGGGCGGTTTTCAGGGGTTGCTGTGCAGGCTGCCAAACTGTTCTCAGGTATGGTCCCTCTCCAGGCGCGTAGGGCGTTACCTCAGCTCGTCAGCTGAAAGGCTCAAGGGAGCCGTGTTAAATAAGGGGTCCGTAGGTCGCACGCTACTCCACCATTGCAGCGTGTATACCCCAAGAGCATCATGGTTAATGCAGTTTTCTTGAAAGCGGGTGGCTTTTCAAAAGAATCGAAGTGTAATTGCAAGGTTGCAGGCCAACTCTGGACACCGGTGTTTCAGGATTATTGTCCTTCATCAGCAGAGTGTAGGGCGGTTTTCAGGGGTTGCTGTGCAGGCTGCCAAAGTGTTCTCAGGTATGGTCCCTCTCCAGGCGCGTAGGGCGTTACCTCAGCTCGTCAGCTGAAAGGCTCAAGGGAGCCGTGTTAAATAAGGGGTCCGTAGGTCGCACGCTACTCCACCATTCCAGCGTGTATACCCCAAGAGCATCATGGTTAATGCAGTTTTCTTGAAAGCGGGTGCGCTTTTCAAAAGAATCGAAGTGTAATTGCAAGGTTGCAGGCCAACTCTGGACACCGGTGTTTCAGGATTATTGTCCTTCATCAGCAGAGTGTAGGGCGGTTTTCAGGGGTTGCTGTGCAGGCTGCCAAAGTGTTCTCAGGTATGGTCCCTCTCCAGGCGCGTAGGGCGTTACCTCAGCACGTCAGCTGAAAGGCTCAAGGGAGCCGTGTTAAATAAGGGGTCCGTAGGTCGCACGCTACTCAACCATTCCAGCGTGTATACCCCAAGAGCATCATGGTTAATGCAGTTTTCTTGAAAGCGGGTGCGCTTTTCAAAAGAATCGAAGTGTAATTGCAAGGTTGCAGGCCAACTCTGGACACCGGTGTTTCAGGATTATTGTCCTTCATCAGCAGAGTGTAGGGCGGTTTTCAGGGGTTGCTGTGCAGGCTGCCAAAGTGTTCTCAGGTATGGTCCCTCTCCAGGCGCGTAGGGCGTTACCTCAGCTCGTCAGCTGAAAGGCTCAAGGGAGCCGTGTTAAATAAGGGGTCCGTAGGTCACACGCTACTCCACCATTCCAGCGTGTATACCCCAAGAGCATCATGGTTAATGCAGTTTTCTTGAAAGCGGGTGCGCTTTTCAAAAGAATCGAAGTGTAATTGCAAGGTTGCAGGCCAACTCTGGACACCGGTGTTTCAGGATTATTGTCCTTCATCAGCAGAGTGTAGGGCGGTTTTCAGGGGTTGCTGTGCAGGCTGCCAAAGTGTTCTCAGGTATGGTCCCTCTCCAGGCGCGTAGGGCGTTACCTCAGCTCGTCAGCTGAAAGGCTCAAGGGAGCCGTGTTAAATAAGGGGTCCGTAGGTCGCACGCTACTCCACCATTCCAGCGTGTATACCCCAAGAGCATCATGGTTAATGCAGTTTTCTTGAAAGCGAAAAAGAATCTTTTGAAAAGCGCACCCGCTTTCAGAAAACTGCATTGACCATGATGCTCTTGGGGTATACACGCTGGAATGGTGGAGTAGTGTGCGACCTACGGACCTTTACTTAAATACGGCTCCCTTGAGCCTTTCAGCTGACGAGCTGAGGTAACGCCCTACGTGCCTGGAGAGGTACCAAACCTGAGAACACTTTGGCAGCCTGCACAGCAACCCCTGATAATCTTCCTACACTCTGCTGATGAAGGACAATAATCCTGAAACACCGGTGTCCAGAGTTGGCCTGCAACATTGCATTACACTTCGAATCTTTTGAAAAGCGCACCCGCTTTCAGAAAACTGCATTGACCATGATGCTCTTGGGGTATACACGCTGGAATGGTGGAGTAGTGTGCGACCTACGGACCTTTACTTAAATACGGCTCCCTTGAGCCTTTCAGCTGACGAGCTGAGGTAACGCCCTACGCGCCTGGAGAGGTACCAGACCTGAGAACACTTTGGCAGCCTGCACAGCAACCCCTGATAATCTTCCTACACTCTGCTGATGAAGGACAATAATCCTGAAACACCGGTGTCCAGAGTTGGCCTGCAACATTGCATTACACTTCGAATCTTTTGAAAAGCGCACCCGCTTTCAGAAAACTGCATTGACCATGATGCTCTTGGGGTATACACGCTGGAATGGTGGAGTAGTGTGCGACCTACGGACCTTTACTTAAATACGGCTCCCTTGAGCCTTTCAGCTGACGAGCTGAGGTAACGCCCTACGCGCCTGGAAAGGTACCAGACCTGAGAACACTTTGGCAGCCTGCACAGCAACCCCTGATAATCTTCCTACACTCTGCTGATGAAGGACAATAATCCTGAAACACCGGTGTCCAGAGTTGGCCTGCAACATTGCATTACACTTCGAATCTTTTGAAAAGCGCACCCGCTTTCAAAAAACTGCATTGACCATGATGCTCTTGGGGTATACACGCTGGAATGGTGGAGTAGTGTGCGACCTACGGACCTTTACTTAAATACGGCTCCCTTGAGCCTTTCAGCTGACGAGCTGAGGTAATGCCCTACGCGCCTGGAGAGGTACCAGACCTGAGAACACTTTGGCAGCCTGCACAGCAACCCCTGATTATCTTCCTACACTCTGCTGATGAAGGACAATAATCCTGAAACACTGGTGTCCAGAGTTGGCCTGCAACATTGCATTACACTTCGAATCTTTTGAAAAGCGCACCCGATTTCAGAAAACTGCATTGACCATGATGCTCTTGGGGTATACACGCTGAAATGGTGGAGTAGTGTGCGACCTACGGACCTTTACCTAAATACGGCTCCCTGAGCCTTTCAGCTGACGAGCTGAGGTAACGCCCTACGCGCCTGGAGAGGTACCAGACCTGAGAACACTTTGGCAGCCTGCACAGCAACCCCTGATAATCTTCCTACACTCTGCTGATGAAGGACAATAATCCTGAAACACCGGTGTCCAGAGTTGGCCTGCAACATTGCATTACACTTCGAATCTTTTGAAAAGCGCACCCGCTTTCAGAAAACTGCATTGACCATGATGCTCTTGGGGTATACACGCTGGAATGGTGGAGTAGTGTGCGACCTACGGACCTTTACTTAAATACGGCTCCCTTGAGCCTTTCAGCTGACGAGCTGAGGTAACGCCCTACGCGCCTGGAGAGGTACCAGACCTGAGAACACTTTGGTAGCCTGCACAGCAACCCCTGATAATCTTCCTACACTCTGCTGATGAAGGACAATAATCCTGAAACACCGGTGTCCAGAGTTGGCCTGCAACATTGCATTACACTTCGAATCTTTTGAAAAGCGCACCCGCTTTCAGAAAACTGCATTGACCATGATGCTCTTGGGGTATACACGCTGGAATGGTGGAGTAGTGTGCGACCTACGGACCTTTACTTAAATACGGCTCCCTTGAGCCTTTCAGCTGACGAGCTGAGGTAACGCCCTACGCGCCTGGAGAGGTACCAGACCTGAGAACACTTTGGCAGCCTGCACAGCAACCCCTGATAATCTTCCTACACTCTGCTGATAAAGGACAATAATCCTGAAACACCGGTGTCCAGAGTTGGCCTGCAACATTGCATTACACTTCGTATCTTTTGAAAAGCGCACCCGCTTTCAGAAAACTGCATTGACCATGATGCTCTTGGGGTATACACGCTGGAATGGTGGAGTAGTGTGCGACCTACGGACCTTTACTAAAACACTATATAGGTGCCCCCGTGCCAAGGTTATGATAAATAGTAGCCTAACTGAATGGTTTAATATTTCCAGAGGCACGAGGCAGGGCTGCCCTCTCTCCCCGCTTCTTTTTGATATATATAACGCGCCTTTCGTCTGCTCTTTGAGACTGGATCCCGTCATTACACCATTTATAATGGGAGAATTAGAGTTAAAGACAGCATTATATGCTGATGATCTTCTACTTTATACTGTCAACCCCGCTGAGGCCATTACTAGATTATTTAAATTAGCAGAAGAATTTGGAACAGTGTCAGGGTATAAAATAAACAAAGAAAAAACTGACATAATGAGTTGGAACAATCCAACTCCGGATCCTGGGGCCAAACAAAAAATTTGATATCTAGGCATATACCTCACACAGAAACTAGCGGACGTTCCAAAAACTAGTTGGCAGATAGTGGTAAAGGAGATAAACAAGCTGTTAACTAGTTGGGGAAGTCTACCCTTGAAAATTTATGGTAGAGTCAATTTAATCAAAATGATAATTCTCCCTAAAATCACGTTTTTGTTTAATGACATCCCCCTGATTTTTAATCATAAAGACATCACCATTCTTCAAGGGAAGATTGGGTCCTTTATCTGGTCCACCAAATCCCCTAGGATAGCATGGAGGAAATTAATAAGGGGACTAAAGCTGGGGGGTTTGGCTCTCCCTGACTTGCTTTTTTACTGTTATGCTTTTCAGTTTAAGAATTTTAGACTCCTGGCTAACAAGTTGGACTCTTCTTCGCATGGCCGTCTTTTTCGAGCAATGTTATCAGACCAGCCACAAGGTCTAGAATTTTTCCTCTACTAATTTGGGGACCAAAAATACTACAAAAAGGTCCGCTTGAAACTTTTACAGGCGGCACTTAAGATCTGGCAGTCTATATGCAAGATTCTAGTGATCCCATATTTTAATTTTCAAGCCCCAATATGGGATTCACCGGGCACTCCAGGGTGTCTATTAGATCGACTGGCTCTTTCACTGAGAGAGGCGGGCTTTGCGAAATGGGGTGACCTCTGTAATAACTCTCAACTAATGGACTGGGAATTATTATCAAACTTAACGGGAGGGTCCCTCACAAGATTAAAATACTATCAATTGTCTTCTTGGTGGGGGAGGCAGGGTTGGGGGAATGAGGAGGAGACCCGGATTTTAGACTCAATCAATAGAGGGAAAGGGTGGAAAGGGGAGGTCGCACTCTGGTATAACTCAGTAGTGGGTGCCAAGGATAGTATACAGTCTGAAATAATGAAACTTTGGAATAATCTGTTAACGAACAATGCAGATGAGATGATGAAGGTCTGGATAGATTCATTTACAATCTCACAGATGATCATAAAACCAGCTAACCTCTGACGGAACCACTTGTTCACTGCATATAGGGTATATTGGACCCCCGCGAAATTATTAAGGATCTCAGCGGAATCATATTATTGTCCAAGATGCAAATCCCCTACTGCCGATGACATACATATGTTTGTGGACTGTCCAGAAATAACTAGCTACTGGAGGCAGGTGTGTGGATTTTTGGAGGAGGTATTATTAACACCAGTTACTTGTAGCCCTAGATTGATCCTTTTCGGTCTGCCAGACGGATACAACATCAGAGACGTTTCCTCACAGTTTCTATTCTATGTTATTGTCATTGCAAGGAGAGAGATATGCAGAGAGTGGAAATCTGAGGCCCCCCAAGATTCGCTGATTGCCTAAGGAATATCATGGCTATCAGCCAGTCAGATATGTTGTGTAGTGGAGAGGGCGCTACCAAGGTCTGGTCTGCATTGAAAGAATGGTCCGATAAATAAAGAGTCCAATGATTATGCCAGAGTTTTGTGGTCTGGTCCTCCCAAGGGGCAAGGTATAACGCCAACGGTAACGGGAGTTGGACAAGGAGAAAGCCTACCTCTGGGTGACCTCTGTAGGCCTAAGCACTTAATTCTGGGGTGGAATCAAAATTGGTTTGTGCTAGTGGCCCAGAGAGATCCCATCTAGAGTGGTTATTTTCTGGTGGCATGTATGAGGACACAAAAAAAAAGAAAATCTCTCATCTTTGGTCTAATACATCGTAGGCTGCCTCCAGACAGAGACGCGTTGATCCATCTCTCTGCTGATGGTTTTGACTCCATTTCAGTTCTGTCCTCTGTGCCACTCGAAGTATCCTCACATCGATCTACACCAGGTCTGTAATTTGTACTTATCATTGGAGCACAAAGAAGAAGACTGCGAGGCTTGTCGTTTGTTCAGGTTCAAAAAAGACTCTTCGAGATCATTGGGCTTGAGGACGAGAAATGCAGCAACAAAGCACTCAACAGATGCCGGAGCTCTTCAAAGAAGAGTTCGAACAAGAACCACAGCAGCAGAAGAAGATGAGGCCTTCATGGTTGAAGAATCCAACTCCGACCTCGACATCGAGTTCAAGTTAGAAGACATTCCAGCAGGACAGGTTGTCATGGGTACCAATACGCCCATTCCCCAGAAGTTACCCATCACTAAACATAAGGTTTCTGCACCACCAATGCCTATGTGCATTGGTCGACACTGAGATGACCTTTCTGACGCCCCTCCCTCGGGCACAGCACCGAAACAAATAGTCAATCCTTCCGGCTCGGTAAAGTTCCGAGACAAATCGTCTTCGGACCCAAAACATTCTACTCGAAAAGACAAATCTGGTTCACAGCCAGAATCCTCCCACCCAAAACAAAAGTATGCTTAGCAGATGAAAACTTCAGCTTTGAAATCAAAAACTGCTTCTGAACCGAAACCTTCCACTTCCAAGGACAAGTCCAGTTTGGCACCAAAACATTCTGCACCAAAATTGAGAGATCATATTTCATACCCTCCGGAGCCAATCTTTGACTTTATGAAAGACAGATTTGATCCAAAACAGAAAAACATTTATATTAATCCAGATACTGGACACATATTGGCCAAAACTCCTTCCAAGATGTACTTGGCTCACAGGACACTGGAGACAATATTCCCCTAAAGAAAAAGAAAAGGACATTGCTACAAATCCTATACATTTGCCAACCCTTCCACTGCTTCCACTGACTTCACTTTTACCTGTACTGCCAGGCTTAGATCCACTTCACATAACACCACAGGGATCTCCTTACACACAGCCTGATTTAGAAGATAGGGATGATGATGATAATGATGACAATGTTCATCTGCCTAGAGACCCATGGATTGATTAAAATATTGATCCACCTATGGGTTATGATCCAGGCCTATACCCTACACAACTCTTACTTACTGGAGCAAATTTCTAGGCAGCAGCACATCAATGAGCTACACTGCACAAGTATGCCTTAGATGATGATTTTTTATTTGAAACACTCTGGTCTTCATACAGAGTTAGTCAAAGTCTACTTATTTTGAAATTCGTAATGAGACATGCAGAGGACACCTTAAAAGCTCAGTTTGTGCCCAAATCTTAACACCCAGGGTTGATGAAAAATATAAAATTTCATCCTTTGATCATTTTTTATTGAATGAGAGCTTCCTCTTGATTCCCTGGTAGTTTCTAATGCTTGTAAAGGAGTAAACTCAGACATCTGGTGATTGTTCTCCCCAGATAAAGAATCAAAGCTTATTGACTCCTCTGGTAAAAGAGTAGCAGCACCAGCCTCTAATCACTGGTGCATTGCCAACACACTGGGCCTCTTAGCTAGATATCACAGGGCCCACTGGGATGAAATGGATGATCTACTTCAGTACCTCCCATATGACCATAGGTAAAAGGCACAAGAGCTATTTCATGAAGGAAAGCTCAGCTTTAATTGTTCTCATATATGTGCTCTTGATGCTGCTGACACTGCAGCAAGAGAAATCAATACCAGCATTCACGACGTAGGCATGCCTGGCTTAGAATTACAGGCTTTATACCAGAGGTCCAACAGTCTATCATAAATACTCTGTTTTGACTAAAGGGAATTACTTCAACTCACCGTAAAACTAGCAAATACCTGAAGTAGCATGACCCATTGCCTTACACAGTATGCTGTCAGGGGTGGAAGATGAACGTGAATGACACAACTACTCAATGGATGAAGAGGGCCGGCTGAAAGTATAAGTATATTTTATATACAATTTCATTAAAATCAATGTCTAGGAAAAAGCCAGACCTGAAAAACACACTGGGACACGAAGGTATTACACACTTAAACAACAGGTCAAGTAAGCTACGAAAATAGATCCGTGGGGAGGGCATTTGTTGGTCCTATCTCAAGAAAGTACTTAGAAGGAGATCATACAAAGGTGAGTTTTCCTATTACAGGAATGAAAGTGAAATGTTTCACATTTGTTGTGAATTCATGCTGTATTTGACTGTCCGACTGGTGTTAAATGCAGGTAATATTTTGTAAGTGAAAACCAAAAGACCATGTGTCTTGATGAAATATAAAGGGTTGAATTTAGAGTAACAGTTATTTGAAGAATTATTACACCTCAACTGAGTGCAAAATCTGTAGTTCTTCGTAGAACAATGTATGTAAATTTCTAGCAAAATTACATTTAGCTTCTTCAGCTGCTCCACAAAATAATTGCCACATGCTTATTTTCACTCATCGCTACACATCTCACGGTGCACAGATAATGTCAAATTTTAAATGAATATATATTTTCTTATATGTTCTCTCCAAAACAGCCACAATGACCAGACACTAGCCAAACGGGATAGTGACTCTATGTTCACTGCCGAGTATGGCAATATTCTGAAGAAAGTGGCTCTGAAGAAGTATTTAGATTCTGCGCACTGGAAGTCTATGATTTTTTTTTTTAAACATCTTTATTTGATTTTGCAACAAACAGACAATACAACAAATATTACAACCCCCTCGCCCCCCCCGGTCGGGCAAGTCAGAAAAGGAAAAGTAAGCACAAGGTACAAAGAAGTTAGAAACAAGGAAAGTAATAGGGAAAAGAAAAAGATCAAAAGTAAACTAATGAATTAGCAGAGAATCATTCAAAGATAGATGAGCATAAGATTACTGAGATACAGGTGGCATTTAAAACATTACAACCAAATTACTACTGCATATGTCACTGAGATTGAGACCATTCTATTAAGGGTGACCATATTTTTAGTCCTTTTATCCGACGTTTCCTGCCTTTAGTTTTATATATCGCCATTTCTAAGTTAAAAATTGCTAACAGTCTTGAAAACCACTGTTGATATGATGGGGCCATGGGATCTAGCCAGGCTGAAGCTATACAAATTCTTAATAAGGCCATCAAAATAAAGATTAATTCATGACCGACATTCGGGTTGGTAAGATTAGTTACACCCAAGATAACTGTTTCGTCAGGTAGGGTAATCACTATTTTGAGGATCAGTGAGAGGAAGCATTCGATTCTTGATTTAAGAGGAGTTAAACAGGGACAGGAAGAAAAAATGTGTACGCAGTCCGCATTTTGTAAATTACATCGGAAGCAGCATGTACCTCTCCCACTACCCCATTTGGAGATTCTGTCCGGAGTGTAAAACATAAAAAGCATATTTTATAAATTGGGTTTGGAGTCTAGTTGACATAAGGACCGTTTGGGATAGCCGATATGCGTGTTCAAATTCTTCTGTGGAAATAATGATTTTACTTTGCCATTTCTGAGTGATTTTCTGTATATCGTCAGTAAAATACTTCAATAATAGAGGATATAACCCCCCAATTCTAATTTTTTTTCTTGAGAGTGAATTAGAATGTCGGCCATGGCATTTTCACTCAAGATGCCCTCTCCACTTGTATGTCGTGATAGAAAATCTCTAATTTGGAGATACTTGAAGAAGTCTCTCCATTCCAAATGATATTTATCTTTCAAGGCTTCAAAAGAAAATAGCCCATCTGAGGAAAAAAAACATCCTATATGAGTGATTCCGGCTATATTCCACCTATTGATACAGGTATATTTGTACATTGGTTTTATATGTTTTAATATTCCAAATTTTATCACCAGTTGTTTCAGATACAATGTTATTTGTACCTTTTATGGCACAAGTTGCCGAAATAAAGATTATGAAACGAATGAAACGATACATGTGTCTTTAAATATTTCAGGTAGCGAGGGATTATTTTGAATAGGTGTATAAAAAGATAAGCGTCCCAGACCTACCATTTTCCTCACAGATTTCCAAACCTTGAATGCTCCTATGAGTGTTTTTAATCTCACTTTTTGTGATAGCTATCGAAGAGATATCTCCAGAAATGGCCAGTGCTTTTATCGCCCAGTATTATTTGGTATATTGAAGGGGCGTCAATATCAACCGCTGTCCCTATCCCATCAAGATGAAAGAGCTCATGATTATATAGAAAAACTGTTGCCCAGTAATATGCCTTAAGATTTGGGAGGGCTAATCCTCCTCTTTCTTTGGGGAGCGTCAGCAGTTTGTAGGAGCAGCGGGGCTGTGTGTACGATCAGATAAAATTCGTGAAGATACGCTCCATTGTTTTAAACCACTGGTCCGAAATTTCCCAAATTAATGGCTCTAAATATGTACAGGAGTTTTGGGAAATACACCAATTTTAATGCGTTCACTCGTCCGATCAAAGAAAGATGTAAATTATTGATACGGCGGAGATCTTTTTGCATTTTATTTAGTGAGGGTTTCAAATTCAAGTCGACGAGGTTTCCTAAATCGGATGTGATAGTGACCCCTAGATAAATAGCTGATTCTGTTATGCGTGGATCTGCCATATCACATTTGTTATTAATAATAATTTGTGTTTTGCCTTGGTTCAGCTCATACCCTGCAACTTTCCCGAATATTTCGGCCTCTGACTCAATGATAGGCATAGCCACACTTGGATTAGCAGTGACAATGGCAATATCATCGGCATAGGCAAGGGTCTTTGTTAGATATCCTTGTGTCGATATAGGGGTTATGTTCCTATTGCATTCTAATCTACGAATAAACGGATCGATGTAAATAGCGAACAGCAGCGGGGAGCACGGACATCCCTGCCTAGTTCCTCTCGAGATTATTAGTTCTTTAGAGAGGTAACCGTTAACCATAGCCCGAGGATTGATATAGAGTTTCTGAATTGTCTGTATAAAATCCTGCTTAAATCCCACCCGGGACATAGCCTGCCAGAGAAATGGCCAGGAGACTCTGTCGAAGGCTTTCTCGGCATCGAGTAGTATTAACGCCATTGGGTCTCCTGCCACCTGGGTACTATCGAATAAGCTGATTACCCTGCGTGTGTGATTTGTGGTTTCTCTCCCGGGGACAAAGCCATGTTGAAATTTAGATATCATTTTATGAATAATTGATGAGATGCGGTTAGCCAGCAGTTTAGAGTATATTTTGGAGTCTGCATTTATTAAAGTAATGGGGCGATAGGAGCCCATCTGGTCCGGGGGTTTATTTTTCTTGGGGAATATGACAATTTTTGCCCTGGACCAAGAGTTGGGGGGCTGTCCTCCTCTGAATAGGTGTAGGCATAGGTCTAACAGTATTTCTTGAAGCTGGTCCAAGAATACTATATAAAATTCTAATGGAATAGCGTCTAGTCCAGTTGCCTTCCCACGGGAGAGATCCTTCACTGTTTTTACTATTTCATCTATGTCGAGGGCCTCCTCCAAGCTTTCCTGATCTTCTGTGTTAAGTTTATTATAGTTATCTGTTTCTAAATATTCGGCAATCTTCTCTTGGTCTATTTCTCTTTCTTCTGTATATAGAGCACTGTAAAAGTGCCAGAATGCTTCTCTGATCTTCCCTGGGTCAGATATCCTGCCTTCTGTAGGGTCCTGGATCTCCTGAATGACATTCTGTGAGGTCTGCTGTCTCATTCGGATGGCTAACTGCTGACCAACTGATTCACTAACTTCATTTTTTTTTTCGCGGTGTGCAGTAGCTTTTTTAACTGCTTTGATTGAATATACATTTGTAATTGCTGCTTTGGCTATTGCAACCTGAAGCTGAACATTAGTTATTTCTTCTGTGGTAATGGAACCTCTTGTTACCCTTATACGGTCTTCCTCCACCCCCTTTAACGTTTCTTGTAACAATCTTAATGATTCTCTTGCACATTTATTAGTCCTAAGTGAGTATTGTATAGTTTCTCCCCTAATTCCTGCTTTTAGGGCATCCCAAACGAAATCTACCATTGTACTTCTGTTATTGAGCGCTAAGAAATTAGAGATCCAGCTTCTCATATGGTTGCAATACTCGTTGTCAAGGAGCAGAGATATCTCAAATGTCCGAACTTGTTGTGTCAGAATCATTGATGCTGTTTCGACTGTAAATAGCAAGGGATTATGATCCGAGAGGACACGGGGTAGCTTGTCTAATTTAGACAAGGATTTGACTGAATTAGAGATTAATAAGTAATCCAGCCTAGCATGTGTATGGTGAGGATTTGAATAAAATGTGTAGCATGGATCATTGGGGTTACGATTGGAAGTCTGCCACCCATCCACTAACCCATGAGTGATACATAGCTGCTTAATAGCCCTAAAGACCATAGGTTTTTGGCCGCGATATTGCCATTCGTCTTTCATTGACCAGTCATGTGGAAGGTTTATATTAAGATCCCCACAGATTATTACAGGTAGCGGCCAATTGGTGAGTTCATTAGAGACATGGTTGATTGCTGAGGGGTCATCGCTATTATTCCCATAAATTGAGCAGGTGGTCATTGGCGACGATTGCCCTGCCTGAACTTCTGTAATCACCCATCTACCTAGTTTATCTGATTTTGTTCTGATAAAATTATTCCCTACACCTTTAGCTAAAAGTGCTCCCTCTCTAACCCGAACACCCTGTGTAGTTGCGCCGATCACATTGTACCCTACTGATCTTAGCAAATGTAATTGTGACCCTACATTTTGAGTTACCTGCAGGCAGACGATGTTCACACCGATGTTCTGTAAGCCTACTGCCACCATTTGTCTCTTCTTGATATCATTTAAACCACAGATGTTTAATGATATTATTTTTAACATCCCCATCTATCTATCTGTTTTTGTGTTGATTATGTAAAGTTTTCCTTTCCATTCCCTAAAAAGTTTACCAGAAAGCTGCCTGACCTGCCCTGCCTCCCCCCCCCTCTTTGTAATTTGTAATTTGTAATTTGTAACTGGGTTTTGTATCGCGCCAACTCACTGACAGGTCTCAAAGCGCTTCTGACAAAGTACAGCAACAAGAGACAAAGTGAAGATGAAAGATGTTAACTTAACTACGGGAATGTAAACGCGTCCTTGAAAAGTAGAGTTTTCAAGGTTTTCCTAAAACGGAGAAGGTTGGATTCTCTACGAAGCACCTCCGGTAGCTTGTTCCACATAGTGGGGGCTTGGATTGAAAAAGCTCTGCCTCCTTTTGTTGCCAGTTTGAAACGTGGGCAAGATAACAGGACGGAATCGGATGATCTCAGGGCGCGCTTGGGTTCATAAATTTTGAGCCTATCTTTTATATAGGCTGGCGCCTGACCATGAATTGCTTTATGGCAGATGCACATGCTCTTGAATTCAACTCTTTGTTTCATAGGGAGCCAGTGCAGCCTATAAAGCAGGGGAGAGGTGTGGGTCCGCCTAGGTACTCCAAATATCAGACGAGCTGCGTCATTCAAGATGACCTGTAGACGGTTGATGGAGTTTTTTGGGAGGCCTAGGTATAATGCATTGCCATAATCGATTCTGGACACAATCGTGGCTGAAACAATGGTTCGAAGCATATTCCTTGAGAGTAGGGGGACGAGCTTGCGTAGTTGCCTAATCAGGTTAGTACATGAGCCAACCACAGCGGACACTTGGTTGGTCATTGATAGCTCTTGATCAATTTTCATCCCAAGGCTCTTTACACTAGGGCACGGTTTTGGGGTAGGTCCGAGTTCTTGTGGCCAGAATAAATCATTCCAGGGAGAAGTAGAGGTTGAGACTACAAGAACCTCCGTTTTATCTGGGTTGATTTTCAATAGGTTGAGCGACATCCAGTTTACTGTGAACCGTAGTGTGTCTTGGGCCATGGACTGAGCCGATGTTGTATTGTCGATACTCAGCAATAGCTGAGTATCATCAGCATAATTAAAAACTTTACAGCCCATGTTTGCCAGGGATTCTATCAATGGTTGTAAGTATAAATTGAATAAAAGTGGAGAGAGCGCGGACCCTTGCGGGACTCCACAAACTAAGGCACCCTCTTCGGAGACCTGATCTGCTAGCTGGATCCTTTGCGTCCTCCCTGATAAGAAGGCTGTCAGCCATTGGAGAGCTTGTCCTCTTATCCCGGACCTAGCTAGTCTGTCCAGGAGCAGTGCATGGCTGACAGTGTCAAACGCCGCTGACAGATCTAATAATATCAGGGCGCTTGGCTTTTTACTGTCAGCCATGCATCTGAGCTCATCCAATACTGACAGCATTACTAGTTCCGTGCTATGGTGAGCACGAAAGCCGGCTTGCCGCTCCTGGAGAAGATGGTGGGATTCCAGGAGGGGTGCCAGGGATTTTAGTACGTCTTGTTCTAGTACTTTTGATAAAAATGGCAACTGGGAGATTGGCCTGTAATTCTTCAGGCTAGTTGGATCTGCCCCAGGTTTTTTTATCAACGGTCTGATGCGTGCCTCTTTAAAGGTAGTTGGTAGTGATCCAGTAGCTAGTGAGGTATTTAAGAGGTCTAAAATCTGGTCCTCTAGTATCGGGATTGCCAGTCGGAAGATATCGGGCGGGCAGGGGTCGGCGGGGGAACCTGACTTGGTGGATGCTACTAGATCTCTAAGGGAGGTAGCATCAATTTCAGGAAATCTAGTGACGATAGGGGTTGAGGAGTGTAAAGGGGGCAGTGGCAAGGTGTGTATAGCCGGGTTGTCCTTCTTGATATCTGACAGTATGGTCGCTACTTTTTCAAGGAAATATCCCTGAAAAGTGTCACAGTTCATTAATATGTCAGCCTTTTCCTCCTTCTTACTTAGCTCTTTCAGTATTTGAAAGGTCTCTTTCTGAATGTTAGTGGCGTTGTTCATGCGTATTTCATAGTAATCTTTCTTAGCTGAAATGACGAGCTTTTTATACAATTGAAACGATGTTCTGTATACTTCCCTATCGGTGTCCTTTTTAGATTTCCTCCAGCATCTTTCGAGGTAACGGAGCTTTCTTTTTTGGTCTCGTAGACTTTGGGTGAACCAAGGGGCTCCTTTTTCTGCGCCTTTTACTTTTTGTGTTTTTTCAGGTGCTATCTCATCAATAGATTGCCTAAGGGTAGTTGTTATTCTGTCATAGTTTGAGTCTAAGTCATTACCATCTGATGGAATTATGGATCTCTGTTTATGTTTAGACAGAACTTTGGTCAGGGTATCAGAGTTGACTTTTTTCCACTGGCGGACTTTTTTAGTTTTTAGTGGAAGTTTAGTCTGGAAGTTATGTAGCGGTATGTTGTACAAGATTAGATGGTGGTCTGACCAAATGCAGGGTGTAATGTTAGTAATGACGGCCTTTGGCACAGAAGACCAGATAAGATCGAGAATATTCCACAAGTTGTGCCAATCCAAGAGCGGTCATAGAAGTCTGCAATTTCTGAACTAATAAATCTTTGTCCCTTTTATCCCAGTGAACATTAAAGTCACCAGTCACCAAGATGTTTTTGTAACGTGTGCATAGATCCGATATTATAGGGAAAAAGAGATCATTGAACGTTGAGGTGCTTTGGGGTGGGCAGTATATTGTTAAGATGATGAGACAGGAATTATTCATGGTGATTTTTATCCCTAGCAGGTCCGCGGCATTTATGGTCTCAGTTAGGATTTTAGTTACCATGAGCTGACTTTTAAAGATCGTTGCTACACCACCACCTCGGGTCCCCTCTGGTCGGTTGTGCCAGACCATGTCGTAACCGCTAGGGAGGGCAGCTATGATATCCGGAGAGGAGGTATCACTCAACCAGGTTTCGGTGAGTGTCAGGATATCAATGGTCTCATCCTGTAAGAGGGTGAAAATTTCTAAATGATGTTTCTGTAGTGACCTAGTATTAAGGGTGGCTAACTTTAGAGGGGGTGGCTGACTCAAGTTCGGAGGGCTGGGGATATGGAGGATGTTATTTTCCTTGATAGTAGCACATGTGATAGGAGACAAACAATACCTGTCGGACCTCAGTGCTAGGAGATCAGTTAGAGTATAGCAGGTCCGTGTGCCAGAGTCCCTAAGCCCTAAGCCCGATCGTGCGCGGACGGGCGCAGACGGGCAGGACTCTGGCACGACTCCGGCGCAGGTCCGGCACGTCCGCTGTTCGCGTCCGCTGCGCGGAGCCATCACTGTCTGTTTTTTATAGCGCTGTCGATGGCCTCACCAGCCCAGCCTGACCCAAGATGGCCGCCAAAACCGGCGCCCAGCCCTCGGCGTCAATACTCAGCCAAGAGCGGGACCGGAGCTACAGGGAGGGGGTGAAAGTGATTCTGAGGCGCTGCTAAGCGCTGGGGGGGTCTCAGCACACCTCTTTAGCTCAGGTGTGGGATTTACGAATAACGAGTGCAAGACAAGTAAAATCACGATTTAAAAAGCAGAAAAGACAAGAGACCTCCCGGCTTCCGCCTCAGGAGGGGAAAAGTGCGTGCAGTGTCAATGTTACCTGCTTCCTAATACAGGCGCCTTTTATAGCGCTGTCGATGGCCTCACCAGCCCAGCCCGACCCAAGATGGCCGCCAAAACCGGCGCCCAGCCCTCGGCGTCAATACTCAGCCGAGAGCGGGACCGGAGCTACAGGGAGGGGGTGAAAGTGATTCTGAGGCGCTGCTAAGCGCTGGGGGGGTCTCAGCACACCTCTTTAGCTCAGGTGTGGGATTTACGAATAACGAGTGCAAGACAAGTAAAATCACGATTTAAAAAGCAGAAAAGACAAGAGACCTCCCGGCTTCCGCCTCAGGAGGGGAAAAGTGCGTGCTGTGTCAATGTTACCTGCTTCCTAATACAGACGCCTTTTATAGCGCTGTCGATGGCCTCACCAGCCCAGCCCGACCCAACCCCAACCTCCACCATCTTTGAAGGTTACCTGATCCTGTCGGGACCAGGGGTGTGACATCCGTGTAAGCGGGCCCTGTGGACTGGGCTAATTTGTTAATGTGGATTATATACTTATCTAGTACCAATTGAGCCAAAATCTAGATAATCTAATAACGATTCAGACTTAATTTTATAAACTAAATTTGTTCTCCAGCCTGTTCATCCATTCTACTAATTCTCCACGCTTCCCCAAACCATACCTTCTGATTAATACAAATTGGAATAATAATTCAGCAAGTCCTTTTATGTGATTTAGATTATTTCCCTGCGTTTAGTGATCCGGTCTCTGAGATTTCTCGTAGATAGTCCTCCGCCTGTAGTTCGCTATTAAAGCTTCTTGTTGAGCCCTTAAAAATGATTTTCAGGCGTGCTGGATTTTGCAAAAATACTTTTTCTCCAATTTTTTCGAAGGGTCCAAATAGCTGACGCATTTTCCATCTTCGCTCCACAGTGGCGTGAGCGAAGTCCGGTCTGGCAAAGAATTTGAGCTCCTTGTATTCTCTTTGAGTGGTAGGTCTTGCAAGGTCATAAATTGTTTCACAGAGAAGGAAATTGCCAAAGTAGACCAGCATGGCCGTGGGATATTGATGTTGCTTGTATCTCCCTTTTCATATCCCAGGCCTCCAACTCCGGAAATGATGTTTTAAGAATATTAATCATTGCCCCTCTAGCGTCATTTCCCTCAAAGTTTTCTGGGATTCCAAGAAACCTTGAATTGTTCCTTCTGGATCTGTTTTCATGTTCTTCCACTTTGGCCATGAGATCCTTTATTATTCCATCTTGTTCTTTCCTATTTTTTTGTAGCTTCACAACATCAGTTTCGAGATTCTCAGTGCGAGTTTCCACCATGACCATTCTCTCAGAAATCTCAGAGCAAATGCTCCTGACTTTTTTCACTGCGCCTTGTAATTTTTCGATGGGCGAGCGATTCCTTTGGTTATCTTTCTTCACATCCTCGTGGAAGTTCTTTATTGAGCTAAGCACCTCGCTCAATGAGGGCTCACTTGTTTTTTGGCTTCTATCTTTATTTTCTTTTATTCTCAGGTCTTGACGTGATATTTCTCCCAGTGGAAGTCTATGAAATGTATTTATGTATGCATTTTATTTTTATTTAATAGTTCTTGTTTGTCAATAGAACACACGAATGCATTGAACAGGGGTGGCTCATCCATTTGAGCAGCAGAGTGTCGCCCCAGAAGCTCCAAAGATGAAAAATAAAAACGGCAATAAAGTCTATTTACAGCCGCTTTATTTTTCAGCTACAGGTCCTACGCTAATTTTCAGAACAGGGTCAGGGCCAGCACTGCGGTTGGCAGCAGCAGGGAACTGTGCGCTTTAAAATGCACATGTCTCCTTGGCAGGCAATCTTGAGATGGCTAGCCAGACATATGTATTTTAAAGTTCTCTAGCCTAGCTGTCTTAGACAACTGGGTAGTAGAAAGCGCAGGCTTCCAGTGCCCATAGAAGCTCTGGGAGAGTCTGCTCTGTCTAATCTTGGTGATTCTTTCATGGTGTGAAAGCAGCAAATGTGAAGAAAACATACAGAACTCACTGTGGTTACTGTGATTTCGTCCTGCTTTTTTTCATTACAGGTGTTAAACTTGTAACTTCTAAATTATGGTGTGGTAATACATGTAATGTCAGCAATACTGGTCATATATTGCCGAACCTTACTACAGGCCATTTGTAATGAGAAACTTAGTGACTGCGCAAAAACTGGGAATGATCACTAGACTCTGTCATGCAAAGCAAGGGACTTGCTACAGACTTTTTTCTGCTGAGCATAAAGATTGAACAGATTTGTGCCAATAAAGATTCCCTATACAAATTTGAGGGCTTTAGATCATTTTAGGTGGTAAAATCATAATAAGAAAACAAGAAGAAAGAAATATTTTCATCAAGTCATCGGCCTTTCACAGTTTTCATCTTTTAGATACACCTATACATAAATATACAGACTCTCTTTTGAAAACCCATGTTTGAATTATATGTAATACTGCTTACTCTTAATATTAATGTAATTTCCTCATTTTAAAAAATTATAATGTTAAGTGCTGATCACCTTGTTTTGAATATAATTTTCTTCTGAATGTAGAGTCAATCATCTTGTGTGATGAGAAATGCATTCATATTTACAGCCCCACACCAGTACCCTGGCAACTTCTTTTCGGATTTGTTGTAGATGTCAGAGAAAACAGTACACAGACCTAGGTAAAACAAGAAATTCTTGTCAAATCTGGACCAAATAAAATCAGTAGCTTTACATTTCTGCTAAATGGAGAGTCAAGCAGGCAATGGAAGCCATACACTAGCCAAAGAGGAAGGAAAGCATTTAATATATGCAAGCAGTGTGTTCTGAGATGCTGTGTGTTAAACCTGTCAGCCTGAGGGTGGTCTTCCCCCAAGACTTTTGCCTCACCACCTCCATTATTTGCTGCATTTTCTGTTGTTGGCCGGAGGACACTATGCACTGTACCACTGCAAACCAGTGATAAAATGCTTGTGGTCCTTCCCTAAAATATGATCACAATGGCTTATACCCCAATTGGCATACTTATTGTACTTGTAAGCCTCTTTTTGAGCGGTGTACCATATATGTATGGCCTGTAAACTAATTGCTACTGGTGGGCCTGCAGCACTGATCATGCCATCCACTTAAGTAGCACTCTAAAACATGTCCCAAGTCTGCCACCGCAGCCTGATGCAGTTTTCAACTACCATTTTGAGTTGGCATTTAAACCCCCTTATCAAGACTTAAACTCCCCTGTCATTACATATAAGACATCCATAAGGCAGGCCTCAGGTAGCACTTTGGGCAGGGTGCTGTGTCATTAAAATGTTGGACATGTACTTTTAGGTTTTACATGTCCTATTAGTGAAAATGTCCTAAATTCATTTTTCACTACTGTGAGCCCTGCCACTCCCATAGGATTACATTGGCAATTCATTATTCCATATACTATTCTAGAACTTCCAATTGAGAGCTGGTAGCTCTTTCAAGTTTGTTGTCTTTGGGATTGTTTTGAAGAGCCCTTTTTTAATGTTAAAGTCGGAGACATAATCAAAATTTTTAAAATGAAACTTTTAGAAAGTTTCAATTTTTTTGCCCTTCACCATTTTTCACCGGTTTCACTGTTCCATAAAGTTACAAAGTAGAGGCATTAGGTGTACCTCAATGGCCATCTGCTGGCAGTATGGGGGGCTAACGGCGGCCTTCAACTTCCTAGACCTGTCTGGAGCCTTCAACACCCTCTCCCACACACACACACACACTGTTATACTCCAGAATCACAGCATTCAGGGAACTGCCCTTGAGTTGATCTGCTCCCTCCTCACCGACTGAACCCTAAGAATGAGACTCCCGTTACCCCTCTCCAAACCCAGACGTGCTCGTCCTCAGATCCACCATCTCTGCATGAGGGAATTCCTGGTGGACTAACATACCCAGGAAACCCTCCACAACCACGGACCACACCCCCAACTGTAGTGTAGTTCCTATATTCCCAATAGGCTCTGCGCATTGGAATAATATATCATATAGATTAGATGTAGGACTGAGGTTGTCTAGGTCTTTATCGGATTTACTAAACTTAATAGTGAGTGCCAGCTAGCTCAAAGGTGACTAGAAACTTTCTCGAATTCACAAGAAGGGATTAGTTTCTGACAACCGCATAAACAGGACAACTTTGTTTCCCAAGAATAAGAAATATATCTCTAGAGTCGCGGAAACAATAAATAAGTATTTTACTCAGTCAATTGTGCATACTTCGTTTCAACAGAGTTTGCAGAGAAATAGAGAAATGGGCGTTTTCAATAAAAAGGTTTAATGAACAGTCTTCTTTCTCATGCAAGAGAAGTGAACTGCTACAATCGTTAAGCAGACTGCAATTTATAATGCGTACAGCGAGAATAGTATTATAAAATAATACTGTAAAAGCAGTGTATGGTTTCTAAGTCATATAAAAATACATACATAAATAACATTGACTAAAATACTCAACTGGTGCTTCTAAATACACCTACCCCAATGTACCTAACCTAAGTCTAGTTCGCGGGAAGAAGTAAGTATTGTGTAGCATAGGTTTTAGTTGTTTTTGCCAAGAATCTACCAAAGGTTTCTCTAGGTTCTAATCAACTCCATACCTTGGTTTAGAATGAAGGAGATCTGGTATCTCTGTCTCAGGACTCGATTTCCCAACACCCCGCAAGGGGAGCTTGGAAACACTGGAGCTGGATTCTCGGCGAGAGGGAGGCAGCCTCTTGATCAGTGCATCAGCTGGAGGGTCGGCTTCCTTCGGCACTTGCTGTAGTGAGCTGCGTTGTGCAAGTAGATAGTAGAACTGCTCCGAACCACCTTAGTTTGCCATAGCAAGTGAAGGTATATTTATACCTTGAAGGTGTTTAGGAATGCCATAGATTGACGTAAAGTAGGGCATAATAACGTCAGGAAAGAACCTTAGGGAATAGTTGTTCTTTGTAAAATACATGAGTTCTTGAACAAATCAATATTCAAGCAATGGGAAGTTCCCTAACTGCTTAAGCCGTTAAGACGTTTGATGTGGATGGAAGTAGCCATGCCTGTATTTGGTCTGCATGGGCTATGCCTAAATATGGGATTGATTTCTATGCCTATGTAAGGGCAATGTGAATTGTACACATATAAGGGCATGAATCGGGAAAATTCACTCGGAGCTGTAAATGGCACACAACACAACCTCAGCTTCATACTCGATTCCTCCCTCACCATGACCCAACAGATCAATTCCATCTCCTTCAGGTGCTTCAACACCCTCCACATTCTCCAAAATACCTTTAATTGAATCCAATGAATCCAGAAAGGCCATCCCCATGAACTCATGACCAGCAGACTGGACTACAGAAATGTCTTCTATGCCAGGATCAACAAACCCCTACTCCACAGACTCCAGACCCTCCAGAACAACGCTGCCAGACTCGTCCTTGGTATCCCATGACAATACCACATCACCTTGCATCTACGAGACCTCTATTGACTCCCCATCAAAAAAAGAGTGACCTTCATCCTGCTCACTCACAACTACAAATCCCTCCACAACACTCGACCTCAATACCTAAATGAAAGAGTTTTCTTCTATGTACCCCAAAGAAGCCTCCGCTCTGCCAATCTCCCCCTAGCCGAATTCTAACCCATCTGAGGAGCCATATTGGGAGGAAGAGCCTTCTCCAAGATAGTGGCCTAGACCTGGAACAAACTCCCCCGCAGTGTCAGACAATCTAAAAATCTGCAAGCATTCAGGAAAAACCTCAAGTCCTGGCTCTTTGGATGATATGGATCTGCACAACCTACTCCCCTTATCCCCCAGCACCTGGAGACCCTCACGGGTGAGTAGCACACTTCACAAATACCTAATTGGTTGATTGAAGCTGAGCACAGCGCCACCTAAAACTCTTAGCCTGTGCTCTGCCTTCACAAAAAGGGCCTAACAACTCTGCATTTCACTGCAGCCAGCTTGGAGCCAGGACACGGGAGTCAGGAAATGTCATGCATGTTAAAGCCACTGTCTAGAAGCATGTGTCCTCTACCAGAACCAGGGCACCAGGGTATACAAGTAGGGCCTCAGATGCCAACTCTTCAGTATTCTTCTTGACCTGTGGTAGTCTGCCAGAAAGAAGGACTTCTGTGCTGATGGAAGGACTGACACTCAGCTGAACTGTTGCTCTATAAGACAGCTGACTTGTTGGATTGCTTCCCTATTTGTTCTGGTGCTCTTCTTCCTTCTGCCTGGGTACAAGGACTTGGGCCATATGTAGGTAATTTGTGTTTTGCGATTTTCAAATTTTGATTTTTTGGGAATCGCAATTAGAAAATCGCAAAACGCAATGTAGGTAGGATTAGCAAAATATTTTGCGAATCCCACGTATTCCTTATTTGTGAATCGCAATTTGAGGTTCACAAATAAGGAATACCTTCTCAATCATTCCTATGGGCTAGAATGCCAAAAAGTGCATTTTTTCAAAGAAATTGGAAAATACCACCAATCTGAAGTTGATGGTATTTTGCGATTCCTTAAGCCCAAATTTGCACAACTTGGGTGCTTCCTACATTGCATTTAAGGAATCGCCATTTGCGATTCCTTAAATGCAATAGCAAAATAAGGAATCACAAATTTTGTGATTCCTTATTTTGCATGTGGGTTTTTGTGTGCTACATAGCACACTGCCCTAATTGCAATCGCAAATGCTGAAATTCTGCGAATTTCAGCATTTGCAAGCGCAATTAGGCTTCCTACATATGGCCCCTGATCTTCAACTGTTCAAGGAACTCCAGAGTGACTCATGAGGGCTAATTTGCTGGCCTCCAGTTCTGGTCCAAAAATACACAAAAGGCTTCTTCTATCATGAACCCGCATTTGTACCAAGCCTGAGTGAGTCCGGACTCCATGACCCTTGGAAGTGGTGCTAAAGGTGCCCCTGATAGCCAAAATCCAAAGTAGCGACATTTTTGCTCAAAACAGCTCTGAGAATTAAGAACCAGGATGATAACGGGACCATCCTATTCACCTAACCTCCAGATGTTCATTGGCAGTAAGTTGGCTTCACTGATTCTCCCGCTACGTTCTTCTCCACAACAGCAAATCCATTTCAACTGTCCTTTGCCAAAGGGCTATATAAACTCATGGAACTATCTTTAGCTACATCCCTCTGCCTTGGCCCAGTGGAGATTTTCAACTTCCATTTCGACGACTCAATCGAATGTAGAAATCTTCACCACAGCTTTGAACCAAGGCTATCCGGCAACATCGCTCCCTCATTGGACACCCCCTGCAACCTTGCCCTTCTGAAATTTAACTTCTAAGTTTTTTAAGTTCGATGGTAAGCGCTGACCAGTCACAATCACTTCTTGCATCCTAACTGCGCTCTATCATGGTTAGGCATATATTTCGGTTTTCACTAGATCTCTCATGACTAGACGTCCACGGTTGGTAGTTTGATCTTTTAGATACTATTTTTTACAACAAAAAAAAATTCACTCCAAGTTCGAGACATGTGTGCTGTAGGTACACATGCTTTACATACTCCTGCTATCTAGTTCTGGGTCCGGATTTTTGCACATTGTTATTATTCAATATAGTCTTTCTTAGTCATGAGGTAAGGTGACTCCTCCTTTCAGAGATAGTGTGCATGGTCATCGACCGCATTGTTAGATTATTTTCTTTCGATCATCTGATTCGGACGTGTATTGCTCCTTTCTGGTCGGTACCATCCTTCAGGTTCCCCTCAGTGAACAATCCACTCTACCCTCGACAGTATTGCTATCACACTTTTTCCCTTTCTCCGCATGTTCAATCAGAAAATCTCTTATCTTTGGTCTAGTACACCAACCTCGTTTGTGCGTCGTCGCACAAACGAGGTTGGTGTACTTAATTATACACTCACAAACCTCTCTCTGCACCCTTTTTAACAATACCATCCGGGGGGCGAATAAAGATTTTTTGTTTTCTACCCCACGAGCCAGGTATTTTTTAACCCTCACCCACTTTAAACTCACCACTCACATACGTCCTTTACCCCACAAACATCCACACATAGTCCAATAAAAAGTGCTCCCACGTAGTCGTCGGTCGCAGCACGCCGCATCCCGTAGAGGGGTGCGAAGACCCCGATGATGAAGCATGACACCAAGGGGCCTGTTGGTGTGTGAGGGGTATTTGAACAACACTGAGTGTTCCCCACCACAATAGGGACCATCTCAAACTGCCCAAGTGGATTCCACTTTGTTTTCGTACTATACTCGGGGAGACTGAATCCACTTGTTTTCTCTCCCTCCCTCCTTTGTTAGAAATTATGATTTTTTTATTTGAAACACTCTGGTCTTCATTCAGAGTTAGTCAAAGTCTACTTATTTTGAAATTCGTAATGAGACATGCAGAGGACACCTTAAAAGCTCAGTTTGTGCCCGAATCCTAACACCCAGGGTTGATGAAAAATATAAAATATCACACTCTGATCGTTATTTATTGAATGACAGCTTCCCCTTGATTCCCTGGTAGTTTCTAATGCTTGTAAAGGAGCTAAATCAGACATCTGGTGATGCTCCTCCCCAGATAAAGAATCAAAGCGTATTGACTCCTCTGGTGAAAGAGTAGCAGCACCAGCCTCTAATCACTGGTGCATTGCCAACACACATGGCCTCTTAGCTAGATATCACAGGGCCCACTGGGATGAAATGGATGATCTACTTCAGTACCTCCCATATGAACATAAGTAAAAGGCACAAGAGCTAATTCATGAAGGAAAGCTCAGCTCTAATTGTTCTAATATATGTGCTCTTGATGCTGCTGACACTGCAGCAAGAGAAATCAATACCAGCATTCTCGACGTAGGCATGCCTGGCTTAGAATTACAGGCTTTACACCAGAGGTCCAACAGTCTATCATAAATACTCTGTTTTTACTAAAGGAAATTACTTCAACTCACCTAAAAGTTAGAAAATACCTGAAGTAGCATGACCAATTGCCCTACACAGTAAGCTGTAAGGGGTGGAAGATAAACGTGAATGACACAACTAATCAATGGATGAAGAGGGATGGCTGAAAGTATAAGTATATTTTATATACAATTTCATTAAAATCCAGGTCTAGGAAAAAGCCAGACCTGAAAAACACACTGGGACACAAAGGAATTACACACTTAAACAACAGGTCAAGTAAGCTACCAAAATAGATCAGTGGGAGGGCATTTGTTGGTCCTATCTCAAGAAAGTACTTAGAAGGAGATCATACAAAGGTGAGTTTTCCTATTACACGAATGAAAGTGGAATTTTCACATTTGTTGTGAATTCATGCTGTCTTTGACTGTCCGACTGGTGTTAAATGCAGGTAATATTTTGTAAGTGAAAACCAAAAGACAATGGGGCAGATTTATGAAGCCCTTGCGCCACGTTTACGCCGCTGTTGCGTCACGCAAGGCGGCGTAAACGTGGCGCATCCCTACGAACGATTTACAACGTGACGCATCTAGGCAGATGCGTCACGTTGTAAAGCCCTGCGCCGCTTGTGGGCGTTCCGGCGCAGGGTGGGCGTTCCGGGGCAGGTGCGCCTCGCAAAAGTGGCTGAGTGAAATCTATGAGATTTCACTCAGTCACTTTCTGGCCAATGCTGCGTCAAAAGCCTGCGCCTGCTTGAAGCAGGCGTAGGTCTTGATGCAGCATTGTTGAGATGGGCACCCCCGAGCCTTGCTGGAGCTGCGTCGCGCTTGCGACGCAACTCCAGCATTGCGCCACCTTTACGGCACAGATGCGTCACGCATCTGTGCCGTTTTTGCCCCATGGTGCGCCGCATCATAAATGCGGCGCACCATGGGTGGCGAAGAAGTGTCGCACTGTGGCGCATGTTAACTGGCGCATCCCTGGGGATGCGCCAGTTAACATAAATCTGCCCCAATGTGTCTTGATGAAATACAAAGGGTTGAATTTAGAGTAACAGTTATTTGAAGAATTATTACACCTCAACTGAGTGCAAAATCTGTAGTTCTTCGTAGAGCAACGTATGTAAATTGCTAGCAAAATTACATTTAGCTTCTTCAGCTGCTCCACGAAATAATTGCCATTTGCTTATTTTCACTCATCGCTACACATCTCACGGTGCACAGATAATGTCAAATTTTAAATGAATATATATTTTCTCATATGTTCTCTCCAAAACAGCCACAATGACCAGACACCAGCCAAACGGGATAGTGACGCTATGTTCACTGCCGAGTATGGCAATACTCTGAAGAAAATGGCTCTGAAGAACTATTTAAATTCTGCGCTTGAAGCACAAAAAAGGTATTGGATCATTATAACAATGAAACATATCGTTTTTAATGAAACAGATATTTAACAAAGGTAACATGTTTATTTTGATTGCATAATACATTTCTGTTCACTGGAAGTCTATGAAATGTATTTATGTGTGCATTTTATTTTTATTTAATAGTTCTTGTTTGTCAACAAAACACACGAATGCCTTGAACAGGGGTGGCTCATCCATTTGAGCAGCAGAGTGTCGCCCCAGAAGCTCCAACGCTGAAAAATAAAAACGTCAATAAAGTCTATTTAAAGCTGCTTTATTTTTCAGCCACGGGTCCTACTCTAAGTGTCAGGACGGGGCAAGGCCAGCACTGCGGTTGGCAGCAGCAGGGAACAGCGCGCTTTAAAATGCACATGTCTCCTTGGCAGGCCAACTTGAGATGGCTAGCCAGACATATGCATTTTAAAGTTCTCTAGCCTAGCTGTCTTAACAACTGGGTAGTAGAAAGCGCAGGCTTCCAGTGCCCATAGAAGCTCTGGGAGAGTCTGCTCTGTCTAATCCTGGTGATTCTTTCATGGTGTGAAAGCAGCAAATGTGAAGAAAACATACAGAAATCACTGTGGTTACTGTGTTTTCGTCCTGCTATTTTTCATTACAGGAGTTAAACTTGTAACTTCTAAGTTATGGTGTGGTAATACATGTAATGTGAGTAATACTGGTCATATATTGCCAAGCCTTACTATAGGCCATTTGTAATGAGGAACTTAGTGACTGCTCAAAAACTGGGAATGATCACTAGACTCTGTTATGCAAAGCAAGTGACTTGCTACAGACTTTTTTCTGCTGAGCATAAAGATTGAACAGATTGGTGCCAATACAGATTCCCTATACAAATTTGAGGGCTTTAGATAATTTTAGGTGGTAAAATCATAATAAGAAAACAAGAATAAAGAAAAAAATTTCATCAAGTCATCGGCCTTTCACAGTTTTCATCTTTTAGATACACCTATACATAAATATACAGACTCTCTTTTGAAAACCCATGTTTGAATTATGTGTAATACTGCTTACTTTTAATATTAATGTAATTTCCTCGTTTTAAAAAACTTTTAATGTTAAGTGCTTATCACCTTGTTTTGAATATAATTTCCTTCTGAATGTAGAGTCAATCATCTTGTGTGATGAGAAATGCATTTATATTTACAGCCCTACACCTGTACCTTGGCAACTTCTTTTCGGTTTTGTTGTAGATGTCAGAGAAAACAGTACACAGACCTAGGTAAAACAAGAAATTCTTGTCAAATCTGGACCAAATAAAATAAGTAGCTTTACATTTGTGTTAAATGGAGAGTCAAGCAGTCACTGGAAGCCATACACTAGCCAAAGAGGAAGGAAAGCATTTAATATATGCAAGCAGTGTGTTCTGAGAGCTGTGTGTTAAACCTGTCAGCCTGAGGGTGGTCTTCCCACAAGCATTTTGCCTCACCACCGCCATTATTTGCTGCATTTTTTGTTGTTGGCCTGAGGACACTATGCACTGTACCACTGCAAACCAGTGATAAAATGCTTGTGGTCCTTACCTAAAATATGATTACAATGGCTTATACCCCAATTGGCATACTTATTGTACTTGTGCGCCTCTTTTAGAGTGGTGTACCATATATGTATGGCCTGTAAACTAATTGCTACTGGTGAGCCTGCAGCACTGATCATGCTATCCACTTAAGTAGCACTCTAAAACATGTCCCAAGTCTGCCACCGCAGCCTGATGCAGTTTTCAAATACCATTTTGAGTTGGCATTTAAACCCCCTTATCAAGCCTTAAACTCCCCTTTCATTACATATAAGGCATCCTTAAGGCAGGCCTCAGGTAGCACTTTGGGCAGGGTACTGTGTTATTAAAATGTTGGACATGTACTTTTAGGTTTTACATGTCCTATTAGTGACAATGTCCTAAATTCAGTTTTTCACTACTGTGAGCCCTGCCCCTCCCATAGGATTACATTGACAATTTATCATTCCATATACTATTTTAGAACTTCCAATTGAGAGCTGGTAGCTCTTTCAAGTTTGTTGACTTTGGGATTGTTTTGAAGAGCCCTTTTTTAATGTTAAAGTCAGATACATAATTAAAATTTTTAAAATGACACTTTTAGAAAGTTTCCATTTTTCTGCCCTTCACCATTTTTCACCTGTAGCCTGCCTTTGATAAGATGACTAAGTGTAAATGGCAGTTAGATCTCATGAACTGTTTCAAGAAAGTCACAAAGTAGAGGGATTAGGTGTACCTCAATGGCCATCTGCTGGCAGTATGGGGGGCTAACGGTGGCCTTCAACCTTCTAGACCTGTCTGTAGCCTTCAACACCCTCTCTCACCACACACACACACACTGCTATACTCCAGAATGATGGCATTCAGGGAACTGCCCTTGACTTGATCTGCTCACTCCTCACCGGCTGAACCCTAAGAATGAGACTCCAGTTACCCCTCTCCAAACCCACAGAGATCTGCTGCAGAGTACCCCAAGGATCATCGCTCAGCCCCATGCTCTTCAACATCTCCATGGACCCCTCGCCATCATCGTCGGAAAGCAAGTAATCAGCATAGTATCGTTCACCGATGACACCCAACTCATCCTCTCCCTCACCAAGGAAACCAACACAACCAGACGCAGGTTCCAGAAAGGAATGAAAGACATTGCTTTCTGGATGAGCAGCAGTAGCCTACAACTCCATGCTGAGAAAACAGACGTGATCGTCCTCAGATCCACCCTCTCTGCATGAGAGAATTCCTGGTGGACCAACATACCCAGGAAACCCTCCACACCCACGGACCACTCCCCCAACTTTAGTGTAGTTCCTATATTCCCAATAGGCTCTGCGCATTGGAATAATATATCCTTTAGATTAGATGTAGGACTGTGGTTGACTAGGTCTCTATCGAATTTACTAAACTTAATAGTGAGTGCCAGCTAGCTCAAAGGTCACTAGAAACTTTCTCGAATTCACAAGAAGGGATTAGTTTCTGACAAGCGCATAAACAGGACAACTTTGTTTCCCAAGAATAAGAAATATATGTCTACATTTGCGGAAACAATAAATAAGTATTTTACTCATTCAATCGTGCATACTTCGTTTCAACAGAGTTTGCAGAGGAATAGAGAAACTGGTGTTTTCAATAAAAAGGTTTATTTAACAGTCTTCTTTCTCATGCAAGGGAAGTGAACTGCTACAATCGTTAAGCAGACTGCAAAGTATAATGCGTACAGCGAGAATATTATTATAAAATAATACTGTAAAAGCAGTGTATAGTTTCTAAGCCATCTAAAAATACATACATAAATAACATTGACTAAAATACTCAACTAGTGCTTCTAAATACACCTACCCCAATGTACCTAACCTAAGTCTAGTTCGCGGGAAGAAGTAAGTATTGTGTAGCATAGGTTTTAGTTGTTTTTGCCAAGAATCTACCAAAGGTTTCTCTAGTTTCTAATCAACTCAATACCTTGGTTTAGAATGAAGGAGATCTGGTATCTCTGTCTCAGGACTCGATTTCCCAACACCCCGCAAGGTGAGCTTGAAACACTGGAGCTGGATTCTCGGCGAGAGGGAGGCAGCCTCTTGATCAGTGCATCAGCTGGAGGGTCAGCTTCCTTCTGCACTTGCTGTAGCGAGCTGCATCGGGCAAGTAGATAGTCACACTGCTCCGAACCATCGTAGATTGCCATAGCAAGTGAAGGTATATTTATACCTTGAAGGTGTTTAGGAATGCCATAGATTGACGTAAAGTAGGGCATTATACCGTCAGGAAAGAACCTTAGGGAATAGTTGTTCTTTGTAAAATACATGAGTTCTTGGACAAATCAATATTCAAGCAACAGGAAGTTCCCTAACTGCTTAAGCCGATTTTCCAAGAAATCGTTGTGACGTTTGGTATGGATGGAAGTAGCCATGCCTGTATTTGGTCTGCATCGGCTATGCCTAAATAAAGGATTGATTTCTATGCCTATATAAGGGCAATGTGAATTGTACACATATAAGGGCATGAATCGGGAAAATTCACTCGGAGCTCTAAATGGCACACAACACAACCTCAGCTTCATACTCGACTCCTCCCTCACCATGACCCACAGATCAATGCCATCTCCTCCAGGGGCTTCAACACCCTCCACATCCTCCAAAACACCTTACATTGAACCCCCTGAATCCAGAAAGGCCATTACCATGAACTCTTGACCAGCAGACTGGACTACAGAAATGTCTTCTATGCCAGGATCAACAAATCCCTACTCCACAGACTCCAGACCCTCCAGAACACCGCTGCCAGACTCGTCCTTGGCATCCCATGACAATACCACATCACCTTGCATCTACGAGACCTCTATTGACTCCCCATCAAAAAAAGAGGGACCTTCATCCTGCTCACTCACACCTACAAATCCCTTCACAACACTGGACCTCAATACCTAAACGAAAGAGTTTTCTTCTATGTACCCCAAAGAAGCCTCCGCTCTGCCAACCTCCCCTTGGCCGAAATCTAACCCATCTGCAGAGCCAGATTGGGAGGAATAGCCTTCTCCTAGATAGTGGCCTAGACCTGGAACAAACTCCCCCGCAGTGTCAGACAATCTAAAAATCTGCAAGCATTCTGGAAAAACCTCAAGTCCTGGCTCTTTGGATGATATGGAGCTGCACAAACTACTCCCCTTATCCCCCAGCACCTGGATACATTCACGGGTGAGTAGCACACTTCACAAATACCTAATTGGTTGATTGAAGTTGAGCACAGCGCCACCTAAAACTCTTAGCCTGTGCTCTGCCTTCAAACAAAGGGCCTAACAACTCTGCATTTCACTGCAGCCAGCTTGGAGCCAGGACACGGGAGTCAGGACATTTAATGCATGTTAAAGCCACTGTCTAGAAGCTTGTCTCCTCTACCAGAACCCGGGCACCAGGGTATACACGTAGGGCCTCAGATGCCAACTCTTCAGTATTCTTCTTGACCTGTGGTAGTCTGCCAGAAAGAAGGACTTCTGTGCTGATGGAAGGACTGACACTAAGCTGGACTGTTGCTCGATAAGACAGCTCACTTGTTGGATTGCTTCCCTGTTTGTTCTGGTGTTCTTTTTCCTTCTGCCTGGGTACAAGGACTTGGGGTCATATGTAGGTAATTTGTGTTTTTGCGATTTTCAAATTTGGATTTTTTGGGAATCGCAATTAGAGAATCGCAAAACGCAATGTAGGTAGGATTAGCAAAATATTTTGCAAATCCCACGTATTCCTTATTTGTAAATCGCAATTTGAGGTTCGCAAATAAGGAATACCTTCTCATTCATTCCTATGGGCTAGAATGCCAAAAAGTGAATTTTTTCAAAGAAATCGGAAAATACCACCAACCTGAAGTTGATGGTATTTTGCGATTCCTTAAGCTAAAATGTGCACAACTTGGGTGCTTCCTTCATTGCATTTAAGGAATCGCCATTTGCGATTCCTTAAATGCAATAGCAAAATAAGGAATCACAAATTTTATGATTCCTTATTTTGCAATTGGGTTTTTGTGTGCTACATAGCACACTGCCCTGATTGCAATCACAAATGCTGAAACTCTGCGAATTTCAGCATTTGCGAGCGCAATTAGGCTTCCTACATATGGCCCCTGATCTTCATCTGTCCAAGGCTATTTTGCTGGCCTCCTGTTCTGCTCCAAAAATACACAAAAGGCTTCTTCCATCTTGATCCCGCATTTGTGCCAAGCCTAAGTGAGTCCGGACTCCTGGACCCTTGGAAGTGGTGCTAAAGGTGCCCTGATAGCCAAAATCCAAAGTGGGGACATTTTTGCTCAAAACAGCTCTGAGAATTGAAAACCAGGATGATAACAGGACCATCCTATTCACCTAACCTCCTGATGTGCATTGGCAGTAAGTTGGCTTCGCTGTTATGTTATGTTATGTTAACAGTATTTTGTAAAGCACCCGGACACCCAAGGGCTTCATGGCGCTGACTAACAGAGCATCCTGATGAGTGAGGGAAAGTGCCTAAGCCGATAAGAAAAGCCAGTTCTTAAGCTGTTTCCGAAATGTCAGGAGGTCGGTGCAGGAACGCATCCCCAGAGGGAATTCCACAGTCCGCAAGCTAGAATAGCGAACCTGCGACCGCCCTGGCGTTGCAGTTTGAATGTTGGCGTTACCAGAAGATGAAGATTGGCAGACCTGAGGTTGCGGGAGGGGATATACCTGGACAGGAGGGTGTTAATGAATTGGGGACTGCCGACATGGAGGGATTTGAAAACCATACAGGCTGCTTTGAATTTTACTCGCAGGGCGAGAGGGAGCCAGTGGAGTTGTTTTAGCAGAGGCCTAGCTGACTGCCAGCGAGGCTGCCGATAGATCAGTCTGGCAGCCTGATTCTGGGCTAGGTGGAGACGTTTACTCAGATAAAGAGGGATGCCCAGATAGATGGCATTGGCATAGTCCAGGTGGGACAGAACAAGTGCTATCACCACCTGGATCAAGGCCGGCTGAGTCAACATCCGGCTGATTTTCCTTATTCTGCAGAGTTGGTAAAAGCAAGAAGATACCACAGAGCTCACCTGAGCCTATAATGACAGTTCATTGTCGATGATTACTCCCAGGCTCTTAACCGATGCGGAGGGCGTAGGTGCAAGATCTAATTCAGGGGGTCATTAATGTGGGCCTCAGAAAATTTGGCTTTTACCATTAAGGATGACTTCTGTCTTGCCCGGATTCAATTTTAAATGATTCAAGTCCATCCAATGACAGATATGTAGCATGGTCTCTTGAAATTCCCTAACAGAGTCAGGGGAGCTATCCACAGTGAAGGTGAGCTGTAGATCATCCGCATAGTTGAATGTAACAGCCTTAAATTTCCTCAAGGATTGAATCAAAGGGACTAAATGAAGATTAAACTAAAGAGGGGACAGGGAGGAGCCCTGGGGGACCCCGCAGGTAATCAGGAGTTTAGGGGCAATGAAAGGGGCCAGGCGGACTGCTTGAGTGTGCTCGCTAAGAAAAGAACTAATCCAACTGTACACTGAACCCCAGATTCCAGCTTGTGCGACACGTTCGAGCAGGATGGCATGGTCAACCGTGTCAAACGCTGCCGACAAGTCTAAAAGGACCAGGGCCTGAGGTATTTCTTTATCTGCGTTAGCAGGAAGGGAATCCATGACGGCCGTTATGACAGTCTCAGTGGAATGAGCGGGCCGGAACCCAGCCTGATGGGAGTCCAGATGGTTGGATTGTTCAATGAAGTTAGAGAGGTGACTAGTAACATGAGCTTCAAGTATTTTGGCCAGGTAAGGGAGAAGAGAGATTGGCCTGTAATTAGAGAGGATTGTGGGGTCTGCACCTGTTTTTTTTAGAAGGGGTACAACCACTGCCTCTTTGAAGGCTGTAGGGACCACTCCCTGTGAAAAAGAGGCATTGAGAAGGGCCAAGAAGGGAGCATGAATGGCCGAAAGGATTTCTTTTTGGATGTACGGGGGCAGCAATCCCTAGGGGAACCAGATTTTACCCTTATGGATAATGTACGTAGAGAGTCAGCATTGAGGTGTGGGAAGTGATCAAGGGTGTGGACACTAGGGCTCGGGGGACAATATTCGATATGGGCCCGATAGCTGGGATGCTGGCCTTTATAGCAGAAATGTTATCCCTAAAGAATAGATTAAGGGAATTGCATAGATCTTGGGTCACCGTAGGTTTTGGGAGAGCTCTCTCCATGTTAGATAATTTGTTAACAATGGAGAAGATGTCCTTGGACTTATTTCCAGAGTGGATTATAATGTTGGAGAAGTAGGAAGCCTTGGATTGGGTGATAGCTAGTTTGTAAGCAGTGCAGGCAGCTATGTAGATAGTTTTTGCCTGAGGATCATACTTGCTCCTCCCTTTACGTTCCTTTTAGCAGGTGTTGAGTTTTTTTGCCCTCAAGTCCTCAGAGAACCATTTGTGGGAGTCCATATGGCGGCTAATTTTAAATTTCTTCAACGGGGCGTGTGAGTTGCTTGCTGCTAACAGCCAGTGAGAGGTGTTCGCTTCAGCCTGCTCAAGGTCTAGATCATCGGCTGGGATTGTGCTTGCTAGGCTGTCTAAGAAAGCTAGTTTATTAAGTGAGCTCCATTTCCGAATGAAACCCCCTGCCGTAGCAGCAGTTTTACTATCGGTTACAATGGAGATGGTGAATTTTATCAGAAAGTGGTCGCTGATTCTCCCTCTACGTTCTTCTCCACAACAACAAATCCATTTCAACTGTCCTTTGCCAAAGGGGTATATAACCTCATGGAACTATCGTTAGCTACATCCCTCAGCCTTGTCCCAGTGGAGATTTTTAACTTCCATTTAGAGGACTAAGTCGAACGTAGAAATCTTCACCACAGCTTTGAACCAAGGCTATTCGGCAACATCACTCCCTCATTGGACACCCCCTGCAACCTTGCCCTGCTGACATTTAACTTCTAAGTTAATTTTTCTCAAGAAGTTTTTTAAGTTCGATGGTAAGGGCTGACCAGGCACAATCACTTCTTGCATTCTAACTGCGCTCTGTCGTGGTCAGGCATATTTTTCGGCTTTCGCCTGATCTCTCATGACTAGACGTCCACGGTTGGAAGTTTGATCTTTTAGATACTATTTTTTACAACAAAATACATTCACTCCCAAGTTCGAGACATGTGTGCTGGAGGTACACATGATTTACATACTCCTGCTATCTAGTTCTGGGTCTGGATTTTTGCACCTTGTTTTTATTCAATATAGTCTTTCATAGTCATGAGGTAGGTGACTCCTCCTTTTAGAGATAGTGTGCATGGTTATCGACTCCATTGTTAGATGGTTTTCTTTCGACATCTGGTTCGGACGTGTATTGCTCCTCTCTGGTTTGGCACCGCCCTTCAGGTTCCCCTCAGTGAACAATCCACTCTACCCTCGACAGTATTGCTATCACACATTTTCCCTTTCGCCACATGTCCGTTCAATCAAAAAATCTCTCATCTTTGGTCTAATATATCGTAGGCTGCCTCGGGACAGAGACGCGTCGATCCATCTCTCTGCTGATGGTTTTGACTCCATTTCAGTTCTGTCCTCTGTGCCACTCGAAGTATCCTCACATCGATCTACACCAGGTCTGTAATTTGTGCTTATCATTGGAGCACAAAGAAGAAGACTGCGAGGCTTGTTGTTTGTTCAGGTTCAAAAAAGACTCTTCAATATCATTGGGCTTGAGGACAAGAAATGCAGCAACAAAGCACTCAACAAATGCTGGAGCTCTTCAAAGAAGAGTTCGAACAAGAACCGCAGCAGCAGAAGAAGATGAGGCCTTCATGGTTAAAGAATCCAACTCCGACCTCGACATCGAGTTCAAGTCAGAAGATATTCCAGCAGGACAGGGTGTCATGGGTAGCAATGCACCCGTTCCCCAGAAGTTACCCATCACTAAACATAAGGTTTCTGCACCACCTATGCCTATGTGCATTGGTCGACACCAAGACGACCTTTCTGACGCCCCTCCCTCGGGCACAGCACCAAAACAAATAGTCAATCCTTCCGGCTCGGTATCGTCCCAAAACAAATCGTCTTCAGACCCAAAACATTCCACTCCGAAAGACAAATCCGGTTCACAGCCAGAATCCTCCCACCCAAAACAAAAATATGCTTAGCAGATGAAAACTTCAGCTTTGAAATCAAAAACTGCTTCGGAACCGAATCATTCCACTTCCAAGGATAAGTCCAGTTTGGCACCAAAACATTCTGCACCAAAATTGAGAGATCATATTTTATACCCTCCGGAACCAATCTTTGACTTTATGAAAGACAGATTTGATCCAAAACAGAAGAACATTTATATTAATCTAGATACTGGACACATATTGGCCAAAACTCCTTCCAAGATGTACTTAGCTCACAGGACACTGGAGACAACATTTCCCTAAAAAAAAAGAAAAGGACATTGCTACAAATCCTATACAATTGCCATCCCTTCCTCTGCCTCCACCGACTTCACCTTTACCTGTACTGCCAGGCTTAGTTCCACTTCACATAACACCACAGGGATCTCCTTACACACAGCGTGATTTAGAAGATAGGGATGATGATGATAATGATGACAATGTTCATCTGCCTAGAGACCCATGGAATGTTTACAATATTGATCCACCCATGGGTTATGTTCCAGACCTATACCCTACAAAACTCTCACTTCCAGATGATAGCATATCTTATCTGGAGCCAATTTCCAGGCAGCAGCACATCATTGAGTTACACTGGACAAGTACGCCTTATATGATGATTTTTTATTTGAAACACTCTGGTCTTCCTACAGAGTTAGTCAAAGTCTACTTATTTTGAAATTCGTAATGAGACATGCAGAGGACACCTTAAAAGCTCAGTTTGTGCCCGAATCTTAACACCCAGCGTTGATGAAAAAAATAAATCATCACCCTGTGATCGGTTTTCAGTGAATGACAGCTTCCCCTTGATTCCCTGGTAGTTTCCAATGCTTGTAAAGGAGCAAACTCAGACATCTGGTGATGCTCCTGCCCAGATAAAGAATCAAAGCTTATTGACTCCTCTGGTAAAAGAGTAGCAGCGCTAGCCTCTAATCACTGGTGCATTGCCTACACACGGGGCCTCTTAGCTAGATATCACAGGGCCCATTGGGATGAAATGGATAATCTACTTCAGTACCTCCCATATGAACATAAGTAAAAGGCACGCGAGCTAGTTCATGAAGGAAAGCTCAGCTCTAATTCTTTTAATATATGTGCTCTTGATGCTGATGACACTGCAGCAAGAGAAATCAATACCAGCATTCCCGACGTAGGCATGCCTGACTTAGAAGTACAGGCTTTACACCAGAGGTCCAACAGTCTATCACAAATACTCTGTTTTGACTAAAGGGAATTACTTCAACTCACCGTAATGTTAGCAAATACCTAAAGTAGCATGACACATTGCCCTACACAGTATGCTGTAAGGGGTGGAAGATAAACGTGAATGACACAACTAATCAATGGATGAAGAGGGCTGGCTGAAGTATAAGTATATTTTATATGCAATTTCATTAAAATCAAGGTCTAGAAAAAACCCAGACCTGAAAAACACACTGGGACACAAAGGTATTACCCACTTAAACAACAGAGCAAGTAAGCTACGAAAATAGATCCGTGGGGAGGGCATTTGTTGGTCCTATCTCCAGAAAGTACTTAGAAGGAGATCATTCAAAGATGAGTTTTCCTATTACAGGAATGAAAGTGAAATGTTGCACATTTGTTGTGAATTCATGCTGTCTTTGACTGTCCGACTGGTGTTAAATGCAGGTAATACTTTGTAAGTGAAAACCAAAAGACCATGTGTCTTGTTGAAATACAAAGGGTTGAATTTAGAGTAACAGTTATTTGAAGAATTATTACACCTCAACTGAGTGCAAAATCTGTTGTTCTTCGTAGAGCAACAAATGTAAATTGCTAGCAAAATTACATTTAGCTTCTTGAATGAATGAATGAAAACCATCTTATATAGCGCAACTTAGCCCAACGGGCTTCAGCTGCTCCACGAACTAATTGGCACATGCTTATTTTCACTCATCGCTACACATCTCACGGTGCACGAATAATGTCTACTTTTAAATGAATATATATTTTCTTATATGTTCTCTCCAAAACAGCCACAAAGACCATAGATCAGCCAAACGGGATAGTGACGCTATGTTCACTTCTGAGTATGGCAATATTCTGAAGAAAGTGGCTCTGAAGCAGTATATAGATTCTGCCCTTGCAGCACAAAAAAGGTATTGGATCATTATAACAATGAAACATATTGTTTTTAATTAAACAGATATTTAACAAAGGTAACATGTTTATTTTGATTGCATAATACATTTCTGTTCACTGGAAGTCTATGAAATGTATTTATGTATGCATTTTATTTTTATTTAATATTTCTTGTTTGTCAACAGAACACACGAATTCCTTGAACAGGGGTGGCTCATCCATTTGAGCAGCAGAGTGTCGCCCCAGAAGCTCCAAAGCTGAAAAATAAAAACGGCAATAAAGCCTATTTACAGCCGCTTTATTTTTCAGCTACAGGTCCTACGCTAAGTGTCAGGACAGGGCAGGGCCAGCACTGCAGTTGGCAGCAGCAGGGAACTGCGCGCTTTAAAATGCACATGTCTCCTTGGCAGACCATCTTGGGATGGCTAGCCAGACATATGCATTTTAAAGTTCTCTAGCCTAGCTGTCTTAGACAACTGGGTAGTAGAAAGCGCAGTCTTCTAGTGCCCATAGAAGCTCTGGGAGATTCTGCTCTGTCTAATCCTGGTGATTCTTTCATGGTGTGAAAGCAGCAAATGTGAAGAAAACATGCAGAAATCACTGTGGTTACTGTGTTTTCGTCCTGCTATTTTTCATTACAGGAGTTAAACTTGTAACTTCTAAGTTATGGTGTGGTAATACATGTAATGTCAGCAATACTGGTCATATATTGCCAAGCCTTACTACAGGCCATTTGTAATGAGGAACTTAGTGACTGCACAATAACTGGGAATGATCACTAGACTCTGTCATGCAAAGCAAGGGACTTGCTACAGACTTTTTTTTGCTGAGCATAAAGATTGAACGGATTGGTGCCAATAGAGATTCCGTATACAAATTTGAGGGCTTTCGATAATTTTGGTGGTGATATCATTATAAGAAAACAAGAAGAAAGAAATATTTTCATCAAGTCATCGGCCTTTCACAGTTTTCATCTTTTAGATACACCTATACATAAATATGCATACTTTCTTTTGAAAACCCGTGTTTGAATTATATGTAATACTGCTTACTCTTAATATTAATGTAATTTCCTTGTTTCAAAAAATTATAATCTTAAGTGCTTATCACCTTGTTTTGAATATAGTTTCCTTCTGAATGTAGAGTCAATCATCTTGTGTGATGAGAAATGCATTCATATTTACAGCCCCACACCAGTACCCTGGCAACTGCTTTTCGGATTTGTTGTAGATGTCAGAGAAAACAGTACACATACCTAGGTAAAACAAGAAATTCTTGTCAAATCTGGACCAAATAAAATAAGTAGATTTATATTTGTGCTAAATGGAGAGTCAAGCAGGCAATGGAAGCCATACACTAGCCAAGGAGGAAGTAAAAGCATTAAATATATGCAAGCAGTGTGTTCTGAGATGCTGTGTGTTAAACCTGTCAGCCTGAGGGTGGTCTTCCCCCAAGCCTTAGGCCTCACCACCTCCATTATTTGCTGCATTTTTTGTTGTTGGCCGGAGGACACTATGCACTGTACCACTGCAAACCAGTGATAAAATGCTTGTGGTCCTTCCCTAAAATATGATTACAATGGCTTATACCCCAATTGGCATACTTATTGCACTTGTAAGCCTCTTTTAGAGTGGTGTACCATATATGTATGGCCTGTAAAGTAATTGCTACTGGTGGACCTTCAGCACTGATCATGCCATCCACTTAAGTAGCACTCTAAAACATGTCCCAAGTCTGCCACCGCAGCCTGATGCAGTTTTTAACTACCATTTTGAGTTGGCATTTAAACCCCCTTATCAAGACTTAAACTCCCCTTTCATTACATTTAAGGCATCCATAAGGCAGGCCTCAGGTAGCACTTTGGGCAGGGTGCTGTGTCATTAAAATGTTGGACATGTACTTTTAGGTTTTACATGTCCTATTAGTGAAAATGTCTTAAATTCATTTTTCACTACGGTGAGCCCTGCCCCTCCCATAGGATTACATTGGCAATTCATTATTCCATATACTATTCTAGAACTTCCAATTGAGAGCTGGTAGCTCTTTCAAGTTTGTTGTCTTTGGGATTGTTTTGAAGAGCCCTTTTTTAATGTTAAAGTCGTAGACATAATCAACATTTTTAAAACAACACTTTTAGAAAGTTTCCATTTTTTTGCCCTAAGTGTAAATGACAGTTAGATCTCATGAACTGTTTCCAGAAAGTCACAAAGTAGAGAGATTAGGTATACCTCAATTGGCCATCTGCTGGCAGTATGGGGGCTAACGGCGGCCTTAAACTTCCTAGACCTGTCTGTAGCCTTCAACACCCTCTCCCACACACACAGTGTTATACTCCAGAATCACAGCATTTAGGGAACTGCCCTTGAGTTGATCTGCTCCCTCCTCACCAGCTGAACCCTAAGAATGAGACTCCCGTTACCCCTCTCCAAACCCAGACGTGCTCGTCCTCAGATCCACCATCTCTGCATGAGAGAATTCCTGGTGGACTAACATACCCAGGAAACCCTCCACACCCACGGACCACACCCCCAACTGTAGTGTAGTTCCTATATTCCCAATAGGCTCTGCGCATTGGAATAATATATCGTACAGATTAGATGTAGGACTGAGGTTGTCTAGGTCTCTATCGAATTTACTAAACTTAATAGTGAGTGCCAGCTAGCTCAAAGGTGACTAGAAACTTTCTCGAATTCACAAGAAGGGATTAGTTTCTGACAACCGCATAAACAGGACAACTTTGTTTCCCAAGAATAAGAAATATATCTCTAGAGTCGCTGAAACAATAAATAAGTATTTTACTCAGTCAATCGTGCATACTTCGTTTCAACAGAGTTTGCAGAGAAATAGAGAAACAGGCGTTTTCAATAAAAAGGTTTATTGAACAGTCTTCTTTCTCATGCAAGAGAAGTGAACTGCTACAATCTTTAAGCAGACTGCAATTTATAATGCGTACAGCGAGAATAGTATTATAAAATAATACTGTAAAAGCAGTGTATGATTTCTAAGCCATATAAAAATACATACATGAATAACATTGACTAAAATACTCAACTGGTGCTTCTAAATACACCTACCCCAATGTACCTAACCTAAGTCTAGTTTGCGGGAAGAAGTAAGTATTGTGTAGCATAGGTTTTAGTTGTTTTTGCCAAGAATCTACCAAAGGTTTCTCTAGGTTCTAATCAACTCCATACCTTGGTTTAGAATGAAGGAGATCTGGTATCTCTGTCTCATGTCTCGATTTCCCGACACCCCGCAAGGGGAGCTTGGAAACACTGGAGCTGGATTCTCGGCAAGAGGGAGGCAGCCTCTTGATCAGTGCATCAGCTGGAGGGTCGGCTTCCTTCGGCACTTGCTGTAGTGAGCTGCATTGTGCAAGTAGATAGTCGAACTGCTCCGAACCACCTTAGTTTGCCAAAGCAAGTGAAGGTATATTTATACCTTGAAAGTGTTTAGGAATGCCATAGATTGACATAAAGTAGGGCATAATAACGTCAGGAAAGAACCTTAGGGAATAGTTGTTCTTTGTAAAATACATGAGTTCTTGAACAAATCAATATTCAAGCAATGGGAAGTTCCCTAACTGCTTAAGCCGTTAAGACGTTTGATATGGATGGAAGTAGCCATGCCTGTATTTGGTCTGCATGGGCTATGCCTAAATAAGGGATTGATTTCTATGCCTATGTAAGGGCAATGTGAATTGTACACATATAAGGGCATGATTTGGGAAAATTCACTCGGAGCTGTAAATGGCACACAACACAACCTCAGCTTCATACTCGATTCCTCCCTCACCATGACCCAACAGATCAATTCCATCTCCCCCAGGTGCTTCAACACCCTCCACATTCTCCAAAACACCTTTAATTGAATCCCCTGAATCCAGAAAGGCCATCACCATGAACTCATGACCAGCAGACTGGACTACAGAAATGTCTTCTATGCCAGGATCAACAAACCCCTACTCCACAGACTCCAGACCCTCCAGAACACCGCTGCCAGACTCGTCCTTGGCATCCCATGACAATACCACATCACCTTGCATCTACGAGACCTCTATTGACTCCCCATCAAAAAAAGAGTGACCCTTATCCTGCTCGCTCACACCTGCAAATCCCTCCACAACACTGGACCTCAATACCTAAATGAAAGAGTTTTCTTCTATGTACCCCAAAGAAGCCTCCGCTCTGCCAATCTCCCTCTAGCCGAAATCTAACCCATCTGAGGAGCCAGATTGGGAGGAAGATCCTTCTCCTAGATAGTGGCCTAGACCTGGAACAAACTCCCCCGTAGTGTCAGACAATCTAAAAATCTGCAAGCATTCAGGAAAAACCTCAAGTCCTGGCTCTTTGGATGATATGGATCTGCACAACCTACTCCGCTTATCCCCCAGCACCTGGAAACCCTCACGGGTGAGTAGCACACTTCACAAATACCTAATTGGTTGATTGAAGCTGAGCACAGCGCCACCTAAAATTCTTAGCCTGTACTCTGCCTTCAAACAAAGGGCCTAACAACTCTGCATTTCACTGCAGCCAGCTTGGAGCCAGGCACGGGAGTCAGGAAATGTCATGCATGTTAAAGCCACTGTCTAGAAGCATGTGTCCTCTACCAAAACCAGGGCACCAGGGTAAACAAGTAGGGCCTCATATGCCAACTCTTCAGTATTCTTCTTGACCTGTGGTAGTCTGCCAGAAAGAAGGACTTCTGTGCTGATGGAAGGACTGACACTCAGCTGGACTGTTGCTCTATAACACAGTTGACTTGTTGGATTGCTTCCCTATTTGTTCTGGTGCTCTTCTTCCTTCTACCTGGGTACAAGGACTTGGGGCCATATGTAGGTAATTTGTGTTTTGCGATTTTCAAATTTAGATTTTTTGGGAATCGCAATTAGAAAATCGCAAAACACAATGTCGGTAGGATTAGCAAAATATTTTGCGAATCCCACGTATTCCTTATTTGTTAATCACAATTTGAGGTTCGCAAATAAGGAATACCTTCTCATTCATTCCTATGGGCTAGAATGCCAAGAAGTGCATTTTTTCAAAGAAATTGGAAAATACCACCAATCTGAAGTTGATGGTATTTTGCGATTCTTTAAGCCCAAATTTGCACAACTTGGGTGCTTCCTACATTGCATTTAAGGAATCGCCATTTGCGATTCCTTAAATGCAATAGCAAAATAAGGAATCGCAAATTTTGTGATTCCCTATTTTGCATGTGGGTTTTTGTGTGCTACATAGCACACTGCCCTAATTGCAATCGCAAATGCTGAAATTCTGTGAATTTCAGCATTTGCAAGCGCAATTAGGCTTCCTACATATGGCCCCTGATCTTCAACTGTTCAAGGAACTCCAGAGTGACTCATGAGGGCTATTTTGCTGGCCTCCTGTTCTGGTCCAAAAATACACAAAAGGCTTCTTCCATCTTGAACCCGCATTTGTACCAAGCCTGAGTGAGTCCGGACTCCAGGACCCTTGGAAGTGGTGCTAAAGGTGCCCCTGGATAGCCAAAATCCAAAGTAGGAACATTTTTGCTCAAAACAGCTCTGAGAATTAAGAACCAGGATGATAACGGGACCATCCTATTCACCTAACCTCCAGATGCGCATTGGCAGTAAGTTGGCTTCTCTGATTCTCCCGCTACGTTCTTCTCCACAACAGGAAATCCATTTCAACTGTCCTTTGCCAAAGGGCTATATAACCTCATGGAACTATCTTTAGCTACATCCCTCTCCCTTGTCCCAGTGGAGATTTTCAACTTCCATTTCGACGACTCAGTCGAACGTAGAAATCTTCACCACAGCTTTGAACCAAGGCTATCCGGCAACATCACTCCCTCATTGGACACCCCCTGCAACCTTGCCCTGCTGAAATTTAACTTCTAAGTTTTTTAAGTTCGATGGTAAGCGCTGACCAGTCACAATCACTTCTTGCATCCTAACTGCGCTCTATCATGGTTAGGCATATTTTTCGGTTTTCACTAGATCTCTCATGACTAGACATCCACGGTTGGTAGTTTGATCTTTTAGATACTATTTTTTACAACAAAAAAACATTCACTCCAAGTTCAAGACATGTGTGCTGTAGGTACACATGCTTTACATACATCTGCTATCTAGTTCTGGGTCCGGATTTTTGCACATTGTTTTTATTCAATATAGTCTTTCATAGTCATGAGGTAAGGTGACTCCTCCTTTCAGAGATAGTGTGCATGGTCATCGACTCCATTGTTAGATTGTTTTCTTTCGATCATCTGATTCGGACGTGTATTGCTCCTTTCTGGTCGGTACCATCCTTCAGGTTCCCCTCAGTGAACAATCCACTCTACCCTCGACAGTATTGCTATCACACATTTTCCCTTTCTCCGCATGTTCAATCAGAAAATCTCTTATCTTTGGTCTAGTACACCAACCTCGTTTGTGCGTCGTCGCACAAACGAGGTTGGTGTACTTAATTATACACTCACATACCTCTCTCTGCACCCTTTTTAACAATACCAACCGGGGGCCGAATAAAGATTTTTTTTTTCCTACCCCAAGAGCCAGGTATTTTTTAACCCTCACCCACTTTAAACTCACCACTCACATACGTCCTTTACCCCACAAACATCCACACATAGTCCAATAAAAAGTGCTCCCACGTAGTCGTCGGTCGCAGCACGCCGCATCCCGTAGAGGGGTGCGAAGACCCCGATGATGAAGCATGACACCAAGGGGCCTGTTGGTGTGTGAGGGGTATTTTAACAACACTGAGTGTTCCCCACCACAATAGGGACCATCTCAAACTGCCCTAGTGGATTCCACTTTGTTTTCGTACTATACTCGGGGAGACTGAATCCACTTGTTTTCTCTCCCTCCCTCCTTTGTTAGAAATTATGATTTTTTATTTGAAACACTCTGGTCTTCATACAGAGTTAGTCAAAGTCTACTTATTTTGAAATTCGTAATGAGACATGCAGAGGACACCTTAAAAGCTCAGTTTGTGCCCGAATCTTAACACCCAGGGTTGATGAAAAATATAAAACATCACCCTCTGATCGTTTTTTATTGAATGACAGCTTCCCCTTGATTCCCTGGTAGTTTCCAATGCTTGTAAAGTAGCAAACTCAGACATATGGTGATGCTCCTCCCCAGATAAAGAATCAAATCGTATTGACTCCTCTGGTAAAAGAGTAGCAGCACCAGCCTCTAATCACTGGTGCATTGCCAACTCACAGAGTCTCTTAGCTAGATATCACAGGGCCCACTGGGATGAAATGGATGATCTACTTCAGTACCTCCCATATGAACATAAGTAAAAGGCACAAGAGCTAGTTCATGAAGGAAAGCTCAGCTCTAATTGTTCTAATATATGTGCTCTTGATGCTGCTGACACTGCAGCAAGAGAAATCAATACCAGCATTCTCGACGTAGGCATGCCTGGCTTAGAATTACAGGCTTTACACCAGAGGTCCAACAGTCTATCATAAATACTGTGGGGCAGATTTATGTCGGTCTTGCGCCACGTTTACTCCGCCGTTGCGTGACGCAATGTCGCGAAAATGTGGCGCATCCCTGCGACCTATTTACAACGTGACGCATCTAGGCAGATGCGTCACGTTGTAAAGCCCTGCGCCACATGAAACCTGCGTCAGGTTTCATGTGGGCGTTCTGTCGCAGGGTGGGCGTTCCCTCGTAGGAAAGCCCCGTAAAACTGACGCAGTGAAATCTACAAGATTTCACTGAGTCAGTTTTACGACGCTGCTGCGTCAAATCCTTACGCCTGCTTGAAGCAGGCGTAAGGAGTGACGCACCACGTTATGTATCGTGGCCTCTGTACATTGCAGGATTTGCGTCGCACTTGCGACGCTACTCCAGCAATGCGCCGCCCGTACACCACAAGATGCGTCACGCATCTGCCCTTCCTTGCACCATGGCGCGCCGCATTGTAAATGCGGCGCATCTGTGGTGCCGCAAGGAGGGAATTGCGTGACGCATCAGTTCTGGCGCATCCCTGCTGATTTGCAGAGATGCGCCAGAACTCATAAATCTGCCCCTGTGTTTTTACTAAAGAGAATTACTTCAACTCACCTAAAAGTTAGCAAATACCTGAAGTAGCATGACCAATTGCCCTACACAGTAAGCTGTAAGGGGTGGAAGATAAACGTGAATGACACAACTAATCAATGGATGAAGAGGGCTGGCTGAAAGTATAAGTATATTTTATATACAATTTCATTAAAATCAAGGTCTAGGAAAAAGCAAGACCTGAAAAACACACTGGGACACAAAGGTATTACACACTTAAACAACAGGTCAAGTAAGCTACGAAAATAGATCCGTGGGAGGGCATTTGTTGGTCCTTTCTCAAGAAAGTACTTAGAAGGAGATCATACAAAGGTGAGTTTTCCTATTACACGAATGAAAGTGGAATTTTCACATTTGTTGTGAATTCATGCTGTCTTTGACTGTCCGACTGGTGTTAAATGCAGGTAATATTTTGTAAGTGAAAACCAAAAGACCATGTGTCTTGATGAAAAACAAAGGGTTGAATTTAGAGTAACAGTTATTTGAAGAATTATTACACCTCATCTGAGTGCAAAATCTGTAGTTCTTCGTAGAGCATTGTATGTAAATTGCTAGCAAAATTACATTTAGCTTCTTCAGCTGCTCCACGAAATAATTGCCATATGCTTATTTTCACTCATCGCTACACATCTCACGGTGCACAGATAATGTCAAATTTTAAATGAATATATATTTTCTCATATGTTCTCTCCAAAACAGCCACAATGACCAGACACCAGCCAAACGGGATAGTGATGCTATGTTCACTTCCGAGTATGGCAATTCTCTGAAGAAAGTGGCTCTGAAGAACTATTTAAATTCTGCACTTGCAGCACAAAAAAGGTATTGCATCATTATAACAATGAAACATATCGTTTTTAATGAAACAGATATTTAACAAAGGTAACATGTTTATTTTGATTGCATAATACATTTCTGTTCACTGGAAGTCTATGAAATGTATTTATGTATGCATTTTATTTTTATTTAATAGTTCTTGTTTGTCAACAGAACACACGAATGCCTTGAACAGGGGTGGCTCATCCATTTGAGCAGCAGAGTGTCGCCCCAGAAGCTCCAACGCTGAAAAATAAAAACGGCAATAAAGTCTATTTACAGCCGCTTTATTTTTCAGCTACAGGTCCTACTCTAAGTGTCAGGACGGGGCAGGGCCAGCACTGCGGTTGGCAGCAGCAGGAAACTGCGCGCTTTAAAATGCACATGTCTCATTGGCAGGCCATCTTGAGATGGCTAGCCAGACATATGCATTTTAAAGTTCTCTCGCCTAGCTGTCTTAGACAACTGGGTAGTAGAAAGCGCGGGCTTCCAGTGCCCATAGAAGCTCTGGGAGAGTCTGCTCTGTCTAATCCTGGTGATTCTTTCATGGTGTGAAAGCAGCAAATGTGAAGAAAACATACAGAAATCACTGTGGTTATTGTGTTTTCGTCCTGCTATTTTTCATTACAGGTGTTAAACTTGTAACTTCTAAGTTATGGTGTGGTAATACATGTAATGTGAGCAATACTGGTCATATATTGCTAAGCCTTACTATAGGCCATTTGTAATGAGGAACTTAGGGGCATATTACCAACCAATAGAGATAATTTTTGTCTCTAACTTATTTAGAGACAAAAATTATCGCCGCACATCGGCGATTTTTATCGCAGATAAACCTTGCTATTAGCAAGGTTTATCGCAAATGCGATAAAAAACGGCCGCAATGCATGAATATCGCTGAAAAGTCAGCGATATTCATGCATTATCGAGCAAATGCTCTTAGCCATGTTATCCACCTCCCATTGGATAACATGGCTAAGAACTGCTCCTGGGCAAGTGTTAGCTTTTGGAGATATTCGCGCTTAGCGCAAATATCTCCAAAAGTTAGTAATAGGAGATAGCGATGTTAGCGACTGTTTTCAGTCGCTAACATCTTGGCACGCCCACTTTGCATGTCATTAGTGATAAATATCAATGACATGCAAAGCGGGGCCCAAGATGGTCACTATCTCCTATTAGCTGTCGCTAACTGGTGTTAGCGACAGCTTGGTAATAGGGAGATAATTTTATCTCCGCTTTCTTGGCTTTTAAAGCCAAAAAAGCGGAGATAAAGCCCCTTGATAATATGCCCCTTAGTGACTGCTCAAAAACTGGGAATGATCACTAGACTCTGTCATGCAAAGCAAGTAACTTGCTACAGACTTTTTTCTGCTGAGCATAAAGATTGAACAGATTGGTGCCAATACAGATTCCCTATACAAATTTGAGGGCTTTAGGTAATTTTAGGTGGTAAAATCATAATAAGAAAACAAGAAGAAAGAAATAATTTTCATCAAGTCATCGGCCTTTCACAGTTTTCATCTTTTAGATACACCTATACATAAATATACAGACTCTCTTTTGCAAACCCATGTTTGAATTATATGTAATACTGCTTACTTTTAATATTAATTTAATTTCCTCGTTTTAAAAAATTATAATGTTAAGTGCTTATCACCTTGTTTTGAATATAATTTCCTTCTGAATGTAGAGTCAATCATCTTGTGTGATGAGAAATGCATTTATATTTACAGTCCTTCACCGGTACCTTGGCAACTTCTTTTCGGTTTTGTTGTAGATGTCAGAGAAAACAGTACACAGAACTAGGTAAAACAAGAAATTCTTGTCAAATCTTGACCAAATAAAATAAGTAGCTTTACATTTGAGTTAAATGGAGAGTCAAGCAGGCACTGGAAGCCATACACTAGCCAAAGAGGAAGGAAAGCATTTAATATATGCAAGCAGTGTGTTCTGAGATGCTGTGTGTTAAACCTGTCAGCCTGAGGGTGGTCTTTCCACAAGCCTTTTTCCCTCACCACCACCATTATTTGCTGCATTTTTTGTTGTTGGCCGGAGGACACTATGCACTGTACCACTGCAAACCAGTGATAAAATGCTTGTGGTCATTACCTAAAATATGATTACAATGGCTTATACCCCAATTGGCATACTTATTGTACTTGTACGCCTCTTTTAGAGTGGTGTACCATATATGTATGGCCTGTAAACTAATTGCTACTGGTGAGCCTGCAGCACTGATAATGCCATCCACTTAAGTAGCACTCTAAAACATGTCCCAAGTCTGCCACCGCAGCCTGATGCAGTTTTCAACTACCATTTTGAGTTGGCATTTAAACCCCCTTATCAAGCCTTAAACTCCCCTTTAATTACATTTAAGGCATCCTTAAGGCAGGCCTTAGGTAGCACTTTGGGCAGGGTACTGTGTTATTAAAATGTTGGACATGTACTTTTAGGTTTTACATGTCCTATTAGTGAAAATGTCCTAAATTCAGTTTTTCACTACTGTGAGCCCTGCCCCTCCCATAGGATTACATTGACAATTCATTATTCCATATACTATTCTAGAACTTCCAATTGAGAGCTGGAAGCTCTTTCAAGTTTGTTGACTTTGAGATTGTTTTGAAGAGCCCTTTTTTAATGTTAAAGTCGGATACATAATCAAAATTTTAAAAATGACACTTTTAGATAGTTTCCATTTTTCTGCCCTTCACCATTTTTCACCTGTAGGCTGCCTTTGATAAGATGACTAAGTGTAAATGACAGTTAGATCTCATGAACTGTTTCCAGAAAGTCACAAAGTAGAGTGATTAGGTGTACCTCAATGGCCATCTGCTGGCAGTATGGGGGGCTAATGGCGGCCTTCAACTTCCTAGACCTGTCTGTAGCCTTCAACACCCTCTCTCACCACACACACACACTGCTATACTCCAGAATGACGGCATTCAGGGAACTGCCCTTGACTTGATCTGCTCACTCCTCACCGGCTGAACCCTAAGAATGAGACTCCAGTTACCCCTCTCCAAACCCACAGAGATCTGCTGCAGAGAACCCCAAGGAGCATCGCTCAGCCCAATGCTCTTCAACATCTCCATGGACCCCTCGCTGTCATCGTCGGAAAGCATGGAATCAGCATAGTATCATTCACCGATGACACCCAACTCATCCTCTCCCTCACCAAGGAAACCAACACAACCAGACGCAGGTTCCAGAAAGGAATGCTGTTAATTTCTTTGCCAAATCTTGTTTGCGCCGCATTAGTTTATTTTTAAAAAGCTGTTTCCATACCTGCTACTGCTCTCTCTGACGACACGCACTCAGACGAGTTAGGTACTGAGTGGTGGGGTGTCAATTGCGAGCAAAAAAACGGCGGCCATCTTGGGGGTAGACCCAGTTCCAGCGCTCTAGCGCTCGAGGACCTAGTACAAAAATAGATGGCTACACCTAAGCGCAGCGGACGCGATCAGCGGACGCGCCATAGTCGTGCCGAAGTCAAGCCTAAGTCCTGCCCATCTGCGCCCGTCCGCGCCAAGGATGGGCCCAGGGCCAAATACTATACTCCAGCTCTCATTTGGTCACGAGAGGAATTATTATCTCTAAATGAAGCTTATAAACACTGTCAGCATACCATTAGTGTGGACACCTGGCAAGGCCCGATTAGCTGTCAGAAGTGTAGGTTAACACTTTCACCCTACTACAAACCCCAATGGAATGAAAAATCTGTATCCATAAAGGAGGGACTGATAAATGCACGTTCTATGTGTAAAAATGCTCTTCACATCCATGACCTTATTACTGAAAATGAACTAGATTGTCTATTCATCACAGAAACATGGCTACGTGAATGGTCGAACCCTGATATAGCTCATGCCCTACCCCCTGGCTATTTAATCCAGAGGCAGGATAGACCAGTTCACCGAGGTGGTGGATTGGCGATTATACATAGAGATACCCTTAAATGTACAACAACAGAACTTTCTGATATTACGGGAGCCGAGAGTCTAAGTTTTTGTATTAAAATAGGCGACTCCTTTTCTTTTGCTGGTGCATTACTGTATCGCCCTCCAGGACATGCCAAACAATTCCTAGAAACTATAGGAGAGGTACTTAGCAGCCAGACCCTCAGGTTCGCTAATTTCACCATATTAGGAGATTTAAACCTTCATATGGACGATCTCAACGATAAACATGCCTCCAGTTTTAAAGAAATCATGCAGGTTCTGGGACTGATGATGCATATCTCGGAACCTACTCACCTGGCAGGCCATATACTTGACTGCATCAGCATTAATATAGAGGCGATGAATGTCAAATCTCTGGTTCAACAAACATGGACGGACCACAAATTCATTGAATTTAGTTTTAGCTCTCAGGAAACTGAGAAAAAGAAAATGATAAATACCTAAAGGATAAAGCTGTACCCTGCTGGGGTAAAATCATTGAACACCCCGACCTTTACAGTTGGGCAAAGGATAGCAAACCTATTCTCTCAGGAAATATCCACACTGATAATCAGAAATTTGAGGATTGGATGACTGAAATAGGAAACAAGATTACAACCACAGGGACAAGATCTAAATCTAACAAAGAGAAGTACTCTGCCCCTTTGTTCTCAGGCTCTCTAAAAGAAATGCTGGTCAACGTTAAAGTCCTGGAGCGAAAGTGGCGTCGCCACTATGAGCATGACGAAAAAAGAGCATATAAGACGGGGCGGAGACAATATCACGCTGCGATCAAAAATGCCAAAGCCAAGTATTATACGGCACAAATTGAAGCGACAGGTAACAAACAAAAAGCAATATTTAAAATTGTGAATAGTTTTAGAAACCCCAAGGCACTGGCACAAGAGATTCCACCTTCTCAGAACTTATGTGATGAGATAGCTGACTATTTTACCCAGAAAATAGATACTATCACAAAAGACTTTCCATCGTTTAAATCGGAGGATTCAGAGGCCAAGCCAACTTTAGGCACTCATAATCCCTGCTGGGAAACCTTTGACCCCATGACTCTGGAAGACACACATAAGGCAATATCCGCAATGAGATCAGGATCTCCTTTTGATTCCTGTCCCCCAACGTTGCTGAAAACAATAGTAGGAGTAGTCAACCCTGAAATAAATTCCATTATTAATGCCTCCCTCGCATCTGGAGAGATCCCCTCACGATGGAAAGTGGCAGCAGTCAGACCCTTGCAAAAGAAAGCTGTCAAGGATCTGGCTACTCTTACAAATCTACGCCCAATCTCGCTTCTTCCAATTCTATGCAAACTGACCGAATCCTGTGTCAATAAACAACTGATGACCTTTTTGGAGGAGAATGAAATCCTCCATCCGTGCCAAGCTGGTTTTAGGGCACACCACTCCACCGAATCAGCACTACTATTCACTAATGAAACCATTCAAGCTGCACTGGATCAGGGCAAGAAGGCTATCCTGATCCTATTAGATCTTTCTGCAGCATCTGATACGGTGTCCCATGCTATCCTTTTACATCGCCTAGCTAATGCGGGCATAGCAGGCACCGTTCTCGAATGGTTCAGAAGTTTTTTGGCACATAGGCGTCAAGTCACCATGCTGGGCCAATTCCGCTCTGAAGAGAAAATGCTGACAACAGGGGTCCCGCAGGGCTCAAGTTTGAGCCCCACTTTGTTTAATCTCTATATGGTTCCCCTGATCAAACTAATCTCTTTGTTTGGCATTGGCTCGATTGCATATGCCGATGACACTCAGTTGGTATTGACTATGGATAAAAATGCCTCGAATGCTGAAGCTACTCTGAAAGAATGTCTTTCGGCAGTATTTTCATGGATGACCAGCAACCATTTGAAATGTAATTCTGCCAAAACAGAAATTGTGCCTTTTGGTCCTAATAACTGCTTTTCCCCCCAGTTATGGTGGCCTAAGGAGGCAGAGGCCCCACCCAATACCATCAATGCAGTTAGACATCTGGGGGTCAAATTCGACAACACCCTGTCTTTTAACCAACAAACGAGAGAAGTGGCTGGAAACTGCTTCAACATCATTAGAGGTCTGAGAACATTCTTCAAGCTACTCCCTCTGAGTGCAAGACGGATGGTCGCAGTAGCACTGATAACATCAAGATTGGACTACTGCAACAGCCTGTATGCAGGGCTAAATAGATTTGCCCTACACAGACTTCAGATGGTCCAGCATGCTGCGGCCAGGCTAGTCTTAGGTTGGGCAAGAATATCCTCAGCCTCTGCCGCTCTAGATGCGCTGCACTGGCTCCCGATACAAAAACGTATTCTGTTCAAGGTTTTGACCATTTCTTTTAAGGCCTTCCATCATCAAGGCCCAGCCTACCTACGGAAATATTTCAAACAATATCACCCGACACGTGAACTCAGATAATCCACAGCAAATTTGCTTATCGTCCCCAAGTTCAGGCTTACAACCAAGGGAGGCAAATCCCTACCTGTGATTGGCGCAAAAGCATGGAACAAACTACCTCATCATCTCCGTGCAGCCAACACAGAATCAAGTTTTAGGAAACAGCTAAAAACATGGATCTACTCACTTGCCCGACTCAGTATGTAAAACCCTAATATGATCCTCTTCCATCTCTCGGACAGTCTAGTTATGATCTTCTGCTTGACTTAGGGAGTCACAGCGCCAAGATGCTCCTCGGAGTGGTAGTGCGCTTTATAAATACCAAATCACATCACAATGAAAGACATTGCTTCCTGGATGAGCAGCAGTAGCCTGCAACTCCATGCTGAGAAAACAGATGTGCTCGTCCTCAGATCCACCCTCTCTGCATGAGAGAATTCCTGGTGGACCAACATACCGAGGAAACCCTCCACACCCATGGACCACTCCCCCAACTGTAGTGTAGTTCCTATATTCCCAATAGGCTCTGCGCATTGGAATAATATATCCTATAGATTAGATGTAGGACTGAGGTTGACTAGGTCTCTATCGAATTTACTAAACTTAATAGTGAGTGCCAGCTAGCTCAAAGGTCACTAGAAACTTTCTCGAATTCACAGGAAGGGATTAGTTTCTGACAACCGCATAAGCAGGACAACTTTGTTTCCCAAGAATAAGAAATATATCTCTAGAGTCGCGGAAACAATAAATAAGTATTTTTCTCAGTCAATCGTGCATACTTCGTTTCAACAGAGTTTGCAGAGGAATGGAGAAACTGGTGTTTTCAATAAAAAGGTTTATTTAACAGTCTTCTTTCTCATGCAAGAGAAGTGAACTGCTACAATCGTTAAGCAGACTGCAAAGTATAATGCGTACAGCGAGAATAGTATTATAAAATAATACTGTAAAAGCAGTGTATAGTTTCTAAGCCATATAAAAATACATACATAAATAACATTGCCTAAAATACTCAACTAGTGCTTCTAAATACACCTACCCCAATGTACCTAACCTAAGTCTAGTTCGCGGGAAGAAGTAAGTATTGTGTAGCATAGGTTTTAGTAGTTTTTGCCAAGAATCTACCAAAGGTTTCTCTAGTTTCTAATCAACTCCATACCTTGGTTTAGAATGAAGGAGATCTGGTATCTCTGTCTCAGGACTCGATTTCCCAACACCCCGCAAGGGGAGTTTGGAAACACTGGAGCTGGATTCTCGGCGAGAGAGAGGCAGCCTCTTGATCAGTGCATCAGCTGGAGGGTCAGCTTCCTTCTGCACTTGCTGTAGCGAGCTGCGTCGGGCAAGTAGATAGTCGAACTGCTCTGAACCATCGTAGATTGCCATAGCAAGTGAAGGTATATTTATACCTTGAAGGTGTTTAGGAATGCCATAGATTGACGTAAAGTAGGGCATAATACCATCAGGAAAGAACCTTAGGGAATAGTTGTTCTTTGTAAAATACATGAGTTCTTGGACAAATCAATATTCAAGCAATGGGAAGTTCCCTAACTGCTTAAGCCGATTTTCCTAGAAATCGTTGTGACGTTTGGTATGGATGGAAGTAGCCATGCCTGTATTTGGTCTGCATGGGCTATGCCTTAATAAAGGATTGATTTCTATGCCTATATAAGGGCAATGTGAATTGTACACATATAGGGGCATGAATCCGGAAAATTCACTCGGAGCTCTAAATGGCACACAACACAACCTCAGCTTCATACTCGACTCCTCCCTCACCATGACCCAACAGATCAATGCCATCTCCTCCAGGTGCTTCAACACCCTCCACATCCTCCAAAACACCTTACATTGAACCCCCTGAATCCAGAAAGGCCATCACCATGAACTCATGACCAGCAGACTGGACTACAGAAATGTCTTCTATGCCAGGATCAACAAATCCCTACTCCACAGACTCCAGACCCTCCAGAACACCGCTGCCAGACTCGGCCTTGGCATCCCATGACAATACCACATCACCTTGCATCTACGAGACCTCTAGTGACTCCCCATCAAAAAAAGAGGGACCTTCATCCTGCTCACTCACACCTACAAATCCCTCCACAACACTGGACCTCAATACCTAAACGAAAGAGTTTTCTTCTATGTACCCCAAAGAAGCCTCCGCTCTGCCAACCTCCCCCTGGCCGAAATCTAACCCATCTGCAGAGCCAGATTGGGAGGAATAGCCTTCTCCTAGATAGTGGCCTAGACCTGGAACAAACTCCCCCGCAGTGTCAGACAATCTAAAAATCTGCAAGCATTCAGGAAAAACCTCAAGTCCTGGCTCTTTGGATGATATGGAGCTGCACAAACTACTCCCCTTATCCCCCAGCACCTGGATACTTTCACGGGTGAGTAGCACACTTCACAAATACCTAATTGGTTGATTGAAGCTGAGCACAGCGCCACCTAAAACTCTTAGCCTGTGCTCTGCCTTCAAACAAAGGGACTAACAACTCTGCATTTCACTGCAGCCAGCTTGGAGCCAGGACAGGGAGTCAGGAAATTTCATGCATGTTAAAGCCACTATCTAGAAGCTTGTCTCCTCTACCAGAACCAGGGCACCAGGGTATACATGTAGGGCCTCAGATGCCAACTCTTCAGTATTCTTCTTGACCTGTGGTAGTCTGCCAGAAAGAAGGACTTCTGTGCTGATGGAAGGACCGACACTAAGCTGGACTGTTGCTCTATAAGACAGCTGACTTGTTGGATTGCTTCTCTGTTTGTTCTGGTGTTCTTCTTCCTTCTGCCTGGGTACAAGGACTTGGGGCCATATGTAGGTAATTTGTGTTTTGCGATTTTCAAATTTGGATTTTTGGGGAATCGCAATTAGAGAATCGCAAAACGCAATGTAGGTAGGATTAGCAAAATATTTTGCGAATCCCACGTATTCCTTATTTGTGAATCGCAATTTGAGGTTCGCAAATAAGGAATACCTCCTCATTCATTCCTATGGGCTAAAATGCCAAAAATTGCATTTTTTCAAAGAAATCGGAAAATACCACCAACCTGAAGTTGATGGTATTTTGCGATTCCTTAAGCTAAAATGTCCACAACTTGGGTGCTTCCTTCATTGCATTTAAGGAATCGCCATTTGCGATTCCCTAAATGCAATAGCAAAATAAGGGATCGCAAATTTTGTGATTCCTTATTTTGCAATTGGGTTTTTGTGTGCTACTTAGCACACTGCCCTAATTGCAATCACAAATGCTGAAACTCTGCGAACTTCAGCATTTGCGAGCGCAATTAGGCTTTCTACATATGGCCCCTGATCTTCATCTGTCCAAGGAACTCCAGAGTGACTCATGAGGGCTATTTTGCTGGCCTCCTGTTCAGGTCCAAAAATACACAAAAGGCTTCTTCCATCTTGAACCCGCATTTGTGCCAAGCCTAAGTGAGTCCGGACTCCTGTACCCTTGGAAGTGGTGCTAAAGGTGCCCTGATAGCCAAAATCCAAAGTGGGGACATTTTTTCTCAAAACAGCTCTGAGAATTGAAAACCAGGATGATAACGTGACCATCATATTCACCTAACCTCCAGATGTGCATTGGCAGTAAGTTGGCTTCACTGTTATGTTATGTTATGTTAACAGTATTTTGTAAAGCGCACGGACACCCAAGGGCTTCATGGCGCTGACTAACAGAGCATCCTGATGAGTGAGGGAGAGTGCCTAAGCCGATGAGAAAAGCCAGGTCTTAAGCTGTTTCCGAAATGTCAGGAGGTCGGTCCAGGAACGCATCCCCAGAGGGAGGGAATTCCACAGTCCGGAAGCTAGAATAGCGAACCTGCGACCGCCCTGGCGTTGCAGTTTGAATGTTGGCGTTACCAGACGATGAAGGTTGGCAGACCTGAGGTTGCGGGAGGGGATATACCTTGACAGGAGGGTGTTAATGAATTGGGGACTGCGGACATGGAGGGATTTAAAAACCATACAGGCTGCTTTGAATTTTACTCGCAGGGCGAGAGGGAGCCAGTGGAGTTGTTTTAGCAGAGGCCTAGCTGACTGCCAGCGAGGCTGCCAATAGATCAGTCTGGCAGCCTGATTCTGGGCTAGTTGGAGACGTTTACTCAGATAAAGAGGGATGCCCAGATAGATGGCATTGACATAGTCCAGGTGGGACAGAACAAGTGCTATCACCACCTGGATCAATGCCGGCTGAGTCAACATCCGGCTGATTTTCCTTATTCTGCGGAGTTAGTAAAAGCAAGAAGATACCACAGAGCTCACCTGAGCCTTTAATGACAGTTCATTGTCGATGATTACTCCCAGGCTCTTAACCGATGCGGAGGGCGTAGGTGGAAGATCTAATTCAGGGGGCCAGTAATGTGGGCCTCAGAAAATTTGGCTATTACAATTAAGGATGATTTCTGTCTTGCCCGGATTCATTTTTAAATGATTCGAGTCCATCCAATGACAGATATGTAGCATGGTCTCTTAAAATTCCCTAACAGAGTCAGGGGAGCTATCCACAGTGAAGGTGAGCTGTAGATCATCCGCATAGTTGAATGTAACAGTCTTAAATTTCCTCAAGGATTGAATCAAAGGGACTAAATGAAGATTAAACGAAAGAGGAAACAGGGAGGAACCCCTGGGGGACCCCGCAGGTAATCGGGAGTTTAGGGGCGATGAAAGGGGCCAGTCGGACTGCTTGAGTGCGCTCGCTAAGAAAAGAACTATTCCAACTGTACGCTGAACCCCGGATTCCAGCTTGTGCGACACGTTGGAGCAGGATGGCATGGTCGACCATGTAAAATGCTGGCGACAAGTCTAAAAGGACCAGGACCTGAGGTATTTCTTTATCTGCGTTAGCAGGAAGGGAATCCATGACGGCCGTTATGACAGTTTCAGTGGAATGAGTGGGCCGGAACCCAGCCTGATGGGAGTCCAGATGGTTGGATTGTTCAATGAAGTTAGAGAGGTTACTAGTAACGTGAGCTTCAAGTATTTTGGCCAGGTAAGGGAGAAGAGAGATTGGCCTGTAAATAAGGAGGATTGTGGGGTCTGCACCTGTTTTTCTTAGAAGGGGTACAACCACTGCCTCTTTGAAGGCTGTAGGGACCACTCCTTGTGAAAGAGAGGCATTGAGAAGGGCCAAGAAGGGAGCAGGAATGGCCGAAAGGATTTCTTTTTGGAAGTACGGGGGGCAGCAATCCCTAGGGGAACCAGATTTTACCCTTATGGATAATGTACGTAGAGAGTCAGCATTGAGGTGTGGGAAGTGATCAAGGGTGTGGACACTAGGGTTCGGGGGGACAGTATTTGATATGGGCCCGATAGCTGGGATGCTGGCCTTTATAGCAGAAATGTTATCCCTTAAGAATAGATTAAGGTAATTGCATACATCTTGGGTCACCGTAGGTTTTGGGAGAGCTCTCTCCATGTTAGATAATTTGTTAACAATGGAGAAGATGTCCTTGGACTTATTTCCAGAGTGGATTATAATGTTGGAGAAGTAGGAAGCGTTGGATTGGGTGATAGCTAGTTTGTAAGCAGTGCAGGCAGCTATGTAGATAGTTTTTGCCTGAGGATCATACTTGCTCCTCCATTTACGTTCCTTTTGGCGGGTGTCGATTTTTTTGCCCAGAAGTCCTCAGAGAACCATTTGTGGGCGTCCATATGGCGGCTGATTTTAAATTTCTTCAACGGGGCGTGTGAGTTGCTTGCTGCTAACAGCCAGTTAAAGGTGTTCGCTTCAGCCTGCTCAAGGTCTAGATCATCGGCTGGGATTGTGCTCGCTAGGCTGTCTAAGAAAGCTAGTTTATTAGGAGAGCTCCATTTCCGAATGAAACACCCTGCCGTAGCAGCAGTTTTACTATCGGTTACAATGGAGATGGTGAATTTTATCAGAAAGTGGTGGCTGATTCTCCCTCTACGTTATTCTCCACAACAACAAATCCATTTCAACTGTCCTTTGCCAAAGGGGTATATAACCTCATGGAACTATCGTTAGCTATATCCCTCTGCCTTGTCCCAGTGGAGATTTTCAACTTCCATTTAGAGGACTAAGTCGAACGTAGAATTCTTCACCACAGCTTTGAACCAAGGCTATCCGGCAACATCACTCCCTCATTGGACACCCCCTGCAACCTTGGCCTGCTGAAATTTAACTTCTAAGTTAATTTTTCTCAAGAAGTTTTTTAAGTTCGATGGTAAGGGCTGACCAGGCACAATCACTTCTTGCATTCTAACTGCACTCTGTCATGGTCAGGCATATTTTTCGGCTTTCACCTGATCTGTCATGACTAGACGTCCCTGGTTGGAAGTTTGATCTTTTAGATACTATTTTTTACAACAAAAACAAATTCACTCCCAAGTTCGAGACATGTGTGCTGGAGGTACACATGATTTACATACTCCTGCTATCTAGTTCTGGGTCTGGATTTTTGCACCTTGTTTTTATTCAATATAGTCTTTCATAGTCATGAGGTAGGTGACTCCTCCTTTCAGAGATAGTGTGCATGGTCATCGACTCCATTGTTAGATGGTTTTCTTTCGACATCTGGTTCGGACGTGTATTGCTCCTCTCTGGTTTGGCACCGTCCTTCAGGTTCCCCTCAGTGAACAATCCACTCTACCCTCGACAGTATTGCTATCACACATTTTCCCGTTAGCCACATGTCCGTTCAATTAGAAAATCTCTCATCTTTGGTCTAATATATCGTAGGCTGCCTCGGGACAGAGACGCGTCGATCCATCTCTCTGCTGATGGTTTTGACTCCATTTCAGTTCTGTCCTCTGTGCCACTCGAAGTATCCTCACACCGATCTACACCAGGTCTGTAATTTGTGCTTATCACTGGAGCACAAAGAAGAAGACTGCGAGGCTTGTCGTTTGTTCAGGTTCAAAAAAGACTCTTCGAGATCATTGGGCTTGAGGACGAGAAATGCAGCAACAAAGCACTCAACAGATGCCGGAGCTCTTCAAAGAAGAGTTCGAACAAGAACCGCAGCAGCAGAAGAAGATGAGGCCTTCATGGTTAAAGAATCCAACTCCGACCTCGACATCGAGTTCAAGTCAGAAGATATTCCAGCAGGATAGGGTGTCATGGGTAGCAATGCACCCGTTCCCCAGAAGTTACCCATCACTAAACATAAGGTTTCTGCACCACCTATGCCTATGTGCATTGGTCGACACCAAGACGACCTTTCTGACGCCCCTCCCTCGGGCACAGCACCAAAACAAATAGTCAATCCTTCCGGCTCGGTATCGTCCCAAAACAAATCGTCTTCAGACCCAAAACATTCTACTCCGAAAGACAAATCCGGTTCACAGCCAGAATCCTCCCACCTAAAACAAAAATATGCATAGAAGATGAAAACTTCAGCTTTGAAATCAAAAACTGCTTCAGAACCGAAACATTCCACTTCCAAGTATAAGTCCAGTTTGGCACCAAAACATTCTGCACCAAAATTGAGAGATCATATTTTATACCCTCCGGAACCAATCTTTGACTTTATGAAAGACAGATTTGATCCAAAACAGAAGAACATTTATATTAATCCAGATACTGGACACATATTGGCCAAAACTCCTTCCAAGATGTACTTAGCTCACAGGACACTGGAGACAACATTCCCCAAAAAAAAAGAAAAGGACATTGCTGCAAATCCTATACAATTGCCATCCCTTCCTCTGCCTCCACCGCCTTCACCTTTACCTGTACTGTCAGGCTTAGATCCACTTCACATAACACCACAGGGATCTCCTTACACACAGCCTGATTTAGAAGATAGGGATGATGATGATAATGATGACACTGTTCATCTGCCTAGAGACCAATGGAATGATTACAATATTGATCCACCCATGGATTATGTTCCAGACCTATACCCTACAAAACTCTCACTTCCAGATGATAGCATATCTTATCTGGAGCAAATTTCCAGGCAGCAGCACATCATTGAGTTACACTGCACAAGTACGCCTTATATGATGATTTTGTATTTGAAACACTCTGGTCTTCATACAGAGTTAGTCAAAGTCTACTTATTTTGAAATTTGTAATGAGACATGCAGAGGACACCTTAAAAGCTCAGTTTGTGCCCCAATCTTTACATCCAGCGTTGATGAAAAATATAAAACATCACCCTCTGATTGGTTTTCATTGAATGACAGCTTTCCCTTGATTTCCTGGTAGTTTCCAATGCTTGTAAAGGAGCAAACTCAGACATCTGGAGATGCTCCTCCCCAGATAAAGAAGCAAAGCTTATTGACTCCTCTGGTAAAAGAGTAGCAGCACCAGCCTCTAATCACTGGTGCATTGCCAACACACAGGACCTCTTAGCTAGATATCACAGGGCCCATTGGGATGAAATGGATAATCTACTTCAGTACCTCCCATATGAACATAAGTAAAAGGCACAATAGCTAGTTCATGAAGGAAAGCTCAGCTCTAATTGTTTTAATATATGTGCTCTTGATGCTGATGACACTGCAGCAAGAGAAATCAATACCAGCATTCCCGACGTAGACATGCCTGGCTTAGAATTACAGGCTTTACACCAGAGGTCCAACAGTCTATCACAAATACTCTGTTTTGACTAAACGGAATTACTTCAACTCATCGTAATGTTAGCAAATACCTGAAGTAGCATGACCAATTGCCCTACACAGTAAGCTGTAAGGGGTGGAAGATAAACGTGAATGACACAACTAATCAATGGATGAAGAGGGCTGGCTGAAGTTTAAGTATATTTTATATACAATTTCATTAAAATCAAGGTCTAGGAAAAACCCAGACCTGAAAAACACACTGGGACACAAAGGTATTACACACTTAAACAACAGAACAAGTAAGCTACGAAAATAGATCCATGGGGAGGGCATTTGTTGGTCCTATCTCAAGAAAGTACTTAGAAGGAGATCATTCAAAGGTGAGTTTTCCTATTACAGGAATGAAAGTGAAATGTTTCACATTTGTTGTGAATTCATGCTGTCTTTGACTGTCCGACTGGTGTTAAATGCAGGTAATATTTTGTAAGTGAAAACCAAGGGGTATATTACCAACAACTAGCGATAATTTTTGTCTCTAACTTGTTTAGAGACAAAAATTATCGCCGCACATCGGCGATTATTATCGCAGATAAACCTTGCTATTAGCAAGGTTTATCGCAAATGCGATAAAAAACGGCCGCAATGCATGAATATCGCTGAAAAGTCAGCGATATTCATGCATTATCGAGCAAATGCTCTTAGCCATGTTATCCACCTCCCATTGGATAACATGGTGAAGAACTGCTCAGGGCAGGTGTTAGCTTTTGGAGATATTCGCTCTTAGCGCGAATATCTCCAAAAGTTGGTAATAGGAGATAGCGATGTTAGCGACTGTTTCCAGTCGCTAACATCTTGGCACGCCCACTTTGCATGTCATTAGTGATAAATATCACTGACATGCAAAGCGGGGCCCAAGATGGTCGCTATCTCCTATTAGCTGTCACTAACTGGTGTTAGCGACAGCTTGGTAATAGGGAGATAATTTTATCTCCGCTTTCTTGGCTTTTAAAGCCAAAAAAGCGGAGATAAACCCCTTGATAATATACCCCCAAAAGACCAGGGGGCATATTATCAAGGGGCTTTATCTCCGCTTTTTTGGCTTTAAAAGCCAAGAAAGCGGAGATAAAATTATCTCCCTATTACCAAGCTGTCGCTAACACCAGTTAGCGACAGCTAATAGGAGATAGTGACCATCTTGGGCCCCGCTTTGCATGTCAGTGATATTTATCACTAATGACATGCAAAGTGGGCGTGCCAAGATGTTAGCGACTGAAAACAGTCGCTAACATCGCTATCTCCTATTACTAACTTTTGGAGATATTTGCGCTAAGCGCGAATATCTCCAAAAGCTAACACTTGCCCAGGAGCAGTTCTTAGCCATGTTATCCAATGGGACGTGGATAATATGGCTAAGAGCATTTGCTCGATAATGCATGAATATCGCTGACTTTTCAGCGATATTCATGCATTGCGGCCGTTTTTTATCGCGTTTGCGATTAACCTTGCTAATAGCAAGGTTTATCTGCGATAAAAATCGCCGATGTGCGGCGATAATTTTTGTCTCTAAATAAGTTAGAGACAAAAATTATCTCTATTGGTTGGTAATATGCCCCCAGGTGTCTTGCTGAAATACAAAGGGTTGAATTTATAGTAACAGTTATTTGAAGAATTATTACACCTCAACTGAATGCAAAATCTGTAGTTCTTCGTAGAGCAACAAATGTAAATTGCTAGCAAAATTACATTTAGCTTCTTGAATGAATGAATGAAAACCATCTTATATAGCGTAACTTAGCCCAACGGGCTTCAGCTGCTCCACGAAATAATTGGCACATGCTTATTTTCACTCATCGCTACACATCTCACGGTGCACAGATAATGTCAAATTTTAAATGAATATATATTTTCTTATATGTTCTCTCCAAAACAGCCACGAAGACCATAGATCAGCCAAACGGGATAGTGACGCTATGTTCACTTCCGAGTATGGCAATTCTCTGAAGAAAGTGGCTCTGAAGAACTATTTAAATTCTGCGCTTGAAGCACAAAAAAGGTATTGCATCATTATATCAATGAAACATATCGTTTTTAATTAAACAGATATTTAACAAAGGTAATATGTTTATTTTGATTGCATAATACATTTCTGTGCACTGGAAGTCTATGAAATGTATTTATGTATGCATTTTATTTTTATTTAATAGTTCTTGTTTGTCAACAGAACACACGAATTCCTTGAACAGGGGAGGCTCATCCATTTGAGCAGCAGAGTGTCGCCCCATAAGCTCCAAAGCGGAAAAATAAAACGGCTATAAAGTCTATTTACAGCCACTTTATTTTTCAGATACACGTCCTACGCTAGTGTCAGGACGGGGCAGAGCCAGCACTGCCGGTTGGCAGCAGCAGGGAACTGCACGCTTTAAAATGCACATGTCTCCTTGGCAGGCCATCTTGAGATGGCTAGCAAGACATATGCATTTTAAAGTTCTCTAGCCTAGCTGTCTTAGACAACTGGGTAGTAGAAAGCGCAGGCTTCCAGTGCCCATAGAAGCTCTGGGAGAGTCTGCTCTGTCCAATCCTGGTGCTTCTTTCATGGTGTGAAAGCAGCAAATGTGAAGAAAACATACAGAAATCACTGTGGTTATTGTGTTTTCGTCCTGCTATTTTTCATTACAGGTGTTAAACTTGTAACTTCTAAGTTATGGTGTGGTATTACATGTAATGTCAGCAATACTGGTCATATATTGACAAGCCTTACTATAGGCCATTTATAATGAGGAACGTAGTGACTGCTCAAAAACTGGGAATGATCACTAGACTCTGTCATGCAAAGCAAGTGACTTGCTACAGACTTTTTTCTGCTGAGCATGAAGATTGAACAGATTGGTGCCAATACAGATTCCCTATACAAATTTGAGGGCTTTCGATAATTTTAGGTGGTGATATCATTATAAGAAAACAAGAAGAAAGAATTATTTTCATCAAGTCATCAGCCTTTCACAGTTTTCATCTTTTAGATACACCTATACATAAATATGCATACTCTCTTTTGAAAACCCATGTTTGAATTATATGTAATACTGCTTACTCTTAATATTAATGTAATTTCCTCCTTTCAAAAAATTATAATGTTAAGTGCTTATCACCTTGCTTTGAATATAGTTTCCTTCTGAATGTAGAGTCAATCATCTTGTGTGATGAGAAATGCATTCATATTTACAGCCCCACACCAGTACCCTGGCAACTGCTTTTCGGATTTGTTGTAGATGTCAGAGAAAACAGTACACAGACCTAGGTAAAACAAGAAATTCTTGTCAAATCAGGACCAAATAAAATCAGTAGCTTTATATTTGTGCTAAATGGAGAGTCAAGCAGGCACTGGAAGCCATACACTAGCCAAAGAGGAAGGAAAGCATTTAATATATGCAAGCAGTGTGTTCTGAGATGCTGTGTGTTAAACCTGTCAGCCTGAGGGTGGTCTTCCCAAAAGCCTTTTTCCCTCACCACCGCCATTATTTGCTGCATTTTTTGTTGTTGGCCTGAGGACACTATGCACTGTACCACTGCAAACCAGTGATAAAATGCTTGTGGTCCTTACCTAAAATGTGATTACAATGGCTTATACCCCAATTGGCATACTTATTGTACTTGTGCGCCTCTTTTAGAGTGGTGTACCATATATGTATGGCCTGTAAACTAATTGCTACTGGTGGGCCTTCATCACTGATCATGCCATCCACTTAAGTAGCACTCTAAAACATGTCCCAAGTCTGCCACCGCAGCCTGATGCAGTTTTCAACTACCATTTTGAGTTGGCATTTAAACCCCCTTATCAAGACTTAAACTCCCCTTTCATTACATATAAGGCATCCATAAGGCAGGCCTCAGGTAGCACTTTGGGCAGGGTGCTGTGTCATTAAAATGTTGGACATGTACTTTTAGGTTTTACATGTCCTATTAGTGAAAATGTCCTAAATTCATTTTTCACTACAGTGAGCCCTGCCCCTCCCATAGGATTACATTGGCAATTCATTATTCCATATACTATTCTAGAACTTCCAATTGAGACCTGGTAGCTCTTTCAAGTTTGTTGTCTTTGGGATTGTTTTGAAGAGCCCTTTTTTAATGTTAATGTCGGAGACATATTGAACATTTTTAAAATGACACTTTTAGAAAGTTTCCATTGTTTTGCCCTTCACCATTTTTCACCGGTAGCCTGCCTTTGATAAGATGACTAAGTGTAAATGACAGTTAGATCTCATGAACTGTTTCCAGAAAGTCACAAAGTAGAGAGATTAGGTGTACCTCAATGGCCATCTGCTGGCAGTATGGGGGGTTAACGGCGGCCTTCAACTTCCTAGACCTGTCTGTAGCCTTCAACACCCTCTCCCACACACACACTGTTATACTCCAGAATCACAGCATTCAGGGAACTGCCCTTGAGTTGATCTGCTCCCTCCTCACCGTCTGAACCCTAAGAGTGAGACTCCCGGTACCCCTCTCCAAACCCAGACGTGCTCGTCCTCAGACCTACCATCTCTGCATGAGAGAATTCCTGGTGGACTAACATACCCAGGAAACCCTCCACACCCACGGACCACACCCCCAACTGTAGTGTAGTTCCTATATTCCCAATAGGCTCTGCGCATTGGAATAATATATCATATAGATTAGATGTAGGACTGAGGTTGTGTAGGTCTCTATCGAATTTACTAAACCTAATAGTGAGTGCCAGCTAGCTCAAAGGTGACTAGAAACTTTCTCGAATTCACAAGAAGGGATTAGTTTCTGACAACTGCATAAACAGGACAACTTTGTTTCCCAAGAACAAGAAATATATCTCTAGAGTCGCTGAAACAATAAATAAGTATTTTACTCAGTCAATCGTGCATACTTCGTTTCAACAGAGTTTGCAGAGAAATAGAGAAACGGGTGTTTTCAATAAAAAGGTTTATTGAACAGTCTTCTTTCTCATGCAAGAGAAGTGAACTGCTACAATCGTTAAGCAGACTGCAATTTATAATGCGTACAGCGAGAATAGTATTATAAAATAATACTGTAAAAGCAGTGTATGGTTTCTAAGCCATATAAAAATACATACATATATAACATTGACTAAAATACTCAACTGGTGCTTCTAAATACACCTTCCCCAATGTACCTAACCTAAGTCTAGTTCGCGGGAAGAAGTAAGCATTGTGTAGCATAGGTTTAAGTTGTTTTTGCCAAGAATCTACCAAAGGTTTCTCTAGGTTCTAATAAACTCCATACCTTGGTTTAGAAGGAAGGAGTCTCAGGACTCGATTTCCCAACACCCCGCAAGGGGAGCTTGGAAACACTGGAGCTGGATTCTCGGCGAGAGTGAGGCAGCCTCTTGATCAGTGCATCAGCTGGAGGATCGGCTTCCTTCGGCACTTGCTGTAGTGAGCTGCGTCGTGCAAGTAGATAGTCGAACTGCTCCGAACCACCTTAGTTTGCCAAAGCAAGTGAAGGTATATTTATAACTTGAAGGTGTTTAGGAATGCCATAGATTGACATAAAGTAGGGCATAATAACGTCAGTAAAGAACCTTAGGGAATAGTTGTTCTTTGTAAAATACATGAGTTCTTGGACAAATCAATATTCAAGCAATGGGAAGTTCCCTAACTGCTTAAGCCGTTAAGACGTTTGATATGGATGGAAGTAGCCATGCCTGTATTTGGTCTGCATGGGCTTTGCCTAAATAAGGGATTGATTTCTATGGCTATGTAAGGGCAATGTGAATTGTACACATATAAGGGCATGAATCGGGAAAATTCACTCGGAGCTGTAAATGGCACACAACACAACCTCAGCTTCATACTCGATTCCTCCCTCACCATGACCCAACAGATCAATTCCATCTCCTCCAGGTGCTTTAACACCCTCCACATTCTCCAAAATGCCTTTAATTGAATCCCCTGAATCCAGAAAGGCCATCACCATGAACTCATGACCAGCAGACTGGACTACAGAAATGTCTTCTATGCCAGGATCAACAAACCCCTACTCCACAGACTCCAGACCCTCCAGAACACCGCTGCCAGACTCGGCCTTGGCATCCCATGACAATACCACATCACCTTGCATCTACGAGACCTCTATTGACTCCCCATCAAAAAAAGAGGGACCTTCATCCTGCTCACTCACACCTACAAATCCCTCCACAACACTGGACCTCAATACCTAAATGAAAGAGTTTTCTTCTATGTACCCCAAAGAAGCCTCCGCTCTGCCAATCTCCCCCTAGCCGAAATCTAACCCATCTGAGGAGCCAGATTGGGAGGAAGAGCCTTCTCCTAGATAGTGGCCTAGACCTGGAACAAACTCCCCCGCAGTGTCAGACAATCTAAAAATCAGCAAGCATTCTGGAAAAACCTCAAGTCCTGGCTCTTTGGATGATATGGAGCTGCACAAACTACTCCCCTTATCCCCCAGCACCTGGATACATTCACGGGTGAGTAGCACACTTCACAAATACCTAATTGGTTGATTGAAGTTGAGCACAGCGCCACCTAAAACTCTTAGCCTGTGCTCTGCCTTCAAACAAAGGGCCTAACAACTCTGCATTTCACTGCAGCCAGCTTGGAGCCAGGACACGGGAGTCAGGACATTTAATGCATGTTAAAGCCACTGTCTAGAAGCTTGTCTCCTCTACCAGAACCAGGGCACCAGGGTATACAAGTAGGGCCTCAGATGCCAACTCTTCAGTATTCTTCTTGACCTGTGGTAGTCTGCCAGAAAGAAGGACTTCTGTGCTGATGGAAGGACTGACACTCAGCTGGACTGTTGCTATATAACACAGCTGACTTGTTGGATTGCTTCTCTATCTCTTCTGGTGCTCTTCTTCCTTCTGCCAGGGTACAAGGACTTGGGGCCATATGTAGGTAGTTTGTGTTTTGCGATTTTCAAATTTAGATGTTTTGGGAATCGCAATCAGAAAATCGCAAAACACAATGTAGGCAGGATTAGCAAAATATTTTGCGAATCCCACGTATTCCTTATTTGTGAATCGCAATTTGAGGTTCGCAAATAAGGAATACCTTCTCATTCATTCCTATGGGCTAGAATGCCAAAAAGTGCATTTTTTCAAAGAAATTGGAAAATACCACCAATCTGAAGTTGATGGTAGTTTGCGATTCCTTAAGCCCAAATTTGCACAACTTGGGTGCTTCCTACATTGCATTTAAGGAATCGCCATTTGCGATTCCTTAAATGCAATAGCAAAATAAGGAATCGCAAATTTTCTGATTCCTTATTTTGCATGTGGGTTTTTGTATGCTACATAGCACACTGCCCTAATTGCAATCGCAAATGCTGAAATTCTGCGAATTTCAGCATTTGCGAGCGCAATTAGGCTTCCTACATATGGGGGCACATGCATCATTGTAAGATTTTGCACTTCCTAAATTGCGAAAATTAAGGAACCGCAATTTAGGAAGTGCAAAATCCTATGCATCAAGAAATCCTAAAAGTTTTTAGGATTTCTTAATTTTCGGAAATTGCGATTCCTTAATTGCGAATCGCAATTAAGGAATGGCATTACATTGATTCCTATGGGCCTAGAGGCCCATAGGAATCAATGCCGTTTTGCATTTCCTTTTTTTGGTAGTCGCAATTTGTTGATGCATTGCAAGGGTGCAGAGGGGGGTCCAAAGGACCCCCCCTGCACCCCTGAAAGGTATTTTAAAGTGCATGTTTCACACACACATGTCCTAAGGACATGTGTGTCTGTAACACGACACTTTCCAGAATGCATTTTTGTGCTTTTTTAAAGATTTTCGCAAATTAACACGAGGGTTAACCTCGTGTTAATTTGCAATTTCTATTTCAAAATTCGCTTTTTTTTAAAAATTGATGCATTGCATTCAAGGAATCGCACAAATGCGATTCCTTAAATGCATTCGCATTTTTAGGAAATGCAAAAAAATGTGAATTTTGGAAAATTGTTTCATGCATCCCAAAAACGTATTTAGGAAGCGCAAACGGCCGAATTTACCGATTCGCACCGTTTGCACTACCTAAATAGGTTGATGCATGTGCCCCATGGCCCCTGATCTTCAACTGTCCAAGGAACTCCACAGTGACTCATGAGGGCTATTTTGCTGGCCTCCTGTTCTGGTCCAAAAATACACAAAAGTCTTCTTCCATCTTGAACCCGCATTTCTACCAAGCCTGAGTGAGTCCGGACTCCAGGACCCTTGGAAGTGGTGCTAAAGGTGCCCCTGATAGCCAAAATCCAAAGTAGGGAAATTTTTGCTCAAAACAGCTCTGAGAATTAAGAAACGGGATGATAACGGGATCATCCTATTCAAGTAATCTCAAGATGTGCATTGGCAGTAAGTTGGCTTCGCTGATTCTCCCGCTACGTTCTTCTCCACATCAGCAAATCCATTTCAACTGTCCTTTGCCAAAGGGCTATATAACCTCATGGATTTATCTTTAGCAACATCCCTCTCCCTTGTCCCAGTGGAGATTTTCAACTTCTATTTCGACGACTCAGTCGAACGTAGAAATCTTCACCACAGCTTTGAACCAAGGCTATCCGGCAACATCGCTCCCTCATTGGACACCCCCTGCAACCTTGCCCTGCTGAAATTTAATTTCTAAGTTTTTTAAGTTTGATGGTAAGCGCTGACCAGTCACAATCACTTCTTGCATCCTAACTGCGCTCTATCATGGTTAGGCATATTTTTCGGTTTTCACTTGATCTCTTATGACTAGACGTCCACGGTTGGTAGTTTGATCTTTTAGATACTATTTAAAAAAAAAAAAATTCACTCCAAGTTCGAGACATGTGTGCTGTAGGTACACATGCTTTACATACTCCTGCTATCTAGTTCTGGGTCCGGATTTTTGCACATTGTTTTTATTCAATATAGTCTTTCATAGTCATGAGGTAAGGTGACTCCTCCTTTCAGAGATAGTGTGCATGGTCATCGACTCCATTGTTAGATTGTTTTCTTTCGATCATCTGATTCGGACGTGTATTGCTCCTTTCTGGTCTGTACCATCCTTCAGGTTCCCCTCAGTGAACAATCCACTCTACCCTCGACAGTATTGCTATCACACATTTTCCCTTTCTCTGCATGTTCAATCAGAAAATCTCTTATCTTTGGTCTAGTACACCAACCTCGTTTGTGCGTCGTCGCACAAACAAGGTTGCTGTACTTAATTATACACTCACATACCTCTCTCTGCACCCTTTTTAACAATACCAGCCGGGGGCCGAATAAAGATTTTTTTTTTCCTACCCCAAGAGCCAGGTATTTTTTAACCCTCACCCACTTTAAACTCACCACTCACATACGTCCTTTACCCCACAAACATCCACACATAGTCCAATAAAAAGTGCTCCCACGTAGTCGTCGGTCGCAGCACGCCGCATCCCGTAGAGGGTGCGAAGACCCCGATGATGAAGCATGACACCAAGGGGCCTGTTGGTGTGTGAGGGGTATTTTAACAACACTGAGTGTTCCCCACCACAATAGGGACCATCTCAAACTGCCCTAGTGGATTCCACTTTGTTTTCGTACTATACTCGGGGAGACTGAATCCACTTGTTTTCTCTCCCTCCCTCCTTTGTTAGAAATTATGATTTATTATTTGAAACACTCTGGTCTTCATACAGAGTTAGTCAAAGTCTACGTATTTTGAAATTCGTAATGAGACATGCAGAGTACACCTTAAAAGCTCAGTTTGTGCCCGAATCTTAACACCCAGGGTTGATGAAAAATATAAAACATCACCCTCTGATCGTTTTTTATTGAATGACAGCTTCCCCTTGATTCCCTGGTAGTTTCCAATGCTTGTAAAGGAGCAAACTCAGACATCTGGTGATGCTCCTCCCCAGATAAAGAATCAAAGCGTATTGACTCCTCTGGTAAAAGAGTAGCAGCACCAGCCTCTAATCACTGGTGCATTGCCAACACACAGGGCCTCTTAGCTAGATATCACAGGGCCCACTGGGATGAAATGGATGATCTACTTCAGTACCTCCCATATGAACATAAGTAAAAGGCACAAGAGCTAGTTCATGAAGGAAAGCTCAGCTCTAATTGTTCTAATATATGTGCTCTTGATGCTGCTGACACTGCAGCAAGAGAAATCAATACCAGCATTCTCGACGTAGGCATGCCTGGCTTAGAATTACAGGCTTCACACCAGAGGTCCAACAGTCTATCATAAATACTCTGTTTTTACTAAAGGGAATTACTTCAATTCACCTAAAAGTTAGCAAATACCTGAAGTAGCATGACCAATTGCCCTACACAGTAAGCTGTAAGGGGTGGAAGATAAACGTGAATGACACAACTAATCAATGGATGAAGAGGGATGGCTGAAAGTATAAGTATATTTTATATACAATTTCATTAAAATCAAGGTCTAGGAAAAAGCCAGACCTGAAAAACACACTGGGACACAAAGGTATTACACACTTAAACAACAGGTTAAGTAAGCTACGAAAATAGATCCGTGGGAGGGTATTTGTTGGTCCTATCTCAAGAAAGTACTTAGAAGGATATCATACAAAGGTGAGTTTTCCTATTACAGGAATGAAAGTGGAATTTTCACATTGTTGTGAATTCATGCTGTCTTTGACTGTCCGACTGGTGTTAAATGCAGGTAATATTTTGTAAGTGAAAACCAAAAGACCATGGGCCATATTATCAAGCATGAGCGATACATTATCGCCGCTTTTATCGGCAGGAAACTGCTGATAAAGCGGCGATAATGGGCTTGATAATATGCCCTTGTGAATTCCCATAGAAGCCCAGGTTCTGGTGTTAACCTGGGCTTCTATGGGAATTCACAAGGGCAAATTATCAAGCCCATTATCGCCGCTTTATCTGCAGTGTCCTGCCGATAAAAACGGCGATAATGTATCGCCCATGCTTGATATTATGGCCCTATGTGTCTTGATGAAATACAAAGGGTTGAATTTAGAGTAACAGTTATTTGAAGAATTATTACACCTCAACTGAGTGCAAAATCTGTAGTTCTTCGTAGAGCAACGTATGTAAATTGCTAGCAAAATTACATTTAGCTTCTTCAGCTGCTCCACGAAATAATTGCCATATGCTTATTTTCACTCATCGCTACACATCTCACGGTGCACAGATAATGTCAAATTTTAAATGAATATATATTTTCTCATATGTTCTCTCCAAAACAGCCACAATGACCAGACACCAGCCAAACGGGATAGTGATGCTATGTTCACTTCCGAGTATGGCAATTCTCTGAAGAAAGTGGCTCTGAAGAACTATTTAAATTCTGCGCTTGAAGCACAAAAAAGGTATTGGATCATTATAACAATGAAACATATCGTTTTTAATGAAACAGATATTTAACAAAGGTGACATGTTTATTTTGATTGCATAATACATTTCTGTTCACTGGAAGTCTATGAAATGTATTTATGTATGCATTTTATTTTTATTTAATAGTTCTTGTTTGTCAACAGAACACACAAATGCCTTGAACAGGGGTGGCTCATCCATTTGAGCAGCAGAGTGTCACCCGAGAAGCTCCAACGCTGAAAAATAAAAATGGCAATAAAGTCTATTTACAGCCGCTTTATTTTTCAGCTACGGGTCCTACTCTAAGTGTCAGGACGGGGCAGGGCCAGCACTGCGGTTGGCAGCAGCAGGGAACTGCGCGCTTTAAAATGCACATGTCTCCTTGGCAGGCCATCTTGAGATGGCTAGCCAGACATATGCATTTTAAAGTTCTCTAGCCTAGCTGTCTTAGACAACTGGGTAGTAGAAAGCGCAGGCTTCCAGTGCCCATAGAAGCTCTGGGAGAGTCTGCTCTGTCTAATCCTGGTGATTCTTTCATGGTGTGAAAGCAGCAAATGTGAAGAAAACATACAGAAATCACTGTGGTTACTGTGTTTTCGTCCTGCTATTTTTCATTACAGGTGTTAAACTTGTAACTTCTAAGTTATGGAGTGGTAATACATGTAATGTGAGCAATACTGGTCATATATTGCCAAGCCTTACCATAGGCCATTTATAATGAGGAACGTAGTGACTGCTCAAAAACTGGGAATGATCACTAGACTCTGTCATGCAAAGCAAGTGACTTGCTACAGACTTTTTTCTGCTGAGCATGAAGATTGAACAGATTGGTGCCAATACAGATTCCCTATACAAATTTGAGGGGTTTAGATAATTTTAGGTGGTAAAATCATAATAAGAAAACAAGAAGAAAGAAATAATTTTCATCAAGTCATCGGCCTTTCACAGTTTTCATCTTTTAGATACACCTATACATAAATATACAGACTCTCTTTTGAAAACCCATGTTTGAATTATATGTAATACTGCTTACTTTTAATATTAATGTAATTTCCTCGTTTTAAAAAATTATATTATTAAGTGCTTATCACCTTGTTTTGAATATAATTTCCTTCTGAATGTAGAGTCAATCATCTTGTGTGATGAGAAATGCATTTATATTTACAGCCCTACACCGGTACCTTGGCAACTTCTTTTCGGTTTTGTTGTAGATGTCAGAGAAAACAGTACACAGACCTAGGTAAAACAAGAAATTCTTGTCAAATCTGGACCAAATAAAATAAGTAGCTTTACATTTGTGTTAAATGGAGAGTCAAGTAGGCACTGGAAGCCATACACTAGCCAAAGAGGAAGGAAAGCATTTAATATATGCAAGCAGTGTGTTCTGAGATGATGTGTGTTAAACCTGTCAGCCTGAGGGTGGTCTTCCCAAAAGCCTTTTTCCCTCACCACCGCCATTATTTGCTGCATTTTTTGTTGTTGGCCTGAGGACACTATGCACTGTACCACTGCAAACCAGTGATAAAATGCTTGTGGTCCTTCCCTAAAATATGATTACAATGGCTTATACCCCAATTGGCATACTTATTGTACTTGTACGCCTCTTTTAGAGTGGTGTACCATATATGTATGGCCTGTAAACTAATTGCTACTGGTGAGCCTGCAGCACTGATCATGCCATCCACTTAAGTAGCACTCTAAAACATGTCCCAAGTCTGCCACCGCAGCCTGATGCAGTTTTCAACTACCATTTTGAGTTGGCATTTAAACCCCCTTATCAAGTCTTAAACTCCCCTTTAATTACATTTAAGGCATCCTTAAGGCAGGCCTTAGGATTTTGGGCAGGGTACTGTGTTATTAAAATGTTGGACATGTACTTTTAGCTTTTACATGTCCTATTAGTGAAAATGTCCTAAATTCAGTTTTTCACTACTGTGAGCCCTGCCCCTCCCATAGGATTACATTGACAATTCATTATTCCATATACTATTCTAGAACTTCCAATTGAGAGCTGGTAGCTCTTTCAAGTTTGTTGACTTTGGGATTGTTTTGAAGAGCCCTTTTTTAATGTTAAAGTCGGATACATAATCAAAATTTAAAAAATGACACTTTTAGAAAGTTTCCATTTTTCTGCCCTTCACCATTTTCCACCTGTAGGCTGCCTTTGATAAGATGACTAAGTGTAAATGACAGTTAGATCTCATGAACTGTTTCCAGAAAGTCACAAAGTAGAGTGATTAGGTGTACCTCAATGGCCATCTGCTGGCTTTATGGGGGGCTAACGGCGGCCTTCAACTTCCTAGACCTGTCTGTAGCCTTCAACACCCTCTCTCACCACACACACACACACTGCTATACTCCAGAATGACGGCATTCAGGGAACTGCCCTTGACTTGATCTGCTCACTCTTTACCGGCTGAACCCTAAGAACGAGACTCCAGTTACCCCTCTCCAAACCCACAGAGATCTGCTGCAGTGTACCCCAAGGATCATCGCTCAGCCCCATGCTCTTGAAATGAAATGAAAAAGAAACTTGCTAAAGCGCACTGCGGCCAAGCGGCTTCCTGGTGCTGAGAACTGGGCCTGACTCTACAAAGAATCCAGAGGGACTAACAAGGGAATGCCTGGGAAAACAGAAACGTTTTCAGGGCTTTACGGAAGAAAGTATAGATGGGAATAGAATGGATAGAGAGAGGAAGACTATTCCAGAGCTGGGGAGCAAAAACCGAAAAGCGGGTGCCCGCTGTTCTGGATTCACGGAAGCGGGGAACTTGGAGAAGAGAGAGAGAAGAGGAGCGGAGGGTGCGGGTCGGAGTGTATGGAGTGATCAAGGAAATAATGAAGAGGGGAGCTGAATGGGTGTAGGCCCGAAAGGCCAGGCAAGCCAATTTAAAGAAGGATCTGAAATGCACAGGGAGCCAATGGAGGGACTTGAGTGCGGGCGTGATGTGGGAAAATTTGGGGAGACGAAGAATAAGGCGGGCTGCCTGATTTTGGATGGCCTGTAGACGTCGGGTTTCGTAAGCAGGTATGCCCACGTAGAGGCCGTTCCCATAGTCAAGGCGGGAGGTGATGAGGGCCATGACTATGGATTTAAGGGCATCTGTGGAGAAATACCGGGAGATTTTCCGGATGAGGCGAAGAGATAAGAAGCAGGAGGATACGACGGAGCTGACTTGGGCATGCATGGTAAGGTCATGACTGACCTTGATGCCCAAGGTTCGGACGGAGGAGACCGGTGAGGGAGGGGGACCAAAGGAAGGGGGCCAATGAGTCGGGGACCAAGAATTGGAGGGGCCGCCCGTGAGGACAAGCTCCGTCTTATCCGGATTGAGCTTTAGATGGTTAGTGCTCATCCATTCAGAAATGAAAACTAAGGTGGAACTAAGAAAAAGAGGGGAATCCAGAGAAGTAGAAAGGTCAAAGACGAGCTGGAGGTCATCCACGTAGTTATACACGGAGACCCCCCGCTCGCGGAGGGAAAGAATAAGAGGATAGATGTAGAGATTAAAGAGGAGAGGGGAGAGAGAAGAACCTTGGGGCACCCCGCACATGACTGAGCGGGGAGGAGCGGAAAAGCCCGAAAGATGGACCGCTTGGGACCTGCCTTGGAGGAAGGATGCTAGCCAAGAGTGTGCTGCGCCCCTGATGCCCGCTGCGCTGACACGGTCGAGAAGGATGGCATGGTCGACCGTGTCAAACGCAGCGGACAGGTCGAGGAGCACCAGAGCTTGGGGAAGATTGATGTCAGCTTTCCCCTTAAGTCCCTCTTCAACATCTCCATGGACCCCTCGCCTTCATTGTCGGAAAGCATGGAATCAGCATAGTATCATTCACCGATGACACGCAACTCATCCTCTCCCTCACCAAGGAAACCAACACAACCAGACGCAGGTTCCAGAAAGGAATGCTGTTAATTTCTTTGCCAAATCTTGTTTGCGCCGCATTAGTTTATTTTTAAAAAGCTGTGTCCATACCTGCTACTGCTCTCTCTTACGACACGCACTCAGACGAGTTAGGTACTGAGTGGTGGGGTGTCAATTGCGAGCAAAAAAACGGCGGCCATCTTGGGGGTAGACCCAGTTCCAGCGCTCTAGCGCTCGAGGACCTAGTACAAAAATAGATGGCTACACATCCGCGCAGCGGACGCGATCAGCGGACGCGCTATAGTCGTGCCGACGTCAAGCCTAAGTCCTGCCCGTCTGCGCCCGTCCGCGCCAAGGACGGGCTCAGGGCCAAATACTATACTCCAGTTCTCATTTGGTCACGAGAGAAATTATTATCTCTAAATGAAGCTTATAAACACTGTCAGCATACCATTAGTGTGGACACCTGGCAAGGCCCGATTAGCTGTCAGAAGTGTAGGTTAACACTTTCACCCTATTGCAAACCCAAATGGAATGAAAAATCTGTATCCATAAAGGGGGGACTGATAAATGCACGTTCTATGTGTAAAAATGCTCTTCACATCCATGACCTTATTACTGAAAATGAGCTAGATTGTCTATTCATCACAGAAACATGCCTACGTGAATGGTCGAACCCTGACATAGCTCATGCCCTACCCCCTGGCTATTTAATCCAGAGGCAGGATAGACCAGTTCACCGAGGTGGTGGACTGGCGATTATACATAGAGATACCCTTAAATGTACAACAACAGAGCTTTCTGATATTACAGGAGCCGAGAGTCTAAGTTTTTGTATTAAAATAGGCGACTCCTTTTCTTTTGCTGGCGCATTACTGTATCGCCCTCCAGGACATGCTAAACAATTCCTAGAAACTATAGGAGAGGTACTTAGCGGCCAGACCCTCAGGTTCGCTAATTTCACCATATTAGGAGATTTAAACCTTCATATGGAGGATCTCAACGATAAACATGCCTCCAGTTTTAAAGAAATCATGCAGGTTCTGGGACTGATGATGCATATCTCGGAACCTACTCACCTGGCAGGCCATATACTTGACTAAATCAGCATTAATATAGAGGCGATGAATGTCAAATCTCCGGTTCAACAAACATGGACGGACCACAAATTCATTGAATTTAGTTTTAGCTCTCAGGAAACTGAGAAATAGAAAATGATAAATACCTAAAGGATAAACCTGTACCCTGCTGGGGTAAAATCATTGAACACCCCGACCTTTACAATCGGGCAAAGGATAGCAAACCTATTCTCTCAGGAAATATCCACACTGATAATCAGAAATTTAAGGATTGGATGACTGAAATAGGAAACAAGATTACAACCACAGGGACAAGATCTAAATCTAATCTCTGCCCAATGCTGGTCAACGTTAAAGTCCTGGAGCGAAAGTGGCGTCGCCACTATGAGCATGACGAAAAAAGAGCATATAAGACGGGGCGGAGACAATATCACGCAGCGATCAAAAATGCCAAAGCCAAGTTTTATACGGCACTAATTGAAGCGACAGGTAACAAACAAAAAGAAATGTTTAAAATTGTGAATAGTTTTAGAAACCCCAAGGCACTGACACAAGAGATTCCACCTTCACAGAACTTATGTGATAAGATAGCTGACTATTTTACCCAGAAAATAGATACTATCACGAAAGACTTTCCATCGTTTAAATCAGAGGATTCAGAGGCCAAGCCAACTTTAGGCACTCATAATCCCTGCTGGGAAACCTTTGACCCCCATGAGTCTGGAAGACACACATAAGGCGATAGCCGCAACAAGATCAGGATCTCCTTTTGATTCCTGTCCCCCAACGTTGCTGAAAACAAAAGTAGGAGTAGTCAACCCTGAAATAAATTCCATTGTTAATGCCTCCCTCGCATCTGGAGAGATCCCCTCACGATGGAAAGTGGCAGCAGTCAGACCCTTGCAAAAGAAAGCTGTCAAGGATCCGGCTACTCTTACAAATCTACGCCCAATCTCGCTTCTTCCAATTCTATGCAAACTGACCGAATCCTGTGAATAAACAAATGATGACCTTTTTGGAGGAGAATGAAATCCTCCATCCGTGCCAAGCTGGTTTTAGGGCACACCACTCCACCGAATCAGCACTACTATTCACTACTGAAACCATTCGAGCTGCACTGGATCAGGGCAAGAAGGCTATCCTGATCCTATTATATCTTTCTGCAGCATTTGATACGGTGTCCCATGCTATCCTTTTACATCGCCTAGCTAATGCGGGCATAGCAGGCACCGTTCTCGAATGGTTCAGAAGTTTTTTGGCACATAGGGGTCAGGTCACCATGCTGGGCCAATTCCGCTCTGAAGAGAAAATGCTGACAACAGTTTGAGCCCCACTTTGTTTAATCTCTATATGGTTCCCCTGATCAAACTAATCTCTTTGTTTGGCATTGGCTCGATTACATATGCTGATGACACTCAGTTGGTATTGACTATGGATAAAAATGCCTCGAATGCTGAAGCTACTCTGAAAGAATGTCTTTCGGCAGTATTTTCATGGATGACCAGCAACCATTTGAAATGTAATTCTGCCAAAACAGAAATTGTGCCTTTTGGTCCTAATAACTGCTTTTCCCCCCAGTTATGGTGGCCTAAGGAGGCAGAGGCCCCACCCAATACCATCAATGCAGTTAGACATCTGGGGGTCAAATTCGACAACACCCTGTCTTTTAACCAACAAACGAGAGAAGTGACCGGAAACTGCTTCAACATCATTAGAGGTCTGAGAAAATTCTTCAAGCTACTCCCTCTGAGTGCAAGACGGACGGTCGCAGTAGCACTGATAACATCAAGATTGGACTACTGCAACAGCCTGTATGCAGGGCTAAATAGATCTGCCCTGCACAGACTTCAGATGGTCCAGCATGCTGCGGCCAGGCTAGTCTTAGGTTGGGCAAGAACATCCTCAGCCTCTGCCGCTCTAGATGTGCTGCACTGGCTCCCGATACAAAAACGTATTCTGTTCAAGGTTTTGACCATTTCTTTTAAGGCCTTCCATCATCAAGGCCCAGTCTACCTACGGAAATATTTCAAACAATATCACCCGACACGTGAACTCAGATCATCCACAGCAAATTTGCTTATTGTCCCCAAGTTCAGGCTTACGACCAAGGGAGGCAAATCCCTACCTGTGATTGGCGCAAAAGCATGGAACAAACTACCTCATGATCTCCGTGCAGCCAACACAGAATCAAGTTTTAGGAAACAGCTAAAAACATGGATCTACTCACTGCCAGACTCAGTATGTAAAACCCTAATATGATCCTCTTCCATCTCTCGGACAGTCTAGTTATGATCTTCTGCTTGACTTAGGGAGTCATAGCGCCAAGATGCTCCTCGGAGTGGTAGCGTGCTTTATAAATACCAAATCACATCACAATGAAAGACATTGCTTCCTGGATGAGCAGCAGTAGCCTGCAACTCCATGCTGAGAAAACAGATGTGCTCGTCCTCAGATCCACCCTATTTGCATGAGAGAATTCCTGGTGGACCAACATACCAAGGAAACCCTCCACACCCACGGACCACTCCCCCAACTGTAGTGTAGTTCCTATATTCCCAATAGGCTCTGCGCATTGGAATAATATATCCTATAGATTAGATGTAGGACTGAGGTTGACTAGGTCTCTATCGAATTTACTAAACTTAATAGTGAGTGCCAGCTAGCTCAAAGGTCACTAGAAACTTTCTCGAATTCACAAGAAGGGATTAGTTTCTGACAACCGCATAAGCAGGACAACTTTGTTTTTCAAGAATAAGAAATATATCTCTAGAGTCGCGGAAACAATAAATAAGTATTTTACTCAGTCAATAGTGCATACTTCGTTTCAACAGAGTTTGCAGAGGAATAGAGAAACTGGTGTTTTCAATAAAAAGGTTTATTTAACAGTCTTCTTTCTCATGCAAGAGAAGTGAACTGCTACAATCGTTAAGCAGACTGCAAAGTATAATGAGTACAGCGAGAATAATATTATCAAATAATACTGTAAAAGCAGTGTATAGTTTCTAAGCCATATAAAAATACATACATAAATAACATTGTCTAAAATACTCAACTAGTGCTTCTAAATACACCTACCCCAATGTACCTAACCTAAGTCTAGTTCGTGGGAAGAAGTAAGTATTGTGTAGCATAGGTTTTAGTTGTTTTTGCCAAGAATCTACCAAAGGTTTCTCTAGTTTCTAATCAACTCCATACCTTGGTTTAGAATGAAGGAGATCTGGTATCTCTGTCTCAGGACTCGATTTCCCAACACCCCGCAAGGGGAGCTTGGAAACACTGGAGGTGGATTCTCGGCGAGAGGGAGGCAGCCTCTTGATCAGTGCATCAGCTGGAGGGTCAGCTTCCTTGTGCACTTGCTGTAGCGAGCTGCGTCGGGCAAGTAGATAGTCGAACTGCTCCGAACCATCGTAGATTGCCATAGCAAGTGAAGGTATATTTATACCTTGAAGGTGTTTAGGAATGCCATAGATTGACGTAAAGTAGGGCATAATACCATCAGGAAAGAACCTTAGGGAATAGTTGTTCTTTGTAAAATACATGAGTTCTTGGACAAATCAATATTCAAGCAATGGGAAGTTCCCTAACTGCTTAAGCCGATTTTCCAAGAAATCGTTGTGACGTTTGGTATGGATGGAAGTAGCCATGCCTGTATTTGGTCTGCATGGGCTATGCCTAAATAAAGGATTGATTTCTATGCCTATATAAGGGCAATGTGAATTGTACACATATAGGGGATGAATCGGGAAAATTCACTCGGAGCTCTAAATGGCACACAACACAACCTCAGCTTCATACTCGACTCCTCCCTCACCATGACCCAACAGATCAATGCCATCTCCTCCAGGTGCTTCAACACCCTCCACATCCTCCAAAACACCTTACATTGAACCCCCTGAATCCAGAAAGGCCATCACCATGAACTCATGACCAGCAGACTGGACTACAGAAATGTCTTCTATGCCAGGATCAACAAATCCCTACTCCACAGACTCCAGACCCTCCAGAACACTGCTGCCAGACTCGTCCTTGGCATCCCATGACAATACCACGTCACCTTGCATCTACGAGACCTCTATTGACTCCCCATCAAAAAAAGAGGGACCTTCATCCTGCTCACTCACACCTACAAATCCCTCCACAACACTGGACCTCAATACCTAAACTAAAGAGTTTTCTTCTATGTACCCCAAAGAAGCCTCCGCTCTGCCAACCTCCCCCTGGCCGAAATCTAACCCATCTGCAGAGCCAGATTGGGAGGAATAGCCTTCTCCTAGATAGTGGCCTAGACCTGGAACAAACTCCCCCGCAGTGTCAGACAATCTAAAAATCTGCAAGCATTCAGGAAAAACCTCAAGTCATGGCTCTTTGGATGATATGGAGCTGCACAAACTACTCCCCTTATCCCCCAGCACCTGGATACCTTCACGGGTGAGTAGCACACTTCACAAATACCTAATTGGTTGATTGAAGCTGAGCACAGCACTACCTAAAATTCCTAGCCTGTACTCTGCCTTCAAACAAAGGGCCTAACAACTCTGCATTTCACTGCAGCCAGCTTGGAGCCAGGACAGGGAGTCAGGAAATTTCATCCATGTTAAAGCCACTATCTAGAAGCTTGTCTCCTCTACCAGAACCAGGGCACCAGGGTATACATGTAGGGCCTCAGATGCCAACTCTTCAGTATTCTTCTTGACCTGTGGTAGTCTGCCAGAAAGAAGGACTTCTGTGCTGATGGAAGGACTGACACTAAGCTGGACTGTTGCTCTATAAGACAGCTGACTTGTTGGATTGCTTCCCTGTTTGTTCTGGTGTTCTTCTTCCTTCTGCCTGGGTACAAGGACTTGGGGCCATATGTAGGTAATTTGTGTTTTGCGATTTTCAAATTTGGATTTTTTGGGAATCGCAATTAGAGAATCGCAAAACGCAATGTAGGTAGGATTAGCAAAATATTTTGCGAATCCCACGTATTCCTTATTTGTGAATCGCAATTTGAGGTTCGCAAATAAGGAATACCTCCTCATTCATTCCTATGGGCTAGAATGCCAAAAAGTGCATTTTTTCAAAGAAATCGGAAAATACCACCACCCTGAGGTTGATGGTATTTTGCGATTCCTTAAGCTAAAATGCGCACAACTTGGGTGCTTCCTTCATTGCATTTAAGGAATCGCCATTTGCGATTCCTTAAATGCAATAGCAAAATAAGGAATCGCAAATTTTGTGATTCGATATTTTGCAATTGGGTTTTTGTGTGCTACATAGCACACTGCCCTAATTGCAATCACAAATGCTGGAACTCTGCGAATTTCAGCATTTGCAAGCGCAATTAGGCTTCCTACATATGGCCCCTGATCTTCATCTGTCCAAGGAACTCCAGAGTGACTCATGAGGGCTATTTTGCTGGCCTCCTGTTCTGGTCCAAAAATACACAAAAGGCTTCTTCCATCTTTAACCCGCATTTGTGCCAAGCCTAAGTGAGTCCGGACTCCTGGACCCTTGGAAGTGGTGCTAAAGGTGCCCTGATAGCCAAAATCCAAAGTGGGGACATTTTTGCTCAAAACAGCTCTGAGAATTGAAAACCAGGATGATAACGGGACCATTCTTTTCACCTAACCTCCAGATGTGCATTGACAGTAAGTTGGCTTCGCTGTTATGTTATGTTATGTTAACAGTATTTTGTAAAGCGCACGGACACCCAAGGGCTTCATGGCGCTGACTAACAGAGCATCCTGATGAGTGAGGGAGAGTGCCTAAGCCGATGAGAAAAGCCAGGTCTTAAGCTGTTTCCGAAATGTCAGGAGGTCTGTGCAGGAACGCATCCCCAGAGGGAGGGAATTCCACAGTCCGGAAGCTAGAATAGCGAACCTGCGACCGCCCTGGCGTTGCAGTTTGAATGTTGGCGGTACCAGAAGATGCAGATTGGCAGACCTGAGGTTGCGGGAGGGGATATACCTTGACAGGAGGGTGTTAATGAATTGGGGACTGCGGACATGGAGGGATTTAAAAACCATACAGGCTGCTTTGAATTTTACTCGCAGGGCGAGAGGGAGCCAGTGGAGTTGTTTTAGCAGAGGCCTAGCTGACTGCCAGCGAGGCTGCCGATAGATCAGTCTGGCAGCCTGATTCTGGGCTAGTTGGAGACGTTTACTCAGATAAAGAGGGAGGCCCAGATAGATGGCATTGGCATAGTCCAGGTGGGACAGAACAAGTGCTATCACCACCTGGATCAAGGCCGACTGAGTCAACATCCGGCTGATTTTCCTTATTCTGCGGAGTTAGTAAAAGCAAGAAGATGCCACAGAGCTCACCTGAGCCTTTAATGACAGTTCATTGTCGATGATTACTCCCAGGCTCTTAACCGATGCGGAGGGCGTAGGTGGAAGATCTAATTCAGGGGGCCAGTAATGTGTGCCTCAGAAAATTTGGCTTTTACCATTAAGGATGATTTCTGTGTTGCCCGGATTCAATTTTAAATGATTCGAGTCCATCCAATGACAGATATGTAGCATGGTCTATTGAAATTCCCTAACAGAGTCAGGGGAGCTATCCACAGTGAAGGTGAGCTGTAGATCATCCGCATAGTTGAATGTAACAGCCTTAAATTTCCTCAAGGATTGAATCAAAGGGACTAAATGAAGATTAAACAAAAGAGGGGACAGGGAGGAGCCCTGGGGGACCCCGCAGGTAATCGGGAGTTTAGGGGCGATGAAAGGGGCCAGTCGGACTGCTTGAGTGGCTCGCTAAGAAAATAACTAATCCAACTGTACGCTGAACCCCGGATTCCAGCTTGTGCGACACGTTCGAGCAGGATGGCATGGTCGACCGTGTCAAACGCTGGCGACAAGTCTAAAAGGACCAGGGCCTGAGGTATTTCTTTATCTGCGTTAGCAGAAAGGGAATCCATGACGGCCGTTATGACAGTCTCAGTGGAATGAGCGGGCCGGAACTCAGCCTGATGGGAGTCCAGATGGTTGGATTGTCCAATAAAGTTAGAGAGGTTACTAGTAACGTGAGCTTCAAGTATTTTGGCCAGGTAAGGGAGAAGAGAGATTGGCCTGTAAATAAAGAGGATTGTGGGGTCTGCACCTGTTTTTCTTAGAAGGGGTACAACCACTGCCTCTTTGAAGGCTGTAGGGACCACTCCCTGTGAAAGAGAGGCATTGAGAAGGGCCAAGAAGGGAGCAGGAATGGCCGAAAGGATTTCTTTTTGGAAGTACGGGGGGCAGCAATCCCTAGGGGAACCAGATTTTACCCTTATGGATAATGTACGTAGAGAGTCAGCATTAAGGTGTGGGAAGTGATAAAGGGTGTGGACACTAGGGCTCGGGGGGACAGTATTCGATATGGGCCCGATAGCTGGGATACTGGCCTTTATAGCAGAAATGTTATCCCTTAAGAATAGATTAAGGTAATTGCATAAATCTTGGGTCACCGTAGGTTTTGGGAGAGCACTCTCCATGTTAGATAATTTGTTCACAATGGAGAAGATGTCCTTGGACTTATTTCCAGAGTGGATTATAATGTTGGAGAAGTAGGAAGCCCTGGATTGGGTGATATCTAGTTTGTAAGCAGTGCAGGCAGCCATGTAGATAGTTTTTGCCTGAGGATCATACTTGCTCCTCCATTTACGTTCCTTTTGGCGGGTGTCGATTTTTTTGCCCTCAAGTCCTCAGAGAACCATTTGTGGGAGTCCATATGGCGGCTAATTTTAAATTTCTTCAACGGGGCGTGTGAGTTGCTTGCTGCTAACAGCCAGTGAGAGGTGTTCGCTTCAGCCTGCTCAAGGTCTAGATCATCGGCTGGGATTGTGCTCGCTAGGCTGTCTAAGAAAGCTAGTTCATTAGGAGAGCTCCATTTCCGAATGAAACCCCCTGCCGTAGCAGCAGGTTTACTATCGGTTACAATGGAGATGGTGAATTTTATCAGAACGTGGTCGCTGATTCTCCCTCTACGTTCTTCTCCACAACAACAAATCCATTTCAACTGTCCTTTGCCAAAGGGGTATATAACCTCATGGAACTATTGTTAGCTACATCCCTCTGCCTTGTCCCAGTGGAGATTTTCAACTTCCATTTAGACGACTAAGTCGAACGTAGAAATCTTCACCACAGCTTTGAAACAAGGCTATCCGGCAACATCGCTCCCTCATTGGACACCCCCTGCAACCTTGCCCTGCTGAAATTTAACTTCTAAGGTAATTTTCTCAAGAGGTTTTTCAAGTTCGATGGTAAGGGCTGACCAGGCACAATCACTTCTTGCATTCTAACTGCGCTCTGTCATGGTCAGGCATATTTTTCGGCTTTCACCTGATCTCTCATAACTAGACGTCCACGGTTGGAAGTTTGATCTTTTAGATACTATTTTTTACAACAACAAAAAAATTCACTCCCAAGTTCGAGACATGTGTGCTGGAGGTACACATGTTTTACATACTCCTGCTATCTAGTTCTGGGTCTGGATTTTTGCACGTTGTTTTTATTCAATATAGTCTTTCATAGTCACGAGGTAAGGTGACTCCTCCTTTCAGAGATAGTGTGCATGGTCATCGACTCCATTGTTAGATTGTTTTCTTTCAACATCTGGTTCGGACGTGTATTGCTCCTCTCTGGTTTGGCACCATTGTTCACGTTCCCCTCAGTGAACAATCCACACTACCCTCGACAGTATTGCTATCACACATTTTCCCTTTCGCCACATGTCCGTTCAATCAGAAAATCTCTCATCTTTGGTCTAATATACCGTAGGCTGCCTCGGGACAGAGACGCGTCGATCCATCTCTCTGCTGATGGTTTTGACTCCATTTCAGTTCTGTCCTCTGTGCCACTCGAAGTATCCTCACACCGATCTACACCAGGTCTGTAATTTGTGCTTATCATTGGAGCACAAAGAAGAAGACTGCGAGGCTTGTCGTTTGTTCAGGTTCAAAAAAGACTCTTCGAGATCATTGGGCTGGAGGACGAGAAATGCAGCAACAAAGCACTCTACAGATGCCGGAGCTCTTCAAAGAAGAGTTCGAACAAGAACCGCAGCAGCAGAAGAAGATGAGGCCTTCATGGTTAAAGAATCCAACTCCGACCTTGACATCGAGTTCAAGTCAGAAGATATTCCAGCAGGACAGGGTGTCATGGGTAGCAATGCACCCGTTCCCCAGAAGTTACCCATCACTAAACATAAGGTTTCTGCACCACCTATGCCTATGTGCATTGGTCGACACCGAGACGTCCTTTCTGATGCCCTTCCCTCGGGCACAGCACCGAAACAAATAGTCAATCCTTCCGGCTCGGTATAGTCCCAAAACAAATCGTCTTCAGACACAAAACATTCTACTCCGAAAGACAAATCCGGTTCACAGCCAGAATCCTCCCACCCAAAACACAAATATGCTTAACATATGAAAACTTCAGCTTTGAAATCAAAAACTGCTTCGGAACCGAAACATTCCACTTCCTAGGATGAGTCCAGTTTGGCACCAAAGCATTCTGCACCAAAATTGAGAGATCATATTTTATACCCTCCGGAACCAATCTTTGACTTTATGAAAGACAGATTTGATCCAAAACAGAAGAACATTCATATTAATCCAGATACTGGACACATATAGGCCAAAACTCCTTCCAAGATGAACTTAGCTCACAGGACACTGGAGACAACATTCCCCTAAAAAAAAGAAAAGGACATTGCTACAAATCCTATACAATTGCCATCCCTTCCTCTGCCTCCCCCGACTTCACCTTTACCTGTACTGCCAGCCTTAGATCCACTTCAAATAACACAACAGGGATCTCCTTACACACAGCCTGATTTAGAAGATAGGGATGATGATGATAATGATGACAATGTTCATCTGCCTAGAGACCCATGGAATGATTACAATATTGATCCACCCATGGGTTATGTTCCAGACCTATACCCTACAAAACTCTCACTTCCAGATGATAGCATATCTTTTCCGGAGCAAATTTCCAGGCAGCAGCACATCATTGCGTTACACTGCACAAGTATGCCTGATATGATGATTTTCTATTTGAAACACTCTGGTCTTCATACAGAGTTAGTCAAAGTCTACTTATTTTGAAATTCGTAATGAGACATGCAGAGGACACCTTAAAAGCTCAGTTTGTGCCCAAATCTTAACATCCAGCGTTGATGAACAATATAAAACATCACCCTCTGATTGGTTTTCATTGAATGACAGCTTCCCCCTGATTCCCTGGTAGTTTCCAATGCTTGTAAAGGAGCAAACTCAGACATCTGGCGATGCTCCTCCCCAGATAAAGAATCAAAGCTTATTGACTCCTCTGGTAAAAGAGTAGCAGCACCAGCCTCTAATTACTGGTGCATTGCCAACACATGGGGCTTCTTAGCTAGATATCACAGGGCCCATTGGGATGAAATGGATAATCTACTTCAGTACCTCCTATATGAACATAAGTAAAAGGCACGAGAGCTAGTTCATGAAGGAAAGCTCAGCTCTAATTGTTCTAATATATGTGCTCTTGATGCTGATGACACTGCAGCAAGAGAAATCAATACCAGCATTCCCGACGTAGGCATGCCTGGCTTAGAATTACAGGCTTTACACCAGAGGTCCAACAGTTTGAATTTAATTTGAATTTAAAATTTGAATTTGAATTTGAATTTAAAAACACTTATTAAGCGCTCTTTTACCAAGCGGTTTCTTGGCGCTTTTCAGTTGATAACCAGCAGTGGCAGCGAGAGGGGGTTAGGCAGCAAAAGCTTGGGAAAACAGAAAGGTTTTGAGGTTTTTACGGAACTCGGTGTAAGAGGGTGAGGTGCGGAGATGCATCGGGAGAGAGTTCCAAAAAGTTGGGGCAAGAACCGCGAATTTTGCTCCTCCCGCCTTCTTCTTTTTAAAACGGGGAGTGGTCAGGAGTGCCAAGTGGGTGGAACGGAGTTCTCTGGCCGGCAGGTAAGGTTTAATGGCTGAGCATATAAACTCAGGGGCGGTGCCCATCCTGGCCTGAAAGGTGAGGCAGCCGAGTTTGAATAAGGCTCGCTCTCTCACAGGTAGCCAGTGTAATGCCCGCAACAGAGGAGTAGCACGATGGAATTTGGGCAGGCCATGGATCAGGCGAGCAGCCTGATTCTGTACTAGTTGCAGACGGTGGATGGCGTAGGCAGGCGCGCCATTGTAGATTATGTTGCCATAATCGAGGCGCGAGAGCACCATTGCCATCACGATGACTTTTAATGCCGGAAGGGAGAAGAAGCGGGAGATCTTCCTGATTGTCCTGAGGGAAAAGAAACAAGAGGACACAACTGAACTAACATGGGAATGAACCGAAAGTTGTGAATTGAGAAAAATCCCAAGGGTTTTAACTTTGGGGACAGGGAGTGGGGGATCACCGAGTGAGGGGGGCCAATAGGAGGGAGACCAGGGGCTGCAACCACCTCCGGTCAGCACCAACTCAGTCTTGTCCGGATTGAGCTTGAGGTGGTTGCAGTTCATCCAGTCCTGAATGAACAGCATGACTGTTTGAACATTCTGGGCGGATGAAGGGGAAGTTTATCACAAATAATCTGTTTTGACTAAAGGGAATTACTTCAACTCACCGTAATGTTAGCAAATACCTGAAGTAGCATGACCCATTGCCCTACAGAGTATGCTGTAAGGGGTGGAAGATAAACGTGAATGACACAACTAATCAATGGATGAAGAGGGCTGGCTGAAGTATAAGTATATTTTATATACAATTTCATTAAAAACAAGGTCTAGGAAAAACCCAGACCTGAAAAACACACTGGGACACAAAGGTATTACACACTTAAACAACAGAGCAAGTAAGCTACGAAAATAGATCCGTGGGGAGGGCATTTGTTGGTCCTATCTCAAGAAAGTACTTAGAAGGAGATCATTCAAAGGTGAGTTTTCCTATTACAGGAATGAAAGTGAAATGTTTCACATCTGTTGTGAATTCATGATGTCTTTGACTGTCCGACTGGTGTTAAATGCAGGTACTATTTTGTAAGTGAAAACCAAAAGACCATGTGTCTTTCTGAAATACAAAGGGTTGAATTTAGAGTAACAGTTATTTGAAGAATTATTACACCTCAACTGAATGCAAAATCTGTAGTTCTTCATAGAGCAACGAATGTAAATTGCTAGGAAAATTACATTTAGCTTCTTGAATGAATGAATGAAAACCATCTTATATAGCGCAACTTAGCCCAACTGGCTTCAGCTGCTCCACGAAATAATTGGCACATGCTTATTTTCACTCATCGCTACACATCTCACGGTGCACAGATAATGTCAAATTTTTTATGAATATATATTTTCTTATATGTTCTCTCCAAAACAGCCACAAAGACCATAGATCAACCAAACGGGATAGTGACGCTATGTTCACTTCTGAGTATGGCAATATTCTGAAGACAGTGGCTCTGAAGAAGTATATAGATTCTGCGCTTGCAGCACAAAAAAGGTATTGGATCATTATAACAATGAAACATATCGTTTTTAATTAAACAGATATTTAACAAAGGTAACATGTTTATTTTGATTGCATAATACATTTCTGTTCACTGGAAGTCCATGAAATGTATTTATGTATGCATTTTATTTTTATTTAATAGTTCTTGTTTGTCAACAGAACACACAAATTCCTTGAACAGGGGTGGCTCATCCATTTGAGCAGCAGAGTGTCGCCCCAGATGCTCCAAAGCTGAAAAATAAAAACAGCAATAAAGTCTATTTACAGCCGCTTTATTTTTCAGCTACAGGTCCTACGCTAAGTGTCAGGACGGGGCAGGGCCAGCACTGCGGTTGGCAGCAGCAGGGAACTGCGCGCTTTAAAATGCACATGTCTCCGTGGCAGGCCATCTTGAGACGGCTAGCCAGACATATGCATTTTAAAGTTCTCTAGCCTAGCTGTCTTAGACAACTGGGTAGTAGAAAGCGCAGTCTTCTAGTGCCCATAGAGGCTCTGGGAGATTCTGCTCTGTCTAATCCTGGTGCTTCTTTCATGGTGTGAAAGCAGCAAATGTGAAGAAAACATGCCGAAATCACTGTGGTTACTGTGTTTTCGTCCTGCTATTTTTCATTACAGGTGTTAAACTTGTAACTTCTAAGTTATGGTGTGGTAATACATGTAATGTCATATATTGCCAAGCCTTACTACAGGCCATTTGTAATGAGGAACTTAGTGACTGCACAATACCTGGGAATGATCACTAGACTCTGTCATGCAAAGCAAGGGACTTGCTACAGACTTTTTTTTGCTGAGCATGAAGATTGAACGGATTGGTGCCAATAGAGATTCCCTATACAAATTTGAGGGCTTTAGATAATTTTAGGTGGTGATATCATTATAAGAAAACAAGAAGAAAGAAATATTTTCATCAAGTCATCGGCCTTTCACAGTTTTCATCTTTTAGATACACCTATACATAAATATACATACTCTCTTTTGAAAACCCATGTTTGAATTATATGTAATACTGCTTACTCTTAATATTAATGTAATTTCCTCGTTTAAAAAAACGTATAATGTTAAGTGCTTATCACCTTGTTTTGAATATAATTTCCTTCTGAATGTAGAGTCAATCATCTTGTGTGATGAGAAATGCATTCATATTTACAGCCCCACACCAGTACCCTGGCAACTGCTTTTTGGATTTGTTGTAGATGTCAGAGAAAACAGTACACAGACCTAGGTAAAACAGAAATTCTTGTCAAATCTGAAACAAATAAAATCAGTAGCTTTACATTTGTGCTAAATGGAGAGTCAAGCAGGCGCTGGAAGCCATACACTAGCCAAAGAGGAAGGAAAGCATTTAATATATGCAAGCAGTGTGTTCTGAGATGCTGTGTGTTAAACCTGTCAGCCTGAGGGTGGTCTTCCCCCAAGCCTTTTGCCTCACCACCTCCATTATTTGCTGCATTTTTTGTTGTTGGCCTGAGGACACTATGTACTGTACCACTGCAAACCAGTGATAAAATGTTTGTGGTCCTTCCCTAAAATATGCTTACAATGGCTTATACCCCAATTGGCATACTTATTGTACTTGTAAGCCTCTTTTAGATTGGTGTACGATATATGTATGGCCTGTAAACTAATTGCTACTGGTGGGCCTTCAGCACAGATCATGCCATCCACTTAAGTAGCACTCTAAAACATGTCCCAAGTCTGCCACCGCAGCATGATGTAGTTTTCAACTACCATTTTGAGTTGGCATTTAAACCCCCTTAACCATCCTTAAACTCCCCTTTCATTACATATAAGGCATCCATAAGGCTGGTCTCAGGTAGCACTTTGGGCAGGGTGCTGTGTTATTAAAACTACTGTGAGCCCTACCCCTCCCATAGGATTACATTGGCAATTCATTATTCCATATACTATTCTTGAATTTCCAATTGAGAGCTGGTAGCTCTTTCAAGTTTGGTGTCTTTGGGATTGTTTTGAAGAGCCCTTTTTTATTAATGTTAAAGTCGGATACATAATCAAAATTTTTAAAATGACACTTATAGAAAGTTTCCATTTTTCTGCCCTTCACCATTTTTCACCTGTAGCCTGCTTTTCATAACATGACTAATTGTAAATGACAGTTAGATCTCATGAACTTTTTCCAGAAAGTCACAAAGTAGAGGGATTATGTATACCTCAATGGCCATCTGCTGGCAGTATGGGAGCCTAACGGCGGCCTTCAACTTCCTAGACCTGTCTGTAGCCTTCAACACCCTCTCTCACCACACACACACACTGCTATACTCCAGAATGACAGCATTTAGGGAACTGCCCTTGACTTGATCTACTCACTCCTCACCGGCTGAACCCTAAGAATGAGACTCCTGTTACCCCTCTCCAAACCCACGGAGATCTGCTGCAGAGTACCCCAAGGATCATCGCTCAGCTCCATGCTCTTCAACATCTCCATGGACCCCTCGCCGTCATCGTCAGAAAGCATGGAATCAGCATAGTATCATTCGCCGATGACACCCAACTTATCCTCTCCCTCACCAAGGAAACCAACACAAACAGACGCAGGTTCCAGAAAGGAATGAAAGACATTACTTCCTGGATGAGCAGCAGTAGCTTGCAACTCCATGCTGAGAAAACAGATGTGCTCGTCCTCAGATCCACCCTCTCTGCATGAGAGAATTCCCGGTGGACCAACATACCCAGGAAACACTCCACACCCAAGGACCACACCCCCAACTGTATTGTAGTTCCTATATTCCCAATAGGCTCAGCGCATTGGAATAATATATCATATAGATTAGATGTAGGACTGAGGTTGACTAGGTCTCTATCGAATTTACTAAACTTAATAGTGAGTGCCAGCTAGCTCAGAGGTCACTAGAAACTTTCTGAAATTCACAAGAAGGGATTAGTTTCTGACAACCGCATAAACAGGACAACTTTGTTTCCCAAGAATAAGAAATATATCTCTAGAGTCACGAAAACAATAAATAAGTATTTCACTCAGTCAATCGTGCATACTTCGTTTCAACAGAGTTTGCAGAGAAATAGAGAAACAGGCGTTTTAAAAAAAAGGTTTATTGAACAGTCTTCTTTCTCATGCAAGAGAAGTGAACTGCTACAATCGTTAAGCAGACTAAAAAGTATAATGCGTCCAGCGAGAATAGTATTATAAAATAATACTGTAAAAGCAGTGTATGGTTTCTAAGCCATATAAAAATACATACATAAATAACGTTGACTAAAATGCTCAACTGTTGCTTCTAAATACACCTACCCCAATGTACCTAACCTAAGTCTAGTTCGCGGGAAGAAGTAAGTATTGTGTAGCATAGGTTTTAGTTGTTTTTGCCAAGAATCTACTAAAGGTTTCTCTAGGTTCAAATCATCTCCATATCTTGGTTTAGAATGAAGGAGATCTGGTATCTCTGTCTCAGGACTCGATTTCCCAACACCCCGCAAGGGGAGCTTGTAAACACTGGAGCTGGATTCTCGGCAAGAGGGAGGCAGCCTCTTGATCAGTGCATCAGCTGGAGGGTCGGCTTCCTTCGGCACTTGCTTTAGCGTCGTGCAAGTAGATAGTCAAACTGCTCCGAACCACCGTAGTTTGCCATAGCAAGTGAAGGTATATTTATACCTTGAAGGTGTTTAGGAATGCCATAGATTGACGTAAAGTAGTGCATAATAACGTCAGGAAAGAACCTTAGGGAATAGTTGTTCTTTGTAAAATAGATGAGTTCTTGGACAAATCAATATTCAAGCAATGGGAAGTTCCCTAACTGCTTAAGCCGATTTTCCAAGAAATCGTTGTGACGTTTGATATGGATGGAAGTAGCCATGCCTGTATTTGGTCTGCATGGGCTATGCCTAAATAAGGGATTGATTTATATGCCTATATTAGGGCAATGTGAATTGTACACATTTATGGGCATGAATCGGGAAAATTCACTCGAGCTGTAAATGGCACACAACACAACCCCAGCTTCATACTCGACTCTTCCCTCACCATGACCCAACAGATCAATGCCATCTCCTCCAGGTGCTTCAACACCCTCCACATCCTCCAAAACACCTTACATTGAACCCCCTGAATCCAGAAAGGCCATCACCATGAACTCATGACCAGCAGACTGGACTACAGAAATGTCTTCTATGCCAGGATCAACAAATCCCTACTCCACAGACTCCAGACCCTCCAGAACACCGCTGCCAGACTCGGCCTTGGCATCCCATGACAATACCACATCACCTTGCATCTACGAGACCTCTAGTGACTCCCCATCAAAAAAAGAGGGACCTTCATCCTGCTCACTCACACCTACAAATCCCTCCACAACACTGGACCTCAATACCTAAACGAAAGAGTTTTCTTCTATGTACCCCAAAGAAGCCTCCGCTCTGCCAACCTCCGCCTGGCCGAAATCTAACCCATCTGAGGAGCCAGATTGGGAGGAAGAACCTTCTCCTAAATAGTGGCTTAGACCTGAAACAAACTCCCCCGCAGTGTCAAACAATCTAAAAATCTGCAAGCATTCAGGAAAAACCTCAAGTCCTTGCTCTTTGGATGATCTGGAGCTGCACAAAATACTCCCCTTATCCCCCAGCACCTGGAGACGCTCACGGGTGAGTAGCACACTTCACAAATACCTAATTGGTTGATTGAAGCTGAGCACAGCGCCACCTTAAACTCTTAGCAGTGCTCTGCCTTTAAACAAAGGGCCTAACAACTCTGCATTTCACTGCAGCCAGCTTGGAGCCAGGACACAGGAGTCAGGAAATGTCATGCATGTTAAAGCCACTGTCTAGAAGCTTGTCTCCTCTACCAGAACCAGGGCACCAGGGTATACAAGTAGGGCCTCAGATGCCAACTCTTCATTATTCTTCTTGACCTGTGGTAGTCTTCCAGAAAGAAGGACTTCTGTGCTGATGGAAGGACTGACACTCAGCTGGACTGTTGCTCTATAAGAAAGCTGACTTGTTGGATTGCTTCCCTATTTGTTCTGGTGCTCTTCTTCCTTCTGCCTGGGTACAAGGACTTGGGGCCATATGTAGGTAATTTGCGTTTTGCGATTTTCAAATTTTGTTTTTTGGGAATCGCAATTAGAAAATCGCAAAACGCAATGTAGGTAGGATTAGCAAAATATTTTGCGAATCCTACGTATTCCTTATTTGTGAATCGCAATTTGAGGTTCGCAAATAAGGAATACCTTCTCATTCATTCCTATGGACTAGAATGCTAAAAAGTACATTTTTTCAAAGAAATCGGAAAATACCACCAGCCTAAATTTGCACAACCTGGGTCCTTCCTACATTGCATTTAAGGAATCACCATTTGCGATTCCTTAAATGCAATAGCAAAATAAGGAATCGCAAATTTTGTGAGTCCTTATTTTGCATGTGGGTTTTTGTGTGCTACATAGCACACTGCCCTAATTGCAATCCCAAATGCTGAAATTCTGCTAATTTCAGCATTTGCGAGCGCAATTAGGCTTCCTACATATGGCCCCTGATCTTCAACTGTCCAAGGAACTCCAGAGTGACTCATGAGGGCTATTTTGCTGGCCTCCTGTTCTGGTCCAAAAAAACCAGAAAAGGCTTCTTCCATCTTGAACCCGCATTTGTATCAAGCCTGAGTGAGTCCGGACTCCAGGACCCTTGGAAGTGGTGCTAAAGGTGCCCCTGATAGCCAAAATCCAAAGTAGGGAAATTTTTGCTCAAAACAGCTCTGAGAATTAAGAACCAGGATGATAACGGGACCATCCTATTCACCTAACCTCCAGATGTGCATTGGCAGTAAGTTGGCTTCGCTGATTCTCCCGCTACGCTCTTCTCCACAACAGCAAATCCATTTCAACTGTCCTTTGCCAAAGGGGTATATAACCTCATGGAACTATCTTTAGCTACATCCCTCTGCCTTGTCCCAGTGGAGATTTTCAACTTCCATTCTGACGAACGAAGAAATCTTCACCACAGCTTTGAACCAAGGCTATCCGGCAACATCGCTCCCTCATTGGACAACCCCTGCAACCTTGCCCTGCTGAAATTTAACTTCTAAGTTAAGTTTTTCTCAAGAATTTTTTTAAGTTCGATGGTAAGTGCTGACCAGGCACAATCACTTCTTGCATCCTAACTGCGCTCTATCATGGTCAGGAATATTTTTCGGCTTTCACCTAATTTCTCATGACTAGACGTCCACGGTTGGTAGTTTGATCTTTTAGATTTTATTTTTTACAACAACAAAAAATTCACTCCAAGTTCGAGACATGTGTGCTGTAGGTACACATGCTTTACATACTCCTGCTATCTAGTTCTGGGTCTGGATTCTTGCACGTTGTTTTTATTCAATATAGTCTTTCATAGTCATGAGGTAAGGTGACTCCTCCTTTCAGAGATAGTGTGCATGGTCATCGACTCCATTGTTAGATTGTTTTCTTTCGATCATCTGATTCAGACGTGTATTGTTCCTCTCTGGTTCGGTACCATCCTTCAGGTTCCCCTCAGTGAACAATCGACTCTAACCTCGACAGTATTGCTATCACACATTTTCCCTTTCGCCGCATGTTCGTTCAATCAGAAAATCTCTCATCTTTGGTCTAATACATCGTAGGCTGCCTCCGGACAGAGATGCGTCGATCCATCTCTCTGCTGATGGTTTTGACTCCATTTCAGTTCTGTCCTCTGTGCCACTCGAAGTATCCTCACACTGATCTACACCAGGTCTGTAATTTGTGCTTATCATTGGAGCACAAAGAAGAAGACTGCGAGGCTTGTCGTTTGTTCAGGTTAAAAAAAGACTCTTCGAGATCATTGGGCTTGAGGACGAGAAATGCAGCTACAAAGCACTCAACAGATGCCGGAGCTCTTCAAAGAAGAGTTCGAACAAGAACCGCAGCAGCAGAAGAAGATGAGGCCTTCATGGTTGAAGAATCCAACTCCGACCTCAACATCGAGTTCAAGTCAGAAGACATTCCAGCAGGACAGGGTGTCATGGGTACCAATACACGCGTTCCCCAGAAATTACCCATCACTAAACATAAGGTTTCTGCACCACCTATGCCTATGTGCATTGGTCGACACCGAGACGACCTTTCTGACGCCCCTCCCTCGGGCACAGCACCGAAACAAATAGTCAATCCTACCGGCTCGGTATCATCCCGAGACAAATCGTCTTCGGACCCAAAACATTCTACTCCGAAAGACAAATCCGGTTCACAGCCAGAATCCTCCCACCCAAAACAAAAATATGCTTAGCAGATGAAAACTTCAGCTTTGAAATCAAAAACTGCTTCGGAACCGAAAAATTCAACTTCCAAGGACAAGTCCAGTTTGGCACCAAAACATTCGGCACCAAAATTGAGAGATCATATTTTATACCCTCCGGAACCAATCTTTGACTTTATGAAAGACAGATTTGATCCAAAACAGAAGAACATTTATATTAATCCAGATAGATAATCCAGATGTACTTAGCTCACAGGACACTGGAGACAACATTCCCCTTAAAAAAGAAAAGGGCATTGCTACAATTCCTATACATTTGCAATCCCTGCCACTGCCTCCACCGTCTTCACCTTTACCTGTACTGCCAGGCTTAGGTCCACTTCACATAACACCACAGGGATCTCCTTACACACAGTCTTATTTAGAAGATAGGGATGATGATGATAATGATGACAATGTTCATCTGCATAGAGACCCATGGAATGATTACAATATTGATCCACCCATGGGTTATATTCCTGACCTATACCCTACAAAACTCTCCCTTCCAGATGATAGCATATCTTATCTGGAGCAAATTTCCAGGCAGCAGCACATCATTGAGTTACACTGCACAAGTACGCTTTATATGATGATTTTTTATTTGAAATTTGGTGCCAAACTGGACAAGTCCAGTTTGGCACTAAAACATTCGGCACCAAAATTGAGAGATCATATTTTATACCCTCCGGAACCAATCTTTGACTTTATGAAAGACAGATTTGATCCAAAACAGAAGAACATTTATATTAATCCAGATACTGGACATATATTGGCCAAAACTCCTTCCAAGATGTACTTAGCTCACAGGACACTGGAGAAAACATTCCCCTTAAAAAAGAAAAGGACATTGCTACAAATCCTATACATTTGCCATCCCTTCCATTGCCTCCACCGACTTCACCTTTACCTGTACTGCCAGGCTTAGATCCACTTCACATAATACCACAGGGATCTCCTTACACACAGCCTGATTTAGAAGATAGGGATGATGATGATAATGATGACAATGTTCATCTGCCTAGAGACCCATGGAATGATTACAATATTGATCCACCCATGGGTTATGTTCCTGACCTATACCCTACAAAACTCTCCCTTCCAGATGATAGCATATCTTATCTGGAGCAAATTTCCAGGCAGCAGCACATCATTGAGTTACACTGCACAAGTACGCTTTATATGATGATTTTTTATTTGAAACACTCTGGTCTTCATACAGAGTTAGTCAAAGTCTACTTATTTTGAAATTCGCAATGAGACATGCAGAGGACACCTTAAAAGCTAAGTTTGTGCCCGAATCTTAACACCCAGCGTTGATGAAAAATATAAATTATCACCCTGTGATCGGTTTTCATTGAATGGCAGCTTCCCCTTGATTCCCTGGTAGTTTCCAATGCTTGTAAAGGAGCAAACTCAGACATCTGGTGATGCTCCTGCCTAGATAAAGAATCAAAGCTTATTGACTCCTCTGGTAAAAGAGTAGCAGCACCAGCCTCTAATCACTGGTGCATTACCAACACACGGGGCCTCTTAGCTAGATATCACAGGGCCCATTGGGATGAAATGGATAATCTACTTCAGTACCTTCCATATGAACATAAGTAAAAGGCACGAGAGCTAGTTCATGAAGGAAAGCTCAGCTCTAATTGTTGTAATATATGTGCTCTTGATGCTGATGACACTGCAGCAAGAGAAATCAATACCAGCATTCCCGACGGAGGCATGCCTGGCTTAGAATTACAGGCTTTACACCAGAGGTCCAACAATTTATCACAAATACTCTGTTTTTACTAAAGGGAATTACTTCAACTCACCGTAATGTTAGCAAATACTTGACCCATTGCCCTACACAGTATGCTGTAAGGGGTGAAAGATAAACGTGAATGACACAACTAATCAATGGATGAAGAGGGCTGGCTGAAAGTATAAGTATATTTTATATACAATTTCATTAAAATCAAGGTCTAGAAAAAACCCAGACCTGAAAAACACACTGGGACACAAAGGTATTACACACTTAAACAACAGGGCAAGTAAGCTACGAAAATAGAACCGTGGGGAGGGCATTTGTTGGTCCTATCTCAAGAAAGTACTTAGAAGGAGATCATACAAAGGTGAGTTTTCCTATTACAGGAATGAAAGTGAAATGTTTCACATTTGTTGTGAATTCATGCTGTCTTTGACTGTCCGACTGGTGTTAAATGCAGGTAATATTTTGTAAGTGAAAACCAAAAGACCATGTGTCTTGATGAAAAACAAAGGGTTGAATTTAGAGTAACAGTTATTTGAAGAATTATTACACCTCAACTGAATGCAAAATCTGTAGTTCTTCGTAGAGCATTGTATGTAAATTGCTAGCAAAATTATATTTAGCTTCTTCAGCTACTCCACGAAATAATTGGCACATGCTTATTTTCACTCATCGCTACACATCTCACGGTGCACAGATAATGTCAAATTTTAAATGTATATATATTTTCTCATATGTTCTCTCCAAAACAGCCACAATGACGAGACATCAGCCAAACGGGATAGTGACGCTATGTTCACTTCCGAGTATGGCAATATTCTGAAGAAAGTGGCTCTGAAGCAGTATATAGATTCTGCGCTTGCAGCACAAAAAAGGTATTGGATCATTATAACAATGAAACATATCGTTTTTAATAAAACAGATATTTAACAAAGGTGACATGTTTATTTTGATTGCATATTACATTTCTGTTCACTGGAAGTCTATGAAATGTTTTTATGTATGCATTTTATTTTTATTTAATAGTTCTTGTTTGTCAACAGAACACACGAATTCCTTGAACAGGGGTGGCTCATCCATTTGAGCAGCAGAGTGTCGCCCCAGAAGCTCCAAAGCTGAAAAATAAAAACGGCAATAAAGTCTATTTACAGCCGCTTTATTTTTCAGCTACAGGTCCTACTCTAAGTGTCAGGACAGGGCAGGGCCAGCACTGCAGTTGGCAGCAGCAGGGAAATGCCCGCTTTAAAATGCACATGTCTCCTTGGCAGGCCATCTTGAGACGGCTAGCCAGACATATGCATTTTAAAGTTCTCTCGCCTAGCTGTCTTAGACAACTGGGTAGTAGAAAGCGCAGGCTTCCAGTACCCATAGAAGCTCTGGGAGAGTCTGCTCTGTCTAATCCTGGTGATTCTTTCATGGTGTGAAAGCAGCAAATGTGAAGAAAACATGCAGAAATCACTGTGGTTACTGTGTTTTTGTCCTGCTATTTTTCATTACAGGTGTTAAACTTGTAACTTCTAAGTTATGGCGTGGTAATACATGTAATGTCAGCAATAATGGTCATATATTGCCAAGCTTTACTACAGGCCATTTGTAATGAGGAACTTAGTGACTGCACAAAAACTGGGAATGATCACTAGACTCTGTCATGCAAAGCAAGGGACTTGCTACAGACTTTTTTTTTGCTGAGCATAAAGATTGAACGGATTGGTGCCAATAGAGATTCATTATACAAATTTGAGGGCTTTAGATAATTTTAGGTGGTGATATTATTATAGGAAAACAAGAAGAAATACATATTTTTCATCAAGTCATCGGCCTTTCACAGTTTTCATCTTTTAGATACACCTATAGATAAATATACATACTCTCTTTTGAAAACCCATGTTTGAATTATATGTAATACTGCTTACTCTTAATATTAATGCAATTTCCTCGTTTAAAAAAAATATAATGTTAAGTGCTTATCACCTTGTTTTGAATATAATTTCCTTCTGAATGTAGAGTCAATCATCTTGTGTGATGAGAAATGCATTCATATTTACAGCCCCACACCAGTACCCTGGCAACTGCTTTTCGGATTTGTTGTAGATGTCAGAGAAAAGAGTACACAGACCTAGGTAAAACAAGAAATTCTTGTCAAATCTGAAACAAATAAAATCAGTAGCTTTACCTTTGTGCTAAATGGAGAGTCAAGCACGCACTGGAAGCCATACACTAGCCAAAGAGGAAGGAAAGCATTTAATATATGCAAGCAGTGTGTTCAGAGATGCTGTGTGTTAAACCTGTCAGCCTGAGGGTGGTCTTCCCCCAAGCCTTTTGCCTCACCACCTCCATTATTTGCTGCATTTTTTGTTGTTGGCCTGAGGACACTATGCACTGTACCACTGCAAACCAGTGATAAAATGCTTGTGGCCCTTCCCTAAAATATTACTACAATGGCTTATACCCCAATTGGCATACTTAATATACTTGTAAGCCTCTTTTAGAGTGGTATACCATATATTTATGGCCTGTAAACTAATTGCTACTGGTGGGCCTGCAGCACTGATCATGTCATCCACTTAAGTAGCATTCTAAAACATGTCCCAAGTCTGCCACTGCAGCCTGATGTAGTTTTCAACTACTATTTTGAGTTGGCATTTAAACCCCCTTAACCAGCCTTAAACTCCCCTTTCACTACATATAAGGCATCCATAAGGCAGGCCTCAGGTAGCACTTTGGGCAGGGTGCTGTGGTATTAAAATGTTGGACATGTACTTTTAGGTTTTACATGTCCTATTAGTGAAAATGTCCCAAATTCATTTTTCACTACTGTTTGCCTTACCCCTCCTAAAGGATTACATTGGCAATTCATTATTCCATATACTATTCTAGAATTTCCAATTGAGAGCTGGTAGCTCTTTCAAGTTTGGTGTCTTTGGGATTGTTTTGAAGAGCCCTTTTTTATTAATGTTAAAGTCGGGTACATAATCAAAATTTTAAAAATGACACTTTAAGAAAGTTTCCATTTTTCTGCCCTTCACCATTTTTCACCTGTAGACTGCCTTTCATAACATGACTAAGTGTAAATGACAGTTAGATCTCATGAACTGTTTCCAGAAAGTCACAAAGTAGAGGGATTAGGTATACCTCAATGGCCATCTGCTGGTAGTATGGGGGCCTAACGGCGGCCTTCAACTTCCTAGACCTGTCTGTAGCCTTCAACACCCTCTCCCACCACACACACACACTGCTATACTCCAGAATGATGGCATTCTGGGAACTGCCCTTGACTTGATCTAATCACTCCTCACCGGCTAATCCCTAAGAATGAGACTCCTGTTACCCCTCTCCAAACCCACAGAGATCTGCTGCAGAGTACCCCAAGGATCATCGCTCAGCTCCATGCTCTTCAACATCTCCATGGACCCCTCGCCGTCATCGTCAGAAAGCATGGAATCAGCGTAGTATCATTCGCCGATGACACCCAACTCATCCTCTCCCTCACCAAGGAAACCAACACAAACAGACGCAAGTTCCAGAAAGGAATGAAAGACATTGCTTCCTGGATGAGCAGCAGTAGCCTGCAACTCCATGCTGAGAAAACAGATGTGCTCGTCCTCAGATCCACCCTCTCTGCATGAGAGAATTCCTGGTGGACCAACATACCCAGGAAACCCTCCACACCCAAGGACCACACCCCCAACTGTATTGTAGTTCCTATATTCCCAATAGGCTCTGCGCATTGGAATAATATATTATATAGATTAGATGTAGGACTGAGGTTGACTAGGTCTCTATCAAAGATACTAAACTTAATAGTGAGTGCCAGCTGGCTCAGAGGTCAATAGACACTTTCTTGAATTCACAAGAAGGGATTCGTTTCTGACAACCGCATAAACAGGACAACTTTGTTTCCCAAGAATAAAAATTATATCTCTAGAGTCGCGGAAAAAATAAATAGGTATTTCACTCAGTCAATCGTGCATACTTTGTTTCAAGAGAGTTTGCAGAGAAATAGAGAAACGGGTGTTTTCAATGAAAAAGGTTTATTGAACAGTCTTCTTTCTTATGCAAGAGAAGTGAACTGCTACAATCGTTAAGCAGACTGCTAAGTATAATGCGTACAGCGAGAATAGTATTATAAAATAATACTGTAAAAGCAGTGTATGGTTTCTAAGCCATATAAAAATACATACATAAATAACATTAACTAAAATACTCAACTGGTGCTTCAATATACACCTACCCCAATGTACCTAATGTAAGTCTAGTTCGCGGGAAGAAGTAAATATTGTGTAGCATAGGTTTTAGTTGTTTTTGCCCAGAATCTACCAAAGGTTTCTCTAGGTTCTAATCAACTCCATACCTTGGTTTAGAATGAAGGAGATCTGGTATCTCTGTCTCAGGACTCGATTTGACAACACCCCGCAAAGGGAGCTTGGAAACACTGGAGATGGATTCTCGGCAAGAGGGAGGCAGCCTCTTGATCAGTGCATCAGCTGGAGGGTCGGCTTCCTTCGGCACTTGCTGTAGCGAGCTACGTCGGGCAAGTAGATAGTCGAACTGCTCCGAACCACCGTAGTTTGCCATAGCAAGTGAAGGTATATTTATACCTTGAAGGTGTTTAGGAATGCCATAGATTGACGTAAAGTAGGGCATAATAACGTCAGGAAAGAACCTTAGGGAATAGTTGTTCTTTGTAAAATACATGAGTTCTTGGACAAATCAATATTCCAGCAATGGGAAGTTCCCTAACTGCTTAAGCTGATTTTCCAAGAAATCGTTGTGACGTTTGGTATGGATGGAAGTAGCCATGCCTGTATTTGGTCTGCATGGGCTATGCCTAAATAAGGGATTGATTTCTATATCTATAGAAGGGCAATGTGAATTGTACACATATAAGGGCATGAATCGGGAAAATTCACTCGGAGCTGTAAATGGCACACAACACAACCCCAGCTTCATACTCGACTCCTCCCTCACCATAACCCAACAGATCAATGCCATCTCCTCCAGGTGCTTCAACACCCTCCACATTCTCCAAAACACCTTAAATTGAATCCCCTGAATCCAGAAAGGCCATCACCATGAACTCATGACCAGCAGACTGGACTACAGAAATGTCTTCTATGCCAGGATCAACAAATCCCTACTCCACAGACTCCAGACCCTCCAGATCACCGCTGCCAGACTCGTGCCTGGCATCCCATTAAAATACCACATCACCTTGCATCTACGAGACCACTATTGACTCCCCATCAAAAAACGAGTGACCTTCATCCTGCTCACACACACCTACAAATGCCTCCACAACACTGGACCTAAATACCTAAACGAAAGAGTTTTCTTCTATGCACCCCAGAGAAGCCTCCACTCTGCCAACCTCCCCCTGGCCGAAATCTATCTCATCTGCGAATTTCAGCATTTGCGAGCGCAATTAGGCTTTCTACATATGGCCCCTGATCTTCAACTGTCCAAGGATCTCCAGAGTGACTCATAAGGGCTATTTTGCTGGCCTCCTGTTCTGGTCCAAAATTACACAAAAGGCTTCTTCCATCTTGAACCCGCATTTGTACCAAACCTGAGTGAGTTCGGACTCCTGGACCCTTGGAAGTGGTGCTAAAGGTGCACTGATAGCCAAAATCCAAAGTGGGGACATTTTTGCTCAAAACAGCTCTGAGAATTGAGAACCAGGATGATAACGGGACCATCCTATTCAGCTAATCTCCAGATGTGCTTTGGCAGTAAGTTGGCTTCGCTGATTCTCCCACTACGTTCCTCTCCGTAACAGCAAATCCATTTTAATTGTCCTTTGCCAAAGGGGTATATACCCTCATGGATCTGTCTTTAGCTACATCCCTCTGCCTTGTCCCAGTGGGGATTTTCAACTTCCATTTCGACGACTAAGTCGAACGTAGAAATCTTCATCACAGCTTTGAACCAAGGCTATCCGGCAACATCGCTCCCTCATTGGACACCCCCTGCAACCTTGCCCTGCTGAAATTTAACTTCTAAGGTAATTTTTCTCAATAAGTTTTTCAAGTTCGATGGTAAGCGCTGACCAGGCACAATCACTTCTTGCATCCTAACTGCACTCTATCGTGGTAAGGCATATTTTTCGGCTTTCACCTGATCTCTCATGACTAGAGGTCCACGGTTGGTAGTTTGATCTTTTAGATACTATTTTTTACACAAAAAAAATTCACTCCAAGTTCGAGACATGTGTGCTGTAGGTACACATGCTTTACATACTCCTGCTATCTAGTTCTTGGTCCGGATTTGTGCACGTTGTTTTTATTCAATATAGTCTTTCATAGTCACGAGGTAAGGTCACTCCTCCTTTCAGAAATAGTGTGCATGTTCATCGCCTCCATTGTTAGATTGTTTTTTTTTTCGATCAACTGGTTCGGACGTGTATTGCTCCTCTCTGGTTCGGTACCGTCCTTCAGGTTCCACTCAGTGGACAATCCACTCTACCCTCAACAGTATTGCTATCACACATTTTTCCCTTTCTCTGCATGTCCGTTCAATCAGAAAATCTCTCATCTTTGGTTTAATACATCGTAGGCTGCCTCCGGACAGAGACGCGTCGATCCATCTCTCTGCTGATGGTTTTGACTCCATTTCAGTTCTGTCCTCTGTGCCACTTGAAGTATCCTCACATCGATCTACACCAGGTCTGTAATTTGTGCTTATCATTGGAGTACAAAGAAGAAGACTGCGAGGCTTGTCGTTTGTTCAGGTTCAAAAAGAATCTTCGAGATCATTGGGCTTGAGGACGAGAAATGCAGCAACAAAGCACTCAACAGATTCCGGAGCTCTTCAAAGAAGAGTTCGAACAAGAAGCGCAGCAGAAGAAGACAAGGCCTTCATGGTTGAAGAATCCAGCTCCGACCTCGACATCGAGTTCAAGTCAGAAGACATTCCAGCAGGACAGGGTGTCATGGGTATCCAAAACACACGTACCCCAGAAGTTACCCATCTCTAAACATAAGGTTTCTGCACCACCTATGCCTATGTGCATTGGTCGACACCGAGACGACCTTTCTGAAGCCCCTCCCTCAGGCACAGCACCGAAACAAATAGTCAATCCTTCCGGCTCGGTAGCGTCCCGAGACAAATCGTCTTCGGACCCAAAACATTCTATTCCGAAAGACAAATCTGGTTCACAGCCAGAATCCTCCCACCCAAAACAAAAATATGCTTAGCAGTCGAAAACTTCAGCTTCGAAATCAAAAACTGCTTCGGAACCGAAACCTTCCACTTCCAAGGACAAGTCCAGTTTGGCACCAAAATCTTCTGCACCAAAATTGAGAGATCATATTTCATAGCCCTCTGGAACTAAACTTTTACTTTATGAAAGACAGATTTGATACAAAACAGAAGAACATTTATATTAATCCAGATACTGGACACATATTGGCCAAAACTCCTTCCAAGATGTACTTGGCTCACAGGACACTGGAGACAACATTCCCCTAAAAAAAACAAAAGGACATTGCTATAAATCCTATACATTTGCCATCCTTCCACTGCCTCCACCGACTTCACCTTTACCAGTACTGCCAGGCTTAGATCCACTTCACATAATACCACAGGGATCTCCTTACGCACAGTCTGATTTAGAAGATAGGGATGATGATGATAACGAAGACAATGTTCATCTGCCTAGAGACCCATGGGCTGATTACATTATTGATCCACCTATGGGTTATGATCCAGACCTATACCCTACAAAACCCTCACTTCCAGATGAAAGCATGTCTTATCTGGAGCAAATTTCCAGGCAGCACCACATCATTGAGTTACACTGTACAAGTACGCCTTAGATGATAATTTTTTATTTGAAATACTCTGGTCTTCATACAGAGTTAGTCAAAGTCTACTTATTTTGAAATTTGTGATGAGACATGCAGAGGACACCTTAAAAGCTCAGTTTGTGCCAGAATCTTAACACCCAGGGTTGATGAAAAATATAAAACTTCACCCTCTGGTCGGTTTTTATTGAATGACAGCTTCCCCTTGATTCCCTGGTAGTTTCCAATACTTGTAAAGGAGCAAACTCAGACATCTGGTGATGCTCCTCCCCAGATAAAGATTCAAAGCTTATTGACTCCTCTGGTAAAAGAGTAGCAGCACCAGCCTCTAATAACTGGTGCATTACCAACAGACAGGACCTCTTAGCTAGATATCACAGGGCCCACTGGGATGAAATGGATGATCTACTTCATTACCTCCCACATGAACATAAGTAAAAGGCACAAGAGCTAGTTCAGGAAGGAAAAATCAGCTCTAATTGTTCTAATATATGTGCTCTTGATGTTGCTGACACTGCAGCAAGAGAAATCAATACCAGCATTCTCGACGTAGGCATGCCTGGCTTAGAATTACAGGCTTTGCACCAGAGGTCCAACAGTCTATCATAAATACTCTGGGGCAGATTTATGTTAACTGGCGCATCCCCAGGGATGCGCCAGTTAACATGCGCCACAGTGCGCCACAGCTCCGCCACCCATGGTGCGCCGCATTTATGATGCGGCGCACCATGGGGCAAAAACGGCACAGATGCGTGACGCATCTGTGCCGTAAAGGTGACGCATTGCTGGAGTTGCGTCGCAAGTGCGATGCAGCTCCAGCAAGGCTCGGGGGTGCCCCATCTCCACAATGCTGCGTCAAGACCTACGCCTGCTTCAAGCAGGCGCAGGCTTTTGACGCAGCATTGGCCTGAAAGTGACTGAGTGAAATCTTATAGATTTCACTCAGCCACTTTTGCGAGGCGCACCTGCCCCGGAACGCCCACCCTGCGCCGGAACGCCCACAAGCGGCGCAGGGCTTTACAACGTGACGCATCTGCCTAGATGCGTCACGTTGTAAATCGTTCGTAGGGATGCGCCACGTTTACACCGCCTTGCGTGACGCAACAGCGGCGTAAACGTGGCGCAAGTGCCTCATAAATCTGCCCCTCTGTTTTGACTAAAGGGAATTACTTCAACTCACCGTAAAGTTAGCAAATACCTGAAGTAGCATGACCCATTGCCCTACACAGTATGCTGTAAGGGGTGGAAGATAAACATGAATGACACAACTAATCAATGGATGAAGAGGGCTGGCTGAAAGTATAAGTGTATTTTATGTAAAATGTCATTAAAATCAAAAGGTCTTGGAAGAAGCCAGACCTGAAAACACACTGGGACACAAAGGCATTACACACTTAAACAACAGGTCAAGTAAGCTACGAAAATGTATCTGTGGGGATGGCATTTGTTGGTCCAATCTAAAGAAGGTACTTAGAAGGAGATCAAACAATTGTGAGCTTTCCCATTACAGGAATGAAAGTGACAAGTTTCACATTTGTTGTGAATTCATGCTGTCCTTGACTGTCCTACTGGCGTTAAATGCAGGTAATATTTTTTAAGTCAAAACCAAAAGAGCAGCGCCATATTATCAAGACCAGCACTAAAAATGATCGCCGTTTTAGCGATAATAGGCTTGATAATATGCCCTTATGAATTCCCATAGAAGCCCATGTTGTGGTGTTAACATGGGCTTCTAAGGGAATTCTCAAGGGCATATTATCAAGCCCATTATCGCCGTTTTAGCGGCAATTTACTGTCTTGATAATATGGCCCCATATTTCTTGATGAAAAACAAAGGGTTGAATTTAGAGTTACAGATATTTGATGAATTATTACACCTCAACTGAGTATAAAGTCTGCGTTTTTCATTGAGCAACATATGTAAATTACTAGCAAAATTACATTTAGTTACTTTAGGTGCTCCACATAATTGCCACATGCTTTTTTTCACTCATTGCTACTCATCTCACGGTGCTCATCTCATGTCAAATTTTAAATGAATATATATTTTCTCATATGTTCTCTCCAAAACAGCAACAGCAATACGCCAGCCAAACGTGAATCCGATGCTGTGTTCACTGACAATTATGCCCGCATTCTGTCGGAAGGGGCTCTAAAGAAGTATTTGGATTCTGTGCTTACAGGACAAAATAGGTATTGGATAGTTATTACAATGAAACATCGTATTTAATTAAACAGATATTTAACAAAGTTAACATGTTTATTTTAATTGCATAATACATTTTCGTTCAATGAAAGTCCATGAAATGCATTTATTTATGCATTTTATTTTTATTTAATAGTTCTTGTTTGTCAACAGAAAACACGAGTGCCTTGAGCAGCGGCAGCTCCTCCATTTGAGCAGTAGAGTATCGACCCACAAGCTCCAGAGCTGAAAAATAAAACGTCAATAAAGTTTATTTATTACAGCTTTATTTTTGAGCAACCCGCCCCACACTATGGGCCAGATGTAGGAAGCCTAATTCCGGTCGGTAACGGCCGAAATTACCGAATTTCGGCCGTTACCGACCGAAATTAGGCTACTTAGATGTAGGTGCCCAAATTGCTAATTCGGTAATTTACCGATTCGGTGTTTTAAGGAATCGGTAAATTACCGATTCCTTAAAATACCGAATCGGTAAATTACCGAATTAGCAATGTAGGGAGCACTCAAATGAGTGCTTTCCCCTTTTTGAGATTCGTTATTTACCACCAACTGCAAGTTGGTGGTAAATAACGAAAAAAAAAGCAATTTCGTGCAAATTGCTTCAGTGCCATGGTGCAGACATACATGCCCTTAGGGCATGTATGTCTGCAACATGTGCACGCATACACAATTGAGGGTTGCAACAGGGTGTCAAAGTGACACCCTGCCACCCTTCAATGTATTCCCCCTTTTACCGAATCGGTATTTACAGATTCAGTAATTTACATTCATTTCTATGGGCCTCCAGGCCCATAGGAATGAATGGCAATTACCGAATCGGTAAATACCGATTCGGTAATTACCGAATCATAACGATTATGTAATTATTACCAAATTATTAGCTACATCCCATTTACCTATTCTTAAATACCGAATCGGTATGATTCGGTATTTAAGAATAGGTAAATTGAGATTACCTACATCTGGCCCAATGTGTCAGGACGGGGCAGTGCCAGTGCTGCCGAGTGGTAGCTGCAGGATACTCTGTGCTTTAAAATGCACATTTCCTTCGCAGGTTATATTGGGATGGCCAGCCAGACATATGCATTTTAAAGTTCTCTATTCTAGCTGTCTTACACAGCTGGGTTATTGAAAGTGCAGGCCTCCAGTGCCCTTAGAAGCCCTGGAAGAGTCTGCTCTACCCAATCCTGGTGCTTCTTTCATGGTGTGAAAGCAGCGAATGTTAAGAAAACATACACCAGCACTTTTTCGTCCTGCTATTTATCATTACAGCTGTTAAAATTGTAATTTTAAAAGTTTGGATATGGTAGTAACCTGTCATTTTAGAAATACTGGTCACGTATTACCAAGCCTTACTACGGGCCATTGAAATTACCACCATCCTCTATCACGCAAAGTAACGGACTTACTACAGACTTTTTTCTTCTAAGCATAATAATGGAAAGGATTGGTACCAATACAGTTTAAAGATTTGAAGGCTGTAGATAATTGTAGGTGGTGATAACATTATAAGAAAACAAGCACAAAGAAATAATTTTCATCAAGTCATCGGCCTTTCACAGCTTTCATCTTTTGGATAAATCTTTACATAAATATAATGGCTCTCTTTTAAAAACTCATGTTTGAATTATATGTAATATTGCTTACCCTTAATTTTAATGTAATTTCCTCATTTTATCACATTGTTTTGTATAAAGCTTCCTTCTGAATGTAGAGTCAATCGTGTCCTGTGATGAGAAATGCATTCATATTTACAGCCCCACACCTGTACACTGGCAACTGCATTTTGGATTTGTAATAGATGTCAGAGACCAAGGTGAAACGAGAAATTCTTGTCAAATGTGGCCCAAATGAAAGCAGTAGTTTTACATTTGTGCTAAATGGAGAGTCAAGCGGGCACTGGAGGCCATACACTAGCCGAAAAGGAACGAAAGCAGTTAATGTATGCAAGCAGTGTGTTCTGAGATGTTGTGTGTTAAACATGTCAGCCTATTGGTGGTCTTCCCCGAAACCTTTTGCCTCAGCATCTCCATTTTTTGATGCATTGTTTGTTGTTGGCCTAAGGACTCTTCGCACTCTACCACTGCAAACCAGTGATAAAGTGCTTGTGTTCCTTCCCTAAAATATGATTACATTGGCTTATTCCCAGTTGGCATATTTAATGTACTTTTAAGCCTCTTTTAGAGTGGTGTACCATATATGTAGGGTCTGTAAATTAAATGCTGCTGGTGGGCCTTTCAGCACTGATTGTGCAATTCACTTAAGTAGCACTCTAAAACATGTTGCTGGTCTGCAATCGCAGCCTGAATGCAACAACCATTGTGAGTTGGCAATCAAACCTCCTTGCCAAGACTTAAACTTCCCGGTTATTACATACAAGGCATCCATAAGGCAGGCCTCAGGCAAACCTGTTGGCAGGGTGCTGTGTAAGAAAAATGTTGGACATGTACTTTTAAGTTTTACATGTCCTACTAGTGAAAAATTCCTAAATTCATTTTTCTCTACTGTAAGGCCTACCCCTCCCATAGGAGTACATTGGCAATTCGTTATTACAGTTAATATTCTAGAATTTCCAATTTAGGGCTCGTAGCTATTTTAAGTTTGGTGTGTTTGGCATTGTGTTGGAGAGCCCATTTTTAATGTTAAAGTGGAATGTTTGATCACAATTTTAAAAATGCTAGTTTTAGAAAGTTGCAATTTTTCTGCTTTTCGCCCTTTTGCACCTGTAGATTGTACTGGATCACATGGCTAGGTGTAACTGACAGTTAGATCTTATGAACTATTCAAAGACAGTCACAAAGTAGTGGGATTAGGTGTGCCTCAATGGGCCATCTGTTGGAAGGATGGGGGCAATCAGCAGTCCTCTTCTTATTTGACCTCTCTGTAGCCTTCGTCATCGTCTCCCACCACACAGTTGCCACAAGACTCCAAAAAGCTGGCATTCAGGGAACTGCCCTAGACTGGATCTGCTCACTCCTCACTGGCTGAACCCAAAGAATCAGATTCCCGCCACCCCTCTCGGATCCACAGAGATCAATTGTGGAGTACCCCAAGGATCATAGCCCAGGCCCATGCTCTTCAATATCTCCAGCACCCCCATCCTCGCCATCATCAGAAACCATGGACTCAGCATTGTATCATACACCAATGACAAGCAACTCATCCTCTCCCTCACCAAGGAACCCAACACCACCAGACACAGGTTCCAGGAAGGAATAAAAAACGTTGATTCCTGGATCAGCAGCAGCTGCTTGACACTCAAATCTGAGAAAACAGAAGTCCTTGGATCTACCCCCTCTGCATGGGAGAACACCTGGTGGCCCACGGCACTCTGTAACCCCTCCACACCCACGGACCACGCCCACATTTACAGCATCATACTCGACTCCTCTCTCACCATGACCCAACAGATCAATGCCGTCTCCTCCACGTGCTTCAACATCCTCCCCATCCTCCAGAACACATTCAAATGGATCACCCCAAATCCAGAAAGGCTGTCACCATGTACTCATGACCAGCAGACTGGACTAGGGAACTGACTTCTTCGCCAGGATCAACAAATCCCTACTCCACAAACTCCAGACTCTCCAAAACACCGCCGCCAGACTCGTCCTTGGCATCCCATGACAAGACCACATCACCCAGCAGCTACGAGACCTCCATTGAATACACGTCAAAAAGAAAGCAACCTTCAAGCTGCTCACTCATGCCTACAAATCCCTCCACAACACCGGACCCAAATATCTCAATGAAAGAGTCTTCTTCTATACACCCAAGAGAAGCCTCCGTACTGCCATCCTCACCCTGGCCAAAACCCCACGCATCTGCAGTGCCAGATCGAGAGGAAGCGCCTACTCCTCCATTGCGGCCAAGACCTGGAACAGACTCCTTCTCAGCATCAGATGATCTGCTACTCTGCAAGCATTCAGGAAGATCCTCAAGACCTGGTTCCTTGGATGATATGGAGCTGCACAAACCCCTTCCTTAAGTGGAGGGGTACAATTTGAAAAGTCAGGACTCACTCTGGGAACAGGTGCGGGTTCAAGATGGACGAAGCCTTTTGTGTTTCTATGGCCGGGAAGAGGAGGCCAGTAAACTAGCCCTCTTGAGTCACTCTGGAGGTCCTTGGACAGTTGAAGATCAAGTCCTTGTTCCCAGGCAGAAGGAAGCAGAGCACCACAACAAATAGGAAAGCGATGCAGCAATCCAGCAGTCTAGTAGATGGTTGTTCCCAGTCCAGGTAGGACCTGGCTTGGCAGGTCGGGCTGGACTGTTCCCATGAGGCACAGGGTCAAGACTGATTTGCATATGGCCAGGTCTAAACTGGGGTGGCATGGTGAGGAAAAGAATGGTGGATTTAACCCAGATCTCTTGACTGGGGGTGAATGTTTTGATTGGTTCTGCATTCCGTCCGTCAATTGTGTGTCTTTTGCTATGACGCCCTAAGTGCGCCAGGTTTGCCCAGACATGGGTCCTGGGCTCACTGTGCCACTGGAATGAAGCTATCCTGGCTGAAGAAGGGTGAAACCCCGAAATCGTTCCTAGGATGCTTGTTTCCGGTCCAGGTAGGACCTGGCTTGGCAGTTCGGGCTGGACTGATCCCATGAGGCACAGAGTCAAGACTGATTTGCATATGCCAGGTATAAACTGGGGTGGCATGGTGAGCAAAGTAATGATGGATTTAACCCAGATCTCATGACTGGGGGTGAATGTTTTGAATCCATTCCAAAGTAGCTTTATTCTAGGTATACTCATAAAAGCACAAAACAGACAACATTTAGATACAGACAGTTAAAAAATTCCTTGGCTGGATATTTAAAAATGTTTGATAAAACTTAAATCTCAGAGCAGATGGAAAAAGTAAAAGTTAGATTAATACAATTTTCTTTGCATTATGAAATACATTGCAAAATACATTACAACGAATAAAAATAATTTAAAATAATCAATCACATTCAGTGGCCAGGCTAAGGAAGTTGAAAGTAATGCTCGCCAAAGAGTTACCCAGATTTAGTTTTCAGCCTTATAACCCACGCCCATCTTAGGTATTTGGCTACGGCTATTGAGATAAATGGTAAAGTGCTGGTGCGTATAAGCCTTTCAATTTCGGCACTCCTAGATGTCCCAAGTAGTTTGCACATTGGAGTCAGCCACACTCGCCTAGGAAGTGCAAAGGCGGGACAGGCAAAAAGCAGGTGGGCAACTGTTTCTCTATAACTCCCACAGGTGGGACAAATGTCATCACCTGTTGGAGTTCACCTGGACGTAAGGGACTTTAAAGGTAATGAGCCTGCCCTGAGTTGAAAGTAAAGCTTCCTATCTCTCGACCTAGTAATATTATCCCAATAGGATTCTAACCGGTCCTAGGATGCTTATTTCCGGTCCAGGTAGGACCTGGCTTGGCAGTTCGGGCTGGACTGTTCCCATGAAGCACAGGGTCAAGACTGATTTGCACATGGCCAGGTCTAAACTGGGGTGGCATGGTGAGCAAAAGAATTATGGATTTAAACCAGATCTCTTAACTGGGGGTGAACGTTTTGATTTGTTCTGCATTCCGTCCATCAATTGTGTGTCTTTTGCTTTCACGCCAGCAGTCTAGTAGAGCAGCAGTCCAGCAGAGTGGCAGTACTTCCAGCAGAACAGCAGTCCTTCTTTCTGGCAAACCCCTTCCTTATCCCCCAGTGCTTTAAGACCCTCACAGGTGAGTAGCATGCTTCACAAATACCTAATTGAGTCACTGAAGCTGACCACAGCCCCACCTCAAACTATTAGCCTGTGCTCTGCCTTCAAACAAAGGGTCTAAAAACTCTGCATTGTCAGTGCAGCCAGCTTGGAGCCAGGACATTGCAGTCAAGACATTTCATGCACTTTAAAGTCACTGTCTAGTAGCTACTCCCACCTACCAGAACCAGGGCTCGAAGTAATACAAGTAGGACCTCACACGGCAACTCTTCAGTATTCTTCTTGACCTGGGGATACTCTGCCAGAAAGAAGGACTGCTGTTCTGCTGGAAGTACTGCCACTCTGCTGGACTGCTGCTCTACTAGACTGCTGGCGTGAAAGCAAAAGACACACAATTGATGGACGGAATGCAGAACAAATCAAAACATTTACCCCCAGTTAAGAGATCTGGTTTAAATCCATAATTCTTTTGCTCACCATGCCACCCCAGTTTAGACCTGGCCATGTGCAAATCAGTCTTGACCCTGTGCTTCATGGGAACAGTCCAGCCCGAACTGCCAAGCCAGGTCCTACCTGGACCGGAAATAAGCATCCTAGGACCGGTTAGAATCCTATTGGGATAATATTACTAGGTCGAGAGATAGGAAGCTTTACTTTCAACTCAGGGCAGGCTCATTACCTTTAAAGTCCCTTACGTCCAGGTGAACTCCAACAGGTGATGACATTTGTCCCACCTGTGGGAGTTATAGAGAAACAGTTGCCCACCTGCTTTTTGCCTGTCCCGCCTTTGCACTTCCTAGGCGAGTGTGGTTGACTCCAATGTGCAAACTACTTGGGACATCTAGGAGTGCCGAAATTGAAAGGCTTATACGCACCAGCACTTTACCATTTATCTCAATAGCCGTAGCCAAATACCTAAGATGGGCGTGGGTTATAAGGCTGAAACCTAAATCTGGGTAACTCTTTGGCGAGCATTACTTTCAACTTCCTTAGCCTGGCCACTGAATGTGATTGATTATTTTAAATTATTTTTATTCGTTGTAATGTATTTTGCAATGTATTTCATAATGCAAAGAAAATTGTATTAATCTAACTTTTACTTTTTCCATCTGCTCTGAGATTTAAGTTTTATCAAACATTTTTAAATATCCAGCCAAGGAATTTTTTAACTGTCTGTATCTAAATGTTGTCTGTTTTGTGCATTTATGAGTATACCTAGAATAAAGCTACTTTGGAATGGATTCAAAACATTCACACCCAGTCATGAGATTTGGGTTAAATCCATCATTACTTTGCTCACCATGCCACCCCAGTTTATACCTGGCATATGCAAATCAGTCTTGACTCTGTGCCTCATGGGATCAGTCCAGCCCGAACTGCCAAGCCAGGTCCTACCTGGACCGGAAACAAGCATCCTAGGAACGATTTCGGGGTTTCACCCTTCTTCAGCCAGGATAGCTTCATTCCAGTGGCACAGTGAGCCCAGGACCCATGTCTGGGCAAACCTGGCGCACTTAGGGCGTCATAGCAAAAGACACACAATTGACGGACGGAATGCAGAACCAATCAAAACATTCACCCCCAGTCAAGAGATCTGGGTTAAATCCACCATTCTTTTCCTCACCATGCCACCCCAGTTTAGACCTGGCCATATGCAAATCAGTCTTGACCCTGTGCCTCATGGGAACAGTCCAGCCCGACCTGCCAAGCCAGGTCCTACCTGGACTGGGAACAACCATCTACTAGACTGCTGGATTGCTGCATCGCTTTCCTATTTGTTGTGGTGCTCTGCTTCCTTCTGCCTGGGAACAAGGACTTGATCTTCAACTGTCCAAGGACCTCCAGAGTGACTCAAGAGGGCTAGTTTACTGGCCTCCTCTTCCCGGCCATAGAAACACAAAAGGCTTCGTCCATCTTGAACCCGCACCTGTTCCCAGAGTGAGTCCTGACTTTTCAAATTGTACCCCTCCACTTATTGACGCTTGGAAGTGATGCTAAAGGTGCCCAGATAGCCAAAATACAAAGTGGGTACATTTTTGCTAAAACCTACTCTAAGAAGTGAGAACTATCCGCCAGATGTGCATCGCCTGTCAGATTGGCTTTGCAGCTTCTCCCACTGCGTTTTTTTCCATAGCAGCAATTCCATTTCAACTGTCCTTTGCCAAAGGGGTATATGACCTCCTGGCACTATCTTCAGCTACAGCTCCCTGCCTTTTCGCAATGGAGATTTTTGACTTTCCTTTCAAAGAAAGTCTGGGCGCAGAAATCTTCTCTGCGGCTTCGACCCAAGGCTATATGGCGACAACACTCTCTCATCGGACACCTCCTACAGCCTTAATCCTGCTGTATTTTACCTTCTAAGATCAATTTTCTTAAGAATTTTTCTAAGTCCGAAGGTAGGCGCTTACTGGGCCCATTCCACTTCTTGTATCCAAACTGTGCTCTATCGTGGTCAGACCTATTTTCTGACTTTCACCTGGTCTCGCATGACTAGATGCATGATTCCGAATACTGCCAGGCTTACATCCACTTCACAAAACACCCAGGCATCTCCTCACACACAGCCTGATTTAAGAGATGGGGATGATGATGATGATGATAACAATGCTCATCAGCCTACAGACCCATGGAATGATTACAATATTGATGCACCCATGGACAATGTCCCAGACCTATCCCCTACAAAACCCTCACTTCCAGATGATAACGTATCTTATCTGTAGCAATTTTCCAAGCCGCAGCACATCATTGGGTTACAGTGAACAAGGAGGGCTTCGAGGATGATTTTTTATTTGAAAAACATTTGGGTCTTCACATAGAGATAGTCAAAGTCTACTTATGTTGAAAGGCATGATGAGACATGCAGGGGACATCTTAAAAGATTGGTTTGTGCACAAATCTTAATGCAGAGAGTTGATGAAAAATGTAATCCATCACCCTCTGACCTTGTATTTATTGAATGACGCTTTCCCTTGATTTCATGGTCGTTTCGAATGCTCGTAAATGAGCAAACTCAGACATCTGGTGATGGTCCTCCCCTGATAAAGAGTGAAAGTGTATTGACGCCTCTGGTTAAAGAGTAGCTGCACAAGCTGCTAATCACTGGTGCATTGCCAACACAGAGGGATTCTTAGCAAGATATGACACGGCCCACTGGGATGAAATGGAAGGTCTTCTTCAGTACCTCCCATATGAACTTAAGTAAAAGGAAAACGCCCTAGTTCAAGAAGGAAAGCTCATGTCTAATTGTTCTATTAGATATGCTCTTGATGCTACTGACACTGCAGCAAGATAAATCAATACCAGCATTCTCTTACGTAGGCATGCCTGGCTTAGAATTTCAGGCTTTAAACCGGAGGTCCAACAGTCTATCATAAGTACTCCATTTTGACTAAAGGGAATTACTTGTACTCACTGTGAAGTTAGCAAATATCTGAAGTGGCATGACCCATTGACCTACACAGTAAGCTCTAAGGGATGGAAGAAATACGTGAATTCCACAACTGATCAATGGATGAAGAAGGCTGGCTGAATGTATAAGTATATTTTATATAAAATGTAATTCAATTCAAAAGGTCTCTGAAGAAGCCAGACCGGAAAAACACACTGGGACACAAAGGCATAACACACTTAAACAATAGGTCAAGTAAGCTACGAAAATAGATCTGTGAGGATGGCATTTGTTGGCCAATCTCAAGAAGGTACTTAGAAGGAGATCAAACAAAGGTGAGCTTTCCTATAACTGGAATGAAAGTGACAATTTTCATATTTGTTGTGAATTCATGTTGTCTTTGACTGTCCAACTGGCGTTAAATGCAGGTAATATTTTGTAAGTGAAAACCAAAAGACCTTCGGGCCATATGTAGGAAGCCAAATTGCGATCAGAAATGCTGTAATTTGCAGAATTTCAGCGTTTGCGATTGCAATTTTGGCAGTGTGCTATGTAGCAGACAAAAACCCACTCGCAAAATAAGGAATTGCAAAATTTGCAATTCCCTAATTTGCGAATGCATTTAAGGAATCCCAAATTGTGATTCCTTAAATGCAATGTAGGAAGCACCCAATTTCTGTGATTTTGGCTTATTGTATCGCAAATTACCACCAACTTCAGGTTGGTGGTAATTTGCGATTTCTTTAAAAAATATACTTTTTGGCATTTTTCAAAGTGCCATGTGGCGCACATACATGCCCTCAATGCACGTATTTGCGACACATGTGTACACATGGTTATTTCATGGGTTCAACAGGGTGTCCTATTGACACTCTTGTAACATTGAAATTGCATTCTCAATTTGTGATTCTCTAATTGGGAATCGCAAATTGAGAATGTCTTCCCATTCATTCCTATGGGCCTTCTAGGTATTCCTTATTTGCGAATCTCAATTTGCGATTCACAAATAAGGAATATGTGGGATGCGCAAAATATTTAGCTAATCCTGCCTACATTGCGTTTTGCGATTCTCTCATTGCGATTCCCTAAAAATCACAATTTGAGAATTGTAAAACCTGTTTTACCTACATATGGCCCCATATGTCTTGATGAAAAACAAAGTGTTGAATTTAGAGTTACAGATATTTCATGAATTATTACACCTTACTGAGTATGAAATCTGACGTTTTTAATATAGCAACATATGTAAATTACTAGCAAAATTAAATTTAGTTACTTCAGGTGCTCCATAAAATAATTGCCATTTATTTATTTTCACTCATTGCTACACATCTCACGGTCCACAGCTAATGTCAAATTTTAAATGAATATATATTTTCTCATATATTCTCTCCAAAACAGCAACAGCAATACGCCAGCCAAACGTGCATCCGATGCTGTGTTCACTGACAATTATGGCCGCCTTCTGTCGGAAGGGGCTCTAAAGAAGTATTTAGATTCCGTGCTTACAGGACAAGAAAGGTATTGGATCATTATAACAATGAAACATTGTATTTAATTAAACAGATATTTAACAAAGTTAACATGTTTATTTTAATTGCATATTACATTTTCGTTCACTGGAAGTCCATGAAATGTATGTATGTATGCATTTCATTTTTATTTAATAGTTCTTGTTTGTCAACAGAACACACGAATGCCTTGAACATGGGTGGCTCCTCCATTTGAGCAGCAGAGTGTTGCCCCACAAGCTCCAGACCTGAAAAGTAAAACGGCAAAAAGGTTTACTTATTACTGCTTTATTTTTCAGCTACCCGCCCTACACTAAGTATCTGGACGGGGCAGGGCCAGCACTGCAGAGTGGCAGCTGCAGGGTACTGTGGGGCAGATTTATGAAGGCCTTGCGCCGCCGGTGCGTCACTTTTTCCCATGTTAAAAATGACGCACCGGCGGCGCAAGCCCTTCATAAATCTGCCCCTGTGTGCTTTAAAATTCACGTCTCCTCGGCAGGCCATCTTGGGATGGACAGCCAGACATATGCATTTTAAAGTTCTCTACCATATCTGTCTTAGTCAGCTGGGTTATAGAAAGTGCAGGCCTCCTGTGCCCTTAGAAGCTATGGAAGAGCCTGCTCTAGCCAATCCTGGCGCTTCTTTCATGGTCTGAAAGCAGCTAATGTGAAGAAAACATATGAACATCACTGTGCTTAATGTGTTTTCGTCCTGCTATTCTTCATTACAGGTGTTAAAATTGTAATTTCCCAGTTAAGGTGTGGTAATAACCTCTAATGTTAGTAATACCGATCAAGTGTTACCAAGCCTTACTATGGGCCATTTGTAATGAGGAACTTAGTGACCGGGCAAAAACTGGAAATGACCACCAGTCTCTGCAAGCAAAGAAAGAGACTTGCTACAGACTTTTTTCTTCTGAGCATTACAATTTAATGGATTGGTACCAATGGAGTTTCCCTATAAAGATTTGAAGGCTGTAGATAATTGTAGGTGGTGATAACATTATAAGAAAACAAGCACAAAGAAATAATTTTCATCAAGTCATCGGCGTTTCACAGCTTTCATCTTTTGGATACATCTTTACATAAATATAATGGCTCTCTTTTAAAAACTCATGTTTGAATTATATGTAATACTGCTTACCCTTAATTTTAATGTAATTTCCAGATTTTATCACATTGTTTTGAATATAACTTGCTTCTGAAAGTCAATCGTGTCCTGTGATGAGAATTGCATTCATATTTACAGCCCCACACCAGTACCCTGGCAACTGTATTTTGGATTTGTTATAGATGTCAGAGAAGACAATACACAGACCTTGGTGAAACAAGAAATTCTTGTCAAATGTGGCACGAATGAAAGCAGTAGTTTTAAATTTGTGCTAAATGGAGAGTCAAGCGGGCACTGGAGGCCATACACTAGCCAAAGAGGAAGGAAAGCAGTTAATGTATGCAAGCAGTGTGTTCTGGGATGTTGTGTGTTAAACATGTCAGCCTATTGGTGGTCTTCCCCCAAAATGTTTGCCTCAGCACCTCCATTTTTTGCTGCATTTTTTGTTGTTGGCCTAAGGACTCTTCACACTCTACCACTGCAAACCAGTGATAACATACTTGTGTTCCTTCCCTAAAATATGATTACATTTCCTTATACCCAGTTGGCATATTTAATGAACCTATAAGCCTCTTTTAGAGTGGTGTACCATATACGTAGGGCCTGTAAATTAAATTCCACTGATGGGCCTGCAACACTGATCATGCCATCCACTTAAGCAGCACCCTAAAACATGCTCCTGGTCTGTCACGGCAGCCTAAATGCAGTTTTTAACTACCATTTTCAGTTGGCATTCAAATCTCCTTGCCAAGACTTAAACTACCCTGTTATTACATACAAGGCATCCATAAGGCAGGCCTCAGGCAGCCCTTTGGCAGGGTGTTGTGTAACTAAAATGTTGGACATGTACTTTTAAGTTTTACATGTCCTATTAATGAAAAGGTCCTAAATTTATTTTTCACTACTGTAAGGCCTACCCCTCCCATGGGAGTACATTGGCAATTCGTTATTACATTTAATATTCTAGAATTTCTAATTTAGAGGTTGTAGCTATTTTAAGTTTGCTGTCTTTGGAATTGTGTTGAAGAGCCCATTTTGTAATGTTAAAGTTGTATGTTTGATCACAATTTTAAAAATGCCTCTTTTAGAAAGTTGCAAAAACAAAAGCAAAATGCAAAAACAACAATTGAATGGACAGAATGCAGAACAATGTCATACATTCACCCCAGTACAGAGATCTGGGCCTAAATCCATAGTTTTTTTGCACTCCACACCACCCCAGGTCAGACATGGCTATATGCAAATCAGCCTTGACCCTGTGCCTCATGGTATCATTCCAGCCCGAACTGCCAAGCCATGTCTTTCCTGGACCGGAATCAAGCATCCAAGGACCGGTTTCTGGCTATCAGCCTTCATCAGCCTGGATAGCTTGACTCCAGTGGTGTGGAGAGCATGGGACTCACGTCTGCCAATAGGTCTAGCTTTATAGGAGTATTGCATAGTAATGTAAAGCATTTGAAGTAGATAGCATGGGAATGGATGTTTTTTGTGTGAACTGTAGAATAATATTGCTGGAGTTAAAAGGTCATTTGACAGTTGCATTGTCAAGCCAGTTCTAAATCTTGATGTGAGTTAATAATTGCCCTCCTCCCATATGTGCTACTGCCAGAGAAAACACCATCAATTAACTAGGTATCTAAGACACTATAATAGCTTTACAATGTCATGTGTGAGCCCCTGAAAATTCAAGCTGATACAGCTGTATAATACAGCAAAATGATCACAGCTGTGTGGAGGGCAAGCACTTTTTTTAAGCACACAACTCCTGCCCAATCAAATCACATAGTCCAGGCTATCAACATGTGGATGGAACCACAGCCCTTCTCCTAGTGATTCTCACATAATTTTCTGGAGACACCTGCACTCTCAAGCCAAATCATAAAAAAGGCTCAACGTGGGTGTAGAAAACCTCAGTAGCTAAAGGGTTAAGAATGACCTAGAGTATGCATTTCCTACTCAATGCTGATTTCTTTGTGTCCAGGTTGCCACTATTGCTTAGGGTCACTTTATCATGTTTTCGAAAAAATATTTTTTTTAGCATCCTCAGCCCCATTTTTTGCTGAATTTTGTTTGCTAGTTTTTAGACTCTGCACACTGGGGGGCTGATGTCCAATGCCCAGTGTATGTGCCCTGAACCCTAAAACTGTAGGCTTCCCTGATTATCGTGTTTAACTCTCATATAGGGCCATATTATATGGTGTATAAACTGCCCCCATGGCATGTAAAGTTAAATGTCACTTCTTGATATTTAGCACTTACTGTGCCATATACTATTGCAACAAGGAAACAAGGACAACATGGCTTCAGGCCTAATACTCTAGTTTGACTTCTGCAATGTAAGCCTGCCTTGTTACCTGTTAAAATAATCTTTTTTTAACAGGCAAAACCACCCTTTTAAATATTCCTTTATGTAAGCTTTGTAGCCGAGAGGGTGGGGTGCATGATATTTAAAAGTAGGAAGTGTAGAAAATCATTATTAACATGTTCCGAAAGTGACATGTCCCTAAAAGTGATTTTCATTGTAGCAGTCCTATCTAGACAACCAGTGTACAGATTTAAATACTAACAGTATATCTCAGAATGGGACGACCAAGAAAAATAATGAAACCACTATTTTAATAGGCATTAAAAACACAATTCAATGGTGAAGTCTGACTTTAACTCAATATTAAGGAAAATTAGCTTTTTTAAAGTTACTGTTTGCTTGATGGGGTTCCAGAAGGGTAATTAGCATGAGCCTCGGTCAATGTCAAGCCTGTGCCCAGCCCAGAAAAGGATGTGATAGAAGTCTGAATATCTTTACAGGAGCACCCAATAGGCTGACCTGAATGGGCAGAGGTTACTACTTTGAACTCAGAAGAATATGCAGGGTTGGGCCGGTTGGTGTTCTGTTGACACTACAGTATCAAATTCTGCCTCACAGGTCTGGTGAGCGGAACTTGAAAGGGAGAGACCAGGATCCCAGGATAATTCTTATGTTTCCTGTGCCTGGTTGCTGAGGAACTCTGCTTTTGTCCTACCAAACGTCTGTCTCTGGGTTTGTTGTGAGAAGAGTGCCTGCTTCAAACTGGATTTTAATGTTACATGTAGGAGGACACTAGGATTACCATAGTATGCTTCCCACTTACCCCTCCAGACTTGGACCCCAGGTTTAGTGGGGCTTAATACCTTAATAATCTTGGATTTGCTTTGACACATTGCATTTTGGGCATGGTTGCAGCAAAGCAAATTGTAACTACAGCAACATTGGGTAGGTCAATTCCTGGAAGCATTTACTCCATTGGTCAGAGAAGAACTAGAAGTGTTGGAGCATGTCCCCCACCCATAGGAGTGTGGGCCCTACAAAGCTGAATCCTCACCCGTCCTACCTCTGATGACTTCTGGCCATGAGAGTCTCTAAGTGCTCCCCCAGGGGACCTGGGGGCCTTGGAAGAATACTTTTGTGGTTGTTTGGATATCTAAAGAAATTTGGGAACTTTTTGCTTCAGACCTTGAAGGGGACCAACCCTAAACGTATCTGATTGGCAGTTCCATAGAATCAGATTGAGATTTCGCTTAACCCTGTGTGGAGAAAGAAGAGTTTTTTTCCCAGAAAAACAACAAAGTGCTTTTTCAGATTGGTATTTAAAAATATTCCAGACTACCAGCCAGTTGCGGGGATAATCTATGTTTTGTACAGGACCAGGGCCCTATTGCAGTCGACCTAAAATCACACCTAGGTTCTGTTCCACCACAACCATTGGCCACAAGTAGCACTTAGTGCTTTTTGGTGCTATTTTCCCTTTAATATTTACAAATTCATGCGTCTGATCCCCTTTATTAGAGTTGTGTTGTTTTTGGTGTCATTATAATAACCACATATTACTATAATTTTATAATTTCGAGTGAGAGCTTTATGGTGTTGTGTATTCAACTCTTTAACTGATTTGGTATTTCTAAATACTTTCCACATTTTCTCAAAGTTAAACCTGACTTCCCTATGCAATAGTTATCGGGGATTGAGCTCAGGCTATGAAACCTTTACCTATACCTAACAAATTTGTGACCTTAGTCTTAATATTGGTGATGGGCTAGCATCCACCCCCAATTAATATTTCATTTTCTCACGGTGGTGTTCTCAGTGAAGCCCTAATTATATGCTTCACAAATATATTTTCCATATACTTCACATATATAAAGCAATGTTTTTCAAGTATTCTGTAAATATGAACTTTAAATATGTACTTTCTTATTATTGTTCAAACACTCAACAAAGTTTTGTACCAAATAGATATTTTTCTTTTCATTAAAGAAAGTACAGCATATGTTGAGACAAACTTTGACCCAGGCACTAAAAGCTATGTTCTTTCCCTGCAACAGTAAGCAAGACCCAGCAAGAGATGTGAGCGATCTCAGCGAGACAACCTTTTCAGAGAAGTAAGAAGATGTCACGTAGAGGACCTGCTGAACCACCTTCCATTGGTGCGTCTATTTCATACTTAAAACGTCCCTCTTGGTGTGATATGTCATCATAAATGAGCGAATAAGTTCTCTTTTTGTGATTTACGTTGCCAGTGCACTCCTACTGCTTGAGAATTTACTGAAAATGGGGTGAAACATTCACAAACAATTGTCAATTAATAAGAAAGTCACATATTTGTAATCCGTGATATACAAAGCACGCTATTGTAAACAAAAGTGTTAGAAGTGAAATAGATAAATATTTGATGTTAGGGAGTGGATTAAGATAAAAATGGTTTCAAGCAAAGGGATACATGAAAACCAGAAATGGAAATACTAAAGGGCTATTTATATGACTGGAATGGCAAGTCTCAAAAAGTGAAAATTAACTCAATCTAAATCTAAATATTTTTAAGAAAAAGATTTAAAGATATAAGAAAAGTATATAACATCAGTGGAATTAAAATGCAGCAAATAACAGAAACAGATTTAATGAAAGATATTGGGATCTAGCAAAAATGCGACATTGTCTGCTAATATATTTTTAGCAGTTAACTTTCCTAATTCTGCATCATAATACTGAAAGCTTACTAACATGGTGTTCCTCCAGGATGCTGCTGCCAGCTCGTTAGTAGCAGGAGTGATGCTAAGGTAAATCACATGACTGGAATGTTTGTGTCGATAGAAAGGAGCCAGACAGGCAGGTTTACCTGTGCTCGTCTTCCACCGCAGCGCTTTTGTGAAAGGATTGGATGTGAGCGACTTAGGCAGTTTTCTGTCATTCATATAGGGCTGAATCTGCAGGCTAATGCAAAAGCACATCCAAAGTTTAATCTTCTTCATTCCAACCATTGGATGGTCACAGTGATCATATTAGCATGATGGGTTGTTCCACTATAAAGAGTGAGGAATGCCCTTGACATATAAGGAAGAAGCACCAGTTACTTCATCTTAAAGTCCAGAGTGCCAAGCAGCAAAAACAGACAAAGCCCTTAAAAACAGATGAAAGATTAACCACGATGTCTTTGTTAATCCTTATTATTCAATGACAATTACATTCTTCACGAATGCCAATGAGACACTCTCAATTGCATTCTTAAGGCCAAACATCACAAACTAAATGTTACCACGTAGAAAAATCGCCTAAGCACATGGAGAATGTTGTGGGTACTTTTTGTTTCCCCATTCACCTACATGTGGGTCTGAAAGTTTTCAACAGAAAGGATCAACAATATATTTGGAGAAATCACCTAACAACTAGCTCCTTTCCACCAGTGCAGCAAGAATGTGAGATGTGTGTCAAGAGAGTCTTGTGTAAAGAAGGTGAAACTTAAAAAACAAATAAATGAACGTTTACTCCTTAGATGCACTTGTAGCACCCTGAAAAGTGTCTCAAAACCCTATGACTTGTTTCTGCTCAGGACCTTGCTAGCACCTCGGGCCCGTGGTAAATCATGCCTGTGCAGTCCTTGGCCTCAATATTGACAATGTACTATAGTATTTTGGTTGTCAATCCTAATTTTCAGCAGCTTCCTAAACAGAGACCATAATGCACTGTTATCTACCAAAACAAAGCTCAATAGAAATGATCACGGCCTTCAGCCACTCACTGCAAATTAGTTATGTAAACAACATTTATTTGAGGTTCAATTTGCTGAATGCTTAGGAAGATTTTTTTCATTAAGAATATGTGGTGTCTTCTGCACATATAAATGAGAATCATACACAGAGTTGAAGTCAGGTCCGGTTTATTCACCTCAGCCATCAAAAGCTTCCAGTAACTGAAAACCAAAGAATCTTCACAGTAGAATTCTACATGGAACAAAAAGGTAAGATGCTGCATGGAACTGAGCATGATGTCACACATCTTCCCTCTTTACAACAAATAATATATTTAACAAAACAAAAGAGAAGAGAACAAAAGAAAAAACCAACATGGTCCTTAATATGTAAGAGTAATTAACAAACACAGTCCTTAATATACAAAGGTAACCTACGGATCCTCTGACTCCTCTATGACATTAAAGGTCAAGGAATGTGAACCCATCAGAGAGGAATCAGCATTAATTGACGAGGAAGAAGAGCAAGTGAGACTTCTAGGACTAGAGGATGAAACCAAATTAGAATTGACCAACACCACCCGGCTCTTATTCCAAATTCTGCCATCATCAGTTTTCACAGCATTCTTGAAAATGTTGACAACTTTTCTGACTTTAGTGTACTTTGACCAGGGTTTACAACCTACACGTGCCCTAATCTTTACATGATCACCAACATTCCCATCATTAGATAGTGCACTTTGTTAAGATCAAAATACAATTTCCTTTTCAACTGTTTATCAAGTTCTCTTTGTCTCCTATCACCTAGTTCATTATCTTTCAAGCCTTTATTCATACTCTTACATCCTGGACATAACTTAGAGTTTGAAGCTCTACCCTTGAATAACTCAAAGGGAGATCTTCCTGTGGTCATATGAGGAGACATGCGATAAGCAGTGATCCTGTTTTGCAAGACAGATTTCCAGTTCAAGTTATTTCCCCTAGCCAATTGTATGCTTTCTATTAAAGTCTTGTTAACCCTTTCCACAGCCCCATTAGTTTCTGGATGGTAAATAGAACTTCTCTTATGGTTAATACCACAATCTTTCAGATAGGACTGGAATTTAGAAGAACAACACTGTGTCCCATTATCAGGGAGAATGCAATTGGGAAAGCTTTCCCTCTTAAATATTTCCTCCAAGAACCTTATGACATTCGTTGACGAAATATCTCTGACAGAAGTCACTTCAACCCATCTAGAGTAAAGATCAAGAACAACTATCAAATAAGGAGTGTCACTAACACAATGCAAAGGTCCAACAATATTAATAGCTATCTCATCCCAAGGATGATCAGGTAAACTCCTACAGGCCATGGGCATTTGTTTGATTTTGAATATTTTATCACTAGTACAAGACTCCAGACAATCACAAACTATCCTCTCAACCTCCTTATTCATCCCTGGCCACCAGAATTGCATTCTCAAAAACTCTTTCATTTTCACGATACCAAGATGTCCAACATGTGCAAGATTAAGAAGCCTACTACGCACTCTCAATGGTGGAACAAACTTTGTACCCCGAACAAGCACACCATCAATAACAGACAATTCATCACCAACTAAGGACCATGGCTTCTCAAGATGTCTGTTCTTTCCCAATAGAAGCAACTCAATAACTTTTGTGATTTCAAGATCATTACCAATTTCGATTTTCCACTCAGACTCATCTATCGTACCCAAAGTGATTTCGTAGACATATATGACATCATCCACCAGACTTTCTTCATCCAAATCAGAACTCTTTTCATGTACTAAACGAGAAAGTCAATCAGCAGATTTGTTGATTACAACTGGAATGTAATCAACATCAAAATCAAACTCTTGAAGTGAAATAATCCACTTCTTAATCCTTGAAGAAATGGAATCCAGGCCTTTTTTTGAAAACACCTTTTTTAAAGGTCATGGTCTGACAGGACCTTCACTTTGGTACCCCAAACCAAATTTATAAACTTCCTTAATGCCCAAAAGATGGCCCAAGATTCTGTCTCGATTACAGAATAATTTATCTCCGAGCCCCTCAAACATCTCGAAGCACAATTAATCAAACGTTCAACGCCACATTTCTTTTGAAGTAACACCGCTCCTAAACCTTTGGCACTAGCATCAGTCAAAATGATAGTCCCTTCACCTGACACAAAAGCATGCAAGTACGGGGCTTTCTTCAATTCCTCCTTGATAAAGATAAACTCTCTAGCACGCTCAGTACTCCAAACAAAAACAACACTTTTGCAGCAAGCCCGGGGAAAACATGGCGGCCGCTGGTTAAGCGGCCGTAGTGCTCCGTAACGAGCTCCCGGTGGAGACCCTCGGTTAAACAAAGAAATGCAGAATAACGTCTGCACACTTTCCGATAGCTGAGACCTGGCATAAACGGGCTTTTTCCTTTCCCTCACCGAATCGAACCGGAGGCTTTTTGTCACGGGGGATGTTCTCCCGGTTCATCGAGTCTGAGGCTGTTTCCAAGTCGCCGTCAGTCCGCTCTCTGTTCGAGTGCAGAGCTGAAGCTGAGGGCGGGGTGAGCGCGGGCTGCCGTCGGCTGTTTGGCAGCGTTGAACTCTGTCCTGAAAGCAGTATTGCTTTGGAAACACCAGCAATTTTACAGCGGCAGGAGCAAGAGCTTTGGAAGCATTTACAGCGTGAGATAAGTAATCTGGGTATTAATCTCAAGGAAGTCTCTAAAGCGGTAAGCCTTTTTTTTTGGGAACAGTGGCCCCTCATACAGTACTGGGATCTTTCTGGGAGGTTTCTGCAGCCACAGTTATTTGAATTAACTGGTGTATTTAAACATCCTGAGCAATTACAACTTCCACTACTCCGTATACAGTTAGCAGCGCTGGAGCTGAGGAGAGGGAGGTTGCTTAGAAGTCTGGGGCAGCCACACCACGCAGTGACTTCGGATAAAATTCTGCATAAACCCCCAGAACTTGCATCTAAACAGCTGCAAGTACAGCCATTTCATATTCCTGTACCTGCAGTATCTCCGGACCTGGAAGCTGTAGAGGGGGCAGACAAGGGGAGTTTAATTTCTTCTGACCCCTATATTACAACTTTGGCAGGACAAGGGGTGCCAATAAAAGTATCAGTCACTTCCGATACTATCCCAAAAATACAGGCCCCTCTCAGTAAGACTAAAGTTACCAACAAAAGAGGGCGGAAGAAGAAAATTGCTTTGTTAGATGATAAGGTTGAGATATCAGCTGTATCTAGTGGGTTGGGTGACTATACCCCCGCAGTTGAAAATAAAAAGTCCTCCTCTTACCTAAACACAGAGGTCAAAGGAAGAGGCACCAAATATGGTTTGAAGCCCAAAAATAAGACAAAATCTAAGACGCAGGAAAACAACAGAGCTGAGAAAAAAGCTAAGATTACCCCTTCCCTACGATCCTACTTCAAAGTCATTCCCCAAATACTGCAGCTACCAGGGGATCACGCTATGTCAGCTGGCTCTGAAGTGGTAACTTCTCCCCAAATGGATAAGATGTCTCTGGCACAGGATTCTGACCTTATAGACGCAATAAAGGCTATGGATCAAAGAACAGAAGAAGCGGGTATAGAACATGAAGCTAGAGGTCTATGCCTACAAGATGGAGTAAGAGACGGAGATAACGAAGGAGGATCAGGCTCACAATCTTCGTCAGCCCGGGTGGAGGTGATATCAGGCCCCATATTACAAGACTCAGAAGATTTGTCTGATATTGAGGTACCTCTCAGCAGCTTTAATGAAGCCGGAGCCGGAGCAATCGGGGGAGATCTTCCCAATCAAATGAACTATTCTCTAGACTCCCTCACTGATCAAACCAAGTTTGCAGACAATGGCGACATAACGCCAGCTGCTATACTAGGTATGTTTTCAGCCCTCACGTTAGAAATAAGGAAGGGCTTTGCAGAGTCTTCAGCAAACTTGGCTGCGCATCAAGCAGAAATAAGAAGCTACTGCGAATCCCTAGAAAATAAAATTGAGGGACTTACTATAAGAACGGGAGTACTGGAGGAGACTACAGGAACACTCTCAATGTACTTGGACCAGGCTAAAGTAGACATCCAGAAGCTCTCCAGAGAGGAGCAAGCGCTCAGTGATAGGATGGAGACCTTGGAAAACAAAGCGAGGAGGGGGAACCTACGAATCTTGAATGTGCCTGAAGGTTCAGAGGGCTCAGACTTAAAACAATATATAACAGGCTTGTTAAAAGAGTCCCTAAATTTAGACCTCTCTATGGAAGAAATAGCACTGGACATTCAAAGAATCCACAGGGATCCCTTTAGACAAAATCCCCAGAGATCCAAACCCCGTAAAATTCTTGTAAATTTTCACACATATGTTCTGAAAGAACGAATTCTTAATCTTGCTCTAAAGCAAAAATCGCTGGTTGCAAAGGGGGTTACTTTCCTAATAAGGTCTGATCTCTCAAGAATTACCCTGGAGAAGCAATGGGAGTTTGGGAGGCGCCTGGAAGCGTTCAGAGCAGCGGGTGCCTCAGCTCAATTAACATTCCCTGCTGGTATGAAAATAATGTATAATAATAAAATGACTAACATTAGAACAGTACAGGCAGCGGATGAATTACTAATGCAGATGGGAAGCAGTAAGAAATCTTAGGACTCAGTCAATGTGTTAATGACTCACGGCCATCTCTCGATTTCTCTGAGTTCTTTGCATAAATGTTATTTTTAAAAAAAAAAAAAGGGGAAAAGGGAGAAAAAAGAAAAAAAAAATATGTATATATATATGTATGTATATGTGTATATATATATATATAAATAAATAAATAGGGGAAAAAAGTGAAGAAGCAGAAGGGGAAAAAAAAAAAAAAAACACTTTCTCCCCTCGAGTTATCAATCAATATAATTATTTCAGAGTCACTATTAGTTAGGTCTAATTAACTTATATGTTTTGCAACTAAATGGGTGGGGTCTCTATCCGGGAGTTCATGGAGGGGCGCTATCAACCGGACATTGCACCGGTTAGATATCGCAAGGGTTTTCCAGGGAAAGGGAGGGGGGAGGGTGGATGGCACATAGTTAGGGTAGGTGGTGGGGGGTGGAAAAAAAGTAAAAATGTCCTCAAAAAGCCAAGGTATAATAGTCTTGATAGTAAAAATCCGAAATTACCACTTTATGTAACAAGCTTTAGACAAGTATGGGTTGGTCTAGCCTTATCTTTTTATCTCTCTCTTTTGTCCTTTTTGTTAAATATTTATGTTGAAGATGATTAACATAAAATATTTCTCATGGAACGTTAATGGCCTGCGCACCAAACCAAGGGCAAACAACATTATGCAATATATACGAGATCTGGATGCGCAGGTCATTGTTCTGCAAGAGACTCATTTAACAAACTCTGAGTCGATTGATTTATTTAAAAGAAATAAGTGGATAGAATTTGTGGTTTCCACTACTCAGACAAGTAATATTAGAGGGGTATCTATAATCTTTAAAAAAGTAGCTAAAGCTAGGCTTATATCCCAGCAGGTCGACACAGGAGGAAGATGGGCCATAGCCTCCGTAGCAATAGCGGGATCTCAAACCACAATTCTAGGATACTACGGGCCGAATCAGGATGATCCTACGGTAATGGAGACTATGTTTTCACATTTACTCTCCTTTCCTGAGCCAACTATTATAGCAGGTGATTTTAATATCGTCCTAAATCCAGCTTTGGACAAATCCCCTAATAGTCGATCCTTACCTTTGTCCAAGTCCAGGTCAGTGCTGCAATCTGCAATGAGAACCTACGGTTATGTAGACATATGGAGGGAAAGGTCTGGGGATCAGCAAGGAGTGTCTTTCCGAAACTATAAATATAAACACCAATCAAGGATCGACTTTATCTTGATTAGCCAACGGCTGGTTGAACAGGTGAAATCCATTGAATATTTACCTCTTCATCTTTCAGACCATTCTGCTGTACTAATGGACCTAACCTATGTAATGGAGAGATTGCCCTCCAGATGGTCCTTTGATCGTTCTCTTCTTTCTTCATCTGAGGACATATTATATCTGAAAAGAGAAGCACACTTTTTCTTTTCAATCAATAATGATTCAGCAGCAACAAGAATTGTCTGGGACTCGTTCAAAGCATTTCTAAGGGGTCTTATTACAACGAAAGTATCTCACAAAAGGAAGCAATATAAAGAACAAATCCTGTCTATAGAGGTAAGGATAATAAATCTCCAAGGTGTAATTGATAGTAATTCCGGGCTAGATGAATCCGTTATAAACAATTATAGGAAAGAAATGGCGACTTTGAAGGCCAATCTGGGATCAGTACTGAATCTTAGACTACAGCAGAGATGGGAAGCAAGTAAATTAGCCCATTTCGAGTATAGTGAAGGCGCTGGAAAAATGCTTGCATGGAAGTCTAAATCCGATCGGGTCAGGAACAATATTTCAAAAATCAAGGTAGGCAATGATTCCTTAACATCAGATACTGAAATTAGAAGGGCCTTTAAGGCTTTTTTTGAGTCTATCTATAAAGAGGATATTGTAACTCGATCTGAGGAGGTCGATGATTGGCTAAGCCATATTAACCTACCTAGACTTACACAGGCTCAGTCTCAAGCATTGGATGACTCTATCACGGAGGGTGAAGTTAGGGCCGCTATAAAAAAAAGCAAGAAGGGGAAGGCAGCGGGGCCTGACGGCTTACCAGCAGAGATCTACAGATTGTTAGAAGATGAGATTGCCCCGTTCCTTACTGAGATGTTTAATAAGATCCTTCTTGAAGGCCAGACTCCCCCTTCATCATGGGACAAAGCATCCATCACACTTATATTAAAACCTGGGAAGCCTAGAGACGCCTGCGAATCTTATAGGCCCATATCAATCCTGAATGTGGATTATAAAATTTTTACCACTATATTAGCCTCTAGATTAGCCTTGGTAGCCCCTGCAGTTCTACATGCAGATCAAAAAGGATTTGTCAAAGGCCGACAGCTCTATGAATTGACATACGAACTTATAGGGGCTATGGATATAGCAGTGACACATAGTTTACCCTTGACCGCCCTCACTCTGGATGCGACCAAGGCCTTCGACAGGGTTAATTGGGTGTACCTGTCGAGGGCCCTGGCTAAATTTGGAGTGGGGAGGAGATTTCGTCATACTGTAAGTCTATTGTATACCAATCCATCGGCTAGCCTATTGATTAATGGTGAATTGTCAGACCCCTTTAATATAACACGAGGGACGCGGCAGGGATGTCCGCTTTCCCCGCTTCTGTTCGACTTTTACATTGAACCTCTCGCACAGCAACTGAGAAGAGAGAATGCGATTGTCCCTTTTCATCATAGTGGCTGGGAAAAGAAGGTAGCATTATATGCCGATGACCTACTTGTTCTCACATCAGACGTGACAACTGCACTCCCGGTTATATTTGAAATTGCCAAGGGGTTCGGGAAATTATCAGGCTACCAGATCAACACATCAAAAACAGAGATGTTGGTCTGGAATGACAACCCTAGCTCCTTGGAAATACAGGAGAGCGAGTCGCTTCGATATTTAGGCGTGAATATCACAAAAGATATCAATACCCTCGCCACATTAAATATGACAGCAATCATTAAACAATGTAGAAAATTATTGCAAGCATGGTCGCACCTGCAATTATCCTTGATAGGGAGGGCTAATCTTGTGAAAATGGTCATTTTGCCTAAAATTTCTTTTCTTTTTAATACTATTCCCCTTTACTTTAACCAAACTCAAATAACCAAAATACAATCAGAAATCACCTCTTTCATTTGGAATAAAAAACTACCTAGAATAGCTTGGAAAAAGCTTAGACGGCGTTGGAAGAAGGGAGGAATAGCCGCACCAGATTTAAAATTATACTTGTGGGCTTTTCAGCTATCTCACATACGAATGCTTCTAAATAAACCTGCTGATTATGGGATAGGATTAATGTTTTCGGCAATGCTAAATAGGGAAGGCCTCAGTCAGACGGGATTTTTATTTAAATTCGGCAACCAGAAGTTCTTCAAGAAGATCAAGTTGAAGGTCCTGTATGGCTTGGCTAAAACCTGGTCTGAGCTAATTAAACCTATTAAACAGGGATACTACTGCGATAAAACACCACTTTGGGGGCTGCCGGATAGTCCAGCCTGGTTGGAAGATTCCTTAGCTAATCCCTTGAGAGAAGCAGGCCTCAAAGAATGGGGGGATCTCTTTTATGAGGGGGATCTGCTTTCGTGGGAGTATTTACAGAACAAAATAGGTCCAACCTTTTCAAGGTTTAAATACATACAAATCAGAAGTTGGACACAGACATATAACGATCCACAATCCAAACGCAACAAGTTTCCACTTGGAGGGCACAGCCAACTAATAACTAACCTGGTTGGTACCCCCCCAGCAAAACATGAGATTTCACAATGGTATAGACTCCTTCTAGATGAATCTGATGGGGAATTTGAGTTACCAACTCAACTTTGGGCCGATGTAATTTTGACTCAAGACGTACAAGAACTCTGGTCTACCTCATTTGAACTTTTAATAAATTTGGTGAAACCCTCATGGTTACGTAGAAACCATCTCTTTACCCTTCACAGGGCGTATTATTCCCCCCAAAGATTATCTAAATTTACCTCAGGAACCTCAGCGGCATGTGCAAGATGTGGTTTGATGGCAGCCTCAGATATCCATATGTTTTTTGAGTGTCCCCGTATAACACCTTATTGGGAGGCCATAGGTAAGACTCTCACGGCATCATTAGGTACCCCAATTAGTATAGATTTACCATTAGCGATCTTTGGAGTTCTGAGGACAACTAAAAACATAGCTAGAAACCTGGTCTTCTACACGATCCTTTTAGCAAGAAGAGAGATCTGCAGGAGATGGAAGGATTCCATCCCCCCTTCCCACGGGGACTGGCTGACATCAACGCTACAGACTGCACGCATAGATCTAGCCAGATCAGGAAACCAATGCAAAAGGACCTTTTGGCATTCGATTGTATGGTCTCAATAAAGACCGGGGTTTTTTTTTTTTTTTTTTTTTTTTTTTTTTCCCCCCCGGGTCCAATGATTATACTACTATGGTGCCAACTCAATCGTATCCGGTCAGATCCCGGCCCTGGCCCAGCAGTAGGCCTCCCCACTGGTAGCCTAAAAGAATTTCAAGCTGAGACAGTTGCGGGATCTGTGGCTCTCCTCTCGAATGAAATGATTCCTTCCAGTTACTATACTGTGTAAACTTGTCTGATGCTTATTCTAAATGGCTTTCAAAAACCATGGTGGATATGAGGACTAAAAAAAAAAAAAAAAAGATAAAAAAAAAAAAACAACACTTTTGCCTGTCAACCTCCTAAGGTTTTGTGTCATATCTGCATACACCGGAATGAACTTAGAGTAAAATTCTACCATTCCTAAAAAAGACAACAACTCCTAGAAGGCTCAATAATGTTCTCAATGCAGTCAACAAGCTCCTTTTTAGGTAAAACACCCTGTCCAGGGATACAATGACCTAGATAGATGCAAACTTACATTTCTCTTTTTTGAGGGTCAAACCAGCTTTTCTAGGACATTAAAAAAATGCACAAAACCTTGAGTAATGCTCTGCCTTGGTGCTACCACAAATCAACAAATCAACTTGATAGCACTTCACACCTGTTCCAATGGGAGTGACAAAGGCCGTAAAATCCTGCGAAGACTCATCTAATTTCACCTGATGATAGGCTGATGCAATATCAAGGGTGCTGAAGTACTTTGCCCCCACCAAAGTGCCAACCAACTCATCTATGTTGGTCAGTGTAAACCTATCAACAACTATGTAGTATCCTGCATTTATATTGTAAGGTATTTTACCCCCTTGCTCAGTCAGTGCCTGTGCTCTGACTCATTAGAATGTTGGAGTCTGAGGATGCCTCAGAATGTTGGGACTCAGAGAGGTGAAGTGACAGTTGGTCATGGGCTGAGCATCTGACAGGCAGCTCCTGTTTGGGCTCTGATTTACAACTTAACAACTTGATGTTCTAAACTTTACTACTTGTTATCTTCATGAAAAAAGCATCCTGAATTACAACCTACCTGCGTGGACCATAGTTTTAATTTGGCAATGATTAGGTTAGCATTAACTGAAGCCATCTTGCCTTTAGCGACTATCTTGTCCGTTTTGCGGAATCCATTTTGTATTTCTATCAGCCATTTTGTTTACCATGTGCTCGCCATGTGTTCTGTCTTACAACTTGCCCAATAAAATGAGGTCCGTTGTCACTCCACAAAAGCTTACAAATACCATATCTAGGGAAACACTCCTTTAGAAGCACCTTTGCTGTGGTGACAGCAGTATTATCCTTTGTAGGGTATGCCTCTCTCCATTTGTTGAAGGCACATACCACCACTAGGACATATTTCAGATTATTCCAGCGTTCAAGTTGGATGTAATCCATCTGCAAGACTTCAAAAGGTGCGGTTGGTGTAGCAAACCCTCCTGTAGGAGTCTGTGTCAATTTTCAAGGATTATACTGCCAACAGATCAAACAGGACTGTACTACTCTTTTAGCTGTGCTAGCAATTTCAGGATGCTCCCAAACTTGTGTAAGCAATTTAGTTATTTCTAGAGCGGCAACATGTGCCAGCCCATGTGCCAATTGAACCATAGATAGTAAATCGGCTGCAGGCCATTTCCACTTATTCATTTCTTTGTTACCCCAAGATCCCTCATCGTCTAACATTCCTTCTTTAGACCATTGCTCAACTTCTTTCACAGAGGCAGATCTCTGTATATCCAATACTTCCTCTCTAGCATCATGCCAACCTCAGCTTGTGATTTCACTACGTACATGGATGTAGTGCTTCGCTGCATCGCATTGTCACGGGCTACGCAGTCTGCAAAGGCATTACCTTGACCTATTTTATCAATGATTTTCTTGTGTGCGCTTCACTTCATATTAGCAACTTTCTTTGGGTATGTAAGTGCAGTAAAGAGATTATGCACTACTTCTCCATGCATTATCTGAATCCCGTGGGATGTAAGAAAGCCTCTTTCCTTCCAGAGTAGGCCAAAATCATGAACCACTCCAAAAGCATAGCGGCTATCCGTGTAAATGTTCACACACAAGTCAGTGCTAAGTTCACACGCTCGTGTCATAGCTATTAATTCAGCAGCTTGAGCCGACTTCTGTGGTATGCGAGCTGTTTCCACTACTGTCTCAAGTGTAGTATTTGCGTAGGCAGCTGAAGTCGTGCCATCTGGTAACTTCAAACAGGACCCATCAACCCACAGTTCCCCATCTACATCTGAAAGGGGCGTATCTTGCAAATCAATGCAACCCTTTGTCTGTTCCTCAGTAAGGAATATGCCATCGTGAGGCTCCTTTGACTGAGACTGAGTCGCAGGATATGGCAACAAAGTAGCTGGGTTCAGTGTCGCGCACCTCTTCAATGTAATATGCGGTGCTAACAGTGTCAATTCGTATCCTGTCAAGCGAGCACTAATTAATTGTTGTGTCTTAGTCTGATTCAAGAGGGCATCTACTGCATGGGGTACTAGCACCAACAGTTTGTGTTGCAAAACTATCCCTTCACTCTGACGTATGGACAGAGCTGTCGCTGCAACTGAACGGAAGCATCTAGGCAACGGGATCAAGAATTGCAGAAAAATATGCACAGGGACGCTGCTTGTTACTGTGTGTCAATACTAAAACTGACAATGCGCTTCCATCTTTCTTGTGTACATAGAGTGTAAAAGCCTTCATGTAATCTGGTGTGCCTAACACTGGTGCAGAGCAAAGAGCTTGTCTTCACTGAAAAAAAGCATTTTGGCATTCATCTCTCCATGGAAGGGGGATCAGAGTGTTTTTAGTCAAAAGCGCTAGCAAGGGTTTAACAATGTATGAAAAACCCAATATCCATTGCCTACAAAATGAAGTCAAACCAATAAATGCACGGGCATCTTTCTGTGTGGAAGGTACTGGAGTGTCTAAAATTGCTTGAATGCGATCTGGTGTCAGTGGACGGCCCTCCTTAGACAGAAGGTGACCTAAGTAGGTTACCTTCGGTCTACAATATTTCAATTTCTTTCATGATACTTTATAATGATGCGTAACAAGAAAAGAAAGCAAGGACAAAGTACACTTTCACACAGCTCAAGCATATCAGCTGCCAACAAGATGTCATCGACATATTGTATGAGAGCCACTCCTTCAGACAAAGTAAAGGAATCGAGTTGTTGTTTTAAGGCTTGACTATAAATACTCTGACTCTCAGTGTACCCTTGAGGAACTCAACAAAATCTGTATGATCGATTATTCAAAGTGAAACCGAACAAGTATCGGCTACAGGATGAATAGGAATCGAGAAGAAAGCATTCTTCAAATCGATTACAGAAAATGTAGTTGCTGTTAGAGGGACCAGTGTAAGTAATGTCGTTATGTCAGAAACCACAGGGTACTACGGTACAATAATCTTGTTGACTTCTCTTAAACCAATGATAAATCTATAAATCCTAGTGTCAGTATCTTTTGTTAAAATGGGAAGAATCGGACTGTTGCAATCATTGTAAGAAACTTCTTCCACAACCGCCACCTTATTCACATCATGTACAGTGCGTGTGAGTGCTTCTTCTCCTTCTCGAGAAATTTTATACTGAGGCAATCTTGGCAATGAAGCACCCTCCTTGAAACTAATATGCACTGGTGGAATAACCATTTGCCCTACATCGGTGTCTGAAGTAGCCCACAAGGTACTAGGGAGGGAAGCTAATGCAAAGTCTTCTTTAACAATACAGGATCTCTCAATCACGGGGTGGTTGTCATTAAAAATAACCCGTACTCCTTCCGGAGAACATCGTAGCCCTGAAATATTTGAGCATGTCAAGACCCAAAATATTGTCTGGTGTGTTTGGAGAAAGCAAAAACGGACATGGAGCAGTAAACTTATCAACATGGAATGCAAGTGGTTGTGACAATGCGCTAACGGAAGGTGTTCCATCGAAACCTATCGATGTAATAGTTAAGCCAGACAGGGGAGCCCTAGGAACCAAGTGTTTAGACAAGGCGCTACGAGTAGCTCCTGTATCAACCAGAAACTGATCAGTAGAACCCAAAACATGTGCTGTAACATAGGGACCCCTCTGATCTACTGGAATTTCAACTGATTCCTTACCCCATCCTAGGCCATCCTATGCATAAGCCGAATCTTGGAAATCAGACGGCACATAGTCAGACATTTGATATTGGTTCGTCTATCAAAAGTGTAAAACCCATCCTGTCCACGTGCATTAGCATCAAACTTAGCACAATCATTTGTGCTTCCTCTAGGCCCTGAATACCCTGAACGATTTCTCATTTGTCCCCGACCACGTGGACACTGCTGAGCACACAGTACTGGACAATCAGAAAGCCAATGTCCACATTTCTTGCAGTACGCACACTGATCAACAGACAAATTTGAACGAGTATAGGAAGGAAAAGACGAACCATAGGATCCACGTCCACCTCTATCACTAACTCTAGAAGGCGTGCCATAAGCTTGAGCCAACATAACCTTTGTTTTCAACTCTTTAGACTTTTTATCCTCATTACTTTTGGCTTCTACTTCTTGTCGTTCATAATAATGAGCCATAGTTAGGAGAGAAACCGGAGAAGAGGTAGTCCATGAACTTTCACTCGCCTTTAGGCAACTAGCTATCCCTGGCAAAAGGTTTGCAACATATTTATTGACAAACAGATGCCTCCCTGTGTCATCTGTCAATGACTGGACACTAAAATCGTGGAATGCTTCTTCAAAGCGGGTGAAGAATTCAGAAACTGATTCATCTACCTTTTGCTTGCAAGACGCTAATACAGTCCAATCTAACTTTTTAGAGGGGATAATCGTCTTTAACTGAACCAATATAGCTGCCGGAAGATTTAAAATTAACTGACACGGTTTCTGTGCAGGTTCTCTATCTTCGTCTAACTGCTCTAAATCTTTCCACAATGCTCCAAATGTCGCACGATCATCGACTTTACGCACAGTTCTCCACATATCAGGCAGTAATATTAGTCCAAAAAACAAATCATTATTAGGCAAAGTCATAGTACAAGAGCTAATGGCACCCTCAACTTCCTTATAAAAGGCTGCTGGATTCTTTCGTGGATCAGGCAACGTATTTTTTTTTTAGAAGAAGTGCCAGACAGTCACACACGATCCTACAATAGCAACATGAAACAGAACCCCGGAATGAGTGCGAACACAATTAAGGACACGGGGGCAAGGCATAGGAGTCAGGATTAAAGAAAACAACACATACACGGCATGGCGAATCAGCACCCCAACCCTTAAAAACAAAACAGATTGTAGGAAACATGAAGACGACGACACTCAGAAAAAGAGGAAGCAAAGGGCCATAGAGACAAAGAAAGGACAAAGAAACAACCCGCTTCCCCCCTACCCCCCACCCTGCACCCCTGCAGAAGGCTACGGCCTACCCCCCCCAGCAGCGTGCCTATCGCCCTAAAAAGAGACCCGAAATAGAGAAGAAAGAGGAAGAAAAAGAAAGGAAAAAATACGGAGAAGGGCCATCGAGCAGACCACCCGCCCCCCCCTCCCCTATCGCGCACAGTATACAGCAGAAGCAAAGTCAGAAGAGCCACAGTAGCAAGAGTCATATAGTCAATCGGTATCATCCCCGTGGAGTGTCCCTCTAAAACACCGTCAGCCGACAATGTGTTCCATCATATCCCAGACGATTTCATCCCTGGCCTTCTCTATCAATAGTACCCACATATGGCCATTCATCAATCGGTATACAGTACAATGTGGTGGGTCCAGCCGAACCGGGCGGTCCGAGAGGAGCCATTACTCCATGGGACCTTAGCCCCCAACTCCCAGTCAAGGACGCATGGCGGAACTCCGTGCGTGGCAGCACCGATGCCGGAAACATCCCCCAGGCAGAACATATTCTCATCGGCCAGGAGGAGAAAGACACACAATCCAACAATTGTTTAAGCGCCGCCGGGGCGACCCAAACCATGGATCGGCGTTGTTTCCTCCGCCGCCGTATATATGCAGATCCAGACGAGTCACTCCCTAACACAACAGAGCAATCCAGAGCGATGCAACGGACAGGGTCCATCGGCGTCTCCACAAACACAGGCGCAGCTGGAACGTTCAACACAGACGCAAAGGCGGGCACATCGGTGCTTCCTTGCGATTCATCCCCACCCACGTGGAGTGGCGGGACAACAATGGCGGCCATCCTCCGTCCCAGTTCCCGTGCGTCCCGGATCACGGTCTTATGCAGAGTTGTTAATGCAGCCAAAACATCTCTGAACGTGGGCTCTCTCTCGAGTCGCCAGACCCCAGGACTCTCTCGCAGAAAGGTTTCTCTGCCCGGGTGGGGTGTGCGCACGAGGGCGCTCCCCACCATCTCAGCTGCTCCGGCCTCGTCCCTCACCACCTCACCACGGGACCGGGTCTCACATCAGGGATGGAAAGGATTCACAACGGGAATCTCACAGGCCAAGGCAGGTTTCTCAGCGGAATCTCACAGGCCAGGGCAGGTTTCTCAGTGGAGAGTCACCAAAAGGCTAAAAACTCCGCCGCACCCTGGGGGCAGCATGCCGACTCCGGGCAATGGCAGCGATGGGCCCGGGCACAACACCGGAATGGGGGGCCAATAATCATGTACCTCCCTCGACCCAGCGGCATCACACTCCCCACGCGGTTCTTCGCCAGTTGGGCGGGGTCGGCACTTTCGCCATCGGCAATCAGGTCTACAGTTTCCTCCGGCCGAGTCCTCACCACCATCAGAGGCCGCTGTTGTTGCACTCGCGACAGGCCACTCCCCGCACTCGAGACCCCGGACCCAGCTCCACAAAGGCCTCAAAAATGTCAGGGACACTCCAACGGGTGCGCAGCAAGCAGAAGCCTCAGGAGCAAGCGGTAAGTGAAAGTGACTCTTCGCCTACAGGTAGATGCCGTTGCAGCTTAGGATAAGTGCCAGGATGTATGCGCGGGGTGAGGAGGCTCACGGAGCCGAGCGGTTACGCAGCCATCCCGATCGCCATCTTGGCTCCTCCTCCAGGCAACGTATTTTTAAGGGACATAACATCTGCTCTATTCCAAGGAGTGTAAACCCAGTTATAAATCAAGTATCTTTTTGCATCGGTAGAAGTCTTATCGTCACTTGTACCCGTTTCCTTAGGAGGAACATATAAAGGCGCAGGCTTCCCGCATGGGTTTCACGTTAATTACAACATTCTTATCTGTTTCAGGATTAGAAGTTCGTGCCATGCTGATCTGGGATGTTGGTCTGCCTTTTTCTCCTCTCGCAAACGGACTGCTTCAACACGCAGTTTAACCAAGCATCTGATCTTGTCAGCCACCTGGGAGAAGACAAAAAGACTGTCACATAATTGTTTACAATCAGCTGCTATATCATCGGGCTCTATTTCTACCGAATATTTCCTGTATCGTTCAATAACCTCTGCGGCAAATGTCTCGGTAAAATATATTTGCTCCCTTTCCGGCCAATCTTTAATATTATCTAGAAGTTCAGAAGCAGTGATAGTACTACGAACGGCTTTACGTGCCGCGGATCTAATCTCAGAAGAACGCCCAACAGTTAACATCGAACAAGTTTCTCGAGCTTTGTCCTGGTCTGAAGAAGAGTCCTCATCTGACTCATGAGGAGCAGAAGGAAGAGTATACGGAGGGGGACAACGATCTAATAAGAGAGAATCATCTTGGGGTTTATTAAGAATAGGATAAAGAGGCCTACGAACAGCGTATTGGCCATTTACCTGTAACTGACGCTCCCTATCTTCCCTCTGTTTAATTTCTCTAATTTCCCTATTTTTCATTTCCAATGCTTTTGCATGAATGCTCTTACGTTGTTCTTTTTCAATCAAGGCCTGCTCACGCTTCATTCGCTCACGCACTTCTTTCTCCCACATTCGCACACAGTCTAACATATCTTGCCTAGCCTTTCGCTTAAATATTCGTTGCTCCACATACTGAATCTTTCGCAAATCAAATGACCCATGCATAGGCCAATGCAACTCAGGATCTTTACGAGTGTATTTGTTCCATAACGTGCTGTACATTATGGAAGAAATACCATCCTTAATATACATGTCCCTATTAGGCGCCTCTACCGTTTTCCCATAATGGTTCATGTCAAGCTTGGTATGCACTTTTGTTTGCTTCTGGAAAGCCCTCAGTAGGTGGAATTAACTTTCGTTTGAATAAAGTATGCTACCAAGATGAAGATGGTTATCCTCAAGCTAAAGGGACTAAATGGGAATGGGAAGAGTATCAACCAGACAATATTTCGACTCCATATGTCTTCACAAATATGAGAACAATAAAGAACACTGGACCCTTTGTAATTTCAATGACCAGAGCTAAAGCAGATTTATGTATTGGCAGTGCTGGGAGGATTCCAGTAGGACGGAGCGAATGTATTTTAACATTGACTATTGAAGGTGTTAATAACAGTAGTTTTACGTCTTCACATAATACTTATTTTGTATGCTGTAATAAAGGATACTATTAATTGCCTGTTGGTTGGACCGGGGTATGTTACATATCATTTTTGTTACCCCCTGTGTTTTTGGCACCTGTGTCATATCACCTCGATTTAAAGTTGTATAATGACATTTCCAAGAATAGATACAAACGAACAATAAGTACAGATGAGGTTGACCAGACAGATACCACTTTGCAACAATATGTCGATTTTAATTTATTTGGGTTTGTTCTTCTTTGTGGGTGCTGCATTGAATAGTAGAAAGCTCAGGTGATTGACTTGTGTTGTGGAAGCTGTCACCAATCAAACAGCTATGGCACTTGGGAACATTACAGAGGAACTACAAATTGCAAGGATTATAGCACTCCAGAATAGGATGGTGCTTGACGTGATTTTGGCTGATCGAGGTGGTGTATGTCGCATCATCGGTAGCAGTTGTTGCGTATTTATACCAGATCACTCACCTTCAGTATATGATGCAATCTCTAAACTGCATAAGATTGCTGCAGAAAGTCACCCAGAGACTGGTACATGGACATTTTCGAACTGGCTATGGACACTCTTTATTACTTGGGGCTGGAAGCTACTGACTATTCTATATATATTGCTGGTGATACTATTTACATGATGTACTTGTATACAATGTAGTCCTATGCTTTGCTCCATATGCATCACTGCTTGTACACCTGCCCAAAAAAATATTGCAGATATGAAAGAACAACAAAATGTTGAATAAAGAAATAGCTCACATTATGAGCATCAATATACAGGATGCATATTGAGATTACCCCAGATAAACAAATGTCTTCAGCTAAATTCTAAAAGGGCCGTCTGTTGTAATTTGGCAATGATTAGGTTAGCATTAACTGAAGCCATCTTGCCTTTAGCGACTATCTTGTCCGTTTTGCGGAATCCACTTTGTATTTCTATCAGCCATTTTGTTTACCATGTGTTCACCATGTGCTCTGTCCTACCTTCCTGTTAACTACTCCTGAAATCTGCCTAGAGACAAGATATATTTAGCCTCTCCTGCTTCGCACATGCTCAGTTGAGCTTACAGCTGTCCAAAACTTGTAACTGTCAGGATGTGTCCACCAGAATAGGCAACTGTTTAGCTCCTCCCACTTGTTGACTGTGCATTTTCTGTATGACCTTATATGTACCTAAAACCAGCATTTGTACTTGTACCACCTTCATTTGAGCCCCTGTGTGGGTATAAAAGGACCAAGCTCCTTCCAGTCAGTGTGCTACGTCATGCATTACCGAAGGGTGTCGTGTGAATGTTGTTCCACCTCATGAGGTTTAATAAACTCTGTATTTTCTATTCCAGTTTCTGTCTCAACTTCTTCCTATTGGTCTGAGGACTCTGTGCAGAGAAGGGCAAATCCCTTGCACTGGTAGGCCTTGCCGAGGCTCACCACCACACCATCATCACTACATTTTATGGCAACAAGTGGTGACAATCCTACATGATGCAAGCGGATCTAAGCTACCTGGCGAACACAGGTGGACCTGGAGATGGCACAATCTACAGAAACAACAGTGACTACTCCCACAATGTACCAAAGCGGAGGTATCCACAGGAAAGGACCATTTCCAACAAGAAACAAGCATGTTCTACAATCAACATGAAGAACGAATACAAGCGAGAAACTACCATCAAAATGAAAAGAAAAGAAGACAACAATAGTAAGATGAAGCACTACGCTCTACAGCCCCACCAGTGTCCTCACCATCGGACAGCTCTAGCCCAGGCGTGCTGTGCTCATCCTCTCTACTCATCCTGGACTTTGGCTTTACTATCTCAGTCTGCTACACTGCCAAGCGCTTTCTACAACACACTTCTGTTTGTTTCATCTTGATTTTCCAACAGCGGTAAGATGTGGCTGCTGAACGATATGCCTTCTTACTATATTATGCTGTGTGAACTTCAGCACATGCTCCCTGAACTGTGTGATCTTGTGCACATTTTGCTGACTTTCATCTGGGGTTGCACGAGTGTTGCTGCTGTGATATTTCTCCACGTATTTCTATTGTGTCATCATCTACTGAGTAAAGGCTTCCACCTTTGCCACATACATCATGCTGAAATCTCCTCTCATCTACCTTGTTCCTGTGATTTTTGAGAGGCAAATCTTATGTATACGGGTGAGGGATAACGTTGGCAGTAATTGACACTGTGGTCACGTGGCATGTCTTTGACAGAATAGGAATTTCTACAGTTCTTTGTGCTGACCTAAAACAATGCCTACTATTTTCGTGTGCCTGGTAGATGTTTATCTGATGTTTGCATAGTGGAGTTTCACCAATTGGGACATTGACATTATGGGCACTATTCTGGTCGGTGAATAAGATTGTTTTCATTTCATCGTGCTTTACAAGTTCTGCCTGGTAATTCAAGTAATTTCATTTGCCGTGCGCATTCATGTCTCCATTTCGCCTTTACACATCAGCCCTGCCATTCTCCACAGAATTCTATTGCGGCGGTTTTTACTGTTAATTCCATTGCTCTTCTTGAGTGACTTCTGCGTGCGCTGTTCTCCTCACTTAGCAGACTATGTGGATTTTCCTCACGAACCCTCTATGACATGAGGCTCGGAACTCTGCCCTGGTTGCTTGTTGACGTCTGCCTGCATCAAGGCGTTGGGAGCCATCGGACACAGCACATTGTGCGTCGTATCTCTTCCGACTGACATGTGTTCCTGGTCAGTGTACAATACAATGGGTCAGATGGGAGGCACAGACTCACCTCTGCTGTTTTGTATTCAGTAAAGGGAGGTTTTCAACACAACGGTGACGATGAACGGCACAGGCATATCTTTGCTCTTTTTTTTTATTACCTATTGAATAGAAGTGTTCAACACTACAGTGCCGATTTTCACGCACTCTTTGACCGGCAAGATTGGATGACACTTTGTGGCTATGGCTATTCACACTCCTCGAAATGCCCGTGCTCATGGGTGTTTCTAGACACTTGTCAGACGTTCACTATCCCTGCGAAACCTGTCTGCTTATTAGCTCCAGTGTGTGACACAGGTCTACAGTGTCATGCACACCATTATTTTTGCCAGTCAGCAAATGCTAATTGGATGCATTTTTGCCAATTTTATGTTTTGCAGTGTTTCCACCTTATGCATTTTATTTTTTGCTTTTGAAACGTTTATTGTGGGGATTGTCTTATTCCTACTTACCCACCATTGGGACTGTGTTTTACGCTCTTGGACTCTGGGCACTTTTTCTAAGTGGTTCATTTGTGACTTTAGGCATATACGCCCTATACCTTACGTTTGCCTTCATAGGGATGGCAAGGGTCACTTGTCCCTTCTGCTTACATTACGCTTGCCTACATGGGCCACACCTTGCATGTGTGGACTCTGGCTACTTACCTTCTTAGGGTTCATGTTTCTATTTACATGTTCACAATATTTTGCCTACAAAGGAATGTGAATGGGTTCTAGCCCCATTTGCCTACATACTATTGCCTACATGGGCTACACACAGATATCCATACTCTAGGCACCGTTACATGGGTTACAGTCCCATCTACGCTCACATCTCTACCCTCACACAGGGCGCGTCTTATGGGTCTTTGTCCCATTCTTATTCTACATGTGACCTCTACACGGGGGTTGTCCTTTCACGGGCTTTCACACCATGGGTCACAGTCCCATTTACAGTGCTCCTCACACTCTTTCATAGGAGTAGAGGACGGTCATGGGTTTCATTCCCTTTGGCTTGTATTGCCTTTCTACATTCAGTTACTTTGCTGTTTTGTATAACGTAATGTTACACTTATATCGTATTATTCTCTAATTGAAAATGGGGGGGAAGTATTAGATATACTTTATGTATCTACTTTGCCTCTTCTCTGTTTTCCATTTCGTCTAGCTTTCCTCATGATGCAATACATAATTTTCATCCTTGGTTTCTGGATTTACATTGCTTGTTGTCGTCCTTTGTCTCCAGCCTTCCCACGTTCGCTTTTTCTTCTTTTCCTTCCCTGTTCAGGAGGATATCAGTTTTTCACTCCTCTTTGTGTCTGTGTGCAGGCTGGTGCCCGGGTTGCATCATGCTTTATTCTTCCTTCCTGTCTTGCCTGCCTGGCTAGTGGGTATGTTTGGGGTTGTATTTGGCAAGTCTGTTCTCTCTCTATTTCGTATTTCCTCCCTTTCTTCTCTCTCTCTCTCTCTCCTCCTTTCTATTTCGTTGTTGTTGATGATGGGTTTTTTTCTTTTTCTTACTTACATCTTACTTTACCATCTTGTCTTCTCCCATCTTTTTCCTCGCTCTGCTTTGCTTGCTCTTTTCTTTGATGTTCTCTTTGTCACTCTGTTGTTCCTTCCTTTCTATCTGTCCTTTGTTCATTCTCGTGATCTTTTATCAGATTTTGCATTTGTTCCTCTGCTGGAAGGAAAAGGGATATATGTAGTATCCTGCATTTATATTGTAAAGTATTTTACCACCCCTGCTCAGCCAGTGCATGGTAGACATTTGGAGAAGGAGGATGGGGGAGACAAAAGATTTCACCTTTTACAGTAAAAAATATGGCCACGACTCATGTATCGATTATTTTTTAGTAGATCGGGAGTGTTATTAAAAGAGGTTAAACATCTTCCTGCCATCCTCTCAGATCATTCAGCTGTGTTCTTGTTCCTTAGGCATTATAGTAAGTCTGGTATAAAAAAAGGTGGACCCTAAATAGGACTATTCTGCTAAATGAAAGGGCGGTATTAAGTATAAGGGATGAGGCCTTGTTTTTTTTCAAGCTAATATGGGATCAGCAAAAATCCAAGTTTTCTGGGACGCTTTTAACGCATATCTAAGAGCTATAGACACTTCTATAATGGTGGGAAAGAGGCGAGATATGAACCAGCAAGAGGAGGAACTCTCCAAAAAGATTAAATGTGAGGAACAGAAGCTCAAAAAGGCATCATTGGCGGGCACCTGTAAAGTTTCTTTGTTGGGTAAAGAGTTATAACAGCTCCAAGCGTAATATCAAGGGGATCTTGATAAAAGGCTATTGGATAGATGGAGGGTTAGCAAGTTGCAGCATTTTGCATTTGGAGAGAAGAGTGGCTCACTTCTGGCCTGGAAAGCCAAATCTGATAAATCTAGAAATGTAATTTGTAATCTAAGAGATGATTAAACAGTTGCCCTACTAGATACCAACTCAGAAATAGGCATGGAAGCTCGTAGATATATGACTCAGTTATATAAAGATGATATTTCGCCGGGGAAGGAGAATATAGAGGCCTGGCTGGGGAAGATTGTACTCCCTAGTTTAAATGGCGATCAAAAGAGAGCATTAATGGCCGAGATAACAGAGGATGAGGTCTGGGTACAGCTGAGAAAGATGGCTAGGGGGAAGGCGGCTGGCCCAGATGGTCTGCCTGTTGAGATTTATTCTAACTTTTTTGACAGGTACCAGTGCTGAAATGCCTATTTAACGCAATATTGCTGGAAGGGGAAATACCACATTGTCCATAATCTACCTGTAACAGTTGTAGCTGTTGATGCCGCCAAGGCATTTGATCAAGTTCATTTGCCCTACCTTTGGGAGGTTTTAAAGATCTTGGGGTTCCCGGAGAATATATACATTGATGTCCAATACCTGTACTGTTTGCCTAGAGCCAAGGTATTGGTCAACGGGAAGCTATCGGATTGGTTTAATATAACATGGGGAACTCAACAGGGGTGTCCCCTGTCCCCACTTTTATTTCATCTCTAAATTGAGCCGTTTGCTTCCCTGATTAGAATGGATGCTACCATATCTCCGTTTAAGTTTACAGGTTTAGTAGTACAGTTGGCTTTGTATGCAGACGGCCTTATACTTTATACGGTTAACCCTACGGTGGCTATCCTAAATTTAATGGCTAAGGCAGAACTTTTCCAGGAAGATATCTGGGTATAAGGTAAACAGAGGGAAGACCGAAATTATGGATTGGAATCAACCTAGGCAAACCGTGGGGATCAAGTCGCAAATGCGCTACTTGGGTAATATAATCACACAGAAATTAGTGGAAGCGACTAGAGTTCATTGGAAGAAGGCAAGTCAGGAGATTGGGAGGTTGTTGCTCAGGTAGGTGAATATGCCCTAAAACATATACAACTGGGTTAATCTCACAAAAATGATTGTCCTCCCCGAGCTTACGTTTCTTTTTAACTCTATACCCTTACCTTTTAATGAAGGAGAGGTAGCTACATTGCAGGGGAAGATGGGTAGCTTTATCTGGTCCTCTAAGGGATCAAGGATATCCTGGAAAAATCTAAGGAGAAGGTTGGAAAAGGGGGAGGGCTGCCTCTTCCTGATCTGATGACATTTTAGTATGCATTTCATTTTAAGAACTTCAGTATGTTATGTTATATTATTCGGGATTTATAGAGCGCACAGCTACTCGTTTGAGTGTCCCGGCGCTAAAACATCCTGGCCATGGCTGACGAATAGGCACTATGCTCGCTGAGATGAAAATACTATAGCTGAAATAACCATGTTTTCAATGACTTCCTAAAGGACAGAAGGTCCTGTATCAGTCTAAGTGCCGGAGGGAGACTATTCCAGAGGTGAGTCGCATGCACCTGAAAGGAGCGACCACCTATATGTGCCCAATGGAATTTAGGAGTATACGTGAGATGCAGCACAGTAAAATCTCAAAGCACGAGGTGGGCTGTAAAATTGGACTCTATTCCTGAGGGATGGGGCCCCCGAGCCATGGAGTGCCTTGAAGGCCAAAACCATTGCTTTAAAAGTTATCCTCTTGCGGATCGGGAGCCAGTGCATAGCATTTAGGGTGAAGGACAGCCAAGGCCTGGGGCAAAGCATGAGTATCACCCTAGCAGCTGAGTTCTGTACTACCTGTTGTTGATTTAGCAGTTATTCTAGAAGTGACTAGTGCCTGACCACAATTTTCCTGTGTGCTACTGACAACAGAGGAAGGAACTGCTTAAGCATCTTAAGTACTCCAAAGCAGGCGCCCACTACAGATTGAATTTGGGAATTCATAGATAGATTATTCTCAAGCCTGACACCTAATTTTTCTAACGCTTTCACAGAGGAGGTAGGGGGAGACATATCCTGGAGCCACCAATTACGCCAGATATTATCAATAGGGAAGCCAAAAAACACAGGGGTATATTATCAAGGGGTTTTATCTCCGCTTTTTTGGCTTTAAAAGCCAAGAAAGCGGAGATAAAATTATCTCCCTATTACCAAGCTGTCGCTAACACCAGTTAGCGACAGCTAATAGGAGATAGCGACCATCATGGGTCCCACTTTGCATGTCAGTGATATTTATCACTAATGATATGCAAAGTGGGCGTGCCAAGATGTTAGCGACTGGAAACAGTCGCTAACATCGCTATCTCCTATTACCAACTTTTGGAGATATTTGCGCTAAGGGCGAATATCTCCAAAAGCTAACACCTGCCCTGAGCAGTTCTTAGCCATGTTATCCAATGGGAGGTGGATAACATGGCTAAGAGCATTTGCTCGATAATGCATGAATATCGCTGACTTTTCAGCGATATTCATGCATTGCGGGCGTTTTTTATCGCATTTGCGATAAACCTTGCTAATAGCAAGGTTTATCTGCGATAAAAATCGCCGATGTGCGGCGATAATTTTTGTCTCTAAACAAGTTAGAGACAAAAATTATCGCTAGTTGTTGATAATATACCCCACAATCTCCGATTTCTCAGAGTTACATTTCAGTTTATGTTGTTAAATAAAGTGGATAGGTCACCATTAGGAATACTTTTTGGGGCAATGTTGAGTGTACTGAGGGAGGGACAGGGTCAGTTTTTGTTTAAATAAGGAGACCCAAAGTTTTTTTTTAGAATCAATAATTTTTATTGAGCAGCATAAGATCTCATAACACAGCGCGGCTGCCTACATCCACTGGCCGGCAGAGCAAGAACCAGTAGCATTAAACACAGAGTTTGGGTCTACACCCCGGAGGGCAACCCCGCGAGGGCGAATGCAATGCCAGGAGGAGCAGTCAGCACAGTCATCATTTTACTGTGATTTATAATAGAAACAGGAACAACAAACAAAAACAGAACGCCCCCACACCCCACCCCCCCACCCTCCTCCGTATCAGTCTCATCTACCCCCCTTTACGCTCTAAGTCACACCCCCCCTGAACTTCCCAGATCCATCAAATCTAGTGGACTGTACCCCGAGACTCCACAGGGATAAGTTGCAGAATCTGCAGATATTTTGGACACGTTACCTCACGCAGATCTCGGGATAGGAGCTGAATGAATGGTTCCCACAACTCCGCATAATCTTCACCCTTACCATCCATGCAGTCGTTCCATCGCCAATAGGTGCCACAGCCGTCGTTGGATCCAATCCCTCGGGTCAGGAGAATCAGTGGATCTCCATTGCGCAAGGATGACTAAATGCGCTGCTAACAAGGCCAAAGCAATCTGCTTACCCCTCATAGAGCGCAAGGGAAACGCTTTTGCATGTGGAAGCCCTAGCAGCACATGTTCAGGAGCCCTAGGGAACGTGATGTGCAATGCTTCATCTAGATCATCAAGAACCACCTTCCAGTAGCGCTCTAGCTTCGGGCAGTGCCATAGCAGGAGCGTCAAGGTGCCCGGGGCACCACATCCCCTCCAACACAGGCCTGAGTGTTTCTGGTCCCAGGAGTTAATGCGAGCTGGGGTATAGTACCAGTACGCCACCGCCTTATAGGCCGATTCTGCACCTGCAACATTGGCAGCGGTGTGGTACGTGCGGTAGAACACTCTCTCCCACTCTTTATGCGACAGCGGGCGCTCCAGTTCCGACTCCCAACGAACCTGCGCTTTAGTACGCGAAGCTTTAGGGAGTGCCATGATCATGGCGTACAAATCAGATATAAGTTTGCGATCATCTTTCTTGCAGACCACCCATCGTTCCAAGGCTGTCAGCGGGCGGGACATAGCAGCAACGTTAGGGGACTGCGTGACCCAATGCGCCACCTGCGAATAAGGAAATGCATCCGATTCTAAGAGGGAAAAGTGGTCCTGGCGGAGTGAGGGGAACAAGATTAGGCCATCAAGATCAAAGAGGTGGCCCACTCTCTTGCAGCCTTCCTCCCGCCAGCGCTGAAAGGTCGGGGACGAGCAACAAGGCGGGAAATCTGGGTTGTCGACAATAGGCGTCATGGGTGATGGGAAAGTGGTCCAAACCTTACACTGCGCCAATTGGTCCAACGCCTTCATAGTTGGCATCGTCACAGGTGAAGAGTACAGACCCCAAGCTCTGTGCTTTCGAGGGAGCCATAACTCGTGCCAAATATTGCGGCCCGCCACCGTCTGGTCCATAAAGTTCCAGTGTTTACTGGAATATGGCCTGTTCCATTCGAGAATTAATCACAGATAGTCCGCCTGATAGTATGCTTGCAGTGAGGGAAAACCCAGTCCACCGCTGGCTTTAGGAGCCGTAAGCAACGAGAAGGCAAGTCGTGGACGTTTGTGATTCCATAAGAACTTGGTAATCAGCCTCTGCAGCTTCTGTATGGTACCCGGCGGGGGGCTCAGAGGAAGCAGCTGAATGAAGTACAGAATGCGAGGGAGTACTGTCATTTTGACTGCCGCCAGCCTCCCGAACCAGGCGAGCTGGAGACAGGACCAGTCCAACAGCGATTTGGCTGTTTGATCAAGTAAAAGCTTGTAGTTAATAGAAACCATCTGCGCTATAGAGGGGGCAAGGCGTATTCCCGGATATGGAATGAACCCACTGCAAGGCAAAATCCTGTTGTAGATCCTGCACTTCAGTAGCAGGGACCGACACGTTAAGTATCTGCGACTTGGAAAAGTTGACTTTAAATCCCGCAACGCCACCAAATTTGTGCAATTCCGACGATAAATGCCGTAAGGAGGTGTGAGGGTGTGTGAGCGAAAGAATCACGTTGTCTGCATACAGACTGTTAGAACTGGGGTCTCAAATTGGCAGAGGTAAGTACCTTTGACCAAGTAGGGACCCTTACTTCTAGTCAGGGTGAAGGGATACACACTGTAGATAACCCCTGCTCACCCTCTAGGTAGCTTGGCACGAGCAGACAAGCTTATCCCCAAGGCAATGTGTTAATAGTTGCACTCAACATATACAATGATCCTCAAGTACTCCACAAATGTAGGCCACACAGGTAGGTATATGAAAATATATCTTTATCTAGCTTAGCAGGAAAAACGGTCCCTTACAGGATGATTGCACTTAATCTTAATGGTTGCACTTAGTTTTCTAGGAACAGTCTCAAGTCTCCAAAACTATCACAGGAGTAACACAGCAGGGCTGTAGGGCCAAAGTCAGCTCTTTGCTAACTCTAGCGGTATTTTATCAAGTTCTCCTCACCGTTGTGCTCCCCACTGAAGCCTCAGCGTGGGAGGAGCCTAAGGAACAGCCCCGGCTGGTCCCGTCAGCTCTCCCGCCCGATCTCGACAATCCAGCGAGCGGCGGTGAGCTAGTGCAGCACTTCTCTTCTGGGACCGCAGGCCGGGGGCGCTGAACACACTCGCTGCTCCCTCGGCGGGGACGGGTCACGCAGATGACTCGGGCGCAGCTCCCCCGAAGGTTCTTCTCTCGTCACGGCTCTCGGCAGCTTCGAGGGATGCTCAAATGACGCGGGCCAATCCGGTCGCGGCCCTCACGGCGAGCCTCTTCAGACACCCGGGAGTCAGCCAATGGGAGTGTGGCTCCCGGGACCAGCCCCTAGTGACGCGCTAGCCTCAAACCAATGGCTGCGCGGCTTAGGTGATGACGCAGCGGCGCTAGGACCACTTCCAGCGCGGCGTTAGTGCAGGGGCTCGACTCTCTCGACCAATGGGAGAGCAGAGGGCTCGATCTTTGCCTCTGTAGTGCCGGCAAGGTATGGCGAGATCGCGGGGTGATTTACGGCCCCTGGCAGCGGAAAACTTCAGCGGCAACAAGGTTTTTGAGGGCGCTGATCACGGCAAGGCCGCCCTCACGGTCACAGATGTTGTTTAGGGCAGAATTCATGAGGGGAGGCACCACGGACCTCCGACCCTCGCAAACCGTGTGCCGATGAGCACACCGATCTAAACCCACAAGCAGCAGTTGACAAACTTACCTCCAGGCCAACACAGCACGATCTTTGCAGCTTAGTTCAGTTTCTAGGGAACCTTTTAACCCTGGGTTCCAGGACAGGAGGCCAGCTCTTCTCAGGCCCTTGGAGATTCTTGCAGAGACACAGCACACAGCAAAGTCTTGGTAGTTCAAGCAGGTAGGGGCACAGCACACAGCAAAGCCCTTCTTCTTCTCTCCTTCAGTTGAACAGCAGAACAGGTCAGCCCTTAGAGCACACAGCAAGGCAGTCTTCCTTTAGTTCCTTCAGCGGTCCTTCTTCTGGCAGAGGTTCCTCTTGATTGTAGAATCTGAAAATCTATTTTCAGGGGTCCTTCTCTTATACCCCGAAAAGTCTTTGAAGTCTTTGTGCAAGTGGGCTCTGAGCCCGGTCTAAACCAGTTCTGGGTATTGCTGTAGCACTTGGGCTTCCTGGCTTCTTCCTTCATTTTAGTGTGAGGGGCAGAGGTGTCAGTCACCCAGCAGGAAGTGACGCCAGCATTGTGGCAGGCAGGCACAGCCCTATTCATTCCCAGGCGCTATCTCCTTCCACCACTCTAGTTGCAGATGCAGTCATCAACCTCGGTCTGACTCAGACAACCTCTTGTGGGCTCCCCAGCCCCTGTCACCCTCAAACCAGACAGTCAATCCACAAGCAGGCCCAGGCACACAGAAAGGTTAGACAAGAGAACAGCCACTTTCTAAAAGTACTGTTCTCAAACACAGAATTTAAAAACAACCTTTCCTAAAAGATGTGTTATTAAATTCTGAGTTCAGGGATATCAATCACTTATGTCCCATCTTGTTCTTGTGGGAAGATAGGCTGATATCCATTGGGACCAGCCTCCTCCATGTTAGTCTATGGAGCAAGTTAACCTTGCAGCAGTGAGCACACAAAATGGCTGCTGTTCACTACCAGAGCATGTTACCTGCACTAGTACATGCTCTACCTTTCCTATACACTGCACCCTGCCCAGGGGGGTACCTTGAGCCTTCCATAGGGGTGACCAATGTGTACATAGAGGGAAGGGTTAGGCCCAGCCAGTGGGGACACTGGCCAGGAGGACATGAGAGTTCACTGACTGCACACAGGCACTGCGGTGGCAGGCCTGAGACACCATTTTAGGGCTACTTATGTGGGTGGCACAATCAGCGCTGCAGGCCCACTAGTAGCATCTGTCATCACCAGCCCTGGCACACACAGTGCACTTTACTAGGGTCTTCATGGTGATACAAATATGCCAATCAGGTACACCCAATCAATATGATAATTTACATAGGGAGCACTTAGACTCTGGCACTGACTAGCAGTGGCAGAGTGTCCAAAGCATCTAAACCAGCAAAAACGAAATGCAGCACTGCATCAAAAATACAGGAGGCAGAGGCAAAAATATAGGGGAAAACCACGGCAACCTATACATTTCTCCTTTAATCTTTGCTCTCCAGCAGTTGGAGGTCACCGTATATAACTATGCGGATGACCTCCAGCTCATTTTCAGTCTCTCCTCTTCTCCCCACTCTATTTCTAATTTCCAGTCTATTATGATTTTTATCAGGGACTGGATGAACCACAACCATCTCAAATTGAACCCGGACAAAACCAAGTTGGTTCTCACAGGTGGATCTTCCAGTCCCTGGAACTCTCTTTTTTGGCCCCCTTCGTTTGGTCCTTCCCCCACTCCTTCCTCCACAGTCAAAACCCTGGGTGTTAGGGTGAATAACCAACTCACCTTACACTCACAAATTAGTTCTGTTGTCTCCTCCTGTTTTCTCACTCTTCGCACTATTCGCACTGTCTCCCGTTTCTTTTCCCCTCTGGCACTTAAACTGATCATGTCCGCTCTGGTGATTTCGCGGCTGGACTACGACAATGCCCTTTACAACGGCATCCCTGCATACAGTCTGCGGAAGCTCCAGCTGATCCAGAACCAAGCGGCACGATTGGTGTATGGTCTTTCGCGTTCTCATCACTCTACACCCCTCCTTAGGGAGCTTCATTGGCTCCCTGTCAAGGAGCGCTCCCTTTTTAAAATTGGTTGTATGATTTTCCAGGCTCGCCAGGGGTCTGCTCCCGCTTTCATTTCCTCCTTGATTAATGAATATACTCCTGTCAGAGAGCTTCGATCATCGTCCAAATCTCTCCTCCAAATCCCGCGCTACAAACGAAAGAAGTGGGGAGGTGCCAATTTTTCAACTCTGGCTCCCACTTTCTGGAATTCCCTCCCCGACCATTAACGATTTTCCTCCCATTATCCTTCCTTCCGCAAAGATCTTAAAACTTTTTTGTTTAAACAAGCATTTTCTCTGTAAACTGTGCCTCATGTTATTTCTTGGGCCAGTCATCCACAGCTTAGTTTTGCCTAACCTTGTCTATACAGCGCCAAGAAACCGCAGGGTGTATGCCGCGCTCTACAAATGTTTTAAATTCAAATTCAAATTCAAGGGTGTCAGGTCTAAAAAAGACAAATTTTGTGCATAACTGCGCCAAAACAAATCCCGTCAATGCCCCCATTGGACCGCACTTGTTGAGCAAAGGGCTCCATATAGAGCGCAAAAAGCAACGGGGACAGGGGGCACCCCTGTCTCGTCCCGCGCGAGATGGGAAAAAGAATAGACCTGTAGCCATTGACCCGGACCGCCGCTTTCGGAGCCGCATACAGGCAGCGAACCCATTGTAGAAAGTTAGCCCCCAGGCCAAAAGCTTTCAAAACCGCAAACAAATACGTCCAATCTACGCGGTCGAAGGCCTATTGATAAAAAGAGGGCCTGTGTACGAGAGCGATGAACTAAGTCCATGAGGTGCAGAAGTCTCTTAGTGTTGTCCCCCCCTGCCGCGTCGGTAAAAATCCCGCCGGGTCCGGATCTATGATGCCGTCCATTAACGGGCTAAGGCGTGCGGCCAGAACGCTAGCGAAAAGCTTGGCATCAATGTTGAGGAGTGAGATTGGGCGGTACGATCCACACTCCATGGGGTCTTTCCCGGGCTTGGGAATGACCGTGATTGCTGCCTCCGACATGGAAGGAGTCACCTCCCATGTCTCCAGGAAGGAATTAAAAAGGGGAGTTAAAAAAGGCGCCAATTCTACTCAAAACGTCTTATAAAAGATGGCCGAGAAGCTGTCCGGCCCCGGGGATTTGTCCAGTTTCAGCCACACAATCGCGGAAATGACTTCCTTGATACGTATTTCAGCGTCTAGAGCCTCCGTCAAGGCCTGAAAGAGGGGTGTTATGCCACAGGAAGCTAAATACGCCTCCACTCGCTCAGGGTCGAAGGTTCCCCATGGTACAAGGTGTGGTAAAACTGCCGGAAGGACTCTGCAATAAGGGAATCGGTGGTTTGCTCCACTGCTTGCGCATCTCTAATGGCCTGGACAGCGGACTGCTGTGTCTGAGCCCTTTACCTGTGCGCCAACATCCAGCCCCCTTTGTCCCCACTGAGATAAAACTTGTGGCGCAAGCGCAAAAGGGCGTATTCCGCCCGGTCTAAATCGAGGTGTTTGAGAATGCTTCTCTTAGTTTCCAATTCCCTCCATATGTGGGGAGCTCCCGTCCTTTTATGTATTGCCTCTAGCCCTCCCACTACCTTCTCTAACTCCTTGCGCTTCTCCCTACAAACCCGGGCACATGACGCGGACAACGCAATAAACTCCCCCCGGGCCACCAGCATGAGGGCCTCCCAGACGGACCCCAGCGACATACCGTCCCGATCATTGTCAACGAAGTATTGAGTAATAGTTGCCCTAATGCGAGTGACTGCCGACTCCGAGTTGAGGAGAGAGTCTCGAAGATGCCAACCAGATGACGGTGGCCACTGTCCACTCTAGGAAAGCTGTACAGAAATAAGGGCATGGTCTGACAAAGAACACGGGGAAATAACTGCTTTAGACAAATGGGGCATGAAGGACGTCGTAGCTAGGAAGTGATCTAAGAGCGCATAAGTTTTATGAGCTAAGGAGTAATAAGTGAAATCGTGCTCTAGGGGATATTGGGTGCGCCAAACGTCATGCAGCCCCCCGTCTTGCAACCACTGCTTCCCTCCCCGTGAGATGGCTCACATTGGATGTGAGCGCGCAGCAGACCTATCCAGCTCAGAATCCATCACGACATTCAGGTCACCGCCCACCAGCACATACACATCCGGGGAGGCTAGTACCTCGGCGAGCGCCGTCTTCAAAAAGGGCTCTTGGCATTCGTGTGGGGCATACAGGAAGCCAACTGTAAAGTATGTGTTCCCCATTGGACCCTGACCGCTAGGAAGCGCCCTTTAATGTCAACCACTTGGGATAGGATCTTGCAGTGAGCCTTAGCGCTAAACAGGATAGCCACCTCATGTTTTTTTGCCGGACCTGAGGACCACAACTGTACGGGGAAGCACCTGTCCTTCATCCTCTTGGTATCTTTGGAGAAGAGGTGGATCTCCTGTAACAGACACACATCCCCTCCTGCGTTCTCCAACAGCGATAGTATGACTGTGCGCTTAACAGGGTTATTGAGGCCCTGAACATTCAAGCTAACGATTGTCAAATCTTTACCCATACTTGCCGAAGAGGGACAAAGGCACTAGACAAGGCATCAGTAACAGGACCACTAAAGGACACATTGGAGGCACCCAGCCACCCCAACCTACCCCGAACCCCCTTGAGAACTGATGCGGAGCCCCGGAAACAACCCCTCCCCCAAAACCCCTCCCAAACCACCCAGCAATAGCACACAACTCCAAAAAAGGTGAAAAGCAAACTGAGAAATGACCATTGTTCGTCAAGGAAAACATCCTAAAGAGGGAACGTGGCACAATTCAGCACCTTACCAAACCCTGACACAGGGCACCACCTTTCACTGGGGACAAAGAAGAATGAATATCACAGTCTTAACTCCCAGAGTCCCCTCCCAACGCCACCATGCAGCTCATCCCGGGCCAAGCAAACTGCATTCAAGAAGCACCGTTGCCATTAGTCACCAGTGCCACCGAGGAGACGGCGGCCTCTCTTTCCACAAGGCTTGCAGAAGTGTCTGGCTTCCCCAGCGGGGGCGATCTCCCAATGGTCTGCCATTCATTGGAGCGCCTGCGTCGTCGAGCAGGAGACCTGGCGGGACCAGCGGAAGCGTCCAACTTCTCCAGGCCCAGGCGCTCAAATGCTGCATCCAGAGAGCGAAGTTGCAAGAGTTTTCCTTTGAACTTAAAAATGATGCAAAACGGGTGTCCCCAGGAATAGGGGATGCCTTGCTCCCGTATGTACGTGGTGATTGGTTTGAAGCTGCGACGTTTGATGAGGGTGGAGGCCGCTAGGTCCTGAAAAAGGGCAGGCTTATGTCCACGAAACTGGACCGAGGGGTGGGCTCGGTCCTTGCGTAAAATCTGTTCCTTAATCTGGAAGTCGTGGACACAAACTAAGATGTCCGGCCGCGGAGCCTTGGCATTTCTCGGCAGGCCAACTCGATGTACCCTGTCCAGCTGAAGGTCGAGGTCGTCTCCTTCGTCTAGGATCTGTCTGAACAACGCCGTCACATACTCCCATAGGCTATCCCCCTCTCCCTTCCAAGGGACCGCTCGGATCCTGATGTTGTTCCTCCGTGAGCAGTTTTCCAGGTCCTCGGTATGTGCCTGCAGGTCCAAGTTCTGTTCCATCAGCCAAATAACATCTTGCTGGAGCTGATGGAGCTCGTCAGCAGTGCCTAAATCATGTTCCTCAGGGTCGCCACCCTCTCACCAATGGCATCGACGTCCCGCTGCATTTCACGCATATCAGAGGAGAGTTGAGAACGAATTTCCAGGATGTCTTCTTTAATGGCTGCAAAAAGCTCCAGCATGAAGGCCTTGGTTGCCGGTGCTTCCACATCCTCCAGTTGCCTGGGTTGGGTATCCGACTTCGAGGCAGCCCGGCTCCCCAATTTCAGCAAGGAGTCCTTCGGGGGTCTGTCTTTCTTGCCTCTGTTAGTTGCCATTGTACTGAAGTCAGGGAGGCAACTTGGGTCTAGGCCCCTCAAACTCCACCAGAGCTGCAGCCCCAGCCCATAGTCACAGAGTCACTCACCACCCCTCCTTCTCCGCTCGTTCGCCCCATTCAGGGCCACTCTGTGGGGCCCGCCTGGCCTCTCTCCTGTGCTGTGCAAGCAAGGCAAGCGATTCCGCTGCGCTGCACTCCGAACCACCACTTGCAGCAGAGCACCCACTATGGAGGCACAAAGTCGTGAAGTTGCTGCCCGCCGAAATGTGGATCGATAATAGACCTCCCACCGACCCCTCAGCGGTACACCTCGGGCGCTCCCAGTCACAGAGGGGAAGGGCCCCACCAATGCTCCCGTAGTCTGGCGCTCTCTCCGCCCGCCGAATCAAGGGCCGAAACAGAGCGCCCCTGGGCCCTCAAGTACTGGGCACTGTCTGCTGCCGTCTAGCCCAGCGGGGGGGGCGCACCCACCGCCGGAATCGAGGCCTATCTCTGTCGTGCCTCGCGGGCCCGGCCCCAGGCCGCATCTTCAGTAGGGGGAGGAGGGGGCAGGGACCCACCGAAGCCCCGATGTACCACCTGCCGATCCAAGGGCCGCTATAGTACTCCGCCGCTTCACAAAGGGAACCAAATCCTGCTCGTCGGCGGTACCTACAGGGGGGGGCCTCGGCTGCTGCCGCACTCACTGCCCACCGCCGCTAGAACCTGCGCGGCCCCCACCACGTCCGCCGAACCGCGGACCGACCCCCAGCCGCGAGGCAGCCACCTCTCCGCTCCTCACCACCTCATGCACCGGGTCTCGGGCCCAGTCCCAGGCACCAGTTACAGTAATGGGAGGCGTGGGCAGGGCCCTAACGATGCCCCGCCCACCAATCCGCGGGCCGTTACTGTGCTCCGCCGCTCCACAAGGCCGCCAGGCCCTGCTCATCTATGGTCGCTGCAGGGGGGGCACGCCTGCCACTGAGCTCCGCTGCCCACCGCCGCTGGATCTGGCGCAGGGCCCCACCACGTCCGCCGAACCGCGGACCGAACCCCCAGCCGTCAGGCAGCCGCCCCTCCACTCCTCACCTCAGCTGCCGGTCACCACCGCTGGAGCAGCTCAACCGCCTCCAACTCAGCAGGAGCATACAGCCAGCGCTAAGTTCTCCGGGGGGCCACCCTCAACTCAGAGCAGGGGCCCGAGCCTCCCAGGGCCCATCAATCGCCGCCAACACTGTTCGTCTGCCCCAGGGCCGGCCGCTCACATCCCGGGATGCGCCACTCCGCCGCGCACAGTCTGCAGCTCAGCTCACCACGCGGCCGGCCAGGCCCAGGGGAAGCTGAGGCCGCGCCGCTGCTAAAGGGCGGATCTCCGTCAGTCTGCGCCAAAATAACAGCACCACCGGGACCAGGACAGCCAGAGGACCTCCGCTCACCCCTTTGGCAGCTTGGATGGGCACCAGGTAGGGTGATTTATAAAGCTATTTGCCAGGCTGCGCAGGAGGGACTGAAGAACATGTCCTACACCGCCGCCATCTTGGCCCCACCCCCCCAAAGTTTCTTTTTAAAGTGAGGTTGAAGATTTTGCTGGGGACCCTAAGAGCCCGGATGTTCATTCGGAAAAAAAACTTGGAGTTCCTTACTATTGTTCCAAGGTGCCAATTTGGGACTCACCAGGAACCCCTGAGTGTCTAAAAGATCTGCTCAGTCTTCCATTGAAAGCTACAGGGATGTCCCGGTGGGGGATCTCAAACCGTCATCATCTTTAGTCAGCTGAGAAGTCCTGAGTCAATGCACCAGGGGTCAATTAACTAGCTTTAAATATTACCAAATCTCCTCGGGGTGGGTAAGGCAGGTCTGGGAGGAGGAGGTAGAAGACTCCTGGCTAGACCAGACGATTAAAACTGGCCATATAAAAAAGGAAGTCTCATTGTGGTATCTTACTCAACTAGAGGCGGATGATGATTTGGACACAAATATTTCAAAGCTTTGGGCAGAAGATCTAGTCGATCTAAACGTCAAGGAGGTCTGGCGTGATTCTTTTGCAACTCTCCGAGCGGTGGTAAAACCCGCTTTTCTCAAGTATAATCACACCTTTTCCCTATGTACAAAGTATATTGGTTTCCAGAAAAACTATCAAGATTCACAGAAACTCAGTACGTATGCCCAAGATGTACGTGCCCTCTGGCAAATGATATGCATATGTTTATGATATACCCCAGGATCACCGACTATTGGATCGAGCTGTGTACGTTTTTGACTAAAGTAACAAGCCTACAAGTCACGGTAAGCCCTATGCCTATATTTCTGGACTACATCAGGACTGTATCACTCGACCCAACACTGTTATTGCCAGATTTATTTTCTACACAATCTTACTGGGGAGACAGGAGATTTGCAGGTCCTGGAAATCAGGAGTCCCCTCCCATTCATCTGTCTGTATTAAACATATAATTTCTACAAGTCAGTTTGATATTGCTTGTGATCCTAGCAGTCAGGAGGAAGTGTGAATAACGTTGGTCGATTGGAGTCAAAGTTCCAGGAGTTCCAATGATTAAGCCAAGGAAATTGCTGTCTGTCCTGGTACCTTCTTGGCTACAGGCTCACCAGTGATGGGTTTGAAGAGGAAACAGCTTTCTTCTTGGATGTAATGGCTCTATCCCATGCTTTGTTACTTGGCAAATGGGAATAGGGTGTTACCAACAAGAGAATTGACAGAATGAGGACACAAAAAACCCACAAAAAAAAAGAATCATCCACCACCTGAACTTGACTTGGGCGACAGCATTAGGGTTGAGGGAAACACCTAGCATATATTGATGAGGACATCCTAAAAGTGCACCCCTTTCTTGGCCACATAATCTTTACCAGCAGTCAAACGTCCACTTACTTCGATACATGCTACAAAATACCCTAGAATGTTTATCGGTAGACCACCGTAATCAACAGGAGAAACATAATTTTTTAGAAGTGTAACTTTCTCTCTAAAATGTGTATCATAAATTTCTTTGGAAATCACGGTGAGATGCAAGCAGGAATCAAACTTAATTTCTAGGCCAACACCTTCAATGGTGAAAACATGGGAGGAATTTTTTTTATCATCTACCTGATACATAATCTCTTTTACCTGTGGTTGTACCTTGTTTTGAGACTAGTCCCTACTTTTTATCTTGCTTTTGCAACACTTGGAAAAATTACCCCCCCCACCCACATGCATTGTAACTGAAATGTAGAGCTGGGCCCTTTCTCCCACATCTAAAACAGACAGCACTGTTATCCAGTGAAGAGACACCTTCAGCAGCACAAGAAGATTTGTCTCCATCCCTGTCTCCCTCATTTGAAGTTTTATTTTTAACTTGACGCACTAATTCTTCAACACTATTATTCATAGAATTAGACTTGTTTTTTCCGAGCTTAACTCATCAGCACATTTCATCATGTGTTCTACTTTCTAGGCGATAGCCAAAACCTAAGAGAGGCTCATCCTTCAACCAAAGTTCATCTCTAATTTTATAATGAGCAAATTTGTACACAAACTGATCCCTAATACTTTCCTCCACTGCACCACCGAATTTGTATGAGGCAGCCCGCTTTCTTAATCCTGTGACAAGTTCTTCAACAGACTCATCCTTCTTTCTTTCATGCAAACCAAAATGATATCTCCTCATAATAGTACTTAGGGAGATAGTGATAGTGCTGATAAAATTGAAGAATTCAAATCTCATATTCGTTCAAAGTCCTCTGATCAGCAGCACTAAGCTCTGGCAAATGTTCAAGAAATTCCTGATCTTCTCCTCCAAGACAGTGTAGAAGTAATTAATGTTTTCGTTCCGCACTTAAGTTTGTCCCACAAACTCTTGCATAGTTCACTCATTTTCTTTCCCACTTTTGCCACTTAATAGTAGGTTCTCCTGCACTTATCAAGAGAAAAGATGCCTGTGCCACATTCTGCATTTTTTTTACATATCACAACAATATTAACAAAATGACTGTAAACAAATTGTCATGCACAAGAAAAATTAAATCACTAATAAAATTTCTAAATTCTTTTTGTAATGCAATGAACTCTTTTTTTATTGGATCACCCTCAAAATTATTAAAGCTCAGTATCATAATCAGTGCAGTCACTAATTCCTGTAGTAAATATCACAGTAAATAAATCTTGCATTACTCACATCACCATATAGATATGACGAACTCCGCCACCTAAAATGTCAACACTGAAGAAGTTACAATTAAAAGTGTGCCTATAACTATTTAAACTGTGACCTGATAAGTTGTCACATACACAGTTTAAAAAAAAATTATATCTATCTTTCAATACTGGCACTCAAGCCCTGATGTGCAAATTTCATTCGATAAGCTTGATAAAGTGGCAAACAGATGACGAGGTCCGTTCTGCCAAACAACGTTGAGAAATGAAACAAGCATTTACAATGCAATGGTTTCGCCTTTGCAAAAGTTAGAGCTATTGGCATTGTAAATGACAACATTTTTATTTATGTGTTGGTTTTGAAAACAGATAAATAAATGGCATTGTCATTTACAATGCCAATAGCTTAATCTCTCGCATATGGCACACACACCCACAGAGAGCCCCCCCACACACACAGAGCCCCCCCACACACACCCACATAGAGCCCCCCACACAGAGCCACACCCACACAGAGCCCCCCCCCACATACCCACAAAGAGCCCCCCCCACACACCCACAAAGAGCCCCCACAGGTACTACGGGGGACAGAGGGCAGCTTCCGAATAATGGCAGATTTAAGATATTCACTTTGCCCAAAAGGTGAGATTAAAAAGAGGAATTGAGTTCTGAATAGACACAACTGCAGAGTCTCGTATTTAAAAAGGAACCCTCAAAGTAGTTTTTTATTTAGTAGGGAGGACCACCAGTGGGGGTGCATCTGCTCCGTTCATGATGAGGATGGGTGCGAGAGATCCCGATAGCATGGCTTAACCAGTAGACCCCAGGACAGCATTAAACCACTGGCGGGGGGACAATATAATCAGGATAACCCAATAACTTCTCAATGTACAATGGCTCACTAAATACACCAAAAACGAATGGGTGGGTGAACTGTCAGCTACACCCAAGTCCTACACCAGTTAACAGAAGCACCAAGGAATGAAAATAATGGTTAAATGTTGCCACTGTTTGATAAGGCAAAATCCTCACTAAAAATCGGCAGAATAGTGACTCGCACTGTTGCAGTGTCCTTATTCACACACAATGAATACATCTATGTGTATATGTCCAGGCCTAGAAACATGATGTTTTTGATGACATGGAGCAAAAAAAAAACAGGCTAGCCCCAACTGCATGCATAGCGCCTACAGATGTGTTGGCGGGAGGGGGGGCGGGAACGGGCACACATGGACAGCGGGAGGGGGGGTGGTAACGGGCACATGGACAGCGGGAGGGGGGGCGGGGGAAGACAGGACAGCAAGCACTCAGCAAGGACGACTTCTTCCGGCGGTGCTCGGGTTCCTGGTCCGTGCGGGGATCCGGCTGGGGAGAAGCGCCGCAGGGCGGGGGGTCCCGGCGGGACAGAGCAATTTCTTACACTTTAGGCGTACGTGGCGTACCTTCAGAGTTTGTGCAGGGACTCGAGGCGCACTGGGGCAGTACGCGATGCCGGTCGAGACACCTTGGTAAGAAGCACGGTTGTATCACCCTGCACGTGGGTGGCCAGCATGCAGGGCTGTACCCCTATGTCGGAAGCAGAGTTGTATCATCCAGCGCTTGTATTGCCTACCTGTGCTCTGCTGAGATGCAGGGACGCACCCCCCCAGGTTGCTTAGGTTGGATGCAGGGTTGCATCATCCACTGCATGGCTAGGAGACACGGTTGTGAAGGCAGGGGTGCAAGGAGGCGCCGCCCAGCGCATGTCAGAGGCAGGCTCGCGTCAGCTAGCGCTTAGCTGAAACGCCCTGTGACTCGCTTGGAGGCAGGGTAGCATCAACCAGAGTATGGTAGGGACCTCGAGCTGCATCAGCCGGTGCTAGACGGGACGCAGCACAGTGCTTAGGTGGGGAGCAGGGCTGGACGGCCCGGATGGTGCAAGTGCAAGGCTGGAATGCTGGATCGCGCAGCTCGGACGCAGGGTGTTACTCGCTGGTCCCTGATATGACACACAGGACTAGTTCTCGGCGCTTACCTGGGCTCAGGGGGGAGGTCCTCGGGCCCGGATTGCATGGGGAGGGCTCGACACATCGACAGGTGCAGCAGGCAGCAGTGGGGCCTTCATGGGCAGGCCGGGGAGAGTCCTGGTCCGAGCACGTGCAGGTCAGACCGCTGAAATACAATTTGTGAGACATGAGCAAGAGAGAGGCGGGAGGGCGAGAGGAGATCAAGGAGGGTGAGGAGGGCAGCCAGCAGAGAGAGGGGAAGGGTTGGGGGATGAAAGAAAGGAGAAGAGAAGGGGCGGGGTGAGGGGGGACAAAAGTAAGTGTGTGAAAAGGAGACAGGGTTAAGAAGGACAGGAGACGGAGCAGATGAAGATGAGGGAAGACACAAAAAAGTGCGGGAGAGGGAGAATAGAGACAGAGTGGTGGGGAGAAGCAGAAAGAAGTGCGTGAGAGAGAAGGGAGAAAGAAGAGAGAAGCGAGGGGCAACAGAAAAAGAGAAGTGAGACATTCACAGAAACGGGTGCGAAGTTGAAGTAAAAGACGCAAGAGGAGTACGAGAAACGAAGAAAGGGGCGGTAAGTTAATACAGAGGTAGGTGGGATGCAGACTGTGGTCACTGATTTTGACTCCCGACTTAAATGAGTTGAAAGAAGATGAACCCATGACAGACTTCACAGGTAAGAACTCTTTTTTTTTTTTTTTTTTATCCTCATATTGCGAATTTCTATGTGTATGGAGTTTCAGGTTTCTACCTCTGATTCTCTTTACTGGAACTGCCCCTTGATCTCTCGTGTTTGGGGAGTTTACCATCTTCTTGATGTTCTCAGAGGAGTACCCTTAAGCCATTACATAGTAACAGATCTGATTTGGGAATACGGGGGGAGCTAGCCACCTTGGCTACTCGACGAGTATTATACTCGTCCACCAGATATTATTTCGCATTAATCATGGGACCGTGTGTGCCAACCCTATATTGGGATTTAGATGATTTTCCAAGATTTCCCAAAATTTGAATCTCTTACAGGTATTTCCCCTCCTGTCTAGTTTATTAATCCTTAAGAAGGAGTTCATCCATTCTCCATGTGTTGGAGGGGATGTGCTAACCCAGTTGATACAAATCTCCCTCCTTGCCAGTACAATTAGCACACAACGTAGATTTTCTTTACATTTAGTTAGTCCCCCTCCATCTCTTGTGTCTTCAATCCCAAAAAGAGTAAGGGTTGTACTTACAGTTAGCTGTTTATGCATGATCATGCTCATGGTCTTACCAACTTCTTTCCAGTATTCTTCCAATAAGGGGCAGTTTCTGAACATGTGGACATCATTTGCCTTTTCTTCCCCACATTTCGGACATTTTTTTACGCCTGCGTTTTTAAATTTGGAAACTTTTTCGGTGTCCAGTATGCACGGTGTATTGTATATAGGTGATTTCTTTTCAAAGCCGCTGACTTTAGAGTTGACCAGCATTTTCCTACAGATTTTTCCCATATGCTGTCCAGATCGGCTATTTGTAGATCTCTCCCCCAGATTTCATCCTCGATCTGTGTGTCTCCAATTCCTGCAGCTATAAAAGCCCAGTACCACTTTGCAACCTCTTTGTTAATGGGTGAGTTTTTTACCATTTCCTTTTACAGTTTTGTCATTTTCTTGGTTATTTGCAGGAATAGTTCTGGCCCAGCTTGAAATTTGGTGATATTTAAATTTGGAGATTGATTCGTTGGTAATTCTTTGAAGTTCTTCCCATGTGACCAGAGTGGATCCTTTTAATAGTTGACCCCAATAGTTGATATTGGCTAGTTTCAAGGGGTTTGCCATTGAGTCTTTTAGGCATTCTGGGGTTCCTGGTGACTCCCATATAGGGGCCATTATACTGTAGTATTGAATGTTCAATTTTGATCTAATTTGTGTCCACGACTTAGCTGCCTCCCTTAGAGTCTTCAATTTTATTTTTTTTAAATATTTTGGGCGACCGAATTTGAATAGAAAGTGGTCCACTGATTCTGTCATTGCCTGTAAATATTTTGGGTAATATTGATGGGTTTTTAACAGTGTCCGCATGTTTTTGAACTGAAACGCCTTATAGTACTCCACCAGATCTGGGCTTGATAGTCCTCCACCTTGTTTTCCTCTCCTGAGTTTTTTCCAGGATATCCTCGTTCCCTTCGAGGCCCATATAAAGCTGGTAATTTCCCCCTGTGATTTTTTTAAAAGGGCTTTTCCGAATTCCAAGGGAATTGTGTTAAAGAGATATGTGTACTTGGGCAGAATTGACATTTTGACAATATTTGATCTTCCTATAATACTAAGGGGTAGACTGGACCACACTTTAAGTAACTTTCTCACCTCTCCTGCCACTTTATTAAGGTTGCGCTGTGGAATCTTCTCTAGTTCGTGGTTTACTAAAATGCCTAGATATTTTATTTCCTTCTTGATGTTTGAACTTTTGAACTGTGTGTTCCAGGTCATTATTTCGGTTTTGGAGTGATTTACCAGTTAGCCTGAAACTTTCCCAAACGTACTTATGATCTCTTCTATGGCTGACTTAGAGCTAACATAAATATTCGTAAAAGTCATCAAGTCGTCTGCATACAGTGCGATCTTTTTTTCCCATGCTTGATACATGAACGTGGTTATTTCTTTAGTATTCCTTAATTTATTTGCCAGCGGCTCAATATATAAGTTAAAAAGCAGAGGCGAGAGAGGGCATCCCTGCCTGGTTCCTCTTTCTATGTTCACATCCTCTGTAAGACTGCCATTAACTAAAATTTTCGACCTCGGTGTCTTATACATTTCTTTCACGACATGCATGAATGGTTGACCTATGTTGTTTTTAGTCATAACTTTTTCAAGAAAGGACCAATTGACTCTGTCGAATGCCTTGGCGGCATCGACGGTAAGTATAGTAAGAGGAACTTTCTCTTGCGTGGCTATGTCAATGGTGCTCAGAAGTTCGTGAGTAATTTCATGCAATTGTCTCCCCTTAACAAATCCTTTTTGGTCCGGGTTTATGAGTTGGGCCATTACTCTTCCTAAACGGGCTGCCATAATTTTTGTGAAGATTTTGTAGTCTGCATTGAGCAGCGATATAGGTCGGTATGACTCACATCTGTTAGGGTCCTTACCAGGTTTTAGAATGATGGTGATTATTGCGTCATTCCAGGAGTCGGGTATTTTGCTTTGTTGTTTAAGGGTCAGGTTCGCCAACTCTGTGATATATGGTGACAGAGTGTCTCTTAATGCCATATATAGTTCATTTGGGAGAGCGTCAGGGCCTGCTGCCTTACCTTTTTTTAAACTTCTGATTACCTCCTTTACCTCGCTTATTAGGATCTCTTTATTTAGTTCTTCCTTTTCCTCCTCTGTTAGAGCTAAAGATGGGATGGCTTCTAGGTATTTGTCAATCTGGCCTTCTTGAGGATTGGTATCTTCCGTATATAGCTCTGCAAAAAATTTCATGAACTCTTGTCTGATTATATTTTCGTCTGTACTTAGGTTCACCTGACCGTCTTGATGTATACTCCTTACTTTATTCCTGGCTTGATCTGTTTTTAGCTTCCATGCAAGCCACTTTCCGCAGCCTTCACCGTATTCATGATTTGTTAATTTGCTTGATTCCCAGTTTGTACGCACTCTGTCTTCTAGGATATCTTCAAGTTTTTCTTTCTGGCTTTGTCGATCTCTTCCTAGTTCTTTTTTCCTACTTATGTCTTGTTCCACTGTTAATTGGGCGTCGAGGGAATTAATGCTTTTTTCCAGATCTGTTATCTCTTGCTTCATTTTTTTGTTTTTATATGCTCCCAGACTTAGTAGTTTTCCCCTTAGCACGGCTTTATATGTGGCTCAGGTGATCTGTTTAGTCGTACCGGTTTTATTATTTTCGAAAAAGTTTTCTGTTTCTAATTCAAGTTCCTTTACAATTTGCTGATCTAATAGTATGGCTCTCTCTACCGTAAATCTTCTTTGGATTTTAGTTGTCTTTACCTGAAGTGTTAGTTGAACAGCAGAGTGGTCTGATAAATGAGCCGGGAGGTGAACTAGGTTTTTTACGCTCCCTGATAAATCTCGGTCAATAAGAAAATAATCAATTCTCGACCTGTGCCCCAGTTTTTTGTTGTGCAATGTGAAAGGCTGATTTTTTTGTCCTTTCTCTCTCCAAATGTCTATCAGCTCTAAGTCTCTTTTATATATGCTGATCCACTCCCTCATTTTCGGTAAGTTCACCTGCCTACCCAGGGGGGACCTATCAGTATTGGGATCCATTATAAGGTTAAAATCACCCCCCAAAATTATTGGGGTGGTAGCTAGTAGTAGATGAGAGTAAAGTTTCCGTAAAGGATCTGCGTCATCTAAATTAGGTCCATAGTATCCTACTATTGTGAATGTGTTATTTTCTATCTTTACTCTCGCTATTGCCCATCTCCCCTTACAGTCTACTTCTTCTGATTCCAGGGTAGCTTTAAGTGACTTTTTGATTATTATCGCTATTCCTTAAATATTACATTATTGTGTAGTACATATGTACGTGTCTACCCATCTTAAGTTTTTTATTATTAGGGCCCATTCTTCTTTCAGTAGATGTGTCTCTTGTAGTATGATTATTTCACTTTCTGATGTTCTGAGGTACTCAAGAATTCTATTCCTCCTGCTTTTTGTCCTCATACCGTTTACATTCCAGGAGAGTATTTTAAAGTCTTTACTCGTACTCCCCATCTACTCTGTTTCTCCATGACACATCCCACTCCGGTGTACTGTTTATTTTGTTGTGTATGGTAAGCAACTCCTTTTCGTTTTTCCATCTTCTTCGACTTTTGAGGATTTTTTTCTCGTTTTTTCCCTATTTTGCTCCCCACCCTTATTCTGTTTCGTGCATTTTTTATGTTTTCTTTTTAGTGATTTGTCGTTACCCTCCCTGGGGAAGCCTCCTTCTTCTTTTCTTAGAGTTATCTTCTTAACCCTTAGTAACTCCTTGACTCCTGACTCTTGACCTGTGTGTGTTTAAAATTATTACTACAACGTCATACACCATTAATCTACTTTGTTCCACTGCACCTAAGACTCTACAAAAGTTAGAAAACAAGATTTCTTTTTTATCTTATTGGTTCTTCTGACAGGTTTTTATCTCGCATTAGTTCTATAAGAGATTTTACTTCCTCTGGGTCTCTTATGTTTCTCATTTTATTTCGCCACATTATCCTTAGTGACGGAGGAAATTTCATCTGTACCGTTGCGGCGAGTTGTTGTAGTTCTGGTATTAGGTTCCCTAGCTCCCATTGCCTGTTTTGGGAGGCCTTCGACATGTCTGATCTGATTCTGAATGTCCAGTTATCTTTGTTAAAGTTACCTTTTTTCAACGCCTCTCCCAGAATTTTTTCCTTTAATACGTAGGTTTTGAAGTTGATAAGTATTTTTCTAGGTGTTTTTCTCTCTTTGTTTTTACCAAATGGATCTCTATGTGCTCTTTGTATGTCTTCCTCGAGCAGTACTTTGTCAATCCATGGAAAGTGTTCTGATAGTAGTTCCACCACATATTTTTTAATGTCTGAACCTTCCTGGTTTTCTGGTACATTTAATATCCTTATATTATTTTTCCTGGCTTGGTTCTCAAGCGACTCCATCTTCTCATACATTATTTTGCTCTCCTGTCTCAAGGAATTTATCTCTTTCTGATTCTTTTCCACCTTCTTATTCAGAGCGCCAACTTCGCTCTCTACAGCCGTCACTCTGTCCCCCAGTGCATTAAGCTTGTTGTCCAGCTTCTCACATACTTCCTGAATTTTGTCTTGCTTAGCTTCCGATATGGTAAATTTTTCTCGCATCTCCGTCCAAATCCTTTCAAGAAATTCATCTGTGTGGCTTTTTGGGATAACATCTCCCGTTTTTTGTAGCTCAGGCACTCCAACTTCATCATCTGTTATTTCCTTCCTTATTTCTGTGGTCACAATGTGTTTAGTGGCCCCGTTTGCCATGATTACTTTTTGGGGGGCAGTAGTAGCTTCTTCCTTATCTGCCGCTCTGATTTGCCAAAAAGCCTCCAAGTTCTTGAGTATTGCCTTGCTCTTACTCTTAGTCGGAGGTGTTTTCTCGGGGTCTAAGCTTGTTTGTGACTTTTGATATAGATCAGTTATGACTGGAGGGAGTGCGTTATCTTCTCCCTGAGTAAGGGGGTCCTTTATTTATTTTTTATTTTATTTATGCGATTTTATATAGCGCGAACTTTACCCGAAGGTGTCAGAGCGCTTTACATAGGACCCAGTTTCAACCATAAGGACTGATGGTTACATTCGGAAAAACAGATTTGCAAATTTTTGACTTACATAAGAACCAGTTGAAAACATACAGACTTAGGATTACATGCGTTACAAAAAAAGGTACAAACAGAAAAAAAATTGCAAATGTACAAGAGATAGAGACACACAAGGAGGAGATACAAATGCATAAACTCTAGGCATATACTAGAGATATCTCTATCTACTTAGGGAGGGGATACACATGGATATACTCTAGGAGTCACAGAGGAATGGTAGAGAGCACAGCGGACTCCTGCATAAACTAGTGATTACAGTTATCTCTATATACATAGGGAAGGGGTAAGACTGGATATACTCTAAAAGTCACATAGGAATGGAAGAGAGCAAAGCGGACTACTGCATGTCCTAGTGATTAGAGTTATCTCTATATACATAGGGAAGGGATACACATGGAAATACTCTAAAAGTCACATAGGAGACTAGTCATTAGAGTTATCTCTATATACATAGGAAGGGATAAGACCGGATATACTCTAATGAACACATAGGAATGGTAGAGAGTACAAAGGTCTACTGCATACACTAGTGATTAGAGTTATCTATATATACATAGGGAGGGGATAAGACTGGATATACTAAGGAGTCACATAGGCAAGGTATATGGTGCAAGGTCTAAAGCAAATACCATTAATTAGAGTTATTGCAATAAGTCAAAGAGCAGAGTTGCATAAGTGTGGATGCAGTCACAGAACAAAGGGAGGGTGGGAGGGATGCAAGGGTATGGAGAGAAGGGGAAGCGGAAAAGGGAGGGAACATTTGAGGATCATCCACGGGGAAAAGGGTTGATGGACGAGGGAATGGGAGGAGGGCTAGAGTCCATCGAAACTGTCTGAAAACAGCAGCAAAGTGATGGTCAGGACAAAGCAAAAAGTCAAGAAGTCCAGGAGTGAAGGTGGGAGATGAAGCTGGAGGCCAGCCGCAGGCGCGACACCATCTTGGAGAGCTTGCAGTCAGCCGTCTCGGTGGGGGAGAGAGTGCGCCAGGTGGTGAAGGCCATGTTGACGCTGTTGGTACGGTCACGCGTTGGCCATGGGGCGCTGCACGGCTGCCGGTGGGTTGTGTGTGGATTCACCCGCAAGCAGTGTGGAGTCCATTCAGAACACTGGTGCCCTGTGGGGGGGAGGGGGAGGGTGAGTGGTCTGGAGATCCAGCCCGTGTTGCAGGGCCTCAGGGCATTCCGGCACTGGCAGTGGCCCCAAACTGGCAGCAGGTCGGGAGGCAGGCCAAAAATCCAAGAGAGGGCCGGATTAGCAGGAGGCCGGGGAGAAGTTGGGGCGAGCCAGTGGAAGTGGCGATCGCCATCCAAAAGTCGCCTCCGGCCGCCATCTTAGAGTCAGGCAGGCGCTGGAAGGATTCCCTCTGTGCGGGTCTCCACCGAAGTGAAGGTAGAGGAAATTATGCCAGCTGCTGCGGCGAGAGTCTCGACCAGCCGGGGTAGCGCAGGACGCAATCCTACCTCCCAGCGGCGGCCGCAGTCATCGGAGTCCACGGCGCAGTGCCGCCCGCCATCTTGAGCGCCTCCGCCCTCTCCTCCTTCACCTCGGGAGATCGAGCCTGTCTGCCAACCTCGGAGCGATCGCTTCTGCTCCGCACCTGCCCCACTCGCTCCGCTTCGTGCTGGAAAAAAGAGCGGTCAAAATGAAGGGCTGCATCTGCCCAGGGCCGGGTCAGAGCATCTCGTGGACCGGGAGCAGAGACGATCAGCGTCCGCTCGGCTCCCGGCTCGGCCCATGCAGTTGTACCTGTGTCTGTGCCTGCTCCTCCGTGTGTGGGTTCTGTTGTAGCTGGACTTTAAAGTAGGTTCTCAGTGATGGTGTTACCTTGATTTTCCCTTTCAGAGACGAGTCAGCTTTCCCTCTGGAGGGGACTTTCCCGCTTTCAGAGTTAATCTTTGTGTTCTCTTTGGGTGGTTTCTTAGCTCTTTTTTTGATCTCTCTGGGAGAGATCCCTTTAGGATATTGCTCCTGCTTAAGAAAGTTCCTATTTCGCAGGCAGTAGCTTGATATGACTTGCTTGCCCTGCTTGCCCAGTACATCCACTGGTTTCGCTCCTGGGTTAATTTCCAAGCCTTCTGCTGAATTAGTTTGATTGGGAGCTTCCTTATACCCATTGCACCCACCTTCTCCTCCCTCCTCTGTTTCTTTTAATACCTCACTCATATGCTGCGGTAACCTGCCTTTTGTAAAGTTCGTAGCGTTTTTTTCTATCGCTCTTCGAGGTTCATGTGTGAGCGTACTTTCAGAAAAATCAGCCCACCTGTCTTTCTCGTCGTTGCTTGGTTCACAGACGCGCTCCTCGCCCCTGCCGTCCCGATGTGAGTTTGGCACCTACTCCGCGTTGTCTGACAGGGCTCTACCGCTTGCGCCCCGGAACCGAAACCATACTCTTCCGGAAGCTCTTCCACAGATCGCCTTTGCCTTTGCAGCAGCCGCCCAGATTCCTGTATCGTATCCGGCTTCACCAGACCCGTCGCTCTTTGCTCGGTTGAGAGCCCGGGGAAGGAAATCTGACTCTCCTTGTGAGTCGCTCTCCGTCACCAGGTAGGTTACCATTCCTCGTTTATTTTCCTAAAGTCAAGTCGAGAAATCCCTTTCTTTTTATGGTTTCACTGCAGTTTCACTGTTCCATGCTTTTGGTGCTTTCCCGGCGTTTTTCTTTTCATGTCCTCATGTCAGAGGAGTCACGAGTCTAGGAGCTCATCGACCGAGCATCCTACCCGGCTGCCATCTACCCCCCATTGCCCATAATCCATCCCAGGTAAGAACTCTTACAGAGCGGACAGGGCACAGCGGCAGCTGAAGCTGCGAGTGAACCGGAGGCAGCGTCCAGAGGCTCCAGTAACAGGCTATGGAGAGAGAGAAGCCGTCCGGGCCACCGAAGCAGGAGAGAACGGGACTGAAGGGCGGGAAAGAAGAGAGAAACCCAGAGAACGAGCACGCGTGAGGAGCAGAAGTGCTGTGAGCCTGACACTGAGAGCGGGGAAGGGACAGGGCAGGCGAAAGATGGGAGAGGGTGCAAAGAAAGAACAACACTCTTGGAGCAAGTCGGGCGAACACGTTAAAAACAAGAAGCACGGGCACACGGACAGCGGGAGGGGGGCGGGAAGGCAAGGAAAAACAAGCACTCACCTGGACTTCCTCCGGCGGCGGTCGGACGCGGAATGGCCAAAACAAACCTGGACGGCAAAAAAAAATAAACCCCGCCCACGGCCGCATGACGTTGCGGAATGCGAAAAGTCGTCGGGAACGCCCACGAATCTGGTCCGGCCATGACGGACAGATCTCTGTTCCAATGGCTAGCCTCCATTTATGGAGCTAGCCAATGGAACAGAGGGCGGATTCCCAAGCCACATACTGTAGACATAAGCTTTCGGCCAGTCGAAACCTAAAAATACTCCTTGTATTGTCTGTTGTGCTCGCTAGTATTCCCAATACCACAAGATGGCGCTAGTGCTTTACGACGCACAACAGGAAGCTTTGTGAAACCAATCTTGCACTTTCCGTATGTTTTAAGATGGCTCCTTTGCGTGACCACGCACGGTGACGCTAATAAACATTACATCAGCTGAAACGCATACGCTGTCAAGATAGACGTCAGCTGAAACGCATATGCGTTCAAACTTGTAACGCAAAGGAGTCAATGCCAAAATGCGCAAATTCTTTTAAATTACAACAACATCGCACCGCAGACACCCGCTCACTTCCTCATCTGTTTTTTCAATTCTATCGGAGATCCGTATCACATTAACAGCAGCTTGACAAGAAAGACAATCCTTCTCATCTACTCATAATTCTGACGCTGGAGGAAGGAGTAGCTGAACCTCTGCTTGATGTTGAGGTGATACCACATGCTCATCACCAAAAAACGGATTATTTTATTTTATTTTGTTTTATTTATGCGTTTTTATATAGCGCGGACTTTACCCGAAGGTGTCAGAGCGCTTCACAATAGGAACAGTAATGATACATGAGGAAAAAATTACAAGTGAACAAATTACAAAAGCAAACGTTTAGTTACCTGAAGCAAAACTGACAATTGTGAGCAAACAAAATACAAGAGGTAGCAAGCTGTACATTACAGGAGGGAAAAGTGACATGTGTGCAAGTTACAAAAGCACACAAAGTACCAGTTGAGGTATAATTCTGCAATAAAAGGCAGACACTCAAGCACAAGAACAAACATTACATAGGCAATGGTGGGACTTGTGCAAGTATCTAAAGCAAACAAAATGTAAGAGGTATCAAACAGTGTGTTACAAGAGAAAAGTGACGTGTGCATGTTACAAAAGAGTACCAAACACAGGTAAAAGGATAATACTGCAATAAATGGCAAACACTCCAACCACAAGAACACACTGGGAAGGCATTTCCATAGTCATGGAGAATAGAATGTTCTATAATGGAAGGTATTCCTTCAGATAATAGAGAGGATGTGAATTAAATTTTGTGGTGTCTTTGGAGGAGGAGAACTTTGAGGTCAAATTTGAAGGCTTGGGAGGAGGTGGTGGTCCGGATCTGAGGTAGAAGTGAATTCCAGATTCTCACTGCGTTGCCTGAAAAGGATTGGTCCATTGATCTTTCCTTCTTGAAAGTGGGAGGTTCAAGCAGTACATTTTCCACATTACGTGATGGTCTAGAGCCTCCTGGGAGTTTCAGTTTATTCGCCAGGTAGCGAGGAGAGGATGAGTTCAAGGATTTGTGGGTGATACAGGCAGTCTTGCAGATAGCTCTAGCCTCGATGGGAAGCCAGCGGAGGGTGGATAACATGGGGGTGATGTGGTCGCTTCTTTTGGCTCCATAAATGAAACAAGCTGCTGAATGGAGAACAGATTTAAGAGGGGACAGGTGGGATTTGGGGAGGCCAGTAAGAAGAGAATTGCAGTAGTCCAGTCTGGAGAAGACCAACAATTGGACCTGGGATTTAAGGTCTTGCTCCGGGAAGAAGTGACAAATTCCCCAAAGAAGGCGCAGTTAGTATCGAGCAGACTTTGCAATGGAATTGATGTGGGAGATTAGATTGAGTTTTTTGTCGAGTATGACACCAAGGGATTTTGCGTTGTAGACAATGATGGGTTTATTGTTAAGTAGATTCATCTGATCCATCCATGATTGAACCGGGAGAGGAATTCAGTTTTGAAGGGATTCAGAATCAGATGATGAGTTGACATCCAGTTTTGAATGGAGATGAAAGTAGAGCTTAGGATGGAGAAATCCTGAATGGAGGCAACCTTGAGGTAGATTTGAGATGTTATCTACATGGAGATGATAGTGGATCCCGGATTTACTTTGGAGATTTCCCAGTGGTTCTAAATAGAGATTGTACAATGTGGGTGCAAGTATAGAGGCTTGAGGAACACCTTGACCTACCGCCCTAGGAGATGAATGACTGTTCGCTATTTTGATGATTTGGGATCTATCAGAGAGTAAGGAAGCAAATCATTTAAGCACAGTGCCCTCCATGCCCATTCTCTGTTGAAGAGTGTTGAGGAGAGTGTTGTGATTAACACTGTCAAAGGCTGCAGAAAGGTCAAGGAGAATTAGAAGACCCCCAAATTGAGTATCTGCAGCGCGTCATCAATCACTTGCAGTAGGGCTGTTTCAGTGCTGCAGTTTTGGATGAAGCCGGACTGATTATTGTCAAGAAGATCATTGTCCTTGATATGACGATAGAGTTGTTTTGCTACACATCTTTTCGTGATCTTCGCAAGAAAGGGTAGGTTAGGTTAGTGAAGGGGCGGAAGATGTTGAGGTCATTCGCATCAGCAGTAGGCCTATTAAGCAGAGGGGTTGAAGAACATAGAAACCTTCTCAGGGGTCTCACTGATACCTGGTCCTTTTATTGTATTGTATTGTATTGTATGTCGATTTATAGAGCGCGATTGCTGCCCCACGGGCGTCCAAGCGCTGAGTCTCTAGACAGAACTGGGCGATGAGGAAGAAGCTAGGCCTCGGTGGACTTTGCAAACAAAAGGGTCTTTAATTGTTTGCGGAATGAGAGCAGATTAGGGTTGGAGCGAAGTTGTGCTGGAAGTAAGTTCCACAACTTGGAGGCATTTAGGGAGAACATCCTGCCTCCGGTTCTAGCTCTTTTAACTTTGGGCACTACGGCCAAGAAAGCCTCCGTAGAGCGAAGATTCCTGCTTGGGTGCTGGCGGGTGACTAGGTTGTCATTAATTGCTGGGCCAGTCTTCCAGAATGCCCGGTGGGCGATGCACAATGCCTTAAATGCGACTCTCTGCTTCACCGGCAGCCAGTGCAATCTTTTTAGTCCGGGCCTGGCTGACTGAGTGCGGGGGATCTGTAGCAGGGTACGGGCTGCACAGTTCTGTACAACCTGCAACTTCCGCAATGTCAGTTCTGGGGCACCCACATAAAGGGCATTATTAAAATCTAGCCGGGACTGTATCAAGCCCTGTACTGCCACCTGTTTGGCTTCCATTGGCAAAAGAGGCAGAACTTTCCTCAATGTTCTGAGTAAGCCGAAGCACGTGGCAGACAGTTTGGTGGCCTGGATGGTAAAAGAGAGATTTTTATCCAGCCATACTCCCAGGCTTTTTACACTTTCCTTGGGGGTAGGGGGGTGCCCAGGCAGGGAGGCCAGAGGGAGATAAATGGCACTGGTGATACTGGGCCCAGGAGCATGAGCTCTGTTTTATCTCCATTAAGTTTTAAAGAGGAGGCTGTCATCCATTCCTTGACATCCTCTAGACATTTCATCAGGCCTTCCGCGGTTTGCCTGTTACCATCCTGAGCCAAGGAAACCACTAGCTGGGTATTGTCCGCATACGATATGATCTTGATACCGTGCGGTTCGACGACCCCAGCCAGTGGTTTCATATATATGTTGAACAACGCAGGGCTCAAGGAGGAGCCCTGCGGAACCCCACAACTCAGTGGTTTGCTGGCTGACACTGTGTCCCCGTCAAAGATCTGAAAAGATCTATTGCTCAGGAAAGAGTCAAGCCACCTAAGTGCCTTGCCTGCTACTCCGATGCTAAATAGACGGTTCAGCAGAGTGGTATAGCTGACCGTGTCGAAGGCTGCGCTTAGGTCAAGGAGGATCACTGCCACTGATCCTCCTTGGTCCAGTATCCTGCGTGACTCTTCGGTAACCGCTAACAAAGCGGTTTCAGTTCCGTGCTTGGGTCTAAAGCCTGTTTGAGTGGTATCCAGTAGCAAGTTGTTCTCGAGAAATTGAATTAGCTGGATGTTTATATATTTCTCCAAGATCTTGCTTACCCAGGGGAGCAGTGAGATTGGGCGGTAGCTGGAGTGATCTTCTGGGTCAAGGTTGTTTTTTTTTAGCAGTGCCCGCACCATGGCTCTCTTCCATACAGTGGGCACTGTACAAGATAAGATGGAAGAGTTTAACAGATCCAGAATTACGGGTAGGGTGGCCTGGCTTGCCTGCAACATAATCTCCGGAGGTGCTGGGTCGAGTGGAGAGCCAGATTTGACTTGGCGGGCCAATTGATTCAGAATTTCAAGATCTAAAGGGTAAAAGTGTTCAAGAATTGGCCGGTCACGGAGAGTAGGATGTTTCAGAGGTATTTGGTCGACTACTCCTGGATTTGTGGCTACTGTCGGGAAAGAGGAATAGATCTGGGTAACCTTGTTATGGAAAAATTCCGCTAGCTCATTACACTGTGCTTGCGTTTTTGCCAAGGGTGGGGCTGTGTTATTGACTTTAGTAAGTTTTTTTACCAAGTGAAAGATTTCCTTGGGTTTGGATTTGGCTTCCATGATTTTATCCGCAAAGTAGGCAGCTTAAGCCGACCTGACCTCCTCTTTATAGGCCTTAATTGCCTCTCTATATTGGAGCTTTTTCCCGGGTAGGAAGTCTAAACGCCACGCTCTCTCTCTCGTTTCCTACATAGGCGTTTTTTTTCTCTTAGGGTATCTGAGAACCAGGGTGCTGATTTATGCAGTCTCTTTGATATGGAACTCCGGAAGGGGAGAATAGTATCCAGAGATTTCGTGATCCAGCTCTCGTATTCCTTATTTGCCACGTTGGGGTCTGTGCGGAGGGATGGGCAAGTGGAGTCTAAATTGCTTAGCCAAGCCTCCATGGGTAGTTTAACCCAGTTCCTCTTAGTTTTGACTTGGGGGGTGGGCGAAGGGGCTTTACAGGTGTGCCAAGTAAACAGGATTTTAAACCAACAAAGAAGAAATTGGCACAGAAGCTGAAATATAAAAAGAATGCATTTATTCACCTCAGATGAGGGAGACTACGTCACACAGAAACCTTAGCAACTGAATGAGGCAGTCTAAAAAGTACAGAAAACTGGGGCTTATATATGCTTAGGGTTACATAGTCAGTATAAGACCAAGGGGCAGTCCTGGCTCATGTAAGCATGCAAACTGCCTAATATGGGCATACAAGATTTGCTTGCTCTACAAAGTGGGAGGAGAGCTACTTCTCCATACAGCAGCAAAAATAGCCTGACAGTTATACTAGAGAAGCAGGTGCATTCTATTAGCTAGGCCCTTCTGAGAATGTGCAAGGGTCTGAAGAGGGAAACAGCACATGGTGAGCACATGGCTACCTAAAATGGCTGCCAAAATACAAAATGGCTTTCAGCTCATGCTAAAAAATTCCTGCAATATTTAACAGATGGTCCTTTTAGCATGAGCTAAAGATATTCCTATGATTCAGTAGGAACTTAGAAAATATTTACACATTAATAAATGTATCAATATCCTAATTTATTGCTAGGTGGGCATTTTCCATTCTAAGCATTTCATTAAGTGGGTATATATGAGGTATAAGCAGGAATACAAAGGGAACAATGCATCGGGTCATAATTAACATACAGATAGCAGGAGAGAGTAATGACCACTATTACAAACAGAATTATAATTTTTCTAGTCCTAAGCAAGTCCTAGAATCATCTAGTAAACATTTTCAGGGCTCCTATGCATTTAAGTGACCATTCAATTACATTTCAGAATAGCCAACAGCATATATCTAATAAAACCCTTTTCAATTGATTTTTACATTTTTATGAGGGCTAGATCATTAATCATATTTGGGACCAGGATGACTACACAGGGCCATAGGAATTAGAACAAAGAGCTGCAAAGGGCTACTCCTCCTCAAAAATAGGACGACTAATGGGGTACATTATTGACAAGAAAAAAAAGAAGTCCTTGGGGAAATTGAAGCCACTGTACAACTAAGCCAGAGGGGAGTCTTCTCTCTGTGTCCGTTTGAGCCTCACAGGCAGGCTCTTGTTGTTTCCACGGGGGAGCTGCACAACTCGCAACTCAAGAATCACAGCCCAGTTTCAAGGGAAAAGTCTCTTCTTTCAGGATAGGGCAGTCACCCACCAGGGCAAATGCTCTCAGCGATCCTGTCCAGTGTCTCGGGTAGTGCACCAGTTTTCTTCACTTCAATCTAACAGGCACCAGAGACACAGCACCTGTACCCTGAACTCAGGTCCTTCCCTAACTCCTGTATTGCTCTGCTGGTGCACAGCTCATTCGTTGGGGCCAAACATTGCATCCAGTGTGCTCAGGCACCTCTTGACCAACAAACAAAGGAGCAAACTTGCATTCACTTCAGGACCAGGATTCAGAGGCCTGATGCTAGGATCTCTGAAGCAACCCTTGTTTCATAAGGGGTCACCTCAAGCAAAGCCACCTCGCGGTTCTGGTCAGTCTGTGACTCTCAGCTGGGCATCAAACTTGATTCACAATTTCTCATTTCTGGTTTGTGACCCCGTCTTTCACCCAAGACCGTGGCAGGGGGACACAATTCATTCCAGGGCTTCCACCTTTACTGAGGTCCTAGTTGCCTGCAATGCCTGTGCTGGTTACGTTCACCTTGGCTTCAAGCTGGACTGGTGCTGACACTGACTCCCCAGGTTGAATCTGATGTCCGGGCCCCTCTGGCAATGGTTGTAAGGCAGCAAATATCTATTGGTGGACAGAACAAAAGGCCTTTAGACAAGGCACAGAAACAATCTATTAACAGAGAGGATAGTCTCAGAATACTTCCTAGTCTTGGGACGCCCCATATATAAGCAAGGCACCCAAGAACACTTTCATCTATCTATGAGAGAGTAAAAAACACAACATCCTCGACCTATTGGCAAGTATAAAAGGAACTCTTTGGTGAACTGAAAAGAGTAATACATCACCCAATCCCAAGCAGCCAAGGAAGTCTGTATTAATTTACTAAACTGTGAGGAACAGAGAAAAACAACACAGACATACCCTAAATCGTTACATTGGTGTATTCCTGTGTACTAATTTGAAAACCCTCAAAAAAGGAAATGTTCTACACTTTTACTTATAGATTTCAAACTACTTGTACAGGACTGCAGACACTTCTAAAATGATTCTTCTTAATAAAAGCACCTACATTGTACGCTTAGGACCATGCTCTCATGTTATAGGAGCAACAGGAAAGTCTAAAACTGCTAATTTAACAGGAGTTCTTATCTTTAAAAACAATATTTCCTTCAAAACATTTTTTGCTAAGGATCACATGGGCATCACCCTGCGTTCTACTTTTCATGATCCAAACTATGCAACATCAGCTCTAATAAGGACTGTCAGTTTATTTACACAGACTAGCTAATAAAAAACTAGCATTGCCCTTGCAAAACTATGTAGCATGAGAATAACATACAATAATGGTGTTATCACCTAAGACTTGTAGAAAAAAAACTACCCACATCAAGTTCCCCTTAAAGATCAAAATAAGGGAACAACAATCTAGACTACTGATCCTGTCATAATTTCATCAAACAGGATGGGCAGTAACATAACATATATTCTTATTCATTTTATTAATGCTAACAATGTTTAAAACAGTATTACTGAATAGCCAATTACATGTCTCATTGCTATTTCACAGACAACTTAGACAGGCTAAAGAAAAAGTGAGAAAAAGAGAGAGCAACATACATTTTACCTAGCCTTAATTTGTAGAGGAGCTAGCCTCCTTCCCCTATTTTGACAGTAGGAAACCTGAAACAGGTTTCACTTCTGTCAACACTATCAACCCCTATTTGTATCAATTGGGCATAAACAAAGTTATAGGAGGTACATAGCACATTTGAGGAGGTAAAGAATATGAATACCCAACCCCCAATCCTTTTAGCAAATGTACAAGTGTAACATGAGGGCAAATGAATTCAAACTAAATTTCATTACCTCAGCTTTTTGAATCCTCAGACTAAAAGCATTAGTGCTGTATATATATATATGGCAAAGCTTATATGTTAATCAAAGTTCACCTATACCATTATATAGTTTTCTATCATATGAGTCTATAAAGCGCTTGCTTTTGCCAAAAAAAGTAAAACTTCTCCTTCTCTTCCCTGTCGTCTTTCAAAAAGTTTCAGAGGTCAAAATGTTAAAGCAGACCTTGCTCTGAGAGCCCTGCCAGGCGTCTAAATATAGACTGACATTGAACTCTTCCCAGCTGTCCTATTCTGTGTGCAATGGTTTCCATGTGGCTTGCCCAATTCAAAGTCACCCCTATTTGTCAGTTTAATAACTTCTGCTGGTTTTATACATTTTTCATTTATAAGCAGTGTGCAATATACTTGTCTAACCATATAGAAGTCAGCTATTTGTATTATACCTAAATGTATGCATTTACTGAAGCATAAGGCATTTTAAAAGCTGCTCTGAATTGCAGAATTTCTTTTTAAATTAGTTCATTTTGCCCAATTTCGACTTTGATATTTGGGGTAATTAAAAATGAATATCCTATTTTTTTTGCATAATAGTCATCCTCAGAATGTTCTCTACAAATTCCAGAGATTGGGCTTCAGAAATATCACTTATACCCTTATAAAAATGAGTTTTTTACGCCTGCGCAGAGTGATATTTCATACGCAAATGTCCTCATTATGCGGTACAACAGAACTTAAATTTAATTTTGATGCTAGGAGGTCACAGTATGAGTATTACGCTTTATTAATATTAAAAAATGAATTTAAAAGCACTTATTTTTGTAATACTTTTTTATTATAAAACCAATCACTTTTGATAATTCCACATATGAAAAGCAAACTGCATCCCTTGCCTATCAAATTTAGACACATTCATTCATAAGCCTAAGCACAGAAGCCTGACTTGAAACATGAAACATTTTGCGCCACTTTTAAAAGGACAAATATTTTACATCAGAACCATGAATATGCTTATAAAAAAATGCTTTATGAAAGGAAATCCTTACTTTAAATGTTTTCCTGTTATCCAAAATAATGAACCTGATTTTTGTAACTTTTTAAAACAGCAGTCTGAAATGCTGAGTTTTACACCAGTGACAAAATCCTAGCTGAGTCAACATTCCTGTCTCGCTGTGGCCTATAAAAACGACAGCTGCTGCTTAATGACAGTTGACACAGCTGTTGGAAAGCTTTTTTTAGTGTTGAAATGTAAGCACGGTGACAGTCTATTTAAAACTGAGTCATTTCAATGCATGTTCTATAATATGTACAATGTATCTAAGGAAAATGTAGTCATATTTTATAATTGTTTATTTATTGCAAAATACACATTTTCGTTTTTGAGGCCTATTTTATTCCTATTCAATGTGAATTCTAATTTTATCTTTTAAGCATTGTCAGTTTGTACATGTGCATAGTAGCTTGCTCTCTAAATGTAATAGTAACATGCAGTTATTTAGCATATCATATGGTTCATTTCTGGATTTTTATTTAATTTTTATTTAATATTAATTAAATGACATTTTGCATAACAGACTGATGATAGCAAGAAAACACAAACAAACACATTGAGCTCATTCCAGACATATACAGAAGGGGTCATAAACTCAGGAACACATAATACAGCACGCTTAAGGCTAGCAATCCTTACACAAAGAGCGCAATAGCTATTTACTCACAGAAGTATCACTAATGGGAAAACCACAAACCACAGACATTTAAACACACATTAACCCACAGATCAACACTTAGGACAGAAACAAAGGACAGCCTACAGACTGTACTTAAACCAAACCATTTGTAAATACTAGTTGTAAGTCATATTTACAAGAGCTTCTCAATAGTATTCCAAAAGACAGCAAAAAAAACAGCCCAACAGACTGTTTAATTTTCAAGTAGCCAAAATACACTCAATTCACTAGCTTTGGCTGGCAGAATACCAAAAAATCGCTCTGCATATCTCCATTTATAAAAGTGCGCAGAAAAGGATCCTTGTTTGTATTATTGTCATATTTTAATTCCATGGGGATACAGAATCACCAAGGAAGAAATATGTTTTTATACCTAAACCTATTTAGGTACTCCCTCAGGGGAGCTGGCTATTTCACTTCACATCTCACTATGGTACCTCCAAAAAGCAACACATTCTTCGATGTGTGCTTGAAACAGGCATGCCAAAAATATTGCAACAAATGCAAATATTATAATCAAAGTAGCACTTAAGGTACACTTGTACTGTGTGCCATTCAAATCAATTCAAAACAGAGAAAAGTCTCCTCATTACCTGCCTACATGAATTGCAATTTATATATTACATACATACAAATACAAATATTGGCCAATCATACAAATCAAAAGCCACAGTAAGTGTTATTAAACTACCTTGCCAATCCAAGGCATCAAAAACCAACAGCAAGTGCCACAGAACGACTCTTACAAATCAAATGGTGTCCAAATTCTAACTGCCAAGTTCTGAATGACCTAACCGTTGTTTTTTTTTTTTAGAACACTCACGCTAAAAAGGGTTCTCAGTCAGGAGTGGTAAACATCATGTCAAGAATCAAAATCAGGAAGATCAGAAATATACTGGGCTGCAGAGAAAGAGAATCCCCAGAATCTCTGAGCACATAGTACTTCCTTAGTAGAGTCCTGTTCTGTCCTCCTCAGTAGATTTCTGTCTCCTGACAAGATCACTCCCTTAGATATCCACTTCTCTGATGAGGTTCCACGTTGCAGCGTCATTTGAAGAACATAGAAACCTTCTCAGGGGTCTCACTGATAACTGGTCCTTTTAAACCAACAAAGAAGAAATTGGCACAGAAGTTGAAATATAAAAAGAATGCATTTATTCACCTCAGATGAGGGAGACTATGTCACACAGAAACCTTAGCAACTGAATGAGGCAGTCTAAAGAGTATAGAACACTGGGGCCTTATACATGCTTAGGGTTAAATAGTCAGCATAAGACCAAAGGGCAGTCCTGGCTCATGTAAGCATGAAAAATGCCTAATATGGACATGCAAGATCTGTTTGCTCATCAAAGTGGGAGGAGAGCTACTTCTCCATACAGCAGCACAAATAGCCTTACAGTTATACTAGAGAAGCAGGTGCATTCTACTAGCTAGGCCCTTCTGAGCATGTGCAAGGCTCTGAAGAGGGAAACAGCACATGGCGAGCACATGGCTACCTAAAATTGCTGCCAAAATACAAAATGGCTTTCATCTCATGCTAACAAATCCCTGCAATATTTAACAGGGTGACCTGCCCAGTTTTGAAGGAGACCGGTAGGGAGCCTTGAGGGAGAGGTTGACCAGAGTGGTTCAATAGGAAAGAGAATGGGTATAGAAGTCAATGGCAATGGCACTGGGGATGGGGTCAAGAGAATGGTTGGAGGGCTTTGTTTCGAGGATGCAATTGAGTAGGGTCTCTTCAGAGATGGGGTCAAAGTTCTGCCAAATGGCTAAGGATTCGCGCTAGGGGTAGGATCAGCGACCTGATCCACAAGGGATTCACTTTTCCGTCAAAGAATATAGAGAAACCTTTTCATTTCTTTGTATAATCCTCCAACTTGGAGGTTGGGGGAAAGCAGTTAGGATTCTGATGAGATTGAATAGTTTTTTGGGTCTATTTTTGGCTGAGTCAAGGAGGGTTCTGAAGTATGACGCTTTCCCAAGGAAGATGTGCTTGTGGTACTTGGATCTTGCTGAACAAAGCGTGGCTAAATTATCGGTGGAGAACGCTTGCCTCCATTGTTTCTCCAGGAATCTTAGCTGCTTCCTTTCTTCATAGAGGGATTTGTTGAACCAAGGTTCTGAGAGAGTTGGCCTTATCTTGGTGCTTTGGAGAGGAGCAACGTTATTGAGTTCGACTGCAAGGACCGTGAGGCAGTAGGAGGTGAGTTTGTCAACATCTAGGTTCGGGTCTAGCCTTTGAAGTGATAACAAAGCTGATTCACAGAGGGAACCGACATCAATATTTTTAGCATCACGGAACCAGGAGTTAGTACTCCTAGGTTGGCCAAGAGCTATAGAGTGTGATAGGTGAAGAGAGAATGTGATAAGGTGGTGGTCAGACCAGTCTACATGAATAGGGTTAGTGATAGAAAGCATGCCTGCTTTGGAAATAACAAGGTCCAGGATTGATCCCTTAGAGTGTGTTGATTCTGTGCAGTGTTGGATGAGAACTTTGCAGAGAGGAAGGTGGCCAGCTAGTTCACAGAAGAGTCTTGTGGTAACCCCCAGTAGAGATTGAAGTCACCCACGAAGGTCTGATTGTCACTTTGCGAGTATTGGTCGCTGATGAAGTTAGTGAGTTCCTCCATAAACAAAGGGCCGCTACAAGGCAGGCAGTAGATGCATGGAATCTGAGAGGTGAGCGGTGGTGTAATTGAAGCTCAAGAAATAGGCATTCAACAGTGTGGAAGGAGCTGATAGGAAAAGCATTAAGTTGAAGGGAGTTTCTGAAGACTGCAACACCTCCCCCAACTTTGTCAATTCTGTCATTCCTAAATATAGAATAGCCTGTGGGTAATAGGAGATCAAACATAGAGTGAGAGGTATCGTTGAACCAGGTCTCTGTGAGGAAGAGCCTGTCAATATTTTGAAGAGTGATGGTATCGGAAATTTCAAGTTTATGTTTTACTGCAGATCTGCAGTTGTGGAGCAGACAGCGCAGCTCTGTCAAGACTGTTTTGGTGACGGGTGCACTTGGGCTCTGAAGGGTGATAGGGATATTGTACTTATATGGGGGTGCTCGGGAGGGTTTAGGTGGATGCTTGGTTCTGACAGAGGAGATGGTCGGAATAGTGTAGATAGTAGGGTTACTAGGAGATGCAGGTTGAAGAAGGGTGGCGTTCAAGGGCTTGTGTGAGTTAACGAAGTTTGCAGACGACAGGTTGAGTTTGGCTATATTGGGGTGATGGGGCGAGGTGCATCTCATGGGAAGGTGAGGGTTTTCCAAAGGAGTAGAGGTGTATGGAAAGGTGTAAATCTTGGAGCTTAAAAGTGAAATGGCAGCTACAAGCTGGGAGGTAGAGTTGATAAGAGAGCCTAGCTTATTTTCCAGAGGGAGTAAGGCAGAGCATGGAAGGTTGGGTGGCTCGATGGAAACAGGAGGGGGTGGAATTGGTGGTGGACGGCAGGGAGAGGTGGGGGGACAGGAGGAGAGTTGGGGTATAGGGTTCAAAGGTGGGGAAAGGTGGAGGTTGAGAGCAGGAGTTGGTGAATCAAAGGTGAAGGGAGAGTTGTCTTTGTTGGCGTTGCAAGAAGGAAAGGAATTAAGGTCATATTTAGGGGGAGATGGGTGCGGATCAAGGCGGTAGGGTAGAAGGAGAGGGGAGGACTGTGTGGTGTCATGGGAATGTAGCATGGAGGAAAAGAAGGGAGGTCGTTGGAGAAGTCCTGTCAGCTAGGAGAGGTGGCTGTGAGGGAATGGGCATCTGGCAGGGTGAGGGGGATTGGGAGAAAGGGAAGTTGAAGAAAGGAAGTTGTTCTGCTGGGCCCGAGGGAGGGAAATGTGAAGGGTTACCAAGGGGGAAAGGGGATAGCACAGCATTGCTGGAGGAGTGGGGGAAGGAGAGAGATGCAATGGGTTTGTGGAGAAATCGGGGTGAATAGCGTGGGGAGAAGGGGGTAGAAAAGAGTGGGAGAGGGAAGAATAAGGGGAGCGTAGGGAAAGTTAACTGGGGAGAAGGTTGGAGGAGAGGTGGACTAAAAAGGGGGGTGGCAGGTAGGAATATGGGGGAGGAGAAGAGATTGGAGTACCGGGTTGGTGCAGATTGGATGAGGAGCGTATTAGATAGAGGTATGGCTGAAGTGATGAAGGGGGCATACTGTGAGGGAGGAGGAATAAGAGAAGAGGGCACAGGGGAGGGGGAGGGAAGAGGGTCGACCTGTGCTTCTCGAGGGTGCAGCCTATTGGAGTGTAGGGGCGTCAGGGGAGGAGAAAGGGAGTAATGGGTGGAGCTAGATGAAGAGTCAGGGATTAACCCGGTCGCAGAGGAGGGGAGTAGGGAGGGGAAGTGGTGATCAAAGAGAGAGAGACAGGTGTATTTGCCTTGGATCATGACAGTACAGTTGTTACGGTGTGAGATAGTGAGGTAGCCGTTGAAACACGCCGAGGGGGACATTTTTAGTTGTTTCCCATGAGGGATAGAGGAGGAGAAGGTGATGTTAAGGGAATTATATAAGCTGGTGGACCAAGAGGGGGTGTCGTGAGTGAAGAAAATGAAATTGTTTTTGAGCCTCCCAAAACGACCATTGTAAAATTGATCAACAAAAAGGGAATCAGGGAAACGTTCAATAGTGTTATGCTTCAATCGTTTTACTGAAGCTTTAGTCTGGTCAGGAGGATAAATGATTTTGTAGCAATTAATTCCAGCCTTAACTCGAGTGGTGGCCATGTTGGGAAAATGAGGCGGAGGAGGGTGGGGGGGATATGAAAAGGGTGTTACTAGGAAAGCGGTGGTGAGGAGAAGTAAAAGGACATAAAGGGGGCACATATTCCAGACGCCGGGTGAAGATATCAGAACTAATGTGCCGTCCGGGAAGTGAGGTGGGTATTTGTTGGGCCCTTCATCTGGGTATACCTAATGCCACCTGGCACTAGATAATATTTACAAGGGAATTGTTTACATAAGATAGGACCAACTGGACCACTTTCAGAACCATCACAAAGCAAATTTAGTCAAAGTAAAACCGATCATAAACGAACACCCAGTGACCACTGGTGATCACTGTACTTAGGAACAGCCTGTAACAGAACCACATTCGGCACCAACCGCATTGTACGCCCATAATCTCAACAGACTACTATTGGAACCTAATCTCCTGAGAATCACTAACATTAGGGGCAAAGAGCATAGGGTAGAACAAAATCTGACTAGCAAAATGTCGTCATCATAAGACCACCTTTAGAGGTACTCCGAACAGGGTGCGTAAATCATACTACATGAAAAACATTTCCTAGCACCACATATAGGTAAAAGGGCATGGACCCCTACAAACCTTGCAGTCTCCCTGGCCAACTGGCCATCTCAGAGGGGGACTCAAATGCCTTGAATCCATACTGTGGTGTCTTCTGCACATGTAAATGAGAATCATATACAGAGTTGAAGTCCGGTCCGGTATATTCACCTCAGCCATCAACAGCTTCCAGTAACTGACAACCAAAGAATCTTCACAGTAGAATTCTACATGGAACCATAAAGTAAGCTGCTGCATGTAACTGAGCATGACGTCACAGAATACCAAACGCATCATTGTCACACCAGCATCTTGTTTCCGGCCCAAGTCCATCAGCTAGCAATTCAGTAATTTATGAGAGTTGAGGTCTTTGTTCCGTTCATTTGAACCACTTGGACAGATACACTTCAAAAGATACACTGTAAAATGTATTCTCGGGACACAAAAGGTAGTGATCCATCATCATGAAGTCATATGGTTACTTTACTGCATGTACCCTAATACTATTCGAAAGTGTCTGCATTTATAGTCCACAAGCTGAAAAGCAAGGTTACTGTCACAGGAGCTTGGCTGGGTTTTCTAAAGTTGTATGTAATCTCTGTGTTTTTACTTTACGGATGTTATTAGCAGTCTTGGCATTTGAAGCCTGCATTCATGATTCTTTTTTTGATGCTAGTGTCAAAAACTCCTCCAGCAATCTTCGTTACTATTGTAAATGATTCAAAAAGCAAATTTGTTATTTATGATAGAGACGGGTTGCATTACAATCTCTTGAAGCCCTCCTCCTTAACACAAATAACAATAGGACTAACAGAAAAAAAGTTTTTTTCTTTCACTCAACTCATCTTCCTTTTAATGAAGAATCCCTCCAAATGGTCCTTGGCTGTACGCCGCTGTCCTGTTCATCTTAAACATTTCATAAACAATCAGTTTTGACAAATTCAAACCCCTCATCATTCCTCCAAACTTAAACAAAATACATAAATTAATGAATACATAGATTAAAAAATAAAAATAAAGAAAGAAATAATAATATTGAGACCCTCCTTGCTGGTCTCTACCCTCCCTTGTTGGACGTTCTCAAACCATTTTAAAATTTCTTGGTATATGTTTTTACTTTTACTGGAAACTGTTGTTTTCTTATAAAGACACCTTTTCTTGGCACCACATACACAATGTGAATGTATTCAACAATCCTTCTAGTGCCTGTAAAATAAGTTTAGATCTTTCGGTGAAAGACTGTATTTTTTGACAGTAATAAATCCAGGTCTAAACATTGAGTTAGGTAATAGATCTCTTCACCTCAAAATATCCCACATTAGTTTAATTAGGACTCTACTACATCACCTAATGCACCCGCGTAGTTTTGTTGTTTGCATACAGTCAACTGGAATACAGTTGATGTAAACTAAATTGGTTCATTCAGCTTCTTGTGAGACAGCTTGCGCTTTTGTTGACTCAAAAAACTGAACGGGACATTGCTAAGCCACATGACTTTAGCTCAACTACTTTTCTCAAATTTTAGAGGCAAGACACTTGCATAAATGGCCGTGCTGCTCTAGAGAAGTGAAAACACACCCTCACCCTCAATCGCAGGACATGAAGTATAGTGAAGAGATCTGATGGATGCAAAACACAGTTGGTTTCAATACAGGCAGCAGCGCTAGTGCCAGGGATGAGTGGCAAAGCTGCAGGGCAGCACGGTGGGGGGGTGGGGGGAGCGTGAGTGAGTACACAACAATAAAAAATAATAACTTACCTTACCTTCAGCCAGTCGTATTGTGCTCTCTCCTACTCCTCTGCAGACAGGCTCCTAGAATCCTCTGCTGCCAATACTGAGGCTACTCTCGTGTAATGAGAACAGCCTCTGGATTGGCCTGAGTACCCTTGATATGTGCTCGATATGTGCTCCCAGCGAGACTGGGAGCCTATGCCTCCTGTCTCCAATCCGGCAATACAGCTTGGGCTGGAGACACCTTCACTGCACATGGCCAAACCATCATGCGCAGTAAAGGCACTGCACCTACCACTCCCACTCAGTCCCTGTCACCCCTACCTCCCCAACCCCCAGGCCCCACTCCCAAGACTCGGCACACCGAAGAAAAATAAAACAATAAAACCCATTTTATGTTTCGCATTTTGGGAGGCTGCTGGCAGGAGCAGGGCCGGACTGGGAACCAAAACCGGCCCTGGCAAAGTGCTCGGCCGGCCCCCCTCCCCCCTCCCGAAGGGGGGGGGGTGCGTCCTAGCTCTTTGCCGGGCCGGTTTTCTGCCGATTTTGTTACAGGGCCGATTTTGCAACTATGCTGAAATTACGGCCCTGCAACAAAAACAGCCCCCAGGGGCCCCAAGCCGGCCCCCAACCATGCGGCGCACCGGGGGATTGCCCGGTGCCCGCAACGGCCAGTCCGGGCCTGGGCAGGAGGGGTGACGATTCTCCACAATAGCCGAAGAGCCACTGCTGAATTCCGGGCAAAATCAATGTGTTCCTTATATTTAGACAGCATTATGCTAATGTGTGGTCTGGGATCTCTGGGAAAAAAATACCTAATCAATAGTAGGCACAATACCGGAGGGCCTATTTCTTCAAATGGTAAACTATTCGCTATACTATGCCCAACGGAAGAATAGCAAACTCCTATCATGACACAGAAATGCTTTGTAACACTTATTTTTTTGCTTTGCTTGCTTTCCAGAAGGCAGTATGAGAAAAACAGACATTGAGCCATTTGAGGGGGGAACTCGGTCTGATAAAATATAAATGGGAGCTAATCAATTTCCTATATATAATTTCGATTTGGAATTTGTATAAAGAGGGCCCAGAGCCATGGGTTCTGTAAAATAGGTATGCTTTTTCAGTTTTAGTGCAGCCTCCACCGTGGTGGCAGATTAATTCTATGTGCATTGTTCAAAACACTGCTAGTTTTAACAAGCTTCTATTAGCACTTATAAACACAGTTAAGGAGAATAACTTTAAAGCATTATCATTCTTATTGCTCTAATGCCACTATGCCATCCTCAGCGATCAAAAACTATCCCTATCTCACACCGACTGGGGGACCTCCAAAATTATCAGATGTGTGCCCCCCTCATCAGGTCATTGTGATGCTGAATTTTGACATCGAGCAATGTGTTATCCTTGAATGTATTGGTCGCCGACAAAATCAGGTTTCATTCTGCAGCGTCCAACTGCTTCAGTGGATAAACTAAGACTCTTAGGGGCTTATTTATGAGCTCTTTCCACCACCGTTGCGGCATCTTTTGTAAAACACCAAAGGCGTGAAAAATGGGCAATGTTGCGACCTATTTACAAAGTGACACATCTAAGCAGATGTGTCACTTTGTAAAGCCCTGTGGTCCTTAATACCTGCATCAGATACAATGTGTGCAGGGTGGGTGTGCCTCCACAAAAAGCGTTGTAGAAGTGGTGCATTGAAATCTAGACATTTCACTACGCCACTTCTAAGATGCCACTACGTCAAAATCTTATACTTGCCTCACTGCAGGCATATGACCAATGCAACCGCATTTAACATGGGACTTGCCCATGTGTAATGACCCATTGCTGGAGTTGTGTCACTTTTGTGGCACACTCCGGCAATGCGTTATTACTGCGCCTACAGATACTTCAAAAATACTGATGTATCTCTAACTCCTTGCGACATGAGGCACAGTACAGAAAATACGGCGCATCCATGATGTCGCAAGGAGGACGCACTGAGAAGTGTTGCACTCCTGTTTTGATGCAGCGATGCAACGCTTTTCATAAATGAGGCCCTAAGGTTGTGCTTCTCACTTTGCCCTGCTCCCACTCCATACCTGTGATACTGGCTGGTAACAGTGCTTAATGTGAGCCTGTGGTTTCCACTGCTCGGCACTGGCACTTTATTGCCAACACCAGGTCTTATGACAGTCTGCCACATGGTGGCACTGTTTGTGTGTTTTAGAAATGAGCACAACAACAGTCGCCTATTAATTTAATATACATTAAAATGACTAATACCTACCACCCAAGCCATTCTTATGGATTTTGGAGCCTGGGATAGTCTGAAGTGCCTCATTTGAAGGAGTTTGACGTTCTTAGATGCTGGGTCTGGTGGCTCAGTGGACTAATGCATCCATTGCAGGGTCCTGTGTTTGACCTCATGGTCACAGGTTCATATGCCAGCGGGTCCTCTCAGCCTTTAATCCATCTGAGGTCGATAAAATGAGTATCATTGAGTTTGGTAACAATGAAATTCTGTTATTCAGCACCAAGAGACCTCTGGGTGAACATGCGCTTCACAAATACACATGTTATGTTATGTGATCTGTGTTTGAGCAGTCACCAGCAGTGCTGGCCGGGGGAATTGGTGGTGCAAGCTGCTGAGGTCTCCAGCCGCGGCCTGTGCAAGTAAGAGCGGTGGGGCAGTTGCGCCGGGTGGAGGGGGATTTAGACAGATGATGCCAAGGGAAAATTAATTATTTAATTAATGTTCCCTCGCCATCATCCATCGAAATCCCACCCACCCGGCCACACTGTTCCTACCGCCGCTTCTGGAGGCCTCCTGACGCCACCCCTTTCACTTATGTTTTTTACAACATAAGCACTGCCTGGTAGCCTTTCAAGGATTTCTTTCTATCCCCACAGTCTTCCCATTATTGTAGGTCTTCTCCACCTGATCTGTCTGCAATACGTTAATAGAGCGCTGGTAGTTTCATCGTCTATGTGTAAATGCCGGCTCCTCTGACATTTCTCTTCTGTCCCTTACCAGTGCACTTCCACGTGGTTGAAAGAAATCCTCTTTGCACCTCGAACTCTCAGACGCGTCACCCACCAATATATGTGGCTGAGGAACCCAATAAGCTTCAATGGGACCTCGAGCAAGTCTTACATCTCTCTAGGCTGTTCAGTATACCAGTGCTCTCACTAGTTAACCTTATCAGAAAATGCAGTTGTAGTGAAGTCTGCCCCCACCCCCATGGCATCCATCGGCATTTATTAGTTCCAGGGCAATATCAGACCATTGTGGATCAAGGCAATATCTCATTCAGTGGGATCCACTTTCTGACTAGCTCTAGGGTGCTTTCTTGGATTCGTGAAAGGCCCGGTACTGATGCAATGCAGAGGCCTTGCCCTTTTCCAGTTACCAGAACCTGTGTGATCTAGTCAGTGCGGTTCTGGCCATGCCGGATCCTCACTCTACTGCTACACTTCAGCACTGCAAATGGAGTTGTCGCCTCTGACTCATCCCGTCAGTGTGTGTGGCGCTTGTCACCTCAGTAAACCCAGATTTGAGAGAAAGGTGAGGCCGTTGCTATTTTCAGTATATCAATGATTTCCACCTGCAACAAAGGCCCCACAAATTACCATATATCTGCTGGCATACTTAAGATACCCTGAGAAGCCGCAGCAGGAAGAAGCTCGGCCAAGAAACATGACCGTATTTGGCTCTGGATGTCTCTGCCTTTCATTTTTCAAGCCTTTATAGAGTCTTCCTCTACAGAAATGCTTTTTAGGTCCTTCCAGTGCTTCCTGTCAAATTCACCAATTTTATAACGGCATTGTTTATCAGTCTTTGTCATTGTATCTTCATTAGTAATGCAAGTCCATTATGGCTTGTTTCATCAGGGCTTGGCTAACCATTGATTTTGCTGAAACATAAATGTCTTCTCTGCCTCTCTAAGAGTTCTCCACATTCAACCAATACAGTTTTAAATGAGTTCTTCACATGTGCGCAGAGCATTTCATTCATCTGTTACTTTGGCATTTAAATTGTGACTACAAATCAAATCACCACTTCCCTATTTTCGATTATTGTCTTGAAGACTTACAATATTTTATGTCGTCTAATATTGTGTTTTCCCACTTTATGTTCTTTCTGACCTGTGAACTCGGATTCTTTTTCTTGTGATTTTTCGCATGCAAGCTCAGACTCAGGCAAAGGGCAAATAAGAACTGGGCAGCTATTTTCAATTTGAAAACGAGAAATTGCAAATAGTGTAACAATGCCAAGCTAATGACGTTACATATTTTTACTGTACATAGACTATACAAAAAACACTGCAAACTAATAATTCTTACTTCTAATAACATTCCTTTTCCAAGAGTAAACTTTACATCATGTAGCAACAGTCACTGTGTCATTTTACATTCAGTAAAAGTGTGAATATCCGGAAAGCAAAGGTATTTGGTTAATCAAAAAGCATATACTTGAAAACACACCCTCAACCAGTAGCAATAGAAATAGTGAAGTGACTGTTTTCTTATGGGCATTCAAGCATATTTTGTGACAATATAAGTTAAGTGTGCATTTCTTTAAGTTCTCCTTTTTTGTGACATCTCCTGAGATTCGTGAGCCTAAATTGCCAATTAAACACACACATCCATTTCATTTTGCAGAATCTCTGAAGGAGCTGTGACTGGCAGAATGTCGAAAAAGGTTTCCTGTTTTTTGATTCCAGCATACTATTTCAAAAGGAACTGCAGAGCAGAAACAAACCCTCTTAAAATGCTTGTAAATACAAAAAGTATTTTCTCGTGTGAATTGTATGCCTCTTTGCAAGACAGCATCAAACACAATGGCCCATTCTCAGTTGTATACTTCTCCACTATTGCTGCATCAAAATGCCCTGCGCTTCCAGAAAAACAAACATTAAAAGTGAGAAGCCTAATTTTCCTTTTAGCACTATTTTTTTTACAATACCCAATATCTAGTGCAAATGTTGAAATGTATACCCTTTAGAATATGCCAAGGCTGATGAAGAATGATTAAGTTTAGAATAGCCAAATGTTGATCACGTGCAATATGCATAGGAAAAATGCCCCTGATTAACTTGATATAAATCTGCTCAAGGTAGCAACAGGATGTGTTGATTAGATTCTCTATATATTTGCTGATAACATACATCCTTACAATATATCTATATATAAGGTGAATCCTGGGAGATTATAATATTTTTTCAAAATGAATGGAACTTGTTAAATCTGCAGCCAATAAAGAAATTTTGTTACCACTGCAAATTCTAGTGCTTTTGCTTTTTTGCTGTTTCTGCTACCAGTATTGTTTCCACAAGAGCAGCACCAAACAGGAGCATTTGTTCAATATTGAATTATATTTGCCAATAGAATAAGTATTTCGTCCATTCTTATTATAGCATCTTCAGTGGGTACAGTAGCTTTGGCTACTTGAGGACATGAGTTCCATGATGAGGCGACACTCCAGATCCTTCCAGAAAAAGAATGAGAGGTGTAGCTAAACAGATTTGTGTCTGACTCTTGAAAGAAAGTCTACTGTGAGTTCTGTCAAGATGACTACTAAACATCCATATCTAGGTCACTTTTTAGGCCATAATCCTGATCTTGTTTGCTTTGTTATGGTGTAATCCTAATGTTGCTTGCTCTGTAGGGTGGGCAGTACAATGCTTGTACTTAAACCGGTCATCACTCTCTTCAGTTTCACAAGTATGAGCATGCTTGTCCGAGGGGCTTGTTGTCACAGGGGCTTCCCAAAAGCAACCTTTTCAGTGGTTACCTGTTCAATATAATTATTGCTTTTTTAGTATTCATCCACAATATACTATCTTGAGATGAAGGGAAAGGAAACTGAATCTTCCTTTTACGGAATTAAGGTAATAGTTGAAGGGGGTGAGTACCAACCACCAATAATAAAGGCAACTCTTGCAACCCTTCTCACGGTGAACCCCTAAACTATTTCAATTACCTGAGCTCAACTACCTAGTAGTTATGGTACACAGCAGACAGGCTTAAGTTAGAGGCGATGTGTAAAGTATTTATGCAGTACTCAAAGAATAATAAAGTCATAACACAACATAAGAAAAAACTCAAACACGTTTAGAAAAATAGAGTACATTTCAATAAATTAAATGACACAAAAAGAACAAACATCCAATCAGAGATATGAATTTTTAAAGTTTACCATTCAAAATAGCACCAAAAACCATTAAGTGCCAAACGCCAAAACTTGGTTGCACTTGACCAAGACAAGGGTATGGGTTTCGCCGACCATGATGGAGAGCAGATCGGGTAGAAGGACCAGGCTCAGCCTGTTGCAAAGTTTTACTTTCAGACTTAGACCTTGTTCGGGAGCTATCTGATGACCCATCTTTGGCCACAGCCTGCTGCCTTGTCCCGTTGAGGAATTTTGACTTCCATTCCAGAGACTAAGTAAAGCTGTTGACTTTTGGTGAGAAAGTTCGAAACAGAAGAATTTTGAAATGCACAGCCAGAGAAGGTCCCTTGCTGGCTGGATACTTTTTGGAGTTTGGACTCTTGCAGCATGCAAATACGCCAGGCTGTGGTCAAAAGGGGCTCCTCGAGGCAACCTAACTTCTCTGTGACATCCCAATGAATTAGATTTGCTGGTAGGCAGAGGAACAAAGTGTGAGCAACCTGAAACTTTGGCACAGCTTCAATGAGTCTTCGTTGGATCAGCTTGGCAGGTTGGTGCTAGTCCCCCACCAGTTCTCAGAAAAGATTTTTACAAAAAGTTTCTAAGCTCTAGCTTTCAGAACACTTTAATAGTAGTACACTTTGACACCAGCCATGGGCACATGACCTTGAGAACAGCACTTGGGGGTCAAGACTCACTCTAGCAGGGTCCAGCAGCAGGATCCAAGGGATGTCCGGTTGGAACTGGTCACCTGAGAATGCTGGCAAAGGTTTCTTGAAGTTTATTATGTCCCTCTGGCCCAAACAGGAGGTCAGCCTTATGACCCTTCTTTGTCCTGTGAACAAAAAAGAGAGCAGGTTCAATATTGTATGAGCTTTTTTTATATCACAGACTGCAGGTCCAGTCCTCTTTTGTTGTTCAACAAGTCCAGAAGTGATCCGGTGAGGGTACTGGGTATGCCACATGCATGCCCAATGCCTGCCCGTGGGTAGGGGAACCATTGGCCTCGGATAACGAATTGGTTAGAAGTTCGCTGAGTGCACCCTACTACCCACTTATGCAGCACTCCCTGCCTGTGTGGTTTACTGAAAACAATCCCACAGTGCCCCTCTGTGTCAAAACCCAACATGACAGAACATTTCTTTCCTGTCTACAGCTCCAGTACTCACCCTAGAAGTGTAGCCAGGGAAATGAGCACCACCTCTTTGATGACTCTAAACTGGTTCTCGGAGCACATCATTTCCCATAAGGCTTGGTATCTGGCTTGTTTGGTGGACAAAGGAAGGGGGCAGGCCCAGATGTTAACTACATCTGCCCATGACAGGATAGGCCCCTATGAAGTCAGATGAGTTCCTGTCTGGGCACGACCCAGATGGAAAGCCTGCTAGAGAAACCCCATCCCAAAGACTTTTTGTCAGCTTTGGGAGCAAATTTACACCTTATCAAAGGGGCTTTTGAGCTCTTTGGTATTGGGTGGAAGCGCATTCAGATGGGCTCCCAGACTTCATAGGTAGGTAACAGGCAACTTTTAAAATGTACTTGTACTAAAATAGTTACTACACAATTTGATATTACCTATGAATGCGGTTTGTTGTACACATTTATAAAAGTCCAGGAATAAACTTTGTAGCTGTTTCCTAAGCTGAGATAGCAATAATAAATGTAATTTTGTAGTCCAATGCTTTTCTATGGGAGAGCTAACCCGGCTACAGAGAAAATAGCATTTGGGGGTCTTCTGTAAGAACATGATTAACATTAAACTTTTACATATCCTATTCCTAAACACTATGCGCACTGCCTTAATAAACAGTGAGGCCTACTTAGGAGTGATGTATTAATATTTAAAAGGAGGGCTTTTTGACAGGTTTAGCTTGCAGGTAAACTAGTATCAATCAGCTACACTTGGCAGGCCTGCAGGCATGTTTGTCCCGTCACTGTATTGGGTGGCACATTGTGTGCTGCAGCCCACTGGTGACATTTAACGTACAGGTTGTGGGTACACTTTAGAAAAATATAGGTAGATTAAAGATTCCAGTTAAGGGAATTCCAATTTCAAGTTGATACAAGGAGCACAGGCCCTTTATCATTATTTAGCACAAGTAGCACGCACAGAGTTCTACAGCCAGCAAAAACAGCCAAGCAAAAATATGAGGGTACATCACACAAAAGATGGTAATTTCCAAGACTTCTAAATACCCATGATTGAAAACTATTCATTGAAAGCCCTTTCGCTCAGTCTATGATGTTCCGCAGAAAGTGATTGCCTGTGGAAACTATTCATTGAAAGCCCTTACGCCCAGGCTATGATGTTCCACAGAACATGATTGCATGTGGAAAACATTGAAGCAAAATTAGCCCAGGGTTATTTTTAAACAACAGCCTTGTGCAAAGGAAGCATTGGATGTAAGTCAGGCCCTTTGCAATGGTACTTGGGGTTCACCAAACAATTATTTTTGGAAACATATGCAAAATAATTAATTTTTACTTTAGAATCTGACACAGAAGGAGATTCTGCTTCAGAATCTGAGCAGCTTTATTCTGGAAAAGAAAGCAGTGGCAGTGGTAGCCAGCAATTTAGTAGGACATAGAGTATGATTGTTCTCACGTTCCCTCTCCACTATCCAACAGCGTATTCTAAATGAGTTGACAATTGACCATAAAATGTTTGCTTGAGTAGTATTGTCATACAAATTGCACCCAATAGAGACTGCTGGTCACTGGACACTTCATATTGAAATTTGGTCTATTTTGTGTTCTCTTGATGCCTTGCACTGAATCACTCTACTGCAAGACTAGGTAAGTTGTTGAAAAAAACCTGAATAAAGAGAAAACTTGAGAACCAACTGACATCAGGGACACCAACAAGTAGTAGACTTTACACTTAATGCGACAGATGCAGGTGCCTTCGTGCGTAACAAACAGGGACCAACAGCTTGTGCTGACAACAGACACATGCAGTACCAGTCCTGAGGGATACTGGAATGCAGATTAATTTAGAAGAGCTTTGCCCTTAAAATTCCACCTTGTGACATCTCCAATACATCCGATAATCTACAGAGGCCTTCAGTTCATGGAGCGGTAGCAGACACTGAGTTGGGACACATAGGATGCCTCTATTGTGTGACAATATTAGCTACTATTGGACACCTAACAGTAAGGGTCCATAAGCAGCTGAAAGTTTCCTTCTTTCTACCTGTGCAAAAATGACTTTGCTCCACTATGAATGTGAAGTACACAACCTCCTTATTACTGTCTAAAACCGGCTTTGGTGAGAAATCACAATTGCTCAGGGTTCAATATTACAATTTCTTCCATCAGCCCTTCGAACCTACTTGATGTTGTCAGACTTTCCTAGAGGTCAATCTAGCAGTGCCATAAGGACTGGTATGGTGCCTATTTTCTGTCTAGTTCAACTCTCCTCCTGGAGGGGTTCAGAGGCAGCTTCGGAGCCTTCTAATTCTAGACCTCTGGAACCTTAACCCATGAACTGGGTTCTTCTGCCAATCAAGCACAAGAAAGAGGGATACGATCATGCAGACACGCCTTGTTAGCTTGTTTTAAGCCAACGTATATAGTAATGATTACAATTTTTACAAAATGTATGACCTTTGTGAAAAAGAAATTGGAAGTCAGTGATTCGAGCTTAGTAAGAGTGGGAGTTGCTGGTAGTTAGAGAACAATTGCACATGAGATATTGCACAAAAGTAATGAACCTATACCTGTAAATAATTGTTATTTTAAGATGTATATTAATGAATTGTAATAATGATTAATTGAATTTGTGTATTTAATGTATTTTATGTAATTGCGGGCATCGCCTGATTGAGGGCCTTAGTGGATTTCGATTGTATAGATATGTTTTAATGGTTGTGTATTGGTGATTTTCGAATTGTAAGATTTTAATTAATCATGCACTAAAGTTATTATTATTATCAATCAAGCACAAGTGGAGAACATCCATCATACTACAGCTTTATGAAAAACTGAGCGCAGTATATCTACTTTTAAAGCATTTAAATCAGTGCAAGGCTGCTAGTAGACAAGGCCAGGTGTCTCTCACTTTTGCATTTTTGCCCTCAAGAGGGACCATTTCCTTTAGCCCAATCAAACTATCAATGCAATATGGCACAGATACACTACTATGGTGCTCCAAACACTAACATTATATCTCCATGCCAGATGCAGCAAAGAGGGATGTAACCATACTGACCTGATGACATTAATAATTGGGAGCTGGAGAATTTAGAGGGGCAGCAAAACCCTGGGCGACAAAATAGCAGAATAAACAATCTACATAATAGCCTGCGGCGGTAGCTAAGGTCACACGCATATGACTGGCCTAGGATGCAGGGTTGTGGGAAACAAACCTGATATTTTGCTGCACCCCAATATTTTGATCACCCCAAACTTATCTCTGGCAGGTTTGCTCCTGCACCCTTGATCTTATAATAAGAATCATCACCTTCATTAACATCAGACCCGCAAATTACCTTAGCAAAGTAATAAATATGGACTGGGACCTCTCCATACCTGAGTTCTAGATCATTGGACTAGTTAAGGGGTTTTATTACACAAAATTTAAAATAGCCAATACAGCAAAATACATTATATAATGAAGCCTTAGATATAGATTGCGTAGTCAGAAATAAGAAAATTTTTAAATGCCAGCCAGGCAGCACAATCATAAATGGAGCGAACTGCAGTCACAGCAGGAAAAGAATAAGGGCCTGGTTTACTAAATTCTCACATGACCCAGCTCATTTGCCAAAAAAGTGGCGCTGCATTGTGTGTGAAGGAGAGAGCAGGAGGGCGCCATATCTATGGAGATATGCCACTCTCATCCTCTCTCCAGTGCTGCTGAGCACCACACACACATTTGTTTGCCACAGTGCAAGGGTTTTGTAAATGAGGTTTTACTGGAAGGGTTCCCGTCACATACAAAATACTAATCCCAGACAACTTTTACAACTTTTCTTACTCTATATCGGTGCTGTATAGTGGAGCACACACAGAAAGTCGGAAAAGAATGGAGACATTTTAATATTTAAACTTTTAATGCCTGCTTTTAAGTGGTGTTATTTTGTAATGCAAAGCCCTGTCTTAGATTTTTGTTAGATAGGATTTCCTTTCAAAAAGCAAAAGGTAATTGCTTGGAAATGCCCATGTACCACCCATGTAATGCCCATTTGATGGTAAGTTACACAGAGCAAAACTTCACAATGCTTTGTGTTACTTTTATGCAACTTCCTTAGAAAGTGCTTGCAATGTTCAACACTTCGTCCATCATCCCCTTTGGTTTTACTTTGTTCGCCCTAAGTTGGCAGGGTATGCCCAGACATGGGTCCCTTGTTCACTTTGCCACTGGATTCAAGCTAGCCTGGCTGATGACGGCTAATTAGCTAGAAACCAGTCCCAGGATGCATGTTTCCGGTCGAAGGAAGACATGGCTTGGCAGTTCAGGCTGGACTGTTCCAGTGAGGCACAGGGTCAGACTGATTTGCATATGGCCATGTCAGTACTGGGGTGGTGGAGTGAGCTAAAGAAGGATGATGGATTAAACCCAGATCACTTGACTGGGGGTGAGTGCTTGCAATGTTCAACACTCCGTCCATCATCCTCTTTGGTTTTGCTTTGTACGCCCTAAATTGGCAGGGTATGCCCAGACGTGGGTCTCTTGCTCACTTTGCCACTGGATTCAACATAGCCTGGCTGATGAGGGTTATGAACCCGAAACCGGTCCCAGGATGCTTGTTTCCGGTCCTGGGAAGACATGGCTTGGCAGTTGGCAGTTCGGGCTGGACTGTTCCCATGAGGCATAGGGTCAGACTAATTTGCAAATGGCCATGTCTGAACTGGGGCGGCGGAGTGAGCTAAAGAAGGATGATGGATTAAACCCAGATCAGTTGACTGGGGTGAGTGCTTGCAATGTTCAAAACTCCGTCCATCATCCCCTTTGTTTTGCTGGAATATATATAACAAACAAAAACAAATTGTGCTGGTTTCCATAACTTTTGTGACACAAACACAGCACAAATAGATTATAAATATTGGAATCTGTGTTACATTCTAATTGTCATGAAGATAATTAGAATGAATGTATGTCTAATATCATAAAGAGCACCAACAGCAACTCTGGCATAAAAGTAAGGCTCCTACACCCCAAAAAAACCAAGGGTTTGTATGTACATTTTGTAGGAAATAGGAAAAACTCAAAATTCAGCGTGGCATGACTAACAATAACACATATTGAGCAAATTAGAATTGAGAGGTAAAGGAAATCTTCCATCAGCTTCGACAACAACAGTGCACTCCAGGGATGTTTAACACAATATGAAACATTTTCATACTTAGACTCATACACTAGCGAATGCAAGCAGGCCTACATTGGAACTTCCAAAGGAAATGTCCTTCAGAACAATACATTTAGTACATTAAGAAAGTTTCATTCACAATACGTGCTCGCTAAGTAAAATAACCAGTTGTGTCACAGTAAACTTTCCTCTGTGAAGACTTTGGGGAGAGAAGATATGCAGGGGACATAGATTGGGAAGGGGAAAGAACAGCAGGAGCAAGATGAACAGAACATCAAATCAGCATCCATAGTAATAAAATTATGTCTCTGTGCAAAAATGTGGCATAACTAAACTACATTAAAAAGTACATTTCTAAACCTCTAAATCAAATCATTTCAAATACAGCTTTAATAATTCATTAATTAGGGCTATATTCATCATGCAAACATTAATATTCAAAAATAGTTCATCACCCAAAATTGCACATTTAGAAAAAATTGTGACAGTTTCCCCCACTTGATGGGCCCGATTCACAGAACTAACTTAAGACAAAATCCTAAACTTACCACTTTTGGTATTCACAGAATGCACTTACTACTTTTGGTGTTCACAGAATGGATTTACGACTACTAACTTTACGTCCGCACTCGAACCGGAGATTCCGGCCCGGAGGCGAAGATTCCGGCCTGGAGGTGTGCCTTCCTGCCCGGAGGCGGGACTTCTGGCCCGGAGGGAGGGATTGCGGCCTGGAGGTGGAGATTTCGGCCACGGATAAATCTCCACCACCTGCCGGAATCCCCAACTCCGGGCCGGAATCCCCACCTCTGGACTGGAAGTCCCATCTCCGGGCCGGAATTCCCACCTCCGAGCCGGAATCTCCAGCCGGAGTGTGGACATAAAGTTAGTATTCGTAAATCCATTCTGTGAATACAAAAAGTAGTAGTAGTAATCCTTTTTTGGATAGGAGACTACTCCTTCTTTCTGTGACTCATGCATTTGTCTTTTGCACTGCAACCGCTCTTTACTCTGCTCTCTACTTTGACCCTAGGCTTTACAAATTACAGGTTCTTCTTCAGGGCTTTCTCTAATCTGAAATTTCACCTCTTCAGTTTGTTTTTCCTAATTGTCTTCACCAATTTCAAACTCAGCTTTTTCGTCCTCTGGATTCATGCCCCAAACTTGAGCTTGTCACTGAAGTTGGCTTTGTGAGATTGACTCAGGCACAGCTGATTCATACTCTACTTCAGCTATTCTCACTCTCTTTGTGTGAGCAGTGTGGATTTACTGTGGCACACTTTCACAGTTCAGGGCAGTGTTTGTTGTCAGGATTATCTGATATGGTCACTTCAACGTTCCTTTAAGCACCTCTCTCTGATATGTATTCCAATTACAATCACATTTCCAGAATTGAGGCTGTGGCATGCATTATACCTGGATTCTTCTGTTGTGACAGTCACCTGATTACAGGCAGATTTCACCATATCAGCCAGACCCTTGGAATAATCTAGCATAATGTCATCAGTTATGGAAACTAGTGCAGCTGCAGAAACATGCACAAGCTTCATTGGCTTTTCCATGAGAATCTCATGAGATAATAAACCAGTCTTTTTGTAAGGAGTACTTCCTATGCTCATCAAAACCATAGGAAGGGCATCAGGCCACTTTAAACCAGTTGCCAGTTTGTTCTTGACAGTACCATTTGCTTTCTCCATGAAATCAGAAGATTGTGGTCAATAACCACATTGAAATCTCAAATGCTGTGTAGATTATTTGCTAAATATATTCTTTAAAATGGGCTCCATGATCATTCTCAAAAGAGGTAGGAAGTCCAAACTGAGTATTAACTCCCTCAACAGCAATTTGGTAATTGTAAGGCTATCTGCTCCTCGTGTGGGGTATGATTCCACCCATTTAGAAAACCAGCAGATAACTGCCAAGGTGTGCTTCAAACCATTACAATTTGGCACCTCAAAAACATCTGCTTATAGTCTTGTAAATGGGCCTTCCAATGTGCTGTATGATTCACAAAGTAACTGTTCTTTTGCCTTGATTATTCAAATGGCACACTAACACTGACTACAAATATCTCCAGCAACCTTTTGGAAACTGTGGTTTCTAGTACTTTTTTGATATTATAACCAAGCTCTCTCTACCTCATGGGTCCTGTTATGAAAGTACTTACACATGTGATATAACATCGAGACAGGTAAAACATATTTATGCCCAGCATTCACAAACACGTCCTGATAATTATTTTTGTAGCCTAGTCTTTCCCATTTTCTTTTCTTATTTTCTGAGGCAACCTCTTGTAAATCTCTCAGTTCACTCAATGAAGTCTGTTTTGAATCTATAAAGAAACAAATCACATAATCTGTGTTTTGTACTGAATTAGTTATCGATTCTCTATATTTACTCTTGTGTACAACCATCTCATCTTGTAATGCACAATATTTTGCTATTTGATCTGCATACTTATTCCCAAGTGTGACCATCTACTTTACAGCTTTATGTGCTATACATTGGACTACAGTGATTTCCTTTGAATTTTGTATGGCTTTCAAGAAATCTAGTACATAAGCACTATTCTTTATAGGAACTCCACAGAATGCCATTAACCCCCTTTGTGATTATAGTTGACGATAGTCATGGAGAACTCCAAAACCATACTGGCTGTCTGTATAAATCATCATATCTAAATTCTCTGATAAACAGCAAGCTCTTTTCAATGCAATCAACTCTGCCACTTATGATAAAGTTACATTTGGCTGAGAAAATGCTTCTAGAGTCTCAGAAATGGAACATACTGCATATGGAGCTCATAATGCTCCATATTGAACTCTCGAGCAAGAACCATCAACAAGCCACGTCGGATAAGCCTTTTCCAAAAGGTGTATCTTTATTGTCTGGTCTTGGCTGTGTCCACAAATTTGTAATTTCTATGCAGTTAAGATTGGTTCATAATCAATCTAATTAATTCCCCTGTGTTTAGAACACTTGTCTGAAATAGGAAGCAAATGTTGCTGGGCTCAAAACACTGCCTATTAAAATTAAATGTTCTCTGCTGCAAGTATAATCTGCTCATAATGAGTACTTTTGCTTATATGTTGGATTCTTGATTCAGTCCAAAGAATCTCAAACAAATGTGGGACATATAACAATCTCTTTGCTTTGTGCATTGGCCATGCAAACAGCTTCAGCAAATTTTAAACAAACTGGAAGACTTGCAGATGCTGGATCCAACACAGCAGAAAGATATGCCACTGGGTGCATTAAACCTTCAGTTTCTGAATAAATATTGAAGGTGCACATCCATTTCTCCCATCGCAAATTATAATCAGACATCTGAGTGCAGGGGCATGACACAAACTCTCCTCCAGTTTCTTAAATGCATCAATGCATTCATCATCAAATGATATTAGATCTTAGACATCACTGCATGTCAACTTTACTAAAAATCATGAAATACAGGAAAAGTTTAGAATCAACAGACAGCAGTACCTAATGATTCTAAGAACCATTCAAGCCTTCCTCTGAGTGGTTGGCTGACTTAATTGTAGAGCTGCTGAAACATGTTCTTTTGAGACTTTTCCCACACATTTTTCAATATGGTGTCCAAGCAATATGACTTCCTTCTAAGAATAGTGCATTGTAGTTGGAGAAACCTTTTGTCCATTGTCAGCTAGATGATTTAACAAGGGAACTGTATCACGTATACAGTCCTCTTTTGTCTTAGATGTGACTAATATTTTATCAGTACACTGCCTGAGACTGTATTGCAAAGCAATTTTAAGCTTTTTCTTCAGGGTTTGACAAACAATCGAAGGACTTTGTGGGTACCCCCTGTGATATCCAATACCACACGAGAATGTTACACAGAAATGTAAATGAAAAAAGGAATTTTGTCTTAGATGTGAATAATAATTTATCAGTACACTGCTCAGAGACTGAATTGCAAGGCAATTTTAAGCTTTTTCTACAGGATTTGACAAAAAATCGAAGGACTTTGTGCCTACCCCCTGTGAGATCCAATACCACATGAGAATGTTACACAGAAATTGAAATGAAAAAAGAAATTTTGATTCCTCATGCAAAGGAATTTAAAAGAATGCTTATCATAAATCAATTACTGTATTTGTCTGATAGAACCAGAAACAGACTTGCTGTTGGATTCAGTACCATTGGGTACATGGATCACCGATCTTATTCATTTTGCAGAGAGTCTGCAAAATTCTACACTTGCCATTTAGTTTTTTAATTCCCATCACAGGATAGTTACAAGGACTACCAAGTACCTCCTGAAGAATACCCTTCTCAGTCAGTGTTTCAATCACTGGCTACATTCAATCTTCTGCTTCTTTTGTAAGTCTGCATTGTCTCCTAGGATATATTGCTTCTGGTTTGACTACTATTTTAAAAGGCTTTTCCCTTATATTCAATCCAATCTCATTTCCAGTGAAATCCCAAACCTCATCTTTGACTATATGTCTCAATTCCAGGTCTACTTTAGTAAAAACTGGGAATAAATACATTCTTGAATTTGGTGAATTTATGTTGAACATAGAATCATGGAATTCTCATTTGTGTGCAATAATTAACACAATTCATATTGCAGAGTAAGCAAATTCAATCACACAAAATAAATGGGTGCTTATTCTCCATCTGGCCAGTTTTAACCGGAGTATCTACTGTAATCTGATTACCAGTTTGTTTTATTACTGATCCCTACATTGGACATCTCTTCCCGAGAGGGGTAGCTTTGAGATTTCCACAGAATGAACTGTAAAATGTTAGCCCATGTATCAGTCAAAAATTAAACAGGATGACCATTTTGCATCTAAGTCAATGTATGGGCCACTTTGATCTGTCTCTAAAACTGCTCCAAGTAAGCAGTCCTCCTTCCAATCAGGCACTGTCATTGTGAACTACTCCCAACAACTTGTCATTTAGAATCAATAGATTCTGATGGTACCCTGAATTATAGGGTATCTTGTTCCTCATATTTTGTTGCACCACTGGAAACAAAGGCATTGACATTCAAAATGATTTCTGAGTGCACGTTCTGTTCAGAATTGTCAATATTCAACATTCTTCTGGCAGGTAGGAGAGGTGGAAGAGGTCACGAGGTTGCACTAATTTAGGACTAATTGGGAAAACGTGTGCAAGCAAGTACTATATAAAATCATGCCGTTAGTGAGTTAAAGTTGGTTCACTTTTGAAAAAGAAGGAAGGTACGCACATGCCAGCTTGTAGAATATGGCCTCTTAAGGTAAAATGAATAGGGGTGGTTTCTGTGGTTACTGTGGGCTTTGTTTTATTTGCTAGCATGACAGTGGTAGAAAGGGGGAAATTAATGTAGGGTTGCAAGGGTGTGAGGATTACTGACATAATTTATTTTTCGTTATCATTTAGCGTGTATTTTTCTGTAAAGCTGTTTAAATAGTCATTCTTGATTTATTGCAGTACCCCTGACGAAGAACAGATTAAGTTCGAAATGCATTAGGTTTTGCTCTGCACTGGGTCAAAGGAGAGTTGGCATCACGTGTCTATGTACAAGTTTGGAGAAACAACATATGGCATTTGAAAAGGAGGAATAAAATATTCCAGCTCAAACTATCTGTCTCCTCAGTGATTTTACAAGAATGGAAATCATGGATTACTTGACATGTTGAAAAAATGGAAATATAATGGATTACTTTGGTTAAATGCTTGAGAACGGTTTAAATACGAAGGACTGTTGTCCTAATCTCAGCAGTGCAGCAGTTGGTGTCGCTACTTACACACCTTTTCTTTTCATCTGATGATATGCTGTGTGAGACGCACAGCACTGTTATGCACGCATCCATGTGGCAGTAAAAGCTTAACATTACGTTTCAAAAAGGGAAGGAGTGCATTCGCAACTATTCACTTTTGCTTCGCAGTTAATTCTCTTAAACAAGTTAATCCCAAAATTTGGACTATTCGCTCACGACACTTCATCGCCAGTAGAGTATTTTCCACAGTGATATGGGTATCGCTGGTGATTTGGCTTGCCATATCGGAGCAAAAGTAGCAAAAATAGTATCCCTGCTGCGAGCCCCAAAACGAGAGGCAGTCCGCCAAACACAGAGTCCACGAAGTTTGAAAATATTCCTAAGACTGCTCCAAAAGGTGCTAACAGTCCCCAAAAAATCGTCTTAAATATATGTACAATACCACTCGTATCAGACATGTTTAAGATACGACGTAACATTTCTGAGAAATGTACAGGGCAGTTTGTAGTTAATAGGGTGTGTATGTCTGCAGAAGTCCTTGCGACTTGCAGATCATAGGTCTCTTTGGCCGAGGTCAGTGGCACAGTTTTCTGTAAAAGAATGGCTTTCATTCTGCTCAAAGTATCAATTAGTATAGAAGAGGTGTTCAGTGAAGGCCATAACGGTGACTCCCGGTCTGTCTTGGCTTTTGGAAACAATATTTGCATACAGCAAGTGACTCTGGCTGACACAGTCACGAGATAGGCTAAACCTGGCAACATGCCACAGCAGCTGTGATCATTCAACATGATGTAACTTCCATTAGATAGCTGCCTAAAAATTAGATCAATCACTGCAGCTGGTGAACCTTGCAGGTGACAGGATAAATTGTTAGAGGAAAAATATCAGGCCCCATGTATGTGTATACCCTGACATAGGAGAGAACCACTTAGTGCGTTTTCACAATTATTGCCACTAAGAAACACTTCTTTCCCCCCACTCCAACATCTGTGTGTAAAAGGTAATTTTCAGGATCTCTTGATATATTCTTTACCCAACCTTTCATATAGCCCTGCTGGTATACGTTTTAAGCAATACTGAAAATGGAAAATTGTAACAGGCAGAGTGATTGTACCTTGTGTTATCCATTCAATTGCTGTTTTTTCAGCGACTGTAAATGGTAATCTTCCCAGTTTTTCAATGCTCAGCACCGTATATTCTGCTCCCCACTGTGCCAATTTGATTTGTTTATCTGTGAGAGTAAATTCAGAAAATAATGACATTGTGTTGATTAAAGGCCAAGGCACATAGCCTGAACGAAGGTTTTGTAACGTCCAGCCTAATAGCTTTATAGAACGCAATTGCGACTGACAATGTTGCAACAGGACCAAGTCCTGTTCCATTATGTCTATGGCAGAGGATACTACGCTGTCCCAAAAATATATCCTGAATGACAGAGTCGTTAACCCATTGTCAACTACAGAGAGAAGTTTCTCTAAATTAATACGATCAATTTCTCGTATTCGTTCTGCAGTCTCAGCTTGCGTAATCTTCCTTGCTTCAGTATACATGGCATAGATACCGGCGTATATATAACGTTTATGACGCAGGTTTTTAGGTCCTTGTAAGAAGTCCTTCAGGTCAGAGCCATCTTTAAATAAAGAGAAGTATTGTTTTACTTCCTTTAGTGTAGACTTATGTAGCCCGTCAAGGCACAGTTTCCCTATACTGTATGATGTCACTATCCCTGCATGCTGTCTCTGAACATATCTTGGATCTGGCCTAGTGAATGTGAACCCTTGTGTCTTATTCAGGAATCTATCTTGACAGTTGTTTGTGTCCGTGGGCAAGATTAACCATTTTTTCCAATCAGGATCTGTTCTGTTGTGAAGCAAAATTGTATGTAAGTCGACCACCCCCTCTGCAGTGGTACTCCTATCAGGTGTAGGTGTAAGTATGTATGGTTTGTTTAAATCGTTTATCTTGGCTAACCCAAGACAAGATGTCTGCTGAACAGTGTCATTCAAAAACATTATTTGCTCTGGGATGATGCAGGCTCTAAATAAAGCTTCTAATCCCTGCACTTGCCCGTCTTTTGGGCCCCAGACAGTTTTTGTCCCAATGTTGTCTCTCCAAAGTCAAAACCTATTGTAGACAGCTGAGCATAAAAGGCTGCGGAATACATTTGCTTTGTATTTGTCAACATACTTTCCATTCCTGTCCTATTAACATTTTTAAAGTAAAATTATTCTGGATTTTAAACATTATACCCTGAAAAGCATGGAAATTTGCCAAAAAATGTTTTTGAGCTACCCTTTGGTGGTGTAGGACAATGTTCCCATTGGTTATAAGTAAATACATTTCTAGGATTTGCAGATTTGTGCAAGAAATGATGACCATAGTGGTTATAACAATACATTTGTTCATAATCTGATGAACCTTCTAAGTATTCATGATTTGTAAACTTTGCAGACATTTCTAAGTCTGACCTCATATTATTAACAGTCTCGAAGTGCCAATCATCAGAAAAGGTACTAGATGAAACAAAGTCACTCAAGGAAATCTTGAATTGGTGTGGAGTCTACAACAGCTCCGCCAGACCAAGAATGTCATACTCAGTCTGTCCCAAGCTATACCACCAGGTATAGAAACGGCTGTGATGTTCACTGATGACCAGTCTCTTTGTTCAGGATAAGATGATTTGTGTGGTTTGAGGAGTAAGTTGATTATCTTACTTGCTGTGTTCTTTTTAACATATCTTCCATTTATGAGCATTCCCAAAGTAAATACAAGAGTCAACCAAAATAGAAGAAAAAGTACACCCAACACAATCCAAAGATCAATCCATGGTGAACCCAGATAAGTCTTTTCCAGTTGATGAAAAAGTTCCATTGCTTGTTCTTTGAAAGTTCTTTTTACTGGCGTCATTTCAGGTTTGCTGGGATCCTCGGAAAATGTATCAAAGTTAATTAAATAGCCAGAGGCAGCTCTGTCGATTGTAGGGATTGCTTCAGGATTTGGTGAAATCGCTGAAACCACTTGATCACTTGTTACATTTGTATAGTAAGTTTCTATTTCATTGTAGACAGGCGTTGCTTGACGAACTGTTATTTGGGTCTCAAGAGGTACAAGTTTCATGGCTTTGTTGCATAGTCCTTCTTTTTGTACTGCAGATTCTTCAAAGGTGATGAGTCTCTCAGTTTGAGCCTCTTGGATAGTAGCCAGATTTGGGTGTCTGCTACATCTTAAGTGTCCACTTTGCCTACTACTTATGATTGGCCACATGATGTGGTTTGACAGGTCGATATACACAAACCTGTTCTCCTTATTTCCCGCAAGGGGTGGCAGTAATACTGTTCTTGATCCGTGGGTGGCTAGGACAGGTACTGGTTGTATGTAAGAAGGCCCAAATTCCTTCTTGTCCGCGATCTTTTCTCTGACTAGATCTCCAATCTTTGGAGTCCAGACAGGTCTTGCTGGGACGGATGGTTTCTCTTCAGTGGTTGATGGCTTCAGGAGTATGTTAGTTACTTTGTCTGGATCTTATTTCATTTAAGTCCTGAAAAACAGCCAAACGATCTATGATATCAAAGGGTTTTTGTTCTACCACTGAAGTGTGACAATCGAGGTCATGCACAATCATTCTAGTTCCAAAAAGGATTTCATATGGAGTGATATCCCCTAGAGAACTTCTTGGCAGATTGTTAAGACTACGTTGGACACTTATTAGATGTTTGACCCACCCGTCACCCGCGCCTAGTACCCAAGCAGTTATAGATTGCTTTATGTCCCGTTTTTTTCTCTTCACTTCCAAATTTCCCTCAGGATGGAATGGACTAGAATACCACAATGCAACGCCCATATTGGCCATGGCCTCCTTGTAAGCTTGAGAGCTAAACGCAGGACCCAGGTCAGAATGTAGCGTGCCAACTGTGTATATGCCGATAAAGACTCGTAAATCTTTTATAACAGTTCAAGCATCAGCTGAGCACTGAGGCCACATCCAAATGGATTTTGAGCACGAATCCACTGCGACCATGATATATTTATAGTTACCATCCCACTGTAAGGGACCGCAGTGATCCAGGTAAACACAAGCTAATGGTTTGTCTGAAATCAACAAGGGCGTCTGTGCAGGACGTTTCACAATAGAGACTTTAATCTTTTGGCAGATTTCACTTTCCAAAACATAGTTTCTGGTTTGTTTCCTCATGCGCGGCCACCAGTATCTCTGTTTTAATAACAACACTGTAGCAGAAACACCTGCATGTGCAGAGGCAAGCCCTTCATGTGCTGCTAAGATGAGTCCTAATCTATGTTCCATGTTTGGAATTACTCTATCCCCCACTCCAGGGATTCGAGCAAACGGAACATTATTTGCATCAGTTATGTATGAGTATTTGAGTGGAAAGCCTTTTGGTAATGTTTTACCACTGTCCTTGCTTGAAGCATTGACAGCTTGCATTATTTCACTGTCTATTTTTGTACGAGTGACTGCAGCTACGGAAGCCATTTGCACAGCTGCCTTCGCGGCTTCATCAGCCAATAAATTCCCTGCAACGTGAAAGCCATCACGTTGATGACTCAGTGTATGGATCACGTGAGCTTTTCGTAGTTCTTGTCATAACTGAACTGCTTGTTCCCATAGCAACTTATGCTTAATTGTGCCACCTTTTGCATCTTTGAAACCGTTTTCGATCCAGTTCTGCAAGTGTTCATTGTAAGATTGAATACAGTAATAAAAATTGCATACTATAAGTGTGGGGAATTCGCGCTCAGTATTTTCATGCGCCATCTCAAATGCTTGTAGTTCAGCTCGCTGAGCTGTACAATCTCCTAGGGATAGAGTTTTAGTGACCATTAGTCGGAATTTACCATTGCGCCAGTGACCTTTAACGATCGCGCACACAGCACTATAAGCTTGTTTACCCCCAATAGCGGGCTGTGCTCATCCATCAGTATAAATGAGACATTCATACTGGTCTAGAGGCAGCATTTCAGTAGGCAGAGGACATTCTTGTTCATATTGTAGAAATTCTTGTGTTTTCAAATAAGGGTCAAAACATATTCATTGTCAGTTGCAGAAAGAGAATTAACCCATTGTATCCATCTCGGATGTAAAGCTTTTGCATTCGAATGCTCACTTTCGTCACTGCCTCTAAGGCAGGTTCAGGAGTAACGACCATTATGCGCTTACCCTGTGAGAGGGCTCTCTCTTTTGCAACTGCCATTTGAACCACTGTCAGAATTTTTTCTGTCAAAATGAATTTCATTTCAGCTTGTGTGTACAAGTGAGATTTGTAAGCTATTGGTACATTTTCTCCTTTATTAAAGGTTAAGTGCATGAATCTGCATCTTCCTTGGATGATTCGGATCACTAAGTTGTGTATGTTTACGCGTGTTTGCAAATGTTTTGTTGCCAATATGTCCGTTTGGACCAAACACAACATTTCTGTGTGTTTTTGAGTCCAATTAACTGTTTTAAAATCAGGTTTGATTAATTCGTAGAGAGGTTTAACCCTTTCTGCGTAATTTAGAATGTATGTTCTTTTTTTAAACATTTTTTAATCGTTTTTTTCCCCATTTTTTTGTACAGGGCACAATAAGAATAAAAAAAAAACGGAAACAAGAAGGGACAACATACACAAAGAACAAATCAGTTTCAAATAATGCAATTACCTACATTACATTCTTAGGTATATCACTGCTTCTATGTAACAAAACCTCTCATCCTATATATAAGACATAACAGATAAAGAGAGAAAATAAATAAGTTAGGTATACAAAAAGATTAAAAAAGACCATTCAAACAGGCTTATCTTATTAAATCTCTAATTAACTAGTGCTTCCTTCTTTCCAGCAGGTAATCTGTTCCCTAATTTGTTTACCCAACTTTCTTCTAATAAGTTAGGTATACAAAAAGATTAAAAAAGACCATTCAAACAGGCTTATCTTATTAAATCTCTAATTAACTAGTGCTTCCTTCTTTCCAGCAGGTAATCGGTTCCCTAATTTGTTTACCCAACTTTCTTCCCTTTTTCCCTTTCCTTGCATATATCGCAGACTCTAAATTATATATTGACAACAGTTTGGCTAACCACTGATGGTACGTCGGGGGAAGAGGATCAAGCCATGCCGAGGCTATGCATAGTCTCAGAACTGCCATGGCTGAGAATATAAAACTTCCATCTAGTATCTGTCCCTCATTATTAACTCCTAATATTATTATCGATGGAGTTAAAACAATCTCAGTTCCTAGTACTTTATTAAAAAAATTCTCTATATCCTTCTTGGATGTTTGCAGGTGAGGGCATAATGCAAAAACATGTACCAGATCGCCTCTAAACTTCCACATCTTGAACAGCTAATGCCAGATGTGCAATTTTTGCAGGTGTGTAGTAGAGATGGTATAAAGTTTTATAGTGTTGCGCTTGTAATGAGGCTGAACACAAAAGTTTCTGCCCCATATCCAATGATAAGCGGAACTGATCTCTCCCTATATCTAAACTAGTTGCCCACTTGTCCGCCCATTTTCCCAAATCGTCCTGCTTCAGCTTTATCAACTCTGCATAGAACCTCTGGATCGTACAATCTTTACCAGTTTGGACAACATCCATTATGTAATTTTTCCCATAACCAGCAGATCCCACCCTCTTTTTGCTGATGAAGCTTCTTACTTGGAGATATTTAAATAATTGTTTCGTGTCTAAACCATAATTCATCAGTACTTCTGAGAATTGCATCAAACCTTGTGGACCGAAAATATCACCAAGCATCCTAATTTCCTGTCTCCCTCACACACTAAAAACTGTGCCAGAAAAAACCTCACTAGGGAGAGTAGGATTACCACTCATCCTTGTGTCGGCATTATACTTCCCTAGACCAAACTTCTTAGCAAATGCTTTCCAAATAGTGTGTGCTGCTAGGATAGTCTTAAATCTCGTCCTTTTAAAATAACTTGCATCAGTAAATTTTAAAAATAAATTTTCCGCTTCCGCCCCCATAACTAATCCATATATAGCTAATGTACCAAATTCACCCTGCCCTTCTGCTTCGGCACCGCCGATCAGGCCCGCGATATATTGTATTGCTGCTGCCCAATAATAAAGTTTAAGATCTGGCAGCGCCCATTCTCCCCTTTCACAAGGGAGTGCCATAAAGCGAAGCGCTCTCCTTGTTTTTCCCTTTGCCCATATGAACCGGTTGATCATATGCTCGCAGCTCTTAAACCACTTATTTTCAAAAAGAAGTGGGATCGCTCTAAAAATATATAAAAATTTAGGCAGAATCATCATTTTTACGATGTTAGTGCGCCCCACAATGGAGAGATGTAAATTGTCAAGTCTGTCTAACTCCTTCCTTACTTTAACCATTATGGGAGTAATGTTCTTTTCCACTAAAGTATCGAGGTCGGCAGTAATAATTACTCCAAGATACATCCCTGTTTGGACCACTCTGTTATCATTACAGTCAGCCTGACAGTTTTTAATTATCTGCGTCTTGGATGTATTTAACGTGTACCCAGAAATGTGTCCAAATCTCCGTGCCTCAGTCTCTACCTGACCTATAGCCTCCGTGGGGTTTGATGTAATCACTGCCACATTATCAGCATATGCAAGGATCTTGCATTGGCCCATGTGTGTGATCAATGGGGTAATTCTTTCGCACATCTCTATTCTGCGGATTAGTGGATCCATATACATTGCGAATAAAAGCGGGGAGCAAGGGCACCCCTGCCTTGTGCCCCGTTTTATCTGAAATGGCCGGGTAGATCCTGCATTAACTCGTGTGGAAGCTACTGGAGCAGTATACAATGTCTGTATTGCTTTAACATATCCTTCTTTGAACCCTGCCCTCATTAAAACATGCCACAGATAATCCCATGAGACCCGATCGAAGGCCTTCTCGGCGTCTAATAACATAACCGCCATCGGGTCCCCTGAGACCTCCGTGGCATCAAAGAAAGTGATTACCTTACGTGTATGATGGGTGTTACCCCTTCCAGGAATGAACCCATGCTGATTGCTACTCACAAGGTTTCCTAATATTCTGGCGAACCTTTTTGCCAACACCTTAGAATAGATTTTTGTGTCGGTATTCATTAGCGTTATTGGCCTATATGATCCTGGCTCAGTGGCAGGCTTCCCCTTTTTTTAAATTATCACAATTTCCGCTCCCCCCCATGACCCAGGAATAGATTCCCCTGTTTGGGCTAGCTGCATTGTTTTAGCCAGATCTTCTCCGAGTATTTCCCAGAATGTTTTATAGAATTCAATTGGCAATTGGTCAGGGCCAGCCGCTTTTCCTGAGGGTAGATTTGCTATAGCTGCTTTAATCTCTACTACATCCAGAGGTTCTTCTAGCCCTTTTGCCTCCTCTTCCGTCAACCTTTCCACTGGGATATCCTGCAAGTAATTGCTTATTTCCCCAGAATCTCTAAACTGCTGATCATCGTACAATACCTCGTAAAACTTCCTAAATTCTTCCGGTATTTCGTCCGGATCTGAATGTAATCGACCTGTTGTGTCCCTAATTTCCCTTACCATTCCTGATGCTGCTATTTGTCTAGTACGGATGGCTAATGTACTCCCTACTGTTTCACCAAACTCATGGCATCTCTCCCTTTTTACCATAAAACTCTTAGCTGCCTTATTCGCAATGTCTACTTCTGCATCCATTTTTGCTTTCATAACCTTGGTAAGCGCATGATCCACTAAAACCCCTGCTAATAAACATTGATGCAGCTCCTCTTCAGCATCAAGGGCTGCCTTAGCCAAATTACTATTCCTAAGCTGCTCCTGTTTACGCTTGAATGTATTAAAGCTGAGAGTCTCCCCGCGTACACCGGCCTTAAAGGCATCCCACACCATCCCTGTCGCCGCACTTCCTCTATTGATTCCAAGGAAGTCTTTTATCCACTTTGACATATGTTGTATGTATTTATCATCCTGTAGAAGCCCTCTTTCAAAGTTCCATACCCTCTCTTTTCTAGTCACTGTTGACACTTTAATGTTAAAATAAGGGGGTTATGATCACTGAAAATCCGTGGGAGCCTATCTATCTTTAAACAAGAGAGTAATGCGTTCGATACAAAGAAGTAGTCCAGCCTTACACAAATACGATGTGGAGCCAAATAGTATGTAAACCCTTTTTTGTCTGATCTGATTTTATCCCAGACGTCTGAAAGAACATTATTCATTATTAAATTGGTTATGGCTTGATGTACCCTTTTTTTTCTGCCGTGATATCTACCAAAGAAGCCTACACCTAATCCATCCGCCCCATTAATATTGAAATCCCCAGCCATAATGATACGGGGGGCCCAAGTAGCAAGTTCCAGATCTAAAAATTCTAGGATCTCTGGGTCATCCTCTGTAGATTTATACACCACCCCCAAGGTGGTCCACTCACCCTCAAGCAAACATTCAACAAGTGCCCACCTCCGCCACTGATCTTCCAGTTTCTTTCTAATTATCACATTCTTATTTCTTGATAGTATGGCTACCCCTCTATTTTTGGCACCCTGCCTAGAATATACTAACACTTGAAAACCCAGCTGCTCCAGTAAGTACACCTGCGAGGCTATAAAAAGCGTTTCTTGCAAGAATATAAAATCTACATTTATCTGTTTTAACGCAATAGAGACCCTTTGCCTTTTCTGGCGATCGTTCAGCCCACAGACATTCAAAGTTACTAGTCTAATGCCCATGGGAATTTTTACAAATTTTCCTGACTGATGAATCCATAAAAAAAATTGGAAACGATTTTAAATCTAAGCTCTCTGTATTTGTAATTATTTTAAACATATTGCCAGTATCTCTTCCCCACCGCCCACTCTCCCACTCACCAAGATCTCCTGTTTCACCCTTGTGTTTTCCTACTGTGCCGTGCCCTGTACCCCTTCCCTCCCTCCCCCTCCCCTGACAGCCCACCCCTAAGCACCCTCCCCACATACTGGCAAATAGGTCCAACGGACCTATATCTGACAGCCAAGGTCCCTAGGTTGTCCCACCTCCCCCCTCTCCCATCTTCAATCTCCATTTTCTTATCTGACTTTATCCCTGACCCCGACCCTGTTGTAGAAAAGGAGAAAAGAATTTTCACAATTTTCACACTTTACAAAAGTTTACACATTTTACATCCATTATTTTCCCCCTTCTATTGTGCTATATCTTTCTATAAGTTCCGGACTGTTTCCCTCACCGCAACAGTCTGTCTGTTCTGCTCCCTATTTTCTCTAAGAAAGCTGAGGTACTCTTGAGCCATAACTTCGGAATGAAAAACTCTAAATTGGCCATTGAGCCCTACTTTAAGGCGTAATGGAAACATTAAATAAACGTCACACCCCACATTCTGGAATGGAGTTATTAACTGTCACATGCGCCACCTCCTTTCCACGGTGGCGTGACAAAAGTCAGGCCGGGCAAAAAAACTTATATCCTTGTATGTAGGCTTAGACTGTGGTTTCGCCTTGCTCATTATTTCCTCTCGTAGCAAAAAATGTCCTACATATACCAGAATAGCCCGTGATTTGCTAGGTACATTCCCCCTTTTCTGGATCATTGGAAACCGATGGGCACGTTGCACCTCATTTTCCCAGTCCCACCTGTCCAATTCCGGGAATGCACCTTTTAACAATTCAACCACAAATGCCCGCACATCTTGCCCTTCCTTCCCTTCCTCCACCCCAAGTAATCTTATGTTATTACGTCTTTGTCTATTTTCATAGTCTTCTAGTTTCCAGAGCACGTCTGAAGATGTATTTTCATGTTCCTGTCTTACTTCTTGAAGCTTCACCACATCATCTTCAAGCTTCCCCGTTCTTTCTTCCACCTCTGAGACTCTACCAACCACATCAGCATACAATTTGTTCACTTTACGAAGAGAGTTTTTTATATTTTTATTAGCCTGTCTTGCTCTTTGACTCTCAGCTCTAGCTTCACCCTGCATTTGTTTCAAAGTCGAGAATAACATTTCAAAGTTAACTCCTCTCCCATTGTCTCTGGGTTAGGTTGCTGTGACCCACTGGCTCCATCATGATATAATTGCGATGTGGCCGAATAGTCCCAGTCAAGCTTCTTGGCAACTAATGATTGAGGAGAGCTCCGAAAACTCTTAGCACTGCTGCGTAGTCTACTCTTAGTCTTGCCCATCCTCCGGTCTGCACGTCCTCTGTGTACAGTTTCTTGTTCTACTTAAGAAACTTCTTGATCTGAGTCCTCAGTGTGACTCTCAGGAGACAGTGAGGCTAAATCTGGGTCTGTGTCAGAGCCTTCGCTTATGGCTGAGCTTGAACCTGAACCTGAGCCTTCCTCCTCATCCTCATCCTCAGCTTCATCAATCCCGGTAAAGAAACATTCATCACTGGGTGAGCCCATAACTAGTGCGGGAATATTTAACTCCTGTTTTTTATGCACAGTACTGTTTCCGTTTTTTTTCCCCTGTATTTAAAATATCAGTTGGTATATTATTCGACTCCACTAGTACCGCAGCTGCCCCGACTGCCATTGTATCCATTACATGTGTTACATCTCCCCAATATGGGCAATGTTATTATTAACTTGAGCTACATTCTCACCACATATTGTATTACTTATAGCATTGTTTATGCTGCCATTGCTGCCATTGTTTTGAGAGGAACCATTGGTCACTGTACTTAAATCCTGCATAGGTCCCCCATCCTACTAACAGTCGGGAGCTGCTCCGCGCCGCTCCCCCATACCTATATATCAGTAAAGAGCTCTTTACCTATGTCCTTTTCTGTTCCCTCAACTGTGTCCAGATTACTTGCGTGTCTCTCCTTAACCGCCCCTGATTCCTCTGTTTCATTCACTCTCCGCGTCTCGCTCTCTGAGGCCGACACCATGGGCTGCACTTCGGACGGCTGCACGTTGCTCTCAGGCCCGCCCTCCCAGCGTACCTCACTCTGAATACCTCCCGCATCAGCCGCCTCTGTAACTGTAACAACCAGCGAGGTGAGTGATTGTATCTGCTGATGCGAGTGGGCCTGCATCTGTGTCTGAATCTGATCCGTCCTAGCAGATACCGGCGGTGAAGTCGTAGTCAGAGTCAGAGTCGGAGTCGGGACTGACGTTGAAAGAGGAGAAAATGATTCGTATAGGGTAGGCTGCCGCAGAGTCACTTCTCTCCCAGCTGTATCAGCGGCTGCTGTTTGCTCCTTACTGTTCTTTTTAGTGATGAGTGCCTTTTTTTTGCTCCTTTTCTGCTTCTTTCTCCTTTTCTTTCAATTTCTGAGCACTTATCGCCATTGCTGTGCCCTTCACCGCTTCTCTGCGATTCTGTGCTTTCATCCTCGCCTTTGCCCTTAGGTTGGCCGCCGGCACCCCCAGATCGCTAGAGGTAACATCTTCGTCTTCATCCCGTTGCTGTTTGTGCTCCTTCGGAAGCTTCTGTATTTTGGGAGCCATAGCTTGCATCAATCTACTCCAGCCGGAGCGAAAATATCTTGCAGTGTCTGACGCCAACAGGGATACACTCCAAGTTAATTTTCTTGATGCTGATGCCGTCTGCCTTAGCCCGGTCAAGCGCGGTGAAGCCTGAATCCGGACCGTCCAGTCGATTAATACTCCCAGCATTGCTAGCACTCCATATTCCTCCCGTAGCGTCTTCAAGAACAGTTTTCCTTCTTTTTTTTAATCTGTTTTTTTCACCTTTTCTCGTTTACTACTACATTCCCCAAAGTCACATAGCTGGCAAGTGCTTTCTTCTTAATTCTCGGGGTCAGGAAAAAGCATCCTCTGGGAGAGGAGAAAAAGAGTGACCTTCCCCTACGGCCTGCTGGCAGCCATCTTGCCTCCCTAGAATGTATGTTCTTCCAAAATTTAGGAAACCTAGAATTGACCGTAAGTTTTTCAGCGTCTTTGGAGTTTGGAGCAGCGCACATTTCTCTAGAAAGTTTGCTGCCAGGCTTTTGCCTTCACTTGAGAACTCATATCCTAGGAAAAGGACGTTTGAATGGGCAATTCTCGATTTCTTGAAATTTAATTTATACCCTTCAGAGGCAAAGCCCAATGTTATGGTGTTAACCCGGTTCATGTGCCTATCCAAGTCATCGTTTGTTGAATAGATGTAATCGACATATGATAATGCCTCATCATCATAAGTTTGTAGTAACTCTGTTATTCTGGCTGAAAATAACCCTAAACTATTCTTGAATCCCTGAGGGAGACAACAGAATTGACACTGTGTCCCCATGATTGAGAAAGCGGTCAAATACCTACTTTCATGTGCAATGTTTTGACAGAAGAAACTGTTAGAAATATCTAATGCGATTTTATATTTTATACGCACAATGTTATTCATTAGTGCTGCACTGTGTGCATTTCGTTCTGCAAACGTTTTGTAACATGAGTTTAAATGTCTGTAATCCAAAGCTAGACGATATGTGTTGTCTGGTTTGGAGACAGGAAACCAAGGATTGTTCATGGACGAGGTGCATGTTTTAATCACCCCTTGGTATTGAAGTTGATCTAATATCTCCCTGACCTTTTTTTTAGCTTCTTGCTTAACTGGGTACTGCCTTTGTGCAGTAGGTTGATTTTTAAACTTGATTTTATGTTGAGGAGAATCCTCAGCCCACTACATGATTTTTATATAATGCAGGAGCCTGGGCTACTGACCATTTCCTGGCATAGGTATATTTTTTATGAATTGGAATATGAGTGGAGAAAGCTGGCATAATGATGTCTTCGCCATGTGGGCACTACCTGACAAATTCAGGTGGCTACTCTTATTCAGCTAGTAGTATGTCATACCCTGAGAGAGCTTCTCCCAAAAGAGTGCTTTTATTTTTCTTGTTATGTCCCCCTCCACCTGGTGTGTTATTTCATATAACTTATGTGGGACACTAACCCTGGTATCAGCAGTTTCAACTTGGATGCATTCATTCAAGTCCACTGTCTCCAGATGATCCTTCAAGTTCTTGTGAGCTATGGTGACTTCTGCTGCGCTGTCCAACATCGTCTGAGCCCATGCCCCGTTTTTGAGTTGTGTCCTCAAGATCCTCGGCATGTCTGATTTTTAGACCTGCTACTTTCTTTTTGGTGAATTGAGTTTTCTTATTTTTTGGAATGTGCTGGTCGTCTTTGGACTTCACACATTCTTCTTTTTGTTCTAATCGTCCTCTTCTTTCAGATTTCTGTGAGGAAGTCTAAAAGGTACGAGAGGAACGTGTAGCAGTATCTTGATATCTATCAGGTTTTCTCAAATTATCCCTAATCCTTAGGTTATACCACCTTTCAGAGGGCTCCTTTCGAGGAGACCTACCTTGAGATTGAGAATGCTTCTTGTTATAAGTTTTTTTAATGTTCTCCCACTTCATTTTGGGAGGAGTAGGAGTGTTTTTAATAAAGACCTTTACAGGACTTTCAGTCAGTTGTGGTTTCACTGGTTTACCACCCAAACTGTCTCTACCTAGTTCTTCATAGGATTTTTCAATTATCTGGCCAGTTCATATGGTTGCTCAGTTACATCAAATTCTCTTAACTTTTGGCGGATCACCATGGATGCTGCTTCACCTTTAATATTAGCTAATATAATTGTTAAGACCTGTTTGAAATCCTTCAGTAATTTCATACCTAGATTTAAAGCAGGTTCTGCCCAGTATTCATTTTGAATCTGTTTCAGGATGTCTGGTATTACCGCTAGTAGATGGAACACCATGTGTTTTGGTGTAGATTGCAGCAAAGACTGTACCCCAAGTGTCGCAGTCCTCCAGGTGTGGCATGATCCCCATTGGTAAACAGATTGTTAGAATCCTATGTTTCTAATGAGGGGTAATATCAGAAAGTACTGCCACGATTTGAGTCATTTTTTGAGCTATCCCGAATGGAATTTATTCCCGTTTTGTGGGTAATTTTCCAATGACTGATTGTATAGTCTGTGGTGTAATTTTATTTGTGTTCCCCTGGTAAGGGGTGTGTTGTGGAATCCTTTTTGCTGTTCGGACAGTAAAGGTCTGCATGACATATTGAACCAATTGTCTGTGGATTTTAATGAGCTCTTTTTTTTAACTAATAATTCTGCATCTGTCATCACTTCAATGGCAGGATGTAGTGTATGCTGGCTAATACCGACCATGTTGCTCCTGATCTGCCTAGTGGACCGAGCCTGGTAATGTGATGTGTATGTTTTAGGGCGCCTTTAAACAAGAGCGTATGCTCTTGATACGTTAGTGGAATTTCAACATCCTCGAAAGGAATGTATTCCTCTGTAGCTTCATCTTCTTTCTAGAAGTGAAAAACTTTTGTGCTAAGATCTACTTCAGGGAAGATTATCCATGAATAGAATACCTCTGAGTGATGATATTCGTGTGCCTCTATCACAAAAACGACCCTACCACCTCTAGATGATAGGGCATTTCATATAAGTTTTATAGTGATGGCTTTCCTTAAAGTTTCTGGAATGCTTATAGCATTTGCATCAGTCTCGTGGAGACCTGTAAAGTTTAAAGCTTGTACGGCTACATCTGCTGACGCTCCACCGGTTGCGGTGTTGTCGCCTTTAATCAAGATTGTTTAATGAAAGTTGCAGAGCAAGTTTCAAGGAAACAAAGATAAGGAGCACAATATTTTGGAACACTGTATCCTTCAACGTTGGAATAAACCAAAACTAATACATAAGATTTTCGTCCTACTCAGCTATGGCGGATATTTATCTATTTACCCACTCCAAACGTCTGTTGGAGAATTTTACAGGAAAAGGGGTCTCTGTGAAAAGCACAACTGAGTTACTTTAGTATCTAGCGTTAAATTAATGCCTTACCAAATGTTGGGCGCCATGTAGTGTAGTTCCTATGTTCCCAATAGGCTCTGTGCATTGGAATAATATATCCTATAGATTAGACGTTGGACTGAGGTCGACTAGGTCTCTATCAAATATACTAAACTTAATAGTGAGTGCCAGCTACCTCAGAGGTCACTAGAACCTTTCTCGAATTCACAAGAAGGGATTCGTTTCTGACAACCGCATAAACATGACAACTTTGTTTCCCAAGAAAAAGAAATATATCTCTAGAGTCGCGGAAACAATAGATAAGTATTTCACTCGGTCAATCGTGCATGCTTCATTTCAACAGAGTTGCAGAGAAATAGAGAGACCGGCGTTTTCAATAAAAATGTTTATTGAACAGTCTTCTTTCTCATGCAAGAGAAGTGAACTGCTACAATCATTAAGCAGACTGCAAAGTATAATGCGTACAGCGAGAATAGTATTATAAAATAATACTGTAAAAGCATTGTATGGTTTCTAAGCCATATAAAAATACATACATAAATACCATTGACTAAAATACTCAACTGGTGCTACTAAATAAGCCTACCCCAATGTAACTAACCTAAGTCTAGTAAGCAGGAAGAAGTAAGTATTGTGTAGCATAGGTTTAGTTGTTTTTGCCAAGAATCTACCAAAGGTTTTCGCTAAGTTCTAATCAGCTCCATACCTTGGTTTAGAATGAAGGAGGTCTGGTATCTCTGTCTCAGGACTCAATTTCCCAACACCCCGCACGGGGAGCTTGGAAACACTGGAGCTGGATTCTCGGCAAGAGAAAGGCAGTTTCTTGATAAGCGCCTCAGCTGGAGGGTCGGCTTCCCTTGGCACTTGCTGTAGCGAGCTGCGTCGGGCAAGTAGATAGTTGAACTGCTCTGAACCACTGTAGTTTACCATAGCAAGTGAAGGTATATTTATACCTTGAAGATGATTAGGAATGCCATAGATCGACGTAAGGTCAGGCATAATAACGTCAGGAAAGAACACCTAGGGAATAGTTGTTCTTTGCAAAGTACATGAGTTCTTGGACAATTCAATATTCAAGCAAGGGGAAGTTCTCTAACTGTTTAAGCCGATTTTCCAGGTAAATCGTTGTGATGTTTGGTACAGGTGGAAGTAGCCATGTCTGTATTTGGTCTGCATGGGCTATGTCTAAATAAGGGATCGATTTCCATGCCTATGTAAGTGCAACGTGGATTGTACCTATATAAGGGCATGTATAGGGAGGATTCACACAGAGCCTAAAACACCACACAACAAGACAGGCTTATCCAAAGGCAATGTGTAAAGTATTTGTACTCAAAACACACAGTAACACAGTGAAAACACCACAAATGTACATCCCACAAGTGTTTAGGAAAAAATAAAGTATCTTTATCTAAACTCAACAGTCAAGGCAATCTGTCAGTACCCAGATGTTAAATCAAACAAACTAAGGTACCGGGCTGCTCCCACACGATCAATGAGCTCATCAGCTCTGGTGATGGGGTGTGCGTTAGTCTTGGTGACGGCATTGAGTCCATGGTAGTTCACACAGAACAGAAGTTCAGGAGTGGCATCGGGCGCAGCAGCTTTTAGTACCAAGACTACGGGGATAGGCCAGGGGGTGCTGCAGGGCTTTTTCCCCGCTAAAGCCAACATCTTGGAAACTTCCTCCTTGATGCTATTCTTTGCTTTGTCAGTCAATCTGTAAATCTAGTGCTTTACAGGTACACTGTCCACAGTGTCCACATCATGGACAGACCAATTGGTAATTCCTTGATTCAAGGAGAACAGGGAGGTGATCTGTCCCAGCACCTGGTGACAGTTCCTCTGCTGCTCAAGGGTCAGGGTAGGAGAGAGGTTCACACCATCCACTGACCCATCATGTTCCTTGGCTGACAGGAGGTCAGGGAGAGGCTCCCTCCCCTCCTCCATTCCATTATCTGTCACAAGGAGCAGAGCTATTTCAGACCTCTCAAAGTGAGGTTTGAAGGGGTTCACGTGCAGGACCCTCAAGGGGTTCCTAGGAGTCCACAAATCAACCAAGTAGGTCACATCCCTCTTGCGCTCCACCACCTCAAATTGACCAATCCAATTATCTTAGAGCTCACAGCTTGTGAATGAATGAATGAATAAATGAATGAAGAAACACTTATAAAGCGATTACCTACCCTAAGGTATCCCAGCGCTGACAACATCAGCGGACGGAGTAGACACAAATGCTTATGCAGATATTTGGAACAGCCATGTTTGATGGAGTTTCCAGAAGGTCAGGAGATTAGACTCCCAACTCAGATGGAAAGGGAGGGTGTGACAAAGCTTGGCAGCATTATAAGAGAAGGAATACCCATCACTTCTTGCTTTTTTAATTTTTGGGAATGATGCAAGAATGAGGTTGGTCGAACAGAAGTTTCTGTTAGGGCAGTACGGTGAAACAATAATTTAAATGATTGTTGGTCCTTTCCCCCAGAAGGACTTATGAGTGATACACATTGCTTTAAATGAAATTCTCTCCAGTACCAGTAGTCAATGGAGTGCCCTCAATGCAGGTTTGGCAAATTTTCGATGAGGGGTTTGCAGAAGTAGACCGGCGGCACAGGTCTGTACTATCTGTAGCTTTGAAGTAGCTGTTACAGGGGCACCTAGGTATAGGTCATTCCCATAGTCAAGGCTTGAGTGATTGAGGGCCTGGACCATCAACCTTCTGGCTAAGAAGGGAAAAGGAGGGAGAACGTTATGGAGGGTCCTGATGAATGCCATAGCGGGTGGCTGATAACTTTGTTGCTTGATATTCAAAGTTCAAAGAGTGATCCAGCCACATACCCAGACTTTTAATCTGATTTTTAAGTGTGGGAGCAGGGCCAAAGCATTTTGGCCTCAATCACCCATCGTCAAACACGAGATAGTTTCCGAGGAGCATCAGCTCCGTTGTTGCTCCATTTAGTTTCAGGGAAGAGTGTTCTATCCATTGAGTCACCTTCTCATGACAGGGACCCAGACCAGAAGATGAATTATCTGTGTGGTTTAGGGCCACAATGAGTTGCGTATCATCGGCATATGTCACTATTTCTATCCTGAATGGATGGACTATCTTTGCCATCGGGCTCGTGTACACAAAAATAGGGTAGAGCTCAGGGAGGAGCCCTGAGGAACACCGCAGCTGAGAGGCCAATGCTCTAAAAAGGTATTGCCTTCGAAGTCTTGGAAAAACCTGTCCTCCAGGAAGATTTGCAGTCAGGTAATGACACCCCCCATCACTCTAAGACTCCTGAGTCTCAGAGTCATGATGCTGTGATCGAAAGTGTCAAACGTGGCGCTGAGGTCATAAAGGAGGAGAGTCTGCGAGTTTCCTGAAGCGTTGAGTCTGCTTCCTGAAGGCCAGCATGGATATGAAAACATCCTTGGGAGGGATTGTATCAGGAGTTTCCTCCCAGCACTCTTTTACCAGACTCAGAGGTCCTCTCACAGGGTTCCCATACAGTAATTCAATGGAACTGAACCCTAAGGATGTCTGCAGTACCTCCCTGTAGCAAACAACGCGCATGGTATAAAGACATCCTGCTTACGGCTCATGGGTTCTGCAAGATCCGTTATCGTGCCCTTCAGGGTTTGGTTGAATCTCTTACCCAACCCATTCCCTTGGGAATGGTAAGGAGTGGTGAACTTCTATGTTACACTTCACTCCTCCTACAAAGATATCAAGTACTGCAAGATTAAGTTTCTACCACTGTCAGAGACCACCTTCCTGGGGTACCCCACACAGGAAAAGATTCCCCTTAATACACAGTCCTACCACAGGGATGCTGTGATTGTCCTGAGAGGGGCAGCTTATGGGTACTGGGTGGCATGGTCCACCAAGACTAAGATAAACTTGTTGCCTAAGGCTGTTGTGGGTTCCAGAGGCCCCACAATATCGATGCCCGCCTTCTCGAAAGGGGTGTTCACTGCAGGAAAGGGTTAGAGGTGAGCCTCCTGTACACTTCCCTCTACTCTTGCCACTTGCCTGGCAAGTATGACAATACCTACAATTGTTGCCAATGTGCCTCCGCATTTGGGGACAGTAAAAGTGGGTGACAAGCCTTAGGCTCACTATATAGAAGACCATTTTCCCATTAAATCAAATGTGATCCAGACTGATCACCTGCTGCCTGGTCTGCAGTCTGTTGTCACTAATCAACAAGAGTATGGCACTCCACTGTCGCTTTGCAGAACTCTTCCCTGGAGGGACCTCCTTCCTGCTGCCAATGGGTTGGCTCAGGTAGATCTCCCAGTTCAGCACTTGCTCCCCTGAGGGTTCCAGGGCATCACCTTCAGTGTCTCCCTCCTCCTGGACCTTGGGAAATTCTGGGGCAGGTTTCCCATGCCGACTGCCCCTCCCCTTTCTGGCAGGCACATGGGCCACTGTTTCAGGCTCCAGATCCTCTTTATTAACCCTATGTTTGCCATTGACAAAGTAGTCACACATGCTAACTCAGGCAGTCAACAGGCATGGACGGACTTACAACGACCTTCAAGGAACCTAAGACACACCCTCACTCAAAGGGAAACTGCGACTGACGCTGGAATCTGGGGACCACGGTTCGATCCCCGGCTCCGGCGGCAGGTTAGCCCAGCACCATGTGACTCTGGGCAATAGCTCACTTAATCTTCCCGACGGCCCCCCAGCGCCTAGAGACCCTTACGGGTGATTGTGCGCTTTACAAATGTGGACTTTACTTTACTTTTACCTTACACAGGTGTACAGAGTTGTCTGCAGCAACTACAGGGGGAAGCACTTTGAGAGTGACCTGATCTTTAGACACCCATTGACACGTTATAGATGTCACACTGGCCCATCTGTCTATCAGAGTTCCACCCTCCTCTCATTGATGGTCACCCACTGTCTGTATTTCTTAGTATTCTCAGGCAGATAGGTTCCTCAGACCATCTTTCTATCTCCTGATGAGATAAGATCATTACCTCTGGCTCCCCGCCCCTCACTAGGAACCATCTCCTGCCCCAGCACTACACTAACTAACCCCGGTGATGGTGCACCAGTAGGTGCTGGTGATGCCTTGGGGCACTTGGGATCATTCTGCATGTGACCCTCCTGACCACATGCATAACACTTGTGGGGACCCTGGTTGTCCTGCCTGAACCTAGGGGGCCATGACTTCTTACCATTAGGGGCTGGGACTCCTTGCCCTGGGTACTGTTTTGGGGTCCTTTAGAGAACTCCTTTTGGTTACCCTTGTCCCCTCTGCACTTCTGCTGGGGATCCTGGCTACCCTTGGCTGGGGTTCCCACATACCCCTTGTGGACCCTCATTCTGGTCCAGCGGTTTGCCTCCTGAACAAGCTTCCTGGGGTCAGTCAGCGTGCTATCCATTAGATGCTGGTGAAGCTCTGGAACACAAAGACTATTCAAGTGCTCCCATGCAATTAAATGATACAGCACCTTGTAGTCAGTTACATTGCAGCCCTTTATCCAACCATCTGCTGCTCTGCAATAAAGGTTCACACATTTAATTCATGTATTGGATTTTAGCTTCTTAAAAGACCTAAGTGTTTCTCTGTACTTCTCAGGTGTGAGCCCATACCTGAGGCATAAAGCCTCCTTCATATTGGGATAGGTCCGAGTACCAGCCTCCCCCAAAGGTGTTAGGGTGTTCCTCCCATTGGCATTAAAGTGTTTCCAAAGGCCCACCCCCAATGATCTACAGGGACCTTATTCATACACAGGGCTGCCTCATAAGATGCAAACCAGGCATAAATATCCTCCCCCTTCTGGAAGTTTTGCACTAGTCCTTTGGGAATGTAGTCCATACCCCCTTGCACTGGCTGTACGCTGCCACCATTTGTACTGGACTCCGCCTGCTTGAATTTGATGTCCAGCTCTCTCAAGCTCAGTTTGTGCGATAAGAGCAATTGTTTTTATTCCAAGGTATGAGCGTTCCTGCTCTCCTCTGCCTTGAGTCTCATGATATCCAATTCATGCTCCCTGGCCTTTTGCTTTTCCTCTAATTCCTCTGGGGACAAAATCCTGGAAGAATGATCGCTTCCAGCCACAGAATGTGCTCTCCTAACAGGCACATTCCTGGGATCTGAAACTGTCTCCTGGAATACATCCACATCTGCATCATCTGTCTCACCAGCTTGTCTGGCCTCCCACCAGGCCCTTAAGGCCTCATGTACCTCCTATTTCCTAGAGCTGCTCCTCATAGGACATTCAAAGCTCCTGCAGAACTGCTTAAGTTGCTCTACTTTGTAACTACTTAACATTTCAATGTCAAACTCCAACTCTATAGCCTCACTTGCTAGCTTACCATTAAGAGACATGGTATGTGGATACTCTAAGGGTGAGATCAAAAATAAAACACAGTATGTGGTTGCGTAGCGGTCTGCACTAAACTAGTGAGGTACACAAATCACTGTGGGTCAAGTACAGATATAAGTTCAAATCCTCGCCGCTGACCACCAATGTTAGAAATGGGGGTCTCTCTTTCGCAGAGGTAGGTACATTTGTCCAAATAGGGACCTTTGCTTTAAGTTAGGGTAAGGGGATACACACTTTAGCTGAACCCTGCTCACCCCCTAGGTAGCTTGGCATGAGCAGACAGGCTTATCCCAAATGCAATGTGTAAAGTATTTGTACTCAAAACACACAGTAACACAGTGAAAACACCATTAGTTGACACCACTCAAATTTTGAAAAAAAAGTATCTTTATCTAAACTCAACAAGACCAAAATAACAAAAATCCAACATACATGTAATAAGAATATGACTTTACAAAGGTTTCAAGCAACTGGGTAAATAGAAAACTATGGATGCGTGATTTCTAGCAAGGCACCTATAGATGTGTGAAAATTCACAAGGTAAAACAGCCGCAGAGATGGTAAATATTGAAAAACAAAGGATTGCATAAGTTCCTGAGACCTTGGGGAGGCGATGCAACTGTTGTGCTGCATGCAAGAGAAGTGATGCGTCAAATCTGGTCTGTAGGGGGAAGTGATGCGTCGACTCCAAGATGATTCTGGTCCGTAGGTGATCTGTTCGGAAAACTTTCTGCACAGATTCAGTGTGTCGAAATCTGGGATGTCTAGGCAATCGATGCTCGACATGAGCGGTGCTGTGTCGGTTTATTCAGCTGTGATCCCTCGGTTCTTGCAGCGGGGACAGGCGCTGCGATAGTTTTACAGCAGCAATGCATGGAGATTCTTCTCACACAACGGTGCTGCATCGAAAAAACAGCTGCAAGAAGTTCGATGCATCGATTTCTTCAGTTCTTCTTTTCTTCCATGTCCCAAACAGGAGGGACATCCTCCAGAGTCCCAGAACTGGAACATACACCTCCTGGCGGGTGAGAACTCTTAGCAGCAGAGCTCAGGGGAGCTGGGGGTGAAGACTTTGTGTCCCTGAGACCTCAGACCTGGAGACCATTACACACAGTCTCATTGAGATCTTCTTCAAGCAGGGTCAAAGCAAAGTTCCAGGTTTTGTCCTTTCCGTAGCAGAAACAGCAACTGCAGGCCAACCCCACACAGAACACTGCAAAGCCAGAGTACTCCTCACAGCTCTTTAGCTCTACTCCTTGGCAAAGGTTCCTCTTGAGTTCAGAAGTGATCTAAAGTTCTGGCGTTTTATGTCTACTACTTATATCCCATTGTGTCTTGTTTTTCTTTGTACAAGGAAACTCCGAGCCCAGTCCAAACCAGTTCTTTCCTCACTGGTGCAGTATGACCACAGGAGGTAGAGACAACATTGTGCAAGGGACAGGTGCAGGGTAAATCTTCTCCCACCACTCTAAATGCAGCCAGCGTCTATTCAGCTCTGAACCGAGTCATCCAGGAAGGACCAGGCAACCCTCAACCTCCCAAGTGGCTATCTAGAGTAAATGCATATCCCCACTCCAAAACCAGACAGTCAATCCACAAACAGGCTGAGGCACACAGAATGGTTAAACAAGCAAAACAGACACATTATAAAAGTGGTATTTTCAAGCACACAATTTAAGAACCATCTTCACTAAACGCTGTGATATTGCATTCTGAGTTTAGAGAGTCTAAACTTGATTTCTCAAACTTGTCCCAATGGGAAGTTATACTTGTAAGAGGTTACAAAGTATTTCCTATTCTATCCTATGGGGCAGATATCCTTTCAACAGTAAAAAAAGAAGTTTGGCAGTATTTTGCTATCAGTACATCACACACACCAGTATATGTCCTACCTTTCACATACCCTGCACCCTGCCCAGGGGGTTTACCTTTGGCCTACCATATGGGTACCTTACATGTAAGAAAAGGGAAGTGCACCCACCTGGCAAGTGGGTGCACTTTCCAGGTTGACATGGCAGTTTTTCATGGCTACTCATGTGGGTGGAACAATCAGTGCTGCAGGCCCACTAGTAGCATTTGATTTACAGGCCCTGGCACACTCAGAGCACATTACTGGGGATAATAAATATGCCAATCAGGGAAAACCAATTGTAACAACAATTTACACAGTAAGCACTTGCACTTTGACATTGATCAGCAGTGGTGAAGTGCCCACATCATCTAAGCCAGCAAAACCTAAATTCAGCACATGATCAAAATTACAGGAGGTAGAGGCAAAACGTCATGGGAACCCACACCAAGGATGCCAAGTCTAACACATTCCTCATAAATAATCCCACAAAAGTGACAAGCTGTATTCTTTATCATCACTTCAACATTCATATATTAAAGCCGGCACCTCAGTTTACACCTTGCATCTGCATTTAATTCACATCCATTCGTTCCAGGCTGAACACAATTCATATTTGAACCTATTTGATTCTGATTTTGATTCTTTTTCCAACTGCTTTCTTTGGACAGCCATTTACTACTCACTGATCCTTATCTGTTTAATTTCAAGATATACACTACTATATATCCCCAATTTCGAGATTTCATCAATCCTCTTTTTCTGCCAACGCATCTCATTCTGCTGAATGTGATTACTAATATCTGGCGTCAAACCATTCAAGAAAGCAGACACAAATCCACTGGCCCCATCTCTTTTGTATCTTTGATTCCACTATGTCTCTTGAAAAGCTGCATAATATTCACATAAAAAACATGCCCTGACTATTGTGAAGGTTTGAAAATTTTATTCCAATTTATATCCTCCTCAGCAACTCAGTTTTTCAAACGCGCAATTATATTCTTGTATTTGGTAGTTACCTCTTCAAAAGGGACACTGCCATTTTTAATCCTTACTGGTTCTTATGAAGGCAATCTAAGCCTTACATTCAGCCCACAAATTACTAGGAACTACAATCGCAAACATCATACACAAGTCAGCCCATAGCATCTGGGAAATATGTGTCAATGTATGCAACTATTCACACTATATACCTGGGTCTACTCAATTTCACAAACATATTAGTAAATACATATATATCAGCTAAAGTCCATGACACTTGCACAAAATTCCAACCATGTCTCTCACAGAAAACTCTAAAACTGCTCCTGTCCCTACTTCCGAATCCCTTGCGACACTCCTCGTCCTACCTTCTGTTCCTTTCAGTCTATTTTTAGTTTTCATCAGTTTCTTCCATTTTTCTCAATATTTCTTCAATTCACTCCAAAACCTCATTTTCTCAATTAAATATTTAATAGGGCCCTCAATGTAATTAAAACCATCTCTTGAATTTCATTATGTGTTGAATCAGTTTTGTAAGTTTGTTTCACATTCTTCATCTTGCTGATGTCAATCTCCACAAAATATTCCAATTTAGAGTGTGCTTCATTTGCACACCTGGCTGCTTATTTAATCAAATATTTATTTTCATCAGCATTGTAGATCAACAGTCTTTTTTCTTTTTTAAATTGTATTTATTGGCATTTAAATAATGAACATCATAGCGGTGAAGGCCTCAAAACAACTAGCAATGTACAAAACAGAAAGAAAGGGAGGGGAGAGTGGAGAAGGGGAGGGGAGGAAAGAGAGGGGGAGTGGCATGGCAGGGCAGATCCAATGAAGCAGTATAGTGTCCCATGCTGACAAAAGCTGAAATTACTGAGTCTGTAAAGAAAAGACAGAGCTTAACTAAATCTTGCCTACTTCAAATTATAGGATTATGTTGCAGTCTACCAATTCAATCGCATCCAAGAATGTAAATGTAAATGTAAATGTAGTATACTTGTAAAGCGCACAGCTGCCCCAGCAACGGGGCGTCCCGGCGCTGTATAACTCTGGGGAACCCGTCCTGGCTTTCCCTGTGGGATGGTCCCTTGCTGGGAGTCCCCAAGGTGGAGCCAGGCATCCCCGGAATTGGTGGGGCCGTTGTGGAGATTAGGCAAGCTAATGCCCAGAGTTGCCGAGTGGAACCCCTGATTATAGTAAGCACCGAAGCGAGAATTATCGAGTCCGCTGACCAAGGCCCACGACCCTGCCGCGTCGGGAATTGAACCCTGGTCCCAGGCTGACTTCTGCTCTCAGGCCTGCCGCCTCTAACCAGTGAGCCACACTCACTGGTCAGAATAGGGGGGGTCAAGCATCCCAAAGTGATGTACATGTATTTATAGGGGTGCTTCTGCCACAAAGTCCGGGGATAGTGGGCCCACAGGAAGGCCGGCCTTTGCAGGTGATGGATGAGGGGTAGGTCAACAGTCTTTTCAAGTCAATATTGCCCAATAGCATTTCACCAAATTCAATTTTTAGAATGTCATTAGTATTTTATTTAGGAACTTCCTCAACAAGCACCATTCTTACAGATGCGGGAACCTAAGTCTGTACTCCCAATTGTATATCTCCACTTGTGCTAGGTACAGCAGCTATTACTGTCTCTGTTGGTAAACTCAGTACCACTTTAGTGACAATAAAACACTATACAACTTTACTACCATCTCCCCCATTATCCATACCATGTCCTGAGCTAGTCTCACTTGTCACTGCTGATCTTGCTTTGTATGAAGAGGGTCTAGAATCCGAAAGCTCATAAAAATGTTACCCATCTTCATCAGTACTATTAATTGTGTTTCACCGTTCTATTTTTATTGTCTCTGGCATCACTCTCCTTAATTATATCAAGGAACGTGTTTATGCATGCGATTACATCCTCCCTCCAAAACCTTTCCTGTTGATCCATTTTGCTCTCACGCAAACGCTTTAAGCTGTTTTTCACCTGCTTTGTTGCTTTCTTTCTCTGTTGCACATGCAATCCGATTTTTTAACCTCTTCAGACTGTGTAGGTCTGTGCATCGGCTTAATTTTGTATATGGTTTGTTTCAAGAAATCTTGGTTTTTAATGTTAAAGGCACCCTCTAATGGAAATTGTAAAACGTTGTGTGTACTTATTCCAATCTGAAATCCAGGTATATGTATAGTACCAAATCTCTCATTCATCCACTCATATGTTTGCATTTCTTCTACTGCTGATTTCTGACCCTCTCTAGGTACCAAAGTAACCTTAGACTTTACAATCAAATCTCCATTATGTCCGCTCCAAATGATCTAAAAATGAACTCAAAACCACAGCAAACTAGCTACTGAACAACATTCACAACTCTGCTCTGTCAGAGGTCAACCTATCACAGCACAGCTTAGTTGGCAACCAACCAAAGTGATGCTTCGTAAAGACATTTCACCAATCCCACGTGGCTCCCTAGCTGACTAACCAATCACAGTATGACTTATCCATGAATTGGCAAACAGTCACAAAACTTCTTTTAAACCAATAAACATAATACACCTTTATCTGTTTCCCCTACAAAGGAAGAAAGTGTGAGTAAATCAAGTAAGACAATTCAATCGCAAACATGAAACTTCAGAAACAAGAACAAAATTCAAAGCCAAGAACAGAAAAACAGAACAAGACATTTCCTGCAACTAAACATCAGACTAGGCAGACTACCGTCCAGAGGAAATCCACCCTAGTCAGTGTGCTTGGTCCTTTGGACTCAAGAACAAGAATCACCAACCCAAATTAGGCACGAAACCTAGAAATGAAAAGTCATTCGTTTGGAATCCCTATTGATGTGCATGCAGCTCTTCCCTCTATACACCACAATTCCAGACAAGCAAAACCAATAAATCTGGTGTGGTTCAATTCCACCAAATCTGATACCCAAACCACACCAACCAATAGAACTTCAAATGATCTTTAGATGCTTTTATAAAAAGGAATTATACATCAATACAACAGTAATCAAGCCTCGATTTGAGCCCACATTCCTCATTGCATATCCAAACAACTCACAGCAGAAACAGAAATCCAACTCTCAAAAACCTTCTCCAACATACATCACGAATACATACACCACACACAGAATCAATTCACCTTTTATATACTAACACCCCAAATCCTTCAGATACGCTCAGCAAATCACTTCTTGGGAGTCTCCGGTACTGGACTTTTAGCAGAACTTCAAAAAACCCTTTCTCCATTGAACAGGGCAAGAAAGACTTGCAAATCACAGGAAAGTCTTTTGGGCTACTCTACAGATCCCTGATAAAAAGGAGGTGCTCTAACGCAACCATCCATCGTCTGCTTCCACTTTGATAGCTATGTGAACACCACCAAGATAATGGTTAACATGATGAAGAGGAATAAAGAGATATTCAAGAGACAAAATATTATTCAATATTACGGGTTGAAAGTGTACAACTGATCTTTCTTTAGAAGACACACCCATCTAGTGTGGATTATGTTAAAGTGAAAAACAGATATGGAAACAAAGCATGTATTTTCTCATCCACAACAGCAGCCTAGTGTAGGAGGATGGATATCTGACTATGGCTACCCCCACCTTTTTGCCTAGTTTTTAGCTGGTTTTCGACTTAGCTGGCCTGGGATCCTGCTAATCAGGGCCCCAGGCTATCTGGTCTCACTGTAAAATGGACTCCATGTACTTTAGGTACATATCCTATTGGGTTACCTTGTGAGCCCCTGTATAGTGTACCATAGGTACCCAGGGCATAGGTGCATCCAAGGCCTACCAGGGGCTGCAGCATGGATTATGCCTCCCCTGGCTGGCCATCCAAACTGACACTACAGGCTGATCACTCAGCTTGGGTAAGGTGGTGTAATCACCCCTTACTTAGATATAGTATTCCTATATCTAACCTTATATATAGACACATGACCACCTATAAGTCACTGCTATGGTAGGCCTCGACAATCCTGGAGGCAGAGTGCTTGGTTTTAGGTGAGAGGATGCTCTAGCATGAGCTGAGCCCTTCTGCAGCTTTCGGAACCATGTCCTTATAGCTGTTCTATGATATATCCATACCATATACTCTTAAGTGCATTATAATTAGGGCTCCCGGTTTTCCGTTTAAAAGGATTTTTACATATAAATACAGACGGAAAACAAGTTTTCCTTTGTCTGTATTTATATGTAAAAACAAGAAAATACTAGCACATTTTGCTGCGCTGTCCTGCTCCAGCAGAGAGTTGCAAAAAAGGTATGGTGATTGCTCACAGAGTAAGTATCGCCTCTGGTGTTATCAGTGTTTACGGGGTGAGAAAAAGCCATTCAAGAAACAAGGCCTCGTTAAGAAGTGAAAGGTCTTTTAAAGACCAGTGAAGTACTTGGGTGTTTTTAACAAAGAACATTTTTCATTGGTATGTCACATCCAGTTCCTGTGTGGGAAGAGTCAGAGCGGAGCAGAGTGAGAGGTCAGCGCCCTCGAAGCCTTCAGAAAATTGCTGAGTGCATCGGGGCTCGGGTTGTTTGTAAAATTATCAGCATGAACTAGGGCACATCATGTGCATGTTACCATAACAACTTTCATGCAGTCCAAATGAATAAAGCATTATCAAACGCCCACTAACTGTATTTTTGTCAATGCCTTCAACTCAATGTAAGGGGAGAGCCATGAAACAATATAGATTTCAATGTTATAAGAGGCTGAGTCATAAACTATGATGCTCAATAGCGTGACCGATTTTAAATCATAGCAGGATTATATTTTAATGATAACGGGCCTTTCCATTCACTGTCGCCCTTCTGGTGGGATACAGCATCAATCATGCTTTTAACAATTCAACTTGACATGTCTGTCCAGACTTAAATCGGGGAGACTAAAATCAGCCCTGTTCGCACCTCTCATTGACTGATTGCCTTTTGTGACCTGCTAGCTTCCCTCTGTCCAAGGGGGGAGGTTTTTTGGTGCTTACGTTTTCAGTGCACCACAAACCCACCAGCTCTGGAAGGAAGTGCATTGCCGTCCCTGCGTGAATTTGCCCTGCACCCCTCTCTTCCTGTTACAATTTGTGCACTGTGGGACTTGCAATGATATTCGTTTTTCCCAATTCAAAAATGATAACATGCAGTTTAGAAAGCCATGCTGGGCACAGACAGACATGCTTTTTCAGGCAGCATATTACCCTTGTCTAGTGCATAATTTGAATTTAGTTGGCAGTGTGAGTTTTTCTTAGTGGGGCAGTATAGTGTTCAGTGTGGGAGAGGATGTAGCACTCTGTGCCAATGACAGAAACTGCAAGGCTCTGTCATTGGCACAGAGAGGCTTGTGATAGCACTTTTAGGCGTATTTGGGACATTCTGTGAATGGCAAAGTTTTCAGATGAATGTATTGTGTTGACCAATAACAAACAAGTGCATGTGTGCATTGTCAATTTACATAAATGTGGAAAAATACTAGCTGCAGCGTCGTCTTTTACTTGTGGGAAAAATAAATGTGGATAAATACAGATAAAATGCCCAAAAAATAAATATGGATAAATACAGACAGAATGGCAAAAAAATAAATACCATAAAACCGGGAGCCCTAATTATAATCCTCGCGGTTAATGCTAACTTTGCTTTGGCTTTATCAAAACATGTCGTGTAAGGTGTCATACGCTTTGGAATACTACCCCCTGCCAATTCTGGCGGCGGGGGTAGCATTCCACCCTTCTAGAGGGAGAAGACATGTTGGTTACTGCTTTACCCGGTTAAAGTTAAACAGAGACTCAGCATCACAAAATGGATGCTGCTGCCACAGACACGAGTGTGGCCTTCTGCTGCTGGATGAAACTCCGGCAGGGGAGGCTTGACAATAGGTTTCCTGCCTTTGGAGGTGCGAGCACCTCCCCAGACAGGCTCTTGGGTATTGGGGCAGGATGGGTTGAATGAAATGAGACACTGCCTGGGGCACACAAGGTGCTCCACGCATAGCCCGGTTCAAACCAGTTGCTGGGGTACTCCAGCCCCAGCTCTGGCACGAAACTGGACAAAGGGAAAGAGGTGTAACCACCCCCTTCCCAGGTTCCACCCATAGGAGGGACCTAGCAGGTAATCCAGCCCCTTAATTCAGTATAAAGATAGGAGCTGAGTCTAGAGACTTTAGATTATCCTGGAAAGAAACTCTGATATGAAACTCTTGGACCTTCGTCGTTCCATTTCAACTGGAAGACTGAAGACATCTCCCTAGTGGTCAAGGAGTGACCATCCTGTGCAAACAGGCACCATCAGTAACTTGCCGGTTTGCTTTGTCGATGCTCCAGCCGGAGCCCAAAGACTCAGTGACGCAGGAACTGGACTTCCAGACTTCTCGGACTCCGACCCACATCCACAGCAAAGCTAAGACCCGTGGCGGACACGAGATGTGGGACCGGACATCCTGAACTACCTGCTTTTTGCTACCTTTGCAGCTTCGAAGTTGTGCATTGGTGTTTGAGAAGCCCCAGGCCCGAGCAGCCTTTGCACTGAAGCTCAGCCCTCCACACTCCACGAGTGCCTTGTGGGGCCTGCGCCTGTATTTCTGCTCAATGCGTCTTCGCGGTCCCTAGTTCGTTGGCTAGTGGGCCCTCTGAAGACATCATTTTGAAACTACACCACTTGCCTGGTTGCTTCGGGCTTGCTCCAGCTTTCCTGCGAAGGAGAAGCTCCCCAGAGCTTGCTGGTCTGAGCTGAAGCCAATCCTGCGCGGATAGAACTTGCCAAGGTTTGTTGGGTCTAATCTGGATACCGACACCGCCAACAGCTAGATCCGTTGTGGGACAGTCCGATTCCAGCTCCTGGTTGTCGTCTACGCCTCCTGGTCCTCGTGGCTGCAGAGACAAGCTTCACCTACTCACCTGATTGCATCTCGACATCGCCTGGATCCTTCCTGGTTCCTTCCGGGTCACTGGCTAGTGACCCAGACTCTATCCTCTCTGCTTTCAGGTTCTTCTCGACTCCGATCCACTCTTGGATACACCCAGACACTTTTCTCCTGGTCACCTGCAGGCACTTTCTTGCAGCTTTCCATAGGAAACAGCGACAAAACCCGACATGAATTCACACCTATGCACCCAGCTTCCCTGGGTGAGGTAACTCGAGTACTCCGGTGCTCCCGTGGGTAATAACTATCCAAGTGTCCTACTTTAACAGGGTTTCCCCGTAGTCCATCCGGAAGTGTCCAAAATCTATTACTATGTAACTTTTACGTTCCCATTGAAATTCTATGGTAGCCCGTGTGTGTGTTTAGACACTGCACACGCGTCCTGTGGGCCTCCTACTTCCAATCCTTTGATTGTCCTGTGTAGCCCCAGTGATTTCCTAGGCCCTAGGCCTACTCACCTTTCCTGAAGTGGTTCTTATACCACTTACTTAGTATCTGGTTCGTGAGGCCCCTAGAGCTGAATTGTATTTGTGCAACTTATAGTATGCTTATTGAGTAACTTGTGATGTATCTCGAACTCTGACCTCATAAAGAGTGCAGAAGGGTTGTGTTGGTAATAAATACATATATTTGATATATACCTTGTGTGGTGTCCTTTCATTTGGTATTCAAGGGATTATAATAGGTAAAACAGCTGGCTTCACATGCTCTCTGAAGTTTTAGCCTAAGACTGCTTTGGCCATGCTACCACTAGGATAGCTGGTCTATAAAGTTGACTTTAGAACCATCACCATAAGGGTTGTTTGGACTGGTGCAGGGTGCCCACTAGAATAATGGACATCATATACCAGGCCAACTTCTCACACCTAGGGCACACACATCTGATTTCCAAAAATCCTCCAGATTGGTTTCTCCTGCATTAAAGGGGGGAGAGTAAAAGGACATGATCACAAGTACCTACCTTGGTAAAAGTAATTTACATTTTGAATACACATTGGATTGAAGATCCATGTCTTTTAAGACACCTATGGGGAAGCCAAGAAAAGCCATGAGTGCTGAAATTGTTGAGGCAGAAGATGCTGATTGGAATTTGAGTAGTTACTAGGATAGATGATCCTTAAAAAGAAAGCTTGGCCAATATTACATCAATGCAATCAGGAAGCATCCAATCTTACGCTACAGAAGATAGTGGTGTGGCCGACCCAATGCCCTATTGCTCAATTTGGCCAAGCATTTCCCTGCAAAGTTTAACAAATATTATGAAATCTATCCCTAGTTCGATTGAGAAACATAAGGATTATGAAGTTTTAGATCAAAAGGCATCCTGGTGACAATATTTGTCACGATAATGCATTTTACACTAAAACACAGCATGCAGCGATTTGTATTTAATGTAATTATGCATAATTTTGCTGACACTTCACGTAATTATGTGAATGCAAATCTGGCCAATTTACACTCCCCTATTTATAATACCCTGATGTTCAGCAAATCAGCAAATAAAAGGATGAGAGTGTGTTTAGTTTGTGAGTGGACCCTTTTCCTGATAGGGATTAAGGAATGTAGATCTGTTTTGTGAAAAGGTAATTCTGAGTAAATGTTGGGCCCCAAGACCAAATTGTGTGGGTTTATGCCATTTCTATGCACTTGTGATTGCAGCTTCTCATTGGAAATTCAGACGGATTCTCATATTATCTGGTAGAGTGCAAAGACCAAGGTTATCAATGACTAGGAATTGGAGCTATTAGTTGTGTGGCCTGTGCAAGAAATTGGTCCACAATTTCTCCTACCTGGGAACCAAGCATCCCATTGTAACACTTCACTCTCTTAGGCTAGCAAAGCAGAGCAGTCGAAGGCTTGCTCAGGTGAAGTGGTGTAGGCTAGTAATCACCTTTTACTGGCATGCAATAATAACACTCAATAAATACCACAGATGGCATCTCATAATCACATTTGAGCCCCTAAAGGGGTCGCACAAACATATAAAGGAAGTCTTTTGGCTTGGTCAACGGTTCAAGATCAACAAACCACATGTTAAAGAGATCATTTTGTACGTAAATGCAATCATCAATAATAATAATCATGCATACATGCACTAATTAATGTGAATATAGCCTATTCACAGCAACAGATAATTACTGCCACCATTATTATATCAAAGAAATCATTTAAAAATTAGCCTTGGGCTTTTTGCCCTTTTTATAAACTTGTCAGCCATAACAAAGCAATCATAAAAATATCCCTTGAAAAGACCACATAACATGCAACCATAGACTTAACCCCTAGAGCGCATTGTACATATGTACCTTCTTTCAAACATTTTCAGGCCACAGTAGATGCAAACTTAAAATAAGTTCATAGAGAGCGTGGAACTCCCAGCTGTAGAGCCAAAGCTCCAGCTGTGAGAGTGCTTAGAAACATTAGAAAAAATCACTAGAAGGTCCAGGATTCTTGACCCCCACAGACATATAGTCAGTCCTTGGAAAAACTCTCAAGCGAGGAGCTTTTACGTACTTGCAGCATCCCACCATTTCCATTCTTTCGTTGATGATGCCCCAGTCATCCTGGGGCTCCATGAGTAGGAACATTGATAAGTCCAAAAGCCCTGCGGGGCATTATGAGGTGCTCCAGCCGGAGCAGTAAATGCTTGAATTCCAGCTCTCCTGTTGCACCAGGGAGAGCCTAAGCCTTTTCTTCGCTGGGTGACCTCTCACAGTGCAACTTTTCTTTCTTTTCTGTTGGTGTAGGGTGCTTATTCCCACCTGGGCGCCCCATGCCCCCACTCGTGGGGGCAATCTGGAAAGCCCACCCCATCTCTGACCTTCCACCCCCTTGATACATCGCAGTAGATGGGTCCCTGGGCCAAAGGAGAGTCTGAGAAGGGTGTTCCAAGCAAACCCCCTCCACGGAAAAAATTCAACCATTAGACCCTGGGGAGATGGGGCCGATGGTGACAAGAATGAACCCGGGCAGCGGGCTTCAATCATGCCCCCTCCCTGGGTGTACATAAACACATGATCCTTGCCTCAACCCCTGGACCCTAGCCTAGGGGTAATGTTAGAAATTGGTCTCTAATTGGTAGAGATCTGCACATTGTCCAAGTACGGACCACAGTTGTAGTCAGGGTAAGTCAGATACATACTCTAAATGCACCTGTACTCACTCACCCTCTAGTAGCTTGGCACAGAGCAGTCAGGCTTAACTTAAAAGGCAATGTGTAAAGTATTTGTGCAACACTTAAAACAGTAAAACAGTGAAAACATCACACTAAATAATCCACACTAGGTTGGAAGCATGCAGCTTTATTTAATGCTCAAAACAACAAACATCCAATAGGTAAACCTTGACATTTGATTTTATAAAGAATAATCTGCAAAATAGAGTTTTGATGCAATAAGTGCTTATGTGGGTTACCTGGTTACGCTAGACTGGGACAAAGTCAGGAGTTCTACTGAGTTGGAGCATGGGCTAGAAACAGGGACTCAGCAAGGCCCGCTGAACCTAAGTACCTTAATCCTGGTGGCATTTTCAAAGATGCAGGTGCAGCCAAGCAAAGAAACTGTGCTCTACAGGAGAAGCAATTTATACCCACTTCCAAGGGGCCAGGATTAGATTGACAGCACTTGGCAGGGCAAGACCCACAGATGGCAGAGTCCAATGCTGTAGCAGGGTGGCTGGAAGTTTTTGATATCCCTTAGAATTTAAAACATGACTCAACAACGCAGATATCCGGAACAAGGCCCTCGACTGGATCCGCTCATTCCTCTCCGGGAGAACATAGTGGGTCAGACTCCCCACCTTTCCTTTCGGAACCCAGAGCGACCACCTGTGGAGTCCCACAAGGATCCTCCATCATCCCCATCCTGTTTAACGTCTACATGGCCCTGCTCGCATCCATAGTCAGATCACATGGACTCAACATCGCATTGTATGCCAACAACTCCCAACTCACCCTCTCCCAATCCAACGAACCCAACATCTCCAAACACAACTTTCAAGAACGAATGGAAGCAGTCGCCAAGTGGATGAAGAACAGCTGCCTATAACTAAACATGGATAAAACCAAAGTACTCATCATGGGCCCACACCTCGACACCTCGAACGACACCTGGTGGCTCCCACCCCTCGGGAACCCACCCTCATCCATGGACCACACGTGCAACCTCAGAATCATCCTGTGGAAAAAGCCTCAACAACGACTCTGGAACAATGAGTTCCAGAGTCATGCAAGCCAAACAATCACTTACACGAAGAACGACTTAGCCTTAAACAAGCATGTGCATGGTTTAGGCTGAGTTGGTCTAGTATTCATGCAGGGCAGCATTCAGAGGAGCATCAGACAGGAGCAGGTAAGAGGGGTTAAGGGATGGAGGGGGGATTTGTTTGTTTTTTGGGGTGGGAGGGTTTTGTAGGGGTGGGGGTTCATCATAGTTTTTAGGTGGTGGGAGTGGTTAGTTTTTAGGGGGTAGAGGTTCAGATTCGTTTTTAGGGTATGGGAGGGTCTGAGTTTGTTTTTATGGGGTGGGGAGTTTGAGTTAATTTTTAGGGGGTGGTAGAGATTCAAGTTAGTTTTTAGGGGGAGGTGGATTCAAGTTAGTTTTTAGGGGTGGGAGGGGTTTGCGATAGTTTTTAAGGGGTGGGAGTAGGTTTGTGTTAGTTTTTAGGGGGTTGCAGGGGCTCAGGTTAGATTTTAGCAGTAGGTGTGTTTTGGGTGCTTTCTAGGAGGTTGGGGGGCTCATATACATTTTTATGGGGTAAGAGGTTGGGGGTACAGGGTAGTTTTTAGGGAGTGGGAGGGGTACAGTTTAGGTTTTAGGGGGTGGGTTTACTATGCATTTCTTTACCACGAAAATACGTGGTAAAGGAATGCATGGTACAAAAAAATCATGGTTGAGATGCGGCTGTACTAGAGACCTCGTTGTTTAGGGAGTTGTTGTTGAGGAACTCGTATCAACATACAACCATCATCCTGGACTACGAACTCAAAATGGACTGCCAGATCAGTGCTGTCACGTTTTCCTTCTACCACTTCCTCCGCCTCCCTCAAAAGACTTTCAAATGGATTCCACTCGAACACAGGAAAACAGTCACCCACACCCTCATCAGCAGCAGACTGCAATACGGCAACACACCCTATGCCTGGATCAACAAGAACCTCATGTGCAAACTCCAGAACATCCAGAATGCCACCGCCTGGCTAGTCCTCACCCTACCGCGCCACTGCTACATCAGCAACACCTATGGATACTACACTGGCTCCCCGTCGAGGAGAGAATCACCTTTAAGCTCCTCTCTGATGCCCACAAAGCCGTTCACAACACCGAAACAGCCTACATGAACCACCGTCTCTCGTTTCACGCACCCCAAAGATACCTCTACTCAGCCCCGCTCTCTCTTGCGATGGAACCAGACACCAAAAAGACCAGAGCAGCTCCTTCTCCTTCCTCATGGCCAAGTCATGGAACACCCTCCCTCTCCACCTACGACATACACCTTTACTTGCCAAGTATTTGAAGGGACTCAAGACCTGGCTCTTCGACAAAGCACCATAATATCCTGGAGCCACCCACCTCCCCCATCAGCACCTTGAGAACATTTTCGTGTGATTAGTCATGCTTCACAAACCTATGATTGACTGATTGTTTGGTTGAAACAGGAGGCAAGCTGACAAGCCCCTTGAGTCACTTTGGTTCTGGGTCAGAAAAATGCAGGTCCAGTCCTTTTCACTCCCATGCAAGAGGGCAGCAGGCAGCAGGTCAGCCCAGCAAAGCAGGAGTCCAGCAGAGTAGCAGTCCAACAGAGTGGCAGTCCTTGTAACAGCACACCAATCCTTCTTCCTGGCAGAGTATCCACAGGCCCGGAAGAATACTGAAGGGGTGGTGTCTGAGGTCCAATGTTTATACTTTGGTGCCCTGGTTCTGGAAGGTGGGAAAAGTTACTAGACAGTGAGTTTGAAGTGCAGGGAAGGTTCTTCATTTCCTGCCCTAGATCCAAGCTGGCTGAAGTGACAATACAGGAATATTAGGCTATTTTGTGGCGACAGGACACATCTTATTGATGGACTAATGGGGCTGTGCCTAGCTCCTCCCCTATCAAACAAGTTATTTGCCCATTAAGGCCCATCAACTCATACCTAAGCTCCCATTGTGTGTAGGTGTTGAAAGGAAATGCACAAGGCCCAACTGTCACTCACCCCAGACGTGTATTTAGAGACAGCCAAAATGCACATAATGTTTAAAGTAAGAAAATGCCAACTTTCTAAAAGTGGCTTTTTGGACTTGAGGCTTAGCTGAGTCCAGAGACACCAAACTCAAAATGATCATCTTTTCCTAATTGGAAATGACACTTATACAAATGTCATAAGGTAATCACAATGTTAACCTATGGGAGAGACAGGCCTTGCAGTAGTGAATAACAAATGTAGTAATTTTTCACTACCAGGAAATGTAAAACCTAAAAGTGCCTGCCCAACTTTTAAAAAACATTGCACCCTGCCCTTGGGGCTGTCCAGGACATAACTTGTGACTTATATGTATTAGGAAGGAAGGTTTGGGTCTAGCAAGAGGGTTAATTTGCCAGGTCAACATGCAGTTTAAAACAGCACACATAAGAATCTGCAATGGCAGACCTGAAACTTGTTGAAATGGCTACTGAAGTGGATGTCAGATTCTTATTCACATTTCTGCAGGAATGCTAGGCAAAGATGGGAGGTCCCAACTTCCTTTGTCCACTGAAGTACCCTACAGAGTCACATACAACAACAGCAAACCAGGGGAAGAATGGAAAACAGGGAAGGGAAAAAATATATCCCACAACAACCCCTACTCATGGACAGGACCAGACAACCAGGACCAATTCCTACCAAAGAAGAGTTTCATTAAATTCTTTATTCGGTTATTAAAACACACAATAACCATAAAAGTTCAGATAAAATCACAGTTAATAAACATAACAAATTCATCCAAAGCACCAAAGTCAGTTCATCATAATTCAGGATACAATAGATTTCCGTGATTTAAACACATTTTTTAAAAACGAAGAAATTGATACAATAGTTAAAATGTTAAGTTTCTGTACAGCTAAAAAGGCAGGGTGACAGCGATTTATTTCCATGGTCTTCAATAAAGGAACAACCCACCTTTGTCTGGGCATTGTGTAAAATTTACAAAAGAAAAGAATATGTATATCTGATTGTTCTGACAAATCGTCACATGGAGACTTAATCAAAATGTTTCGACCAGTCAATCCTAGCGGGGAAACTCAGAGGCATATTACCAAGGGCCATTATCGCCGCTTTAGCGGGACTTTTTCCCGCTAAAGCGGCGATAATTCTATCGCCCAATTACCAAGCTGTCGCTAACACCAGTTAGTGACAGCTAGTAGGCGATAGCGATCATCTTAGAGCCTGCATTGCATGTCAGCGATAATTATCGCTAATGACATGCAATGTGGGCGTGCCAAGATGTTAGCGACTGGAAACAGTCGCTAATATCGCTATCTCCTATTACCAACAATGGCTTAGTTTTGGAAACATTCGCGCTAAGCGCAAATATCTCCAAAAGCTAACGCCTGCCCAGAGCAGTTCCTAGCCGTGTTATCCAATGCAAGGTGGATAACATGGCTAAGAGCATTGTCACGATAATGTGTAAATATCGCTGTATTTACAGCAATATTCACGCATTTCACCGTTTTTTTATCATTTTAGAGATAAACCTTGCTAATAGCAAGGTATCTCAGCAATATTAACAGGTGAAGGGCGGCGATAGAAATATTCCCGCTAGGAAAACTTAGCGATAATAATTGCTGGTTGTTGGTAATATGCCCTAAGTAACCTAAACAACAAATTAAATCTAAAACGAGTTAATAAAAACCTCTCATAGTCACTCATTTGTAATTTAACATATGGCTGCATTTTTCGAGAACTCACAATTTGCTCATGGGCAACCACCGTTATTTTCATCATTTCTGTGGTGGTTCTGCGCTCATGCAGGTAGGGCATGCACTTTTCCTTCAAAGCTTTCCTGGAAAGATTGCACAGAGAGGATGCCTCATTAAAATAATTTGCCAGACCCAAACCCGTGAAGAACTTCTTCACATAACAAAGCCATCCAATTTTACCACTCTTTTCTAGCCCAACCACGTTATTCATAATCGAACGGTTTAACGCACATTCATCCGTCAGCCAAATTCTGTGCCATAGCAGTACCGGGGCTGTCTTTATAATAACTTCCAGATATGGTTCCCCAAGTTCTGCATGGCAGACGTATGTGGAAACACTTTTTGGAACGGCTAGAAGATATTTAATGAAAAGGTTTTCCACTACTTGTAAAGATGTTACATTTGCATGTCCCCACAAGCCTGCACCATATGTCGCAATTGCTACACAAGTAGCTTTATACACTATTAACATTTCCCCAATAGGTTTCCTGCCAATTTTTTGACTAAAATTTTTTAAGGCCATTAGAGATTTGCAGTACAATAACTTTCTAGTCTTAATTGTGGTGTTCCAGAGAGAGGCCCATATGATTGAACAAAACTCCTAAATAAAAAAAAGGTGAAGTAAAATCAACTGGGGAAGAACCAATAAAAACTGCCTTTCACTTTTTATGTGCACCCAAGGCACAGGTCATGGTGAAGGTCTTTGAACAGTTTATCCTTAGGTCCAGGCCTGACATAAAATCTGCAAAGGAGGTAACTAAGCTTTGCATGGCAGTGGAGTTCTGGCCATCAAGACTGCATCATCGGCATTCAACAATGCTGGGACTGATCTTTCCCCCACCATCGGCATATCCCTGCACTCCTTCAGTAATGTAATCCCCACATCATTAATATGGAGTGTGAAGAGAAACGGAGCCAAGACGCAGCCTTGTCGTACTCCCCTAGCGATACCAAAGGATTCTGTACATTCACCATTTTTTCCATATCTAACTCTAGCGGCTGCACCTAAATATAGTTCATGAAGGAAATTAATAATTGATGTATCTACCCCCAGTTTTTCCATAACCAGCCAAAGTTTACTGTGTGAAACACAGTCGAATGCAGAAGTTAAGTCTATAAAAGTTAAAAACATTCAACCCTCCTTGGCTTTTGTATATTTTTCTTTTAAAATATGCAAGTTCAAACACTGGTCAATTGTACTAAGCCCTTTCCTAAAACCATATTGTAAATCGCTGATTATCATATTTGCATCAGCCCATGTTTGAAGCCTATTTAAAATTACCCGCCCAAAATCTTTAATGGTGGAGTCCAGAAGCAATATTGGGCGATAGCATTGACAGCTAGCTCTGTCCCCCTTTTTCAATATGGGAACTATCAACGATTCACACCAGGAAGATAGAAGTCCATTTCGAAACGTAGCATTGAAAAGTCGGGTGTGGATCGGGGCCCAGAGATCTATGTTATTTTTATATAGATTCACCGGGACCCCGTCAGGGCCGGGTGCCATGCCCCCCAGGCTTGCATTAATACTAGCATTCACCTCTGCTACAGAGATATCAGGTACCAAATTATTCTTTAGATGGCAGTAATCTCCAATTATGTTTTCCTGTATTGGGCAATCTTCCTCTTGTCTCTCAGCAGAGTATAGTTCTGAAAAGTGCTTCACCCACTCTTTTTCAGTTATGGCTACTTCTATTCTAGCTGAAGCGTTATAATTCAAAAAAGAGGCATTAACAGCTTTCCAAAAAGCTGTAGTATCGCAACTTAATGATGCTTCGCACAAAATATCCCATGCTTCTTTTTTTAAAATATCTTTTCTCTTTTTTAGGGTCAGCTTATAAACATTTTTTACAGTCCTTGATTAAGATACTGTCTTTAACTGGGGCATTTAAGGCATATTTAAGGTTTGACAGGCCTTGGTGCAGGCCGTGTCAAACCAGCTCTTTTGAGTCTTTTTAACACCTTTTGTTTCAACCCATAGTAACTTCTTAATTTGTGATGTAATTAATAAGAAGTTTTTTATAATATCAGTATCTTCAGTATTCACATCCATGCAGGCTTAAAACTGGTGCTCAGTACTCCTTACTAATTTTTGAAGAAAATCTTCTGGGACAATTTTTGTCCAATTTAAAGAGTAGCCATTTTTCCTAACCATAGAGATGTTATCTACTCGTGTTTTAGGCATATCCTTTCCGCGTAGTGCCCTAGGTCTCCCTTGAAGAACTAAACTAAGGGGAAAGTGGTCACTTAATGAATTTTCGAGGGTGTTAAATGCCTGGATCATACCCCCATGTCTGGCAGTCATGATTATGTAATCAATCATTGAATTTGCCCCTCTACCACTAAAGGTGGGGAAAAATGGCATCTCAGGGCTGGCCAGTCTATTCGCAAAACCCATGTCACACCCGAAGATTACTTCATTTAGGTGGTCCCCACACTTGGTGTGCTCAAAATGGCTCAGACTGGTATCTTTATCCAGCATGACACCACATGTTCCTCTCTCCCCTCTTACACATAAAGAACAATTAAAATCTCCTGCCCATATAACACAGACCTCTCTAGATATTCCTTCCACCATAGATTTTATATTGCCCCCTCAAGACTTAAAAATATAGTCCACGTCCTCTCACGGGACATTGTTATAAAAATTTACCAAAACCAAGGAAAACACATTGTCAATAACAATCCTGATAATATGATAATACGTGTTGTTAAAAACTATTTCTACTTTAGTGCATAATAACATGTTGGACACATAGGTGCATACGCCACCTTTAGCCCTGCCATGGACTAAGCTGATGACTGGGGAGAAATACGTTTTAAAACCATTGACATGATCAGGGGTCGTAGTCCAGGTTTCTTGGAGACTAACAACATCAAATTTGTTCACAAGGTTTACCCAATTTTCATTTTCCAATTTTGACCTTAGACCTGCGATGTTCCAACTCACGAATGACCATGTTTCCTTGTTCGTACGGCTAACCAGCGTATCCGTGGTACACTTAAGCTCCAGATTAACCCCTAAGGATGGGCTTTCCTCTGAGATACTATCATTCAATAAAACCTGCTCATTTCTCATAAAATCCCCAGAGCCTACCTTGCCTTGATCACATTCACACCCAAGTTATCATAAACAGTCCTTGGGCCACAAAGTCTCGTAGATATTATGGGATTAATAAAGGAAGTGTCTGTGGCAAGTCAATCGATATCCTCCAATCCCTGCAGTATGTCATAACGATTAGATGTTGGTATATTATAACTCGCCCCATTTCTGTCCCTAAACTCCCCTTGTTGCCATAAGTTTGATGTAGTCATGTTAGAATACATTGATGGGTAGAAATAAGTCAAATCCAGACTTTGGATCCCACTATTCTTTCTGTAAATATTCCACCCACAGATGTATCTTACAGCACGGCTATCTCTAAAATTGACTATTATACAGTCCCCAGGAAGATCTTTTTGTTTGTGTCCAACCCAGCCCACTCTGCGAACATGTAAGATTTCTGCTTGTACGTGCCCTGGAAGGGGTCTGTTAGTATTCAGCCAGTAAACTACCTTACTCTTGAGTTCTAAGTAAGATTCCCCTCTGTCATTTTTCAATTCCAACACCCCCGTTAATACCACAGTATAAGGGATAAATTGTGGTGGCAAGTCAATATGAGGATATCTGGCCTTCTCTGTATCACTGCTGTTCTTTCCTTGTTCATTATCAGTGATATCCATAGTCCGCTCCCCCTGCTATATTCTTTACAGTCTCCCTCTCAGCCACCTTTATTTCAGTATTTTTAGAAGCCTGTGCTCTGTTCCCTAGAAGCAGAGCACACTGACCAGGGCAGTTATCGCCCTCCGTCAGTAGAATAGCTGACTTATGGGATGGCTTTGGAGCACTACTAACTGTAGTTAAGACTAGACCAGGGCTAAGTGTATCCACAATTTTGGCATTAACCTCAAGATGTTTCAGTAGATCCAAATTAGTTAAGGCTGTCTTTTCCAAATTCCCTATTTTATCTGTTAGAACTTTTATTCTTTCCAGCAGAGGTAGAATTAAAGATTTCATCAACTGCTCAAGATGAATCATAAAACCCACGGGGTTTGGGGGTAGTGTGTCCTGATGAACCTTAGACCTCTCCTCGCTGTGATGTACCTCAGCAGTGGTTAACTGACCATCGCACTTATCCCCTTTTTGTCCTAATGGAATAGGTGCCGTTTTCCGATGTATACGGCTACCTTTACCTTTCCCTCTATGTTTAATTATGGGCTTTTCTTTCCTGCTATGGGTTTGTTTACTTTTAGCTTTTTGCCCTCTAGTTTTAAGAGGGGGACTCTCAATATTTACCCTGCCTATTAGATCAGGGTCCATATTAGAAGGGGCATCCGACCCCTCCAAGTCAGTTGAATCATTAATTAAGAGGGGGGGGCTCATCGCTTGTATGCGGGAGCTGCATAGTTTGTGTTAGTGAGAGTCTACTAACCGGAGGGGAGGGTTCAAAGGGTGGATTTTGTTGTAGCGGGATGATACGGTTACTCTCAGTCCCTGGAAACTCTGCGTATGAGTCCATAAGCATAGAGTCAAAGGAATTTGCCAATGTTATAGATGTGTTTATAGGTTGTAAAGGTAAACACATACCTGGGGGAAGCGAAAGACGTCTCTCAGTGCTCTCGATAGCTGTAACGACTACCCCTATGGTCTTCTGTAACATCCTATCTATCGCAGTCAAGCTTGGGAGGTGGGTGGTAGTAGCTGTTTTCTGTCTGGTGCCTGAGCGGGTGTGCACAGGAGTATTTTTGCCCATATTTAAAGTGACGGCTATAGTCACGAAATACAGAGTAAAGAATACTTTAGGGTCAATATATATGGGATAGCAGTAAACTGATGCTTGACCAAGAGGGGGGAATGGCCCAGCCCAGCCTCGGCCAGCCCCGGACGGCCACATATGGCCCGCCCTTTGCCCGGGCTTAGCCCGGCGGCGCCCGCGTGCGTCCCGCAGCGAGGAGGAAGCACCGGTGTATCAAGCGCCTCCGGGCGCGGAAGTGGGCGTGGGTGGGCGGGGAAATCCCGCACAGGATTCTGGGGGCTGTAGTCCCCCCGCTCGGTGGCCGCGTGATGATGCTATAGGCGGCATCGGGGGGGGGGACCAACAGCCGAGGGTGACCGCACGCTCACAGAGCGAAACAGGTAGCTGGGCAGTGATCCTTTTGGCAGTAAATCTCCTGGGCAAGTGTTCAACCGCGTCTCCCCAAAGAGAGAGTTAGAATGCATAAGTATAAAGAAAAATGCCAGGTACAGATAAGATATTTGAGAAATATGTATTAAAACTAAATACTTCCCTTCTTCCTCTATATCACAATAGGCAGCCCCCCCCCAGGATATAGCGCCATGGATTAGCAAATTTAGCTGCACAAATATGGAAATTTAGCAGCACAAACATGGAAATTTAGCGGCCATTTTGCGGCATTTTATTTGGCAGTTTTTCCTACAGCAAACACAGATATCTTCGTTTTTGAGTTATTTAACAAGATGAAGCTATGCAAATTTGGTTTATTTACAATGTAGACACTTTGTTTGGCTTCAAGGCTACATATAGGACATAAACATGTTAATTAATAAATGTCCACGGAACCTGTATGCTTGTCGTGTTAATCTTTAAGACGACACTGGTATTTCCTTCCCCCTTTCATGCTGTCTTTCTCTCCTCGCTCTCTTGATCTTCTTCCTCACACCTCCCCCTTCACCGCCTGTTCTCTTTCCCTCCTCGCGCTGTACGACGTTGCTATACCTGTCATGTAGCTGAAGCCAGCCCTGGATGACTCACTGAGTCCGGCGTGTGTAAGTGTATCCGGGAAGTTGCACAAGAAAAGGACTTTCATTTTGCTTATATAAGTATCAAAGACAAGTAATATCTTCTTTAAGAAGATAGCTCACGTGTTTATCGCCCGATTTTTGTTAAAAATGTATTTTAAGGGAAGTCTGTCTGCTTAAAATGCATGCATACATGTATATCTTGTTGCTGGCTTTTTTTATGGAAATATTTCACTGTTAACAGAAATCGCGACTTACGTTAATTACCTGAAACTAATGTGAATTTTAAGGAACGTATCATGACCGTTTTGCTCAACTTTAACAGCTTCCAGCTAGAAGTCGGGTTGTGTGTGATTCATTACAGCTCTATTGTAAAGCGTTTGAGTCATGTCTTGTGGTTAGTGTAGTGTTAGCTATTAATTATAAGGTCTGTCAAAGTCCCTCGCAGGGTAAACCTATTGGTCACCTTTAAGTATCACGATTATTCTCTGCCAGAAAATAGAAACCATTTTTTAATTCAGGCAGCCTGCCGTGGTTTGTAATTTAATCCTCACAGATAATCCTCTTTAACCTTTTATTAGCATGGAATGATAAAGGCCGCATTTTTTGCAACTTCACTGATTTGGAGTGTTTAAACTTGATGCAGTTTTACCAATGTTACTATGTTGGGCCTTTTGTCATAATTACTTTTAAAATATGTGATTTCCTATTCAGCAAACTTGAACGGATCAAAAATGTATTGACTGCATAAGGAGACATTTGGAGCTAGGATTTAAGATTTGTAGTTGTGCAGTTGAGTTAGCGAATTACATAGAAACAAAAAGATTTTTGAAATTCCATACTTAGGGAGAAACTGCTGTTCAAACAAACACGTTTCTTTTGTTTTTAACCTAATCAGGGGTAAAGTTCCCTGACGCTGGTGCTGGTAAATCGATGCCAAAACCCTGCCTTCACCAAACCTGTATGTGACACACATGTTGGCATTTGGAATGAAACAGAAACAAATCTACAGGAGAAAACCAGTTAACCCAGTTTAGACCTGGATAAATTTAGTAACAAACTGCAATGTCTGTTCATTACTCACCACACGTGGCCACGTGCTCCCAGGAATACATCACTTGCTATTAGGATGGGGTCTACTTTTTGACATGCTCAACAGTATTCACCTCATCTGACTCCTACCGCAGTAGCACCACCTTCTCTGTGAGGGCAGCACCTGCAGCACAGCGGAACCACAGTCAACCTACTCCTCACCCCTCACCCGCTGCACATGCTTCTTGTAGTGAACAAAGTAACCTACTCCTGTTCCCCTCAATTAGTGCACTGGCATGGAAGGTGAGAGGTTGCCATACTAAATAGTAGGGCCTTCTGGTCGGCTTGTACCACAGCCACAAACATCATCCTTCCTGAAGTCCAAAAACTAATCGGTAATCTTGCTGGCCCTAGTCATTGAAGCAGAGTTTTCATGGAGGCCTACTGAGCCTACCACTAAAAGCAGGCTGTAAATTCCTGTCTCCCTCCCTTATTATTTATGTGGTGATCTGTGCTGTTCCATATTGGCTAGTGTAGTTCTCATATGTTTTGATTCCCTACAGCAGTATCACCACAGATGGAATCATTGTGAGTTTCTTAATATTAGGCTGGATTTCGCGGGCACTTTTGTAAAAATCGCGGTATTTTTACAAAAGTGACGATTTCCCTGGCACTTTTGTAAAAATCGCATTTTTACAAAAGTGCTGATTTCGCGGCAAACCGCGAAATCCTGGAGGGTCTGAATAGGGGTGCTCAAGTGAGGTTATAGTATTTATCTAAAGAAAGTGAAGGAAAAGGTATCAACAGAAATGATACAATTGTGTAATGCAAAATAAATCACAAGGTGGAGTTTACTAACACTCACCTAGTACTATCAGTAATGACACTTAGAAGCAATAATCTTGATAGAACACTAAATCCTAAATATCCAATGATACAAAGCAACATAAGCTCAAAACTTGAGCAGTGATAAAATCCTCCTTAACAGCAGGAGAACACTAACAGGGTATTCATAATGATTTCCAGGAAGACTCCTGTATGATTAATGAAACCAAAGGAAAAAATGAATCTCAAACGAAAAGGACATCAAACAGATAAGTATAGTAATTCAAAATATAGATATGTTAATGAGAAGCACAGCAGCGCTGTTACCGCGTTGTAGATGGTAACAGCAGAGTCTTTTTTCTTCTTTCTGTAGCAGGGACGAAGTGCTGGAGCGGCGCAGGAGAAAATGAACCAGAACGTTAGGAAATCAACCGCGGGATCCGAGCAGCCAAGGAGGGTAGGCACGACCAATGAGAAAGGGACACCAACACCTGGTGGCTAACCAGAAGCAGTACCGGAAGGACCTGGAAGGAGATTGGCCCCGGAGTACTAGAACACAAACCGTTTGGTGCTCAAATTGGAGGTTATTTATACTCTTTTGACGGTGCGGGACCGACAATGATGAAAGTGGGTGTCACAATCAGTGCTGCAGGCCCACAAGTAGCATTTAATTTACAGGCCCTGGGCACCCATAGGCACGTACAGGTAAATTAAATATGCCAACTATGGATAAATCAATGTTACCATGTTTTAAGAAGAGAACACATGCACTTTAGCACTGGTTAGCAGTGGTAAAATGTCCAGAGTCCTAAAGCAAACAACAATGAGGACAGAAAAATGTGGAGGAGGACGGCACAATGTTTGGTAGTGACCCTGCAGAAAGGGTCAGGTCCAACAGGCAAGTTAAAAAACAGTGACAGAGCCCCATTCGCACTGTCTGCAAATAGGTTGCCTATCTTTACCATTTTATAACTCGAGGCCCATTGGGCTGAGTTTGATGACCTTGGGCTCATTTTAATCCTATTAATGCGTTCTAGCCACCAGGGACAGTTGCAGGAGACTTTCACCTTCAAAGTGGCATATTCCACAGGGATTTAGTTGTCTCGGCGCCCTGATCCAACCTTCCACATGGCCCTTGTTTCTGGGTGCAGAAGTCCAGGGCTTCCCCAACTGGTATCAGGGCATTTAAGGGGCAGTCTCACTGGCTCTTAGTGAGACCCACTGGTTCTGGGATCAATGGAACAGAGTCCTTAGTCATTTCTGGGCATCAGGGGGTTCTTCCTTCAAGTTGTCCTTGGCAGGGCCAGCGTCCAGCAGTAAAGCACAGATAAACACCAAGCAAGAGAGAGTCTCCCTCTTGTGCAAGATTTCCTAAAGGGGATGGAAGGTACCAGAAGCTGGGCACCCCTACCCAATCTTTGGGTGCCATGTAACCTCTCCACCCCTGTGCCAACCCTCCTGCCCAGCATACTCGGACACTTCAAAATGGATTATCCAGGAATCACTAGTCATATTTTCTTTGGGGGCCCTCAGTTCGGTCCCTTGCTGACATTACTGCCAGGGCCTTTCTCACCAAGTTTTCAAAGAGGAGCCTTATCTATGTTGGCTGTAGAGGTCCGGGCTCCCTCCTTTGTTCAGTGGGCTTTGTCAGGCTTATCCCTGGTTCTGTGTGACAGCTGAGTGATTGATTCATGCAGATCAGTCAGCTCCACCCCTTATGTCATCAGAAGCGAAGCACTGTTAATTACTCTCTTTGTGTGAGGAGGCCTTTGGGGCATTTGTATCAAGCCCTTTTCCCATTCGCAAATGAGCCGATTCTCAGAATTGGCCTGTTTGCGAACAGGAAAAAGTCTTTTGAGATGTATTACCCCATGAGGCCAATCCAAAATAGGGAATGGCAACATTTGTGATTCCCTATTTTGTGAATGCATTTAAGGAATCGAACATTCCGATTTCTTAAATGCAATTCTGGAAGCACCCAAGTTGTGCGAATTTGCCTTAAGAAATTGCAAATTACCACAACTTCAAATATTATGTTAGCATGATGCATCTATACGTACCCTTTGCTTGATATATATATATATATATATATATATATATATATATATATATATATATATATATATATATATATATATATATACAACAAAAGGTTACCCTTGCAGAAGAGCCACCAGGCAAGTTACTCGTAGCACTTTTCTTTAATGATATGCAGCAGAGCATGAACAAGGGCGCGCTTTAAAAGTCAATGGCAACCACTGCCAAACGCGTTTCAGGCTTCCCTTTCTTCAGTGGCAGTCGGTGCAGGCAAGACATCCAGGTGAAACGTGCTGCTAATTATACACATTGAACCTCCCCAGTGGGCGTGGCCGTTGCTACAGCATTCTGGTTTTTGTAGTAGCACAAAACGTATTTCCCTCATTGGGTTTCACCCAGAGTCTGCATTCGAAAGTTATTAAATCCCAAGTGGGTAAAAGACACAGTCTTGTTGAAGCGCTGCTTTTCTCATGCACATCAAAAGGCTTTTATGCCTCCCGCTTACACGGTGACCTCTCACCCGAAGTCACCGCGGGTCCACCGTGGCAGAGGGGCTTCTTCCGCGACTGGGTTAGCCGCAAATCCATAAACAACAAAAGGTTACCCTTGAAGAAGAGCCACCAGGCAAGTTACTCGTAGCACTTTTCTTTAATGATATGCAGCAGAGCATGAACAAGGGCGCGCTTTAAAAGTCAATGGCAACCACTGCCAAACGCGTTTCAGGCTTCCCTTTCTTCAGTGGCAGTCGGTGCAGGCAAGACATCCAGGTGAAACGTGCTGCTAATTATACACATTGAACCTCCCCAAAGGGCGTGGCCGTTGCTACAGCGTTGCGCTTGCAGCCTCTCACAACTACATGCCACTGAAGAAAGGTCTTAACCTGAAACGCGTCTGGCATTTTATTCTGAAAAGCTGTCCCTCATTATTTCCTGCCGGCAGGCGACCAAAATAAAGAGAGCTGATTTACCTTCGTGTGGCACGTATCTTCAAAGGGTTTCCTGTTTGTGTTTGACATTAAAGGCGGCTGTTACCCGGTCGCGAAGAGAAGCCCACCGCTGTTGCGGGTCAGCTGCGGCACCACGCGGGTGCTGTAGCATTTGTGAACGAAGGAGAGCTGGAGCCTTTTTGCAGGGAAGGAGCCAGCTCGCAAGCTACAATTTGGCAGTCTTAAAGCTGGGCAGGCACTATTTTGGACAATGCAAGATTTATCCAGTTCACTCAGAGACTTCGAGAAGCGAACCCACTGGGGCAATACTAGAACTGCACTACATCACCCACAAGGCCATGCGAATGACCACGCCCACAAGGACAGGTGCTGGAAATTATAAACTGTGCAGTTCTACTTGCGCTTGCAGCCTCTCACAACTACATGCCACTGAAGAAAGGTCTTAACCTGAAACGCGTCTGGCATTTTATTCTGAAAAGCTGTCCCTCATTATTTCCTGCCGGCAGGCGACCAAAATAAAGAGAGCTGATTTACCTTCGTGTGGCACGTATCTTCAAAGGGTTTCCTGTTTCTGTTTGACATTAAAGGCGGCTGTTACCCGGTCGCGAAGAGAAGCCCACCGCTGTTGCGGGTCAGCTGCGGCACCACGCGGGTGCTGTAGCATTTGTGAACGAAGGAGAGCTGGAGCCTTTTTGCAGGGAAGGAGCCAGCTCGCAAGCTACAATTTGGCAGTCTTAAAGCTGGGCAGGCACTATTTTGGACAATGCAAGATTTATCCAGTTCACTCAGAGACTTCGAGAAGCGAACCCACTGGGGCAATACTAGAACTGCACTACATCACCCACAAGGCCATGCGAATGACCACGCCCACAAGGACAGGTGCTGGAAATTATAAACTGTGCAGTTCTACTTGCGCTTGCAGCCTCTCACAACTACATGCCACTGAAGAAAGGTCTTAACCTGAAACGCGTCTGGCATTTTATTCTGAAAAGCTGTCCCTCAATATTTCCTGCCGGCAGGCGACCAAAATAAAGAGAGCTGATTTACCTTCGTGTGGCACGTATCTTCAAAGGGTTTCCTGTTTGTGTTTGACATTAAAGGCGGCTGTTACCCGGTCGCGAAGAGAAGCCCACCACTGTTGCGCGTCAGCTGCGGCACCACGCGGGTGCTGTAGCATTTGTGAACGAAGGAGAGCTGGAGCCTTTTTGCAGGGAAGGAGCCAGCTCGCAAGCTACAATTTGGCAGTCTTAAAGCTGGGCAGGCACTATTTTGGACAATGCAAGATTTATCCAGTTCACTCAGAGACTTCGAGAAGCGAACCCACTGGGGCAATACTAGAACTGCACTACATCACCCACAAGGCCATGCGAATGACCACGCCCACAAGGACAGGTGCTGGAAATTATAAACTGTGCAGTTCTACTTGCGCTTGCAGCCTCTCACAACTACATGCCACTGAAGAAAGGTCTTAACCTGAAACGCGTCTGGCATTTTATTCTGAAAAGCTGTCCCTCATTATTTCCTGCCGGCAGGCGACCAAAATAAAGAGAGCTGATTTACCTTCGTGTGGCACGTATCTTCAAAGGGTTTCCTGTTTGTGTTTGACATATATATATATATATATATGTGACCAAGCTCCCACGAGGAGGGAACCGCATGGAGGGCACTTGTCCCAGTTAATTTATGCCGAAAATAAATTGCGCGCTCCTTTTCCACGTATATCTGTGTGGAGGTCGTTGATTTCTGCCTTGGGAGAAATTGTGAGGTCTGTGCCTGCTGATACCGTTCCTTGGAGTGGGGCGGACAGGACTTCTGTTGTGATATATATATATATATATATATATATATATATATATATATATTTATATATATATATCCAAAAACGCCGTTCACCAGCCACCGCTCCTCTCTGTTGCGGGTGCGTCCTGTGCGCGCGGTGACACGCGCAGAGGACGCAACCCACGTCTCTGAATCCTCAGGAAACGTTAATGAAAATAGTGCACTCTTGAGCCATATATAATTTTCGAAGCGAAAAAGTAAGATTTATTCAGCCATTGTACAGCAGAATTGACAGACGCGTTTCAGCATTGCCGCCTTCGTCAGTGTCAATGTGCACTTTGATTGAAAGTGTTTAAATAAAGAAAAGAAAAAAAGAGTTTTCATTTCATAGACCAAGAAAGAGTCCGTGTAATTCATGAAAATTAAAGAAGGACTTATTTCGCGTCGCATCTTAAAGTGGTGACTTCCAATAGTCTATACTTCAATATTTCATCATATTGTACCACTCTTTATCTATAATACATTTGTAGAAGCACATTATAAATAATGTATCGAAATTTGTAATCCTACTTCCAATATTAAAATGTATTAAATGAAATATATACATTCAGTAACTGTGCTTCAACAAATTTGACGACAATCACGTTATATGGCCGTTGCCCCATAATTGAGCCCTGAATGGGCTTAGTCACTTCTAAGTAGCTGTATGGTTTATATTTGTAAGGTGACTGGGCATTCAATACAAGAAAATCAGCATGACAAAAGACTTCCTTATACGTTTCCATTACATTGTCAAAAAGTGAAGAATATTACAGAGATCAATCAGATATAGAATTCCAGAGTTTAGCCTACATGCACCCACATTTCTTCCTCGTTATTGAGCCCCAAAGGCATTTTTGTTTGTAATTTGATAATGTACCTGGACTCGAGTGTACGGAGTTTTCTTACATTGTCACCCCCTCTTTCTGATTTAGTGATCTGATCTAGGCAGAAAAATTTTAGGAGACTGCTATTGCTATTGTGTTTCTCCTCAAAGTGCCGGGCTACCGGATAATTATGATCTCTGTTATTGATAGCCCGTAAATGCTCCAGGATTCTATTTTTGGTTGGCTTGATTGTACTCCCTACATATTTCTTATTGCAGGGACAGCTCAGGCAATATGCGGTGAAATCTGAGTTACAGTTCAATAGTTTAGTGATTGCCACCCTTGCTTTCCTTCCTGGAACAGAATACTCTTTCACTTTGTGGCTGAATCTGCAGGCCTTGCATTTCAAAACCTGTTCTCTAAAAAAACAAACATTGGAACAGCTACGGGTGAAAAGGACGATAAAAATGTCCCGAAAACGTTGAAAAGTCTATTTATCACACTAGAGAAGACGTATGAAAAGGAAATACGCAAATGGTGGGAGGCAACGAGTTTACAAAAATACGTTGATGCTGGAAGAGTCCCAAGAGGGCTCCACATCTACACTGTCCCATCATACGAAACACCTAATCCGGACCTATTGAAAGAGTGGGCAGAGTACACCACAGAAGTTACAGGTGTTATGCTCAAAATCCTAATCAAACATGCGTGGATTGACAGATCTAAACTAAAGAAAGTGATTGAAGAAATCGAACGTAAAATAAGCGAAGAAAAAGATGTGAAAAAAAATTGATGCAAGCTTAAGGCTTCGAAACGCGTAGGGTTTGTTACTCCGTGTGCTAATAAATACAGCACTTTGAACAACATTTGGGCCCCGGTTCTGGTCTTTTTCGGTAAATACGTACTTGCTGTACCAGGAGTGTGTGGTATTTGAGGGGGCGGCGACCCCGCCGGGAGCCCGCTGTCGAAGCGGCTTGAGCACGCCAAAAATCGTGTGTTCTATATATATATATATATATATATATATATATATATCTGCAACACCTCGAAACAAAACACCGCTTGAACGCGGAATCACGGGCATGGACCAACTTGTTGTGCCAGCAGTATTTTATTTCCTATTACATGTAAAGACGTGTTTTGGCAGTCCAAGCGGCCTTGATCACCTATATATATCCGTTTGCTGGGAGGAAAACGTTTATTCGCTCCTTGCTTATTTACTGCTAATAGAGTAGGCCAAGAGCCATACAGACGCCAATTTCTGAACCGATGCTCGAACATGGGCTGTGATCACGTGTTAGTCTCCGGCAGTTGTCAAGCCCCAGTTCATCTGAATTACTGGGAGCAGATGAACGTAGGCTATCTACTCGACTGTACTGAGACTCAAGGTCGCATCTGGCTTTGGTTGCGATAAGCGCATTCCTGGAGGCGCCATGCCTACACTCCCGGGCACCAAGACGAAAGGGAATCACACCTCCTGACCTTCCCAGTAATGAACAGTTAAGCCTTGAACTAATCATGTGTGCCATATATGGTCCTTCCCTGGTGCCCGAGGGCCAACTGGTGTTTTTCCTTTTACAGTGATTATATGTGTTGAACTGAAAAGTATATAACCTCATGTTTGAATGCGACCAAACAGTCTTCTCCGCGCACCTGATGGGTGAGGGTTGGAGAGGCTCCTCTATAGAGTATTTTTGCTTAATAAATGATTGAACTTTCTTCACTGCCAACTGACTGATTATTTGGTATTGGGATTGGGGCTATTGGTAGGTATAGCCCTTTATGTTATTTTTATGGTACTTTAGTTGGTGACTCTGGTGGGACTCCATGATAGGGTCGTCCTCCCGTAACTGGGTAGAAACGACAAAGAAAGGGGAGCTATGGTTGAGCAGGTGGACGGACCGAATTTTTTTGACTTCCGCTGCTCTCGCGAGCTGCTCTCGCGATCAGAGTACCACAACTGCTAGTGACCCTTCGCCGAAGGCCTACGGGCATAACCCAGGAGCTGACCATGTTGGTCTTCAGGAGTTGGCAGTGGAGAATACGCATGTGTACCTGCATGCACCAGGTGAGTAGATTGTTTTTGATGACTTTTGGAATGAGCTGTTGAGTAGTGCTTTTGAAGCAGTTAACTGTGTAGGATTTGGTAGTCGTGTACCATGGATAATCTTGGGGGTCTGATGGGGCAGCATTGTGGCTGCACGGGTAGAGGCTCCACTGACTTGTTTTGTGAACAATAGAGACGCCAATCGGATGCCCTGGTGTGGCTCGTGTGGGGCGCACCCGGTAGGACTGGTCTCGGAAAGGCCTGTGGTTGTACCTGGGTAGCCTTGGGGACATATCTGAAGCGGTGCTAAGGAAGCTGGCTTAGTCAGAATAGTCCCAAGGGTGAACCAGGAAGACTGCAGGATGGTCTGTAGGACAGTCTGTGGTTATACCTATCCAACGGTCTCTTGGTAGTCTTTGGACTGCTTGATTTTGGTATCTGTTGGTCTGGAATCTGAATTGATTGATTCTCCATGAACAGGAGTCGACGGGCTCTGTTCTTTGTTTGGAAAGACAGAAAAGAGACATGTCATTTTGAACATCTTTGTATGTACATATATTATTGCTCTGTGTATGTTTGAATAAGAGTGAGGTTGAATATGATGTGAATGTTTGAACATGGACATGTTTGAAAGTATGTTTTATGATTGAATGAGGAATATGTGACAACAATCACTATGCCGTGTGTTAGCAAATTGAGTTGCTTTGGATGTTGTTGCCGCCCTAAGGATAAGCGATTGGCTGAAAGTCAACCTCCCCCGCCTGAGGGCAGCCCGGGTTACGATATGTATGTAAAGCATGGTATTACACCTATCTAGTTTAACACTCTATGGCATAAATATACTAAGGATAATGTAGAGTTGCAATGGCCCTTAACCGGGTCTTTTGATGAGATACATTTCCTGCAGGATCGATTGTTTTCTAAACGTAGTCGACAGTCGATGTTTGATTCCCTAAACCTATCGCAGAAGGAAGCAAAGCATAGACGTATACAGGAGGAGAAATTATGCAGAATGAATGGAGTTCAGACGATTACGCAGAAAGCCATTGCTTATGATAAAGCTCAAACCGAACAGGGAAATGATTGTGCAGATAGGCAATTTAGATTTCAAGTGGATAAGACCTACGTGGCTAGGACTTAAGCGGAGGATTTATTGGATACTCGTCCACCTCTACCTTATGCTCCACAACGTATATATTCCGTTGTTCCCCCAACTCCAGTGCAGGTCCCTTCAGCCTCTGCCCCTGTTGTTTCCTCTTTCCCTGTCTCTCCAGGAACGTCCTCTGTTTTCTCTCCCTCTGTGTCTGAGACGACTACCTTATGATCTGTTACATTTCCATCTTCTGTTATGTCCACAGCTGTTGTGTCTTCCCCTACCCTTGCATGGGCTTCCCAGTCCGCGAGCACAACCCCATCTATAGCTGTTTCAACTCCAGCTCGTGCTCCGGGGGATTTTGACACACAAAAGTTGTTTACTCGTTCGACTGTAGGACTAAATGAGAAACAGATGATTGAAAATCAGTCATCCCAGTGGATGCAACAGCCTATTTACACTATAACTGATATATGGAGCACGCTTCGAGACTTTGAGCCTGTTATGCAGCAACATGCCCTGAAACACATGGCAACATGTCTACTTACTTTATGGGAACAGTGTTTTGCAGGAGGGATGGCCCCCCAAGTGATGTATGATATTCGGGACAGGACTCATAAGTCTGAACTTAGACCAGAGGAAGTGTACATAAATGTTGAGGTTTTATTAAGTTATCGAGAGCGGATGCACCAAAAATGTCCCTCATGGGACTCTCAGCACCCTATGCGAGAAGTCCATCCTATCTTTCACCCTGAAATACCGGAATTAAAAAATGATCAGGATGCGGTGACTAGACCTCGTGTAGAGGCACGAGTGCAGGAACCATGGGTTTACACCCCCTGGAATAGGAGTGAAGTCCTCTCGCTAAAATTACAATTTCACCCCATAAGAATCCCACGGCTAATTATAAAGAACTCACAGAAACGGCTTCCTCAGCCGTTATGACCCTGGCTGACATAGAGCTATTTTTTGCACTGTTAGTCCCTGTTGATGTATGGCATCAGGTGCATGATAAGGACCATGTTCAGGAGTTGGTCGGAACATGGGAACAGATAAAAGATTGGGATAAGGAACGTAAGCCTGGTGATAAACCAAAACCCGAACTATTGGCGTTACCTGGACGTATTATTACTTACATGCATTCCTTAATTCCTCCTCGTAAGGTGGATTGGGATAAATTGACAGCATGTAAACAGAAGAAAGACAAAAGCGTTTCTGATTTCTTCACGAGATTTGAAGGCATATTCATTGATTCTAGTGGACAGGATTTATCATTTTAAGGCGGTATACGATTATTTGTTAATCGTTTTGTGACCAATACCAGGCCGCTGAAAGTACCTGGACCACGTGTATGCCTTCGGTAATATTGAGAATGGCCCAATATTACAAACATGGAGAAAATGAGAGTAAGGAGAAGATGGAAAAGAAAACAAAAGATCTTAAGACACGGGTGTTGTTGCAACAAGTTGTTCGAGGACAAGGCAGAGAGAGAGGTGGTAAAGGGTTCGTCCTGAGGGGGGCGGGAACCGGACGAGGCGGAGGGCCTGCTGTTGTTTTGGGGATAAACCAGTGCGCTTATTGTAAGAAGGAAGGGCATTGACTATTTCAGTGTCCATTGTTGCTGGCTCAGAATGGGGCTACGAGAGGAGGAGAGAGAGGTTGAGGTGGTGTGGATTGCAGTGATATGCAACGAGAAGAGGCGACGCATGTCGGATCGTAAAATAATTATTTCGATAATCTGAGAGGTAGGCAGTACTATAATGAGGACTGTACGATGGATGCAACTGAAGGGTATGCCTATACATAGGACAGCCAAGGACAGAGTGGGGGCCAGGTGTCAGTACCCATTGATGAGCAAGGTCCTTATGTAAAGGCGCATTTGATGGGGACGTCTGAAAAGTTTTTAGTTGATACAGGTGCGATGAATAGTTCTATTTCTCGTTCTCTGGTCACAGGGGCTGCTCTGTCCGGGCAAAATAATGTTTCGGTGGGATTCTCGGGAATTTCGGTGGTGAGCCCCATTTCCAAACCTATTCTGTTTACAATTGGTCCAGTAACGGTAGACTCCCCGTTTCTTTTGACTTCCCATTGTGGTGAAAATGTATTGGGCTTAGATTTGTTGAAGAAATTATATGCAAAACTTCATTGTTCGCCTGATGGTGTTTATTTGACTATCAATCCCCTTGAGAAGCATACTTTGCAGTGTTTCACCTAAAATGAACGCCTCCCCCCTGAGTTTGCTGCTATCCCAGCGACACTGTGGGCCACTGGAGTCACGAATGTAGGATTATTAATGATTCCACCCGTTTCTATTACTTTGAAGCAAAATTCTCGGCTTCCACGTATACCTCAGTAAAAAATTTCTCCAGCAGGCGAGGAAGCTTTCTTCTCCATCATACAAGATTTGATCAAAAAAGATGTGGTGGAGTAGACGGCTGCTAATATATGCAACAGCCCCATTTTACCGATCTTAAAAAAGGCCCCTGTTGGAAGTGATCCTGACTATGTTGATACCTATCGTTTTGTGATCGATTTGCGTGAAATTAATGAAATAGTGATGCCCCAATACCCTGTGGTTTCTGACATCACTACTATTCTCACTATGATTCCTCCCTCTGCTAAATATTTCTCTGTGATCGATTTAAAGAATGCTTTCTTTAGCATTCTGATTCATCCTGAGAGCCGTCATATTTTTGGCTTCTCATTATCTGGTCGTAGCTTCCGGTTTTGTCGCGCTCCCCAGGGGTACACGGAGAGTCCTAGTATTTATAGTCAAGCTTTGAAGACATTGTTGGATGATTTGGTCCTACCCCCTGGTAATGTGCTTTTGCAATATGTCAATGATCTGTTAGTGGCCTCTGACACGGAGGAATGTTGTAAGAAAGCCACTGTACAATTATTGTCTAATTTGGCGGCTAACGGCAATACAGTATCTCTTTCTAAATTCCAATACTGTCGACAGGAGGTGACCTACCTAGGTCATCTACTGTTGAAAGAGGGGAGGAGACTAACACTTGAGCTTGTGACTACTATTTTTAATATGTCTGTACCTCACATTCAGCGTGATGTTAGTGCATTTCTCGGCATAACTTCTTACTGTCGCCAATGGATCCCTAATTTTTCCCTTCTCACTAAACCTCATCTGTATTTAACCACTAAAGATGTGCATGAACCTTTACCCTGGACTGATGTTTGCCAAAATGCTTTTGACTCTTTGAAATCTGCGCTTTGCTCTGCACCAGTTCTTGGTACCCCTGACTACCAAAAATCTTCTGTGCTTTCTGTACACGAGGTGGAAGGTTGCTCGCTTTCTGTGTTAACACAAGGATTTGGTGGTAAGCAGAGACCTTGTGCCTATTGGTCAGCAGTGTTGGATAACATTGCCAGAGCACTCCCTAGCTGTTTAAGGGCTACTGCTGCGGTCGCAGTGGCTATTCGACAGTCAGAAGGGCTCGTTCTGAACACTGATCTCACAGTGATGGTACTGCATGCTGTGGATACATTATTGAACAAAACAAAGACCCAGCACCTTACGAGTGCGCGTCTTACAGGTTACAAATTGACTTTGTTTCCTCCCCGCATTACGATTAAACGATGTGCCACTCTGAACCCTGCCACGTTACTACCCCTCCCTTCGAACAAAAGGAACAATGATGTTCATGATTGTATATTTCGGACGGAGGAAGAGACGAAGGGATGGGTAGACCTGACAGACAATCCTCTATCTGACCCTCAATGGGAGTTGTATGTCGATGGCTCTTTTTTCAAATTACCAGATGGCACGACAACTGCTGAAAATGCGATAACTACTCTTCACACTGTAGTTGAGGCTTCTTGAGTAACTTATTAATCAGCACAGGCAGCTAAGTTAGGGGCATTGCTTCGGGCCTGTGAGTTAAGTGAAGGATTGACAGTAAATATTTAAACCGCCAGCCAGTACGCCTTCGGCGTGGCTCATAGTTTTGGCCGTCTTTGGGCCAAAAGAGGTTTTCTCACTTCCGATGGTCAGCGAATACAGCACGGCCCCTTGATTTTGCAATTGCTGACAGCATTGACGTTACTAGAGATGGTAGCTGTAGTTAAATGTAGTGCACACAAGGCAGTGGTTGATGCAGTGGGTGAAGGTAATGCCTTTGCTGATCAAGTATCTAAGGAAACTGCAAAATCCAAATTAACCTCAATGTTTGTGACTAGCTCTGCTAGGTGGGTGGCTGAAACAGAGATGTTTAATAACACCATGGAGAGTGTCCGAGAAATACAGAAGGAAGCTACCCCTATTGAGCTGGCTCACTGGAAAGAGAAAGTGAGGACATTAGATGCAGATGATTGTTGGATTGAGTTGACAGAAAAACAGCGGTGGTTGTTGCCTAATGCATTAGTGAATGCGGTGGTGACAATGGCACATGGTTCAGATCATATTGGGCCAAAGGGTATTTGTGCATTATTAGAACCTGTATGGTATAATCCCAATATTCCAAGGACCGCTGGTCATTTGGTGCAATATTGCATGGTTTGCTTACGGCATAATCCTGGGGGCAGGGAGCTTGTTCTGAGTGGAAACTTTGCACCACCATCTTTGACTTTTGAGGTGCTCCTAATGGATTATATCCAGCTGGAGCACGTAAATAATTTGAAGTATGTCCTGGTCATGAGGTGCGCCTTCAGTAAATGGGTGGAAGCCTATCCGACCTAAGAAAATACTGCTTTGGCAATGGCAAAGACGTTGGTAAAGGAATACTTCCCACGCTATGGATTGCCTCGGGTAATCTGGAGTGATAACGGGGGACACTTTAATGCAGAATTCATCAGTCACATTTGTAATGGACTACAGATTAAACAGAAATTCCATGTGGCTTGACACCCCCCAGTCCGCTGGGTTGGTCGAGAAGTATAATGGGATACTGAAGCTCAAATTAGCAAAAATTCAAGAAAGTACCGAATTGAAGTGGCCAGATGCTCTACCGCTGGCATTATTGTCAATACGGGTTACCCCACATTCTCGTTCTGGCTTATCTCCATATGAGGTCATTTTTGGGCGCCCTGCTAATGTTTGGGGCGTCCCGAGACCCAGAACATTTCGTGATATAGAGTATCCTATGTTTACAGACTATCTGTATGCTTTTACTAAAGATCTCCGTTCCATTCATCAACAGGCCTCAGCAGTTTTGCAGCCCCAGCCGGAGGGTCCCAGACATCGTTTGGAGCCAGGACAGTGGGTTCTAGTCCGTAATTATCAGCAAAAATCCAGCTTGGATCCCCATTGGTCTGAACCATTTCAAGTCTTGTTGGCCACGCGGATGGCAGTAAAGGTGAACGGCAAGCGGCACTAGATCCATGTGTCACATCTGAAAAAACTACCCCTCCCGCTTCCATATCATCAGCGAATCCAGGAAGGGGTCTGACCCAGGAAAGTGAGCTAGTTCCTCGTTTTGTCCCTTTTTCTGACGCCCATGTAATTCGAGAAAGGCAAAGAGAAGGGGTTCCAGACTCGGAAGGGGCTCTGTCATCAGCACAAGTGATTGCCCTAGATTCTGTTGCCCTTACAGTCAAACAAGAGGCTCGCAGTACCCTTGTTTCACCGGATTCATCATCCTCTGTTTTGTTGTCTGATCAAGAAGTGCCTGGCCATGCTCAATACAACTTGCCACCCAGAAAACAACGCGTTACCCCAGGTGAACATGGTAGGAGGAGGGAGAGACTTGAGTGATAGGATACAGACCTGTTACACCAATGTCTGTTAGATGCTCTTCTGAGCAAGACACTGGACTGAACGCGCTAGGAGCCTTGAGAATTTGCTTGCTCTGTTCAGAAAGAAAGACTGAATTTCTTGTTTAAAGGCCCATATTGTGTTTTCTTCAAGGGTTGTGTGAGTACATAACTCCAACATGAGAAGTTTTGTTTTGGTATTATCTTTGATGAACGATATGAGCCTGCCTGTGAGGCTCTAAACAGACACAGGAAAGAAGCACCTTCTGGCAGGTTGGACTGCGTCACCCGAGTTTATTTTTGGACTTTTAGTTAGTATGTATCCCTTTGCTCGTTTAGTTCCTGAAGAGGAACGTCCTTGTGTACCGCTTTATTTCCATGCATATATGCCTGTCTTTTCTAGTTGGACCCAACGAGTTAAAATTGCATTTATAGTTATTATAGCAATATTACTAATCATGTTTATCTATTTTATTTATTTAACAAGTTTTATATAGCACTAGCTTGCCCCAGGGGTTTCAGAGCGCTTCACAGGGGTAATTTGTTGCAATACAGTAAATAAAATGAGGTAGTATTCAGAAATCAATACAAACGGAATACATCCTGTAAAATATTGCATAGTCTAAATGAAAACAAAGGCGGGAGTAGGGAGCGGGGATGGGGGAGGAAGGGAGTGGGATAATTAGGGGAACATAATAGAGCAATACATAGATAGGATTAATTGAATGTAACAGGATAACAGTGAGATAGAAATCAATACCCAACACGAAGGTCAAAACAGTTCTAGAATTAACATTGTCAAAATATATGAGTGGAGAGAGATTACCAGCTAGTCCTGGGATATTTAGCTTGGTATGGGAGGGAAAGCATGGAGAGGAGGGGGAAAGGTCATTGAAAGGTGGTGGGCTAGGTTGAGGAGGGGGGGTGAGATTTCGATCATATCAGGTGAGACAGGGTGGATCATATAGGGAGGACATGAGGGAGAAGATATCAGGGAGAAGGACGGTGCGAGGGAGGTAAAGCAATAGGAGGAGGGGTGGGATGGGCGCTCATAGGTGGATTTAAGGGCCCCTATATTTGTTCAGCAAGAGAATTTTGAGGTCTTTTTTAAAGCTGGCGTAGGAGGGGTTGCAACAAAGTTCTTTGAGAAGTGAGTTCCAGATGATCGGAGTATTTCCAGAGAAGGAGCGGGATTGTGTGGTTTTCTTGTTTAATAGAGGAGTTACAAGAGCGAGGGTGTTGGAGCTTCTCAGTGATTTAGAGTTGCCGGATTTGTGAAGTTTGTCAGTGAGGTACTGCTCGGAGCATTGATGAAGGGTTTTGTGCATAATGCACGCTGTCTTGTATGAGGTTCTTCCTTCAATGGGCAGCCACTTGAGGGCTTTAAGGGCGGGAGAGATATGATCAAATCGTTTAAGGTCACCAATGAGCCTAGCTGCCAGGTTAAGAACTGACTTGATAGGGGCGAGGTGGGCTTTTGGAGTTCCGGCAAGGATGGCGTTCCCATAGTTGATTTTTGACAGAACCAGTGATTGGACGACTAATTTAAAGTTGTCAGCAGGAATGAAGGGTTTTATTTTCTTTAAGTGATGGAGTGTGTAGAGTGCGCTTTTGGCTGAGTTTTTTATGTGGGGGATAAGAGACAGCTTCAGGTCAATGTTCAAACTGAGTGATTTAACAGAGTTGGATATGGTGAGGGAGCAGTTGAGTGCAGTAAGGTCTGAGATCCAGGATAGAATGGGGAGCGAGTTGTTCTTGGGGGAGAAGAGAATGCTTTTGTTTTCTTTTGGGTTGAGTTTGAGGTGGTTAAGGTGGAACCAGGATCGAATTTTACTCAAGGTATCATTGAGGTGAAGGACGTCAGATTGGGATTACATTTTACAGTAAAGTTGGGTGTCATCAGCGTAAAGGTAGTAGTCGAATCCTGCTTGTTTAAGGATGAGGGTGAGGGAGTATTCATCCATTTAGAATTTTGCCACCCTAGGCATACTGTTTTAGGAACAACTGCTCCACCTCCGGAACATGTGTTTCATACTTTAGCCCCACATAAGGAAAGGCATCGTCAGACTTATGTGAAAAATGTATTTGTTGAACTGCTTCATCAAACACACAGGGCCACCAGTACTACAATTTGTTGGGCTTGTGGTCTTTTACCATCTGTTATGCACAAGCTTGATTTATTCATATCCCTACCCTTGTCTCATCTGGGTAGTTGTGAGGCTTGGTTTAAATTACTTTCAATGATGTATATGCATTATACTGTGGACACTCAAAGGTTTTCAGAAAAGGATTATGAAATGATTTTAGCATATATCGAGGTTCATCAAGGATTCAACCCAGTCATGGAATAATGGAGAGGGAACCTTAGATCCGAATGCATGTATGAATATGTATACAACGCATGAAAATACCACTTGGCTAAAAAATTAGATTTTGGATTTTGTTGAGCTTAATTTCACTCAGTATTTTTGACATTTTCAAGACCACAATGTTACTGAAGATAGAGCTATTCCAGTGTTTATACTAAATAGTACCTCTGCGTTCTGTGTTCAGGGAGTAGGGTACATATCAGTAGGAGAAAGCCGATGTAATTACACTTATCAGTTACGTACTTTTAGCAGCCCTCCATTGTTAACCCCTCCTAATGTATATTTTGTTTATGTAGAAAATGCCTATACTTGGCTTCCACGAGGTTGGGCTGGACGTTGCTACCTGTCCTTCCTGTACCCTTCAGTCTATATTGCTCCTTCTAATTATCACAAAGATCACCGCTTAGATAAACGAAGTGTGCTTGTAAGGAGAAATAAAAGAGAGATAGATATTACCAATGTAGAGCAGACAGATACTCCACTGCAATATTTTACAGACATTATAAAAGGAGCGTTTCACATTAGGTGGCCTATAATAACCAGCAAGGAAGTACAGCGTATGTCCAGAGTAGTTGAAGGAGTAATTAACACTACTGCAGGAATATTGACTAATTTAACCATAGAGCTACAATCAACCAGACTTGTTTTGCTTCAAAATCGTATGGTTTCAGATGTTATCTTGGCAGATCGAGGAGGAGCATGCCGTGTGATTGGCAGTTCTTGCTGGGTTTATATCCCTGACTCCGGCCCCTCTCTTCATTTGGCAATCCAGAAGCTACACCGTTTGGCTTCTGAAATACATGTAGAGACTGGTACGTGGTCCCTCTCTGGTTGGTTCTGGGGTTTGTTGTCTACTTGGGGATGGAAATTTTTTATAGTGCTGGCAGGTATAGCCGGTATCATATTCACGTGCTGCCTTTGTGTACAATGTGGACCTGCATGTTTCTCGTATTGCGCAACTAAACTCACCTCCTCCGTAGCCGGTCCATCCCCAGCAGCAGTAAAGGCTCAGTTAGTTCAGCAGGAGCTCAAAGATTTAATGCAGATCGATGAGGGAATATTTGAAGATTGAGCTACATCATGGTAAAAAGGTTGTTCTGAGGGATAAAAAAATAGATTTCCCAAATTTCCCAAATTTAAGGAGTATCGGACCTATATTTTGTTAGCATGATGCATCTATACGTACCCTTTTGCTTGAGATATATATATATATATATATATATATAAATATATATATATATATATATATATATATATATATATATATATATATATTCACTGAAAAAACCATAGGTTATAGACCATATATAGTTAGGAATTAGCATTTACAAAACCTTGAAAATTCACTGAAAAAACCATAGGTTATAGACCATATATAGTTAGGAATTAGCATTTACAAAACCTTGAAAATTCACTGAAAAAACTATAGGTTATAGACCATATATAGTTAGGAATTAGCATTTAAAAAACCTTATTTTACTCACACAAAACCATTGAAATTCCATATATAGTTAGTTGCACTAACTATATATCGCGCACCCGCAATCCACTGCTGATGATGTCACATATTACATCATTCATGACATGGTCAGAGACCTGTTTTTGCTTATTAAAATACTGGCATCTGTAGTAGCTGCAGCTGGTGAACCCCCACCACCACCACAACCACCTAGGAAGGAAGGACCACATCCACAGTTCCTTCCCAACCCAGAGGAGGAAGAGGACGAAGAAGAGGAAGAGGAAGTACAGCCAAGATAGTTTTTACGTGAGGAGCCCCGGATATCTCACCACAAAGATAGTTTTATTTGGCAGTTTTTTTCTTTTCCTCAAGGCCAAAAAAAAGTGAATGCTCGCCACGTGACATGCCTCATATGTAAAGATGTTTTATCTAGAGGCACAGATAAAAAGTATAGTTACGGCAACTATACTATGCACCGTCATATGCAGAATTGGCATCCACTGAATTACAGCGGTGCAGAGATGCGTCACCTCCAAGACAACCCACCAACTCCTGTGGCCAGTACATCGGCACAGGTAACTCTGTCGGGGCCAGAGGCGCGGGAAACGGTGCCAAACATTCAACAGAATTTTGTGCACATGAAGATAGTGTGCCTTTATTGTGGTGACCTACTCTCATGTGCAAATATGAGTATCAATTTGATAAACAGAGCATTTGAAAACCACAAGTGCTCAAAACGCCCCAATAAATAAAAAAATGTTTGCTCCTGTTGAGCCCTTTGTAATGCCTGTTTTTCGTTGTTCCCCCTCAAAAAAAAAATATATAAAACCGTTCAAAAAATACAAAAAAAGTAAAAAATTGTCAGAAAAATAATAAAAAAAAAGTTCTTTTCAGAACTACCTCCCCTTTATAAAAAAATTGCTAGAATGTTTAGCACTCTGGCAACCTCTATTTCTTTTGGTTCGCTTCCCGGTTCGCTCGCCGGTACGCGAACCGGGAGCGAACCAAAAAAAAAATTCAAAAAAAAAGAAGAGTAAGTATAAGGGAAGGAAACAGAGAGTAATGTTAAAAGAAAGACAGCTATAGGGAGTAACACGGAGATACTAATTAATAGATCTATTTACCGAAGAAAAGATGGAAGAGGGTATAATTGTGAAAAACAAAATAGATAAGGAAGTGGAAGAAAAAAAGTAGAGTAGAAGAATAATAAACAAGAGTTTCCTAGAGAATGTGAGTGAATGTTCAAAATAAGATTAAAACATGTGGAATAACAGAGAGAAAAAACAGAAAACAGAAAAGGAATGATTGAAACAGCAAAGAAATGTAAAAAACATAGGGGCATATTATCAACATAGGTGATAAAATTATCGCTGCTTTTATCGGCAGAAATCTGCCGCTAAAGCCGCTTTTGCGGCAGTTTTCTGCCGATAATGACTGCTTTTATAGGCAGAAAACTGCCGCTAAAGCCGCTTTTGCGGAAGAAAACTGCCGCTAAAGCCACTTTTGCGGCAGTTTTCTGCCGATAAAAGCAGCGATAATTTTATTGCCTGTGTTGATAATATGCCCCTTAGTGTGCTTGAACTACAGAGAGAAAGCATAATGAACAAGTAGTGAAAGAGTGATCAGTCAGAGACAGTGAGAGTAATAGAGACGGAGTGAGTGAACAAGAGTGAGGAAGTATGAGAAGAGAGGGACTGAGAAAAAGAGTGGAAGGAGTAGAGTAAGTAAGTAATAGAGAAAGGAATGAGGGAAGTAGCAAAGGCAGGAAAGTGAGGGTTAAAGAAATGAAGTAGTGGAACTAATAGAAGTTAAATGTGATAGAAATGTAACGAAAAGAGTACAAAACATTTACCTTATAATTGTCGTTAACTTAGTCACTTGTTATTTTTATACTTTCAATCTGTGAAAGAGAGAACAAACATTTGAAAAATATTAAAACATGTATTTAAAAATTAGAAAAGACAAGGGAAAAGATTGAAGGACAAACAGTTTTTCAACAACTTTGACACTTACAGAAGCCTCTGCTTCTCCATGCCCCCTACACAGTCCTAAAAATATACATTTTAAACTAACAGTATCTTGATGCAGATGAAGTGAGGCCTATCTTGCAACATGGTGCATCGTTTGCACTGCTGCTGTCTCACAAAAGTGACGCAACGGCAGCGCAAAAGAGGTGCACAGCCATCATAAAACTGTCCCTAACATTTTAAATGATTGTTTCAGGATGCCAATAAGGTGTGTCCTATCCAGAGGTTTGTTTGAGGTGAGGCCTACTCAGGGTTGCAGATGAAATTTAGAGTTGTTGAAGAGTACAGAGGAGATCATACATGTCCATGCTTACCAATGAAGTGAGTCATGTCCACTTCACTCTTGAACAAAGGCCAGACCTCCTCTGTTTCCCTGGACAGGCCTAAACTTGATCTGCACAATGTGATTCGTAATATTAGGAAACACAGGTGATGTAATTGAAAAACGTGCAATTTCTTTTGCTCATTTCACAATCACATCACCTGTGTTTCCTTTGCTTAGGTATCTCATTGTGCAGATGTAGTCCAGCATATGAAAGAGTACGCAGAAGTGCAGCACTGCATGCAACAACTTTGACACTTACTGAAGTCTCAGCTTCTGCATGCCCCCTACACAGTCCTAATTATATACATTTTAAACTGACGGTATCTTGCTGGAGATGAACTGAGGCCTATCTTGCAACATGGTGCATCTTTCACACTGCTGCTGCAACACAAAAGTGACGGAACAGCGTCGCAAAAGAGGCGCACGGCCATCATAAATCTGCCCTTAACATTTTAAATGATTGTTTCTAGATGCTGATAAGGTGTGGCCTATCCACAGATTTGTTTCAGGTGAGTCCTACTCAGGGTTGCAGATGAAATTTAGGCTTGTTGAAGAGTACAGAGGAGATAATACATGTGCAGGCCTACCGACGAAGTGAGTCATGTCCACTGCACTCTTGAACAAATGTCAGACCTCCTCTGTCTTTTGGAACAGGCCTAAACCTCATCTACACAATGTGATGTGTAATGTTAGGAAACACAGGTAATGTAATTGAAAAACGTGCATTTTTTTTTGCTCATTCCACAATCACATCACCTGTGTTTCCTTTGCTTAGGTATCTCATTGTGCAGATGTAGTCTATCATATGAAAGACTACGTAGAATGTGAGCACTGTATGCAACAACTTTGACACTTACAGAAGCCTCAGCTTCTCCATGCCTACTACACAGTTCTAAATGTATATCATAAATACAAAAAGTACAGAATTAATTATACATGTTAAATGGTTTATTTTTGCTGGTCTCAGAATGTATCAAATTTCACTAAAAACAGTGACTTGAAGGTATTCATCATATAACAGCGGGGAAAAAAAAACACAATCAAAATGATTGTGTTTAAAAAACCCATATAACATAACCAATCAGAAATCAGAACTCCTGAAAGTAACTTACTTTCCATGACGTCGAAGGATATCCTATGAACAGCTTACACTCTGTTGTGCTGTTATTATTTTCAGCCTGCCACTTTCTGAAAGAAAAGCTCCATCGTTTTGACAAATATGTTACATACAATAAATGACTTCTCGCTCTCTACCGCACTTTTCCACAAGGCCAAATCGTGTAAGAGCCATTTATAACTCTTGGAATTCTTCTAAGCAAATCCCGTCATTTTGTATTTCCGCAACTTTCAGAAAGAAAACATTCAAGATCACTTTCACAATCCTGTACTAGTAATATCTCACCCTTCTTGCTCACTCATGTTCCACATTTCCTATGACACTGATACTGCTTACTATGAGGCACATTACACTACCTCTATGACTACTACAATTATTTAATTCTCTTGATCACAGTGGATGTTGTCAAAGGACCATCATGTCATATAATAGCTGCAGTTAGAAATGTTCTTCCTAAAATCAACAACTGTGTAGCCACAACATTTGTAATTAAAGTTGAAAACTTATTTTCATCAGGTTTATATAGTTGGAATTTTTAAATGACATTATAACCAAAAGTTTGTTCAAAATATGTTGACAGCATTGCAGACTTACATTACCTCTACTCCATGTTTTGATTGGCTGCTTGAATTAGCTTATTAAAAGAAACAGTTTTTCTGAACTCATTCAAAGTGCAGTTATTTTTCCATGACATCAAGTGTTATGGTAAGAACACCGTTTGCTTTGGGAAATACTCTGTTGTCCTTTAACTAATCCGTGCCCACCACTTTCTGTAAGGAAACCTTTTTTTTTTCAGTAACTACTTTAAACTCAAAAATAAATTTTGACTCTGTACTACACTTATCCTCAAGGCCAAATAGTGTAGGAGCCATTAGAACCTCTTGAAATTCCTCAGAGCAAATCCCGAGATTCTTTCCCTAAAATTTTGGTTGTAAAAACACCAGGTAAGAATTTTTAAGGTCAAAAGGCAATTTTCTTTTAAAAGTTAAAACAGAATCATTGCAGAATGACCAGCCGTTTCTAGACTTCAAATAAGCTGTGTAATGTCCTGATGTTGTTGAAGGACCGTCATGATATATAATTGCTGCAGTAACAAAAGTCCTTTCTTATATTGACAACTGCGAAGCCACAAAATTTTTAATTAAAGTTGTCAATTTTGTTCCATCAGGCCTACATCGTTGGAACATTAAAATGACATACTGGCCATATGTTCGTATAAATAATGTGGACAACATTTCAGACTTACATTGGCTACACTCCATGTTGTGATCAGCTGCTTTTACTAGCTTATTAAAGGACACTGATTTACTGTCTGGCAAAGTTAAATATATACATTTTTCTGAGTCTACACTAGTAGTACTTGATACCCTACAGTTCTCACAGTCATGCTGCCATTGATAAGAAAGCCCAAACAGGTGATCTACATCTACACCTTCATCTTGCAATACATCAAGCATATACATTAAAAACTCCTGACAATCTTGCTGAATATTTTGAGAGAATTGCGTTTGACCTGAACATTTGTCTAACAGATTTCGAATTTCAGACACACTTTCTATTTTTGTTCTATCAGTGCTACATTTCTCTAACACAGAATTCAACAAACTGCAAAATCTTTGATCCGAATTGACCACAATCTCTTCTTTTAAATTTTCTAGAGAAAACAAAACATTAACCACTACATTAGCATAGCAGTTGACACCAGAACTGTTTTCAAATTGAAAACCAACAACATCTTCAACAAAATCCTTTTTCTTTCTGCTTATAATTTCTGGTTCATCGACTTTTCGTCTTTTTGCTACAACCTCTCTACTATTGGTCACATTTCTTCGTTTCCGGCCTACCACACGTTTCTCAAACAAAGGATATTGAGGCAAATGTGGCGCATACTCTCTTCTTAACCTATTGTATTCCTTAACACAATCTAGATCCGCACAAATGTTTGTGACATCACACTCAATCAAGTACAATCCCGATAAAGTTCTGACTCTTGACAATGCCACATATGCCATACCTTCCTTGAACACAGAACTGCCAATATTCACCAATGCACTGTCTACACTTAAACCTTGCGATTTATGGATTGTCACCGCATATGCCAAGCAAACAGGAAACTGCTTATGGCGAACATATGAGTCTTTTACAAGCAAAAACCTAGCAGAGCAACGACCAATTAGCTGTACTTCCTCAATGCCATCAAATTTAATTTTTAAAAATTCAATTCCATCTCTATTTCTGTATTTCTCAAAATCAACAACATTACCCATTGATCCATTTACCAGACCTCTTTCAACATGTAAATTCCTACTAAAAATTATACGGCAACTTAAGCACACATTCAGAGTCTTTTCAAAACCAGCAGTTTTAGATATAGTCTTCTCTAATGAATCCAATTTTGATTTCAAATTCTCAGACAAAATAATTGTTGCTCCCATATGCTCTACTCTGTCAATAGCTTCCAGTTTCACAATCTCTTGGTTTTCTAAATGCAACATTTTGTTGTTGAAGATGGCACATTCTGCAAGAGTTGGCATCAAACATATTCCAGATTTCTTCTCAGTAATTTTCTGAAAAATATTCTCAGCACAACGTCTTCTTCTGGATACAAATTTGACAGTAATCGTGCATGTAAAGCTTCTTTCCCATGCTCGGTCACTTTTCTGATTCTAACATCTTGTAGAATATTCTTATAATCTTCATCCTTCGCTTGACGCATATTTTCATGCAGTTCAGCATAATTGAAGTTTAACCATATATTGACGTTGCCAATACTCCCTAGGCACTTCCTGGTATCTTCATGCGTGAGCATTTTGAACACAGGTTGTCCTTTCACTGGTGTCAGCTGCAGAAGATCACCGAAAACAATGATGTGTTTGCCACCAAATAACACATCATACTCTGTTTTGAGAACTTCTTGCATTCTCAAATGCACAAAGGCAAGCATGACATTGGAAACCATGCTTACTTCGTCAATGATAAGAAGTTTCATTTTCCTCAAGACTCTTGAAACTTCACAACAAGCATCTCTAGATAACTTGTGGTATTGTAATTTGTTATCATGCTCCACTGGCAGCATCAGTAGACGATGCAAAGTAATACCTTTAATGTTATGTGCTGCCAGTCCAGTTGGAGCGGTGACAACACAAGACAGCGATGACTCAGTCCTTTTCTGCAAAAACCATGAAATTGCTTTAATGAGGAAACTTTTTCCAGTTCCCGCTTCTCCACTCACGTACAGTCGGACAGGCTTCAACGACGTACATGAGCACTCTTTCTTCTCATGACTTAATCCATGATCTATTTGGTTGGTAACTTCGTCATATATTTTCCTCTGCTCAACGTTGAGTTGTCTTTCCAAGTCTTCTAAGTTAACCGCATCCTCCTGAGCATGTGCCATGGCTCTTTCCACTTCAATCATGGCAGTGGCAGCTTCATTTTCGATAACTGGTCCTCCTAGTGGATCCTGACTCAATAAAACAGAACTCTGACTGTCCTGAGAACTGTCTCTAGCAATCTCGGCTGCAATCGTTGCTTCCTGCTCGATTTCCGCATTCAACATTTCTAGATATTTGGGAAAAACAGGACATTCTATGGTCTCCTTGGCGGCATTGAAAGAGTCTTCGTAACAGAGGAAATCTCCAAGCAGTTCCTCTTCTGCACGCCAAGGCTTGAAAAGTTGCAAAAGTGCTAAATAGAAAAACTCTTTTCTTTCAGGAGATTCGCCACTCAATTTTCGATGGTTTACCAAGTGGCATTTTCTTTGCTTGACCAGACATCCCTCACTTCCAATTACAGCATACACTCCTTTATCAATATCTTCTTTGATGTTCCTCTTGAATATGTAATTTTGTAGAACCTCATACAGACAAACATTCTCGAGGTGACTGCTTCTATTTGGATAATATGTATCCAACATGTTGGTCTTCAAAATATCTGTACTGTTTGGCTCCTTTTCAGCCAAATACTCAATTTCCCGCACAGGTTTCAGAACTCGATTACGCGTTGCAGCAAGACCAAGACTCGCCCAAACGATTCTCCTGGATTTGGCATAGAGACTTGCTGAAGACAACCGGTCAGAACATTCGTAAGCTCCGATTTCTCGATGCGACAACATCTTCAGACTGAAACTGTACAACTTCTTACTGAGGCTCTTTTCATGGGAAATGTCCTCCCACATATCCTTCAATTCTGTCTTTTCTTTTTTGGTGATGTAAGATGTCACATACCGAGCCACAGCCATACTGTTATCAGCCACAAACTGTATATCCATGTTAGCATTCCACATGGACAAAATCACTGGGTTGTAGTCGTTGATGTACTTGGACTCTTCGTTCCTTTTCAAATTGTATGTGTTTTTAGGTGATTTCTTCATCACATTATGTCGCAGTGAAGACATCATACTGTTCACTCTTCCTTTAGAAATCACCGGTCGTGGAAAGGCGAAACTACATTTGGTGTAGAACTTGTCCTTGTTTCTGAATTTACGACGACAGTACTTTCCACAACGATGGCTTTGGAAGCGTAAAACTTGTTCTCTTAGGCTTTTGTCTTCCTTTGCGTTTGGAACAGCACATGTAGAATACTGTTCTATGAAACTCATCACTAAGTCTTCTGGATCTGTTCCAAATTTAGGTGCATCCTTGATCCACAGCAGCATATGTATATGAGGAGCACCTCTTGCTTGGTACTCCTTTCTCCATAAGAAATCCAACACCTCTCCAAGAGGTGGATTTTTCTTGTTCATGATGAAAGACATCATAGCTTCAAATATATGATTGAAGTACCTGCATACATTCACTGGATCCAAAGAGCACAGTTCTCCGGGTGTCTTGAATTCGATATTTTCAATGTTTCCATTTGCCTCTCGTAGAAATTCAAGTAAGTCTTCCCAGCCATACTCGGCACAGCTGAGAGTGAGGAACCATGTGGGAGTTCCTAAGTTCCTCAGCATACATTTTAAATCACCATGATGACGGTACCAGTACTCATTAGTACCACGCTGACACGCCATGAGATTAATCAGGTGAGAATCCAAAATACTGTCTTGCACATTGACTTTATCCATAAAGTCACTTGCCGAGATGTTTTGCATCTGTACACCACTTTTCAAGATGTGGTTCACTGCATATGACAGTCCAGACAGATCGCTTTCAAACAGGAGCTGAAACAAATAGGGAATGCATTGACGAAACCTAGGATCTTCTGCATACAATCGTAGAGTCCGGTATTCAGAAGCAGGAATTTGATGAGGTCGCTCATCATATCTTCCTCCTTGACCTGTTGGAAATAGCTGTGGGAAACACCGAGCTTCCAAACTTTCCTCCCAAACACTAATGGGACTCCCTTTGGCTTGTTTCATTTGAAACAACTCAATAGCATTCCCCATGACTTCCTTGGAATGCAAAGGATGAACACTATAATGTTCATATATTTCTTCATTTTTAGAGGGTTCTACTTTCTCAATTTGACCAGCACACAAATCGCTATCCTCTTCTTCACTTACTTCCTCTTCTGCAACATATACATTCTTGTAGTACTTATTGTTTTTTTTCAAATACAATGTTGCCTTTTTGTCTTTCCTAACATCCACTAAATCTTGCCATATTTTCTTACTCTTTGTCGGAACCCCATTAACTAAGATAACCAGAGGTTCCTCTTCCACTTTTTCTACTCCAATTGTATTAATGTTTTTCTTCAAATCTAGAGGCAAATAAACAACTCTTCCCTTTAATCGTCTCTGTAAATCTGATGGAGGCAATTTCCCTGTCTTTGGCTCCATTCTTACAATAGCCTGAAAGGGATGGATACTTTGAATCAAAATAGATTCATAAGTATTTAAATCCTTCAATTCAGAAGGAATCTCAACCAATTCCAGATTATTATGAACCGCTCTAGCAGGCATCCGGTTTTGATTTAATTTGTTACAACAATAAGTACACACACGTTGATCCAATCCCAAATCAAAACAATTTTCTACCATCAAGTATGTTGCGAAATCCTTCCATTCACTATTATTTTCCCTTTCACTTTTCACATATAAATCCACTAACTTAGTCTGATTCTTATAATAAGTGCGTCGACAACACACACAAGTGAAATTAGGCCTCTCACTTGATTTTACCTGAAACGTGGCAATTTCCTTCTGAAAATTATCTTTACTGGAAACCTGTACACTATTTTCCACATTACCCTCTTCTTCTGGGTCAATTTCAACATTCTCCTCTTTACTTGCAAAGTAACAAAACTCAATTTCTTCACAAATATTCTTCACATCTATTTCAGAACCATGCAAAAGAGCAGTGCATAATTGTTTAAGCATAATTGCTGGACTCTTAGCATAATACAACATTCTAACTAATTTCCCCACTTTATTATGATGCACTGCTAGCATCCTGAAATGATGAAAAACACTCTGGCATACTCTCCTGGAAAGACAAGCCAGTGAATGACCATGCAAACCTGTCACTTCTCTCACTCTGCAAGCATCTAATTCTTGCAACAACTTCATTTTCTGTTTTAAAGTTTTCTTATTAAATGTCCGAACAAAATCACAAAGCAAATTGATGGAATCCAGTCGCACACTGCAAATACTACTACACTTCCAGGTATACACTGGTCCCTTAGGACGTCTTCCTAAAACCTCATTACCTAACACCTCTTCTGCCTCTGTTGTCACAAGTTTTTCTTTTTCAACTGGACAACCATCTTTCACCTCATAAGCTCGACCACTGGTGTCAACTGCATGCACCAAATCATTATCCTGGAAATAACTCTCCTCATTAAAAAATGCCTCACAACTTGAACTATGCATCCATTCTCCTGAAAAAACTTCACAAAAATTACTACGATTAACTGTTCTCTTCCATCTACTATTTCTTTTGAAATCATAAATTGCCTTGTTTAGCTTCCTAATTCTATTGATTATCAAAATAAATAACTTTCGCTTAATTTCAAATGCCTGATCAATAATTTTCTCAATTTTTTTTTTCTCTTATAAAAAACCACTTTTCTGTTGACCTTTCTTAATATTTTTTAACAAATTGCCAATTATCCTGTTGCGGAACATTCATCTACGAATGTCCCTAAACTGATTTTTCCTTCTACTACCATGCACAGAGTTTTCTCCTGCTCTAGCAGTAACATTTTTGATTGGCCTTTCCTTTCCGTTTAAATTGGTTCTCTTTTTCTGGACTAAAACATTTTCTGTAGTACTACTTTTTTTTCTACAAATGTTTCTTATGAATGATTTCGTTGTCTTACCCGGAGCTTTCTTGGTGACTTGACGAGTTTTTATTGTAGAGGACTGCTGCAAGAATTTATTAAGCTGCTGTCTTTGACGTTTTGTAGCCTTTCGGTTTCGTTGTTTAGATGGCATTATGTACTTTTGAAATGATCTGCAGTTGAATCTGTGGTAAAATATAATTAAAAATGTTATTAACCACTATTAGCAAACAGTAAATCAATAACAGTCGTCAAAAATTTAACACACTACTTGTCATTTTTACATACAATAATTTTTAGTGCATTGGCAAATTTAGTAGTCACAAATAGTAGCAAAGAAATGGAATGCTTCTACATTTGACCTGTGCTGTTTTATATGTGAATCTGAACTAATTTTATGAGCATATTTGACTATTTTATTAAAGACACTACACACAACCTGTTTTTGAAGTTGTGTTTAATTTTAAATGAAACGGTTTACATGTTTACTTTTCATTTCCAGTAACTTTTAAAAATAAATGTTTATAGTTCCATAGGCTCAAGCAGGTCAGCTTCCCACCCTATGTAATACAATTCTGACAAATCGGCATCCTCATCATGTTCTTCATCATCCTCAGGATTTAAAACATCCAAGGGATCTACTTCCACTGACGTTTCAATGACAAGTTCAATGATAAGATCGAGATCAACGGATTGCTCATTATCACTCATGGTTGATGTTGTCGTTATCTTTAAAGAAAGAGAACAACAACGAGATGTTGCAGAGTAAGAGACAAATCTCAGAGACTATAATAGTAAAATTGTTTAACAAGAGTAACATTTTGCAGCTATTATTTAGCCATGTCCAGCGATGCTGAGGAGGTGAGGCCTATGTCCAAGTTTTCAGTGAACAGGACTAATCTCTTCTTAACCTTGGATAAGCCTCACCGACTCTGTGTCACCTGCTCATACTTAAATGTAAAGGGGCAGATTTATGTTAACTGGCGCATCCCCAGGGATGCACCAGTTAACGTGCACCGCTGCTCTGCCACCCATGGTGTGCCGCATTTACAATGTGGAGCACCATTGAGCAAAAACAGCACAGATGCGTCACGCATCTGAAGCCGCAAAAGCGGCACATTGCAGGAATCACGTCGTAAGCACGACATGTCTACTGCAATGCACAGGGGCAAGCCACACATTGCATGGTGCATCACTCCTTATGCCTGTTTCAAACAGGCGTAAGGATTTGATTCAGCAATGCCATAAAGCTGACTCAGTGAAATCTTCTAAATTTCACTGTGTTAGTTTTACAGGGCTTTCATGCAAATGAATGCCCACCCTGCAACAAAACGCCTATATGAAACCTGACGCAGGTTTCATGTGGCACAGGACTTTACACCGTGACACATCTGCCTAGATGCATCAAGTTGTAAATATGTCGCGACATAGCGCATCTTTTGCGCCGCCGCTGCGTCATAAAAGTGACGCACAGCGGCACATAAGAGGCACACGGCTATCATAAATCTGTCCCTAACATTTTAAATGATTGATTCAGGATGACGATAAGGTGTGGCCTATCCAGAGGTTTGTTTGAGGTGAGGCCTACTCAGGGTTGCAGATGAAATGTAGGCTTGTTGAAGAATACAGAGGAGATAATACATGTGCAGGCCTACCAATGAAGTGAGTCATGTCCACTGCACTCTTGAACAAAGGTCAGACCTCTTCTGTGTCCGTGAACAGGCCTAAACCTCATCTGCACAATGTGATTCGTAAAGTTAGGAAACACAGGTGATGTAATTGAAAAAGTGGAATTTCTTTTCCTCATTTCACAATCACATCACCTGTGTTTCCTTTGCTTAGGTATCTCATTGTGCAGATGGAGTCTAGCATATCAAAGAGTACACAGAAGTTGAGCACTGTATACAACAATTTTGACATTTACAGAAGATTCAGCTTCTCCATGCCCCCTGCACAGTCCTAAATGTTTACAGTTTAAACGGACGGTATGTTGTTGGAGATGAAGTGAGGCCTGTCTTGCAACATGGTGCATCTTTTGCATCACTGCTGCATTGGTTTCATGTGGCACAGGACTTTACAGCATGACACATCTGCCTAGATGCATCAAGTTGTAAATATGTCGCAACATAGCAAATCTTTTGCACCGCCGCTGCGTCACAAAAGTGACGCACAACGGCGCAAAAGAGGCACACGGCTATCATAAATCTGTCCCTAACATTTTAAATGATTGATTCAGGATGACGATAAGGTGTGGCCTATCCAGAGGTTTGTTTGAGGTGAGGCCTACTCAGGGTTGCAGATGAAATTTAGGCTTGTTGAAGAGTACAGAGGAGATAATACATGTGCAGGCCTACCAATGAAGTGAGTCATGTCCACTTCACTCTTGAACAAAGGCCAGACCTCTTCTGTGTCTGTGGATAGGCCTAAACCTCATCTGCACAATGTCATTCGTAAAGTTAGGAAACACAGGTGATGTAATTGAAAAATGTGGAATTTCTTTTCCTCATTTCACAATCACATCACCTGTGTTTCCTTTGCTTAGGTATCTCATTGAGCAGATGGAGTCTAGCATATCAAAGAGTACACAGAAGTTGAGCACTGTATACAACAATTTTGACATTTACAGAAGATTCAGCTTCTCCATGCCCCCTACACAGTCCTAAATGTTTACAGTTTAAACTGACGGTATCTTGTTGGAGATGAAGTGAGGCCTGTCTTGCAACATGGTGCATCTTTTGCATCACTGCTGCATCGGTTTCATGTGGCACAGGACTTTACAGCATGACACATCTGCCTAGATGCATCAACTTGTAAATATGTCGCCACATAGCAAATCTTTTGCACCGCCGCTGCGTCACAAAAGTGACGCACAGTGGCGCAAAAGAGGCACACGGCTATCATAAATCTGTCCCTAACATTTTAAATGATTGATTCAGGATGACGATAAGGTGTAGCCTATTCAGAGGTTTGTTTGAGGTGAGGCCTACTCAGGGTTGCAGATGAAATCTAAGCTTGTTGAAGAGTACAGAGGAGATAATACATGTGCAGGCCTACCAATGAAGTATGTCATGTCCACTTCACTCTTGAACAAAGGCCAGACCTCTTCTGTATCCGTGGACAGGCCTAAACCTCATCTGCACAATGTGATTCGTAAAGTTAGGAAACACAGGTGATGTAATTGAAAAATGTGGAATTTGTTTTCCTCATTTCACAATCACATCACCTGTGTTTCCTTTGCTTAGATATCTTATTGTGCAGATGCAGTCTAGCATATCAAAGAGTACACAGAAGGTGAGCACTGTATACAACAATTTTGACATTTACAGAAGATTCAGCTTCTCCATGCCCCCTACACAGTCCTAAATGTTTACAGTTTAAACGGACGGTATGTTGTTGGAGATGAAGTGAGGCCTGTCTTGCAACATGGTGCATCTTTTGCATCACTGCTGCATTGGTTTCATGTGGCACAGGACTTTACAGCATGACACATCTGCCTAGATGCATCAAGTTGTAAATATGTCGCAGCATAGCAAATCTTTTGCACCGCCGCTGCGTCACAAAAGTGACGCACAGCGGCGCAAAAGAGGCACACGGCTATCATAAATCTGTCCCTAACATTTTAAATGATTGATTCAGGATGACGATAAGGTGTGGCCTATGCAGAGGTTTGTTTGAGGTGACGCCTACTCAGGGTTGCAGATGAAATTTAGGCTTGTTGAAGAGTACAGAGGAGATAATACATGTGCAGGCCTACCAATGAAGTGAGTCATGTCCACTTCACATTTGAACAAAGGCCAGACCTCTTCTGTGTCTGTGGACAGGCCTAAACCTCATCTGCACAATGTCATTCGTAAAGTTAGGAAACACAGGTGATGTAATTGAAAAATGTGGAATTTCTTTTCCTCATTTCACAATCACATCACCTGTGTTTCCTTTGCTTAGGTATCTCATTGTGCAGATGGAGTCTAGCATATCAAAGAGTACACAGAAGTTGAGCACTGTATACAACAATTTTGACATTTACAGAAGATTCAGCTTCTCCATGCTCCCTACACAGTCCTAAATGTTTACAGTTTAAACTGACGGTATCTTGTTGGAGATGAAGTGAGGCCTGTCTTGCAACATGGTGCATCTTTTGCATCACTGCTGCATCGGTTTCATGTGGCACAGGACTTTACAGCATGACACATCTGCCTAGATGCATCAAGTTGTAAATATGTCGCCACATAGCAAATCTTTTGCACCGCCGCTGCGTCACAAAAGTGACGCACAGTGGCGCAAAAGAGGCACACGGCTATCATAAATCTGTCCCTAACATTTTAAATGATTGATTCAGGATGACGATAAGGTGTGGCCTATTCAGAGGTTTGTTTGAGGTGAGGCCTACTCAGGGTTGCAGATGAAATTTAAGCTTGTTGAAGAGTACAGAGGAGATAATACATGTGCAGGCCTACCAATGAAGTAAGTCATGTCCACTTCACTCTTGAACAAAGGCCAGACCTCTTCTGTGTCCGTGGACAGGCCTAAACCTCATCTGCACAATGTGATTCGTAAAGTTAGGAAACACAGGTGATGTAATTGAAAAATGTGGAATTTCTTTTGCTCATTTCACAATCACATCACCTGTGTTTCCTTTGCTTAGATATCTCATTGTGCAGATGGAGTCTAGCATATCAAAGACTACGCAGAAGGTGAGCACTGTATGGAACATGGCTATGTAACTCAAAGAATCAAAATCTAAATTTGCCAAGCACAGATGGGGACGTATTTACAAGGACCTTGCACCATGGGGAAATGTCTTAAATTAAAATGGAAAAAATAACATCAAAGGGACTCAAAGGCCTTGTAAATATGCCCCAAGCAACCTATGAAACTCTAGCAGTACATATCAAGAAACCTAATTGATTTCAAAAAACATTTTTAAACAAATGATGTAAAGCAAATATATACCTACATTCATGGGGAAGTGACTTAAAATGCTCTAAGACACATGAAAGCGTTTTTTAAGGCCCTTGCACCATTTTTGTGTCACTTTTAACATGGCTATGTAACTCAAAGAATGAAAATCTAAATTTGCCAAGCACACATGGGGGCGTATTTACAAGGACCTTCCACCACGGGGAAATGTCTTTAATTAAAATGGGAAAAATAACATCAGAGGGACTCAAATGCCTTTTAAATATACCCCAAGCAACCTATGAAACTCTAGCAGTACATATCAAGAAACCTAATTGATTTCAAAAAACGTTTTTAAACACATCATGTACATCAATTATATACCTACATTCAAGGGGAAATGACTTAAAATGCCCTAAGACACATGAAAGCGTTTTTTTAAGGCCCTTGCACAATTTTTGCGTCACTTTTAACATGGCTATGTAACTCAAATAATCAAAATCTAAATTTGCCAAGCACAGATGGGGGCGTATTTACAAGGACCTTGCACCACGGGGAAATGTCTTAAATTAAAATGGGAAAAATAACATCAGAGAGACTCAAAGGCCTTATAAATATGCCCCAAGCAACCTATGAAACTCTAGCAGTACATATCAAGAAACCTAATTGATTTCAAAAAACGTTTTTAAACACATCATGTAAAGCAATTATTCAACCACATTCATGGGGAAGTGAGTTAAAATGCCCTAAGACACATGAAAGCGTATTTTAAAGGCCCTTGCATCATTTTTGCGTCACTTTTAACATGGCTATGTAACTCAAAGAAACAAAATCTATTTGTAAAACACTTGACACAAAGCAACATTTTAAATACACAACTTTCTTCATAATTTTCTCCCTAAAGCATACTATTCTCTATATAAATTAAATGAATCTTTTCTCACCTTAGCAAATACTTTATGAGTTTCAAAACAGTCTCAGACACACACCAATTTGTCTTCAGCTGAACAAAGGGTATGCACTCCAGAGGCTGCAGCCAAAAAAAGCACAGAAATGCTGTAATTCATCACACATATCTCTCATGTCACCCAATCAAAACTCTTCCCTCACTTTTTTAAAATCAACACCCTTCCCCCCTCTGCCCTTTCTGCCTTTTTTGCATAGCAACCACCTCCTGAAAGACCTCTCATGTTTGCAACTTCACACAACAATGTTTCAATTGAACTCTGAACTCTCAGTACACCTGCGTATCTAGTGCAATCTTTCATAAAATGATTTTTTCTTGACCATTCAAATTACATCTTTCAAAGAACTCATCCATGCACCCTAACTTTCTGTTTCCAGCAATCAAAATCCACCAATCACTGCTACTGATTCATTAGCACAGAAACTCCACAGTTTTTTTCATTATAAACTCTTATTTTTTCAACTGCCATTTCATTGCCACACTTCATCTGACTGCAGCAGAACCTTCTCTCACCATGTTTTCTGTCTGGATTGTTGGACATAGTTATATCCACTGGGCTCAAAGGTTTGCTGATAACAGAAATTTACACAACCTCAATTTACAAAATGTGGAAATCAAGTGGATTGGCCACAGAGGATTAAAATGTCACCAATGATACCATTGGTGAAAACCTTTTTGCATTTGCCAAAACCTGACCTGTTAATTGTGCACTGTGGAGGAAATGACTTGGGCACTTTGACTGGGGTAGGTCTGGAAATGCTTTTAAAGGACACCTTTGACCGATTGATGGCACTTTTTCCTCAAACTGCCTTGGTATATTCAAATATATGCCAAAGACAGAAATGGAGGTGGTCGAACCAATTTTGTCCACAAATTGAGAAATCGAGGAAGCATGTAAATAAGTCTGTTTCAGCTTACGTGAGAGACCATGGAATTGGCTCCATGTACAACAATAACTTGCGTTACTACATGCAAGGTATCTACAGAGCAGATGGAGTTCACTTCTCAGATGAGTGGAACAGAATTTTCATCCTGAATTTAAGACTGTGCATTGGTACCTACTTGTAGGTACTTAAATCAGCCACAGGACCCAAAAGCTCTTTTCAGAGCTACCCTACATCTGATCACTCACAATTATTATTTTACTCTAACTTTTTTCACTAATTTTCACCAAAGTACGCTCCCCGGAGCGCTACCCGGTACGCGCACAGGACGCTAACAACGCGAAAATTAAAAAAAAAATGATTTTTTTTCGCACATATGGGCCTCCTCAACTACCCTCAGAAAACCTAGGGGGTCAGGATACGTGTACCTTGCCCCCTTCTACCCATTCTGATCATTATTTGCCCTCCATCTTGTATCTCAATTATACCAAAACACAAAATGGAGGACTCCCGTAACGCTGCCGGTTCGCGTACCGGGGCGCGCACCGGGAAGCGCTCGCTCAAAAAAGGTGGGAAAGTAATATACAGAAAAACCACTGGAGACACTTTCACCAAATATAGATTAGCTCATACTACATACCAATCCCTACCAGTTTCACAAATTTGGTTGGAATTCCATTTAACCATTTAGCCTGTAGACCTCTCTAAATACCCTGAGGTAAATTACTTCACAAAACACATCTGAAGTGTTGGAATTGACAACCAATTAAAATGTTACTTTCATTTTCTACTTTTTTTACCTGACATTTCATTGGTTATGTACCTGAATATATATAAAAAAAAAAGAGAGAGAAACACAGCCATTTTGACTACTACTTCCTGAACTACATTGCAAGATCATTTTCACTCACAACTTAAACTTGTTTTTAAAAGGTAAGATATTCTTTTATAAATTTGAAAACATTTTCAGATAGTTATATACTATCCCTCTGTAAGAGTTAGACATTGAGAAAGGCTTGTTTATTATAATTATGGATTGATTTAGGTTTCTGTGGTATAATTATGAATTTACTTAGGCTTTTTCACAGGCACTTTTTAATAGTACTACTTCACGCCTCAAAAGTCCCCGTCTGAACTTAAACCCAACAGTGCCCTATCTCTACTGATATATTTATTTTTTATTCAAATTTCAGCACAAAAATGCAAGGAGAACAGAACGTTTCCTTTGAAATTGTCCTAGACATGAACAATGAGGAAATCATTGAACCCATTGACTTGGAATTCATGGATGAATCACGAGACCATGAACTTCTACAATGTGTAGAATCTGTGGATTTCTTACTTCAATATGAGGACGGTCAAATGTGGGAAGTTATGTTCAGTCAAAAAGAAGACATATCGGACAGTCAAATGTTAGACGTTCTATTAAATTTAGAAAAAGAATCTGAAAAATAAAATTATATTTAATATTAAAAAATTGTTTGAGTCTTTAATCATTTTTATATGTAATTCATAAACAAGTACCAAATTGATTATAATGTAAAGTCAGACTTATAGTATACTGTGCACAATCCCAAAAATAAATTTATATTTAATAATCATAAATACTGCTACTTAAATAAAAAAAAATTAAAAAAAAACAACAAAAAGAACAATCAATAAACATACAATATTTCAAAATATCATAGTCTATCATTCTTTTTTCATTATAGTACGCTCCCCAGACCGCTTCCCGGTGTGCGTACCGGGCGCTCCCCGCGGGGCCCTTTTAAAACCTCCACATCAAACCTAGGGGGTCAGGGAGGATCTACTATGCCCCCTTATGGTCATTTCCCCCTTTGTTTTGGCCTCCTCTTGTCTCTCGATCCTACCGAGAGACAAGATGGCGGCCGCTCCGGACTGTTTAGAATGTTGACAGACACCGGAGAGCCAATCAGCTTTGCTTCGCGAAGTTCCGTTACGCGTCAGGTACGCGAACCGGGGCGCTGCCCGGAGCGCGCTTACAGATATATATATTTTTTTGAACGTTAATTTCTCAAAATCCACTGGAGCACATATATTGAGACCTAGCAAAGGCACATCGGACTAACAGTCCCTACAATTTTGCCAAGTTTCGTGCAAATCCATTCAGCCGTTCGGGCTAAAAGTGAGGCCAACCGCCCTATGGAAATTAACATGGGAAAAATGCGTTTTGGGACCCCCCTTTTTTCTCGGCGCCCCCTTGACGAACCCCCCCCAAATTTTTAGGGGCTGCTCAGAAACAAAATGTTCCATTTTCCTGAAAATTTCAGCCAATTCCGTCCACAAACGCCAAAGTTATTAGACATAGAATTTTCAAAAATCCCATAGAGAAAAAATCCTAACTATATTACCTACTGGCGACCGCCAGTAGGTAATATATATATATATATATATATATTCTCTCCAAACAAACCTTCAATAAAGGAAGACTTGGACACCCAGGGCTTCTTGCAAAATATTTATTGGCAAGTAGAGAAAACGACACGTTTCGCCATTACGGCTTGATCACCCTCGTCAGACACTCAAAATCGCCATCTTTAAATACACTTCCTCAGTTCATAGTGAAAAACACCCTAGTGCAAAACATAACAAATGTGCAAAACTGGCAGACATGTTTGTATAGACAATTGCATACAATATCATTGTAACAATCTGTCTTAATATATCTTGTTGACATCCCAATTCATTCATTCATTCATTAGAAACTTAGGGCCCGATGTAGGTAAAATAGATTTACCGATTTTTAATTACCGAATCATACCGATTCGGTAATTAAAAATCGGTAAATCTAAGGGGTGGAGATGTAGGAACATCCAGATGTTCCTTTTACCGAATCGGTAAAAATCTGTATTTACCAATTCGGTGAATACCGACCGGTAATGCCCCATTCATTCCTATGGGCTTTGAAGCCCATAGGAATGAATGGGGCATTACCGGTCGGTATTTACCGAATCGGTAAATACAGATTTTGACAAGGGTGCAGGGGGTGTCACTTTGACACCCTCTAGCACCCCCAAAAAAGATTCGGGGGCCATGTGGCAGGCATACCTGCCCTAAGGGCAGGTCTGCCTGTCATATGGCACAGGTGTGCATGCACACATGTGCATGCACACCGGAATCGGTATTTTACCATCAAATATATTTGATGGTAAAATACCGAATCGGTAAGGGTTGTGGGACTCAGAAGAGTCCCACCTACATAGCAAAAATACCGAATAGGTATGAATACCGATTCTGTATTTTACAGATTTGGTAAATTTACCGATCGGTAAATTTACCGAATCTGTAAAATATGTGGCCCTACATACCGATTTGTAAATACCGGTCGGTAACGGCCGAAAATACCGATTTTCGGCCGTTACCGACCGACCTACATCGGGCCCTTTATTCGGTTATTACAAGAGAAAATAACCATAAAAGTACAATTAATGAGACAGAATCATGAAACATCATAAAACTCGCTGTACATCAAATGAAAATCTTCACTGTGAGATAACGAATTTTCGGCATCTAAAAACAGCTTTTAAAAAGGCGGAGACAGAGACGACAGCAAAAATGGTATCCAATTTCTGGATAGCCAGAAATGCTGGGCGACATTGTCTTAGTTCTAACCCCCTTAGCAATGGAACTATCCATCTTTTTCTAGGTAGTGTATAAAAAGTGCAAAAAAATAAAATATGGATACATGACTGAGTTGAATGATCGTCACATAGACATTTGGCAAGTGTCCAATCATTTTCCTTAGGAAAACTTAAAAGTCTGTGCAAAATATTTAATCTGAAGCGGGTAAGTAAAAACCGGTCATAGTCCGTCATAGGAAGTGTGGCGTAGGGCTGTATTTTATCGGAAGTCAAAGCAAGGTGATGTGCCACCACAGTGGTTTTTATCATATCCCTATTTAGTCTGAGGTCATTCAGGTGTTCCATACAACAAGTTTTAAGAGCTTTCCTGGGAACCTGACTTAACAATGAAGTGTCACTAAAATAATCCTGATTACCTAGTGATGTTAAGAACGACTTTACATAGTGAAGCCATCTTATTTTATTCACATTTGCAGCACTTAATGCGTCCTTTTGAACAGAACGGTTAAAATGGCACTCTTCAGCTGTCCAAACCTTATGCCACAGGAGAACAGGTTGGATTTTAATTATGTCTTCAATATACGAAAGCCCAAGTTCTGTGTGGCATATAAATGTAGAAGTGGTGGATGGAACCGCTAGGAGGTATCTCAAGAAAGTGTTTTCCACCATCTGTATAGTCGTTACATTCGAATACCCCCAAATTCCTGCTCCATAACTTACAATGGATACACAAGTTGCTCTGTATATATTTAATAATTCCCCAGACGGCCTCCTCCCCATCTTCCTACTGAAATTGGTCAAGGCCATTATGGATTTGGAGAATAATTGCTTTCTTCTTTTTATAGCATTGCACCATGAGCCGGAATGATCAAACAATAACCCTAAATGAGGAAATGTAGGGATATTGTCCAGGGCCTTTGAATTGATGTAAATCGGTTTCTTCATTTTATTAGACCCTGGGCTGCAGTGCATGGTAAAGGTTTTTATACAATTTATGGTCAGGTCCAAGTTTGTCATAAAAGATGGGAGGGTCGTTACTGCCTTTTGCCTAGCTATGGGGGTCCGGGCTATTAGCACCGCATCGTCGGCATATAGGAGTGCAGGGACAAATCTTATGGCTACCAAAGGTTGTCCCTGCACTCCTTTAATAAGATTTTTTCTAGGTCATTAATGTAAAGGGTAAACAAGAAGGGGGCAAGGACACAGTCTTTCCTTACCCCTCTTGTGATTGGAAATACCCTAGTACACTCACCATTGTTACCAAATCTGACCTTGGCTCTGGCCCCAGAATAAAGTTGCCTAAGGAAAGAAACTATGTGGCCGTCCACACCTAGCCTGTCCATAATCATCTAGAGCTTAGAATGTGTGACACAGCCAAACGCCGATGTTAGATCGATAAATGTTAAAAACAGCGTGCCACTCTATGCTTTTGTATATTTGTCAATTATAATATGCAGATTAAGGCCCTGGTCTATGGTACCAAGGCCCTTCCGAAAACCATATTGAAGGTCGCTAATTATGGATATTTCTTCAGCCCAAAGCTGTAATCTATCTAGGATTACACGACCGATTATCTTAATAGTAGAATCTAACAAAGATATCGGGTGATAGCATTTAGGGCTTTCCCTGTCACCCTAGGGACAAGGATGGAATCATACCATGATGTTAACAGTGCCTTAGAGCAACAGACGTTAAATAGTTGTGTAAGCAACGGTCCCCATAAGGCCACATTATTTTTGTACAGGTCGACGGGAACACCGTCCGGGCCTGGTGCCTTTCCCCCCTTGCTGATCTTGATGGCTCTACAGACTTCAGATAGCGTGAATTCCATTTCTATAATTTGGGGAGGATTTAAGTGCTCAGTTAATAGCACTGTTTTCTCTAACACAGGGCCTGTTTGAGATAGATCACTATACAGCTGTACAAAGTGTACTACCCATTCTTCTTCCAATATAGCAATCTCCATTCTTGGTTTGTGTTATCGCTAAAAAGAGGGGCATTTAATGCTTTCCAAAAAGCAGCAGTATCACGGCTCATGGAGGCCTCATGTAGAGAATGCCAGGCTTCCTGTTTCATTGCGTCCTTCCTATTCTTGAGAGCCTTCTTATAATTCCTTCTCAATTCCCTAATTAGACTCTAATTCTTTACATTAGTGTTCAGACCATGTTTAAGATTAGAGAAGGCTTTGGTGCAGGCCGTATCAAACCAGCCCTCGTTTTTTTTACCCTGACTTTTATTTTCCACCCATAGGCATTTTTCAATAAACCCTGCAATAATTGTGAAGTTTTCAATAATGGCAGGTTCGGTGGAGTGCTCATTTAAACAAATATTAAAATTGAACTCACAAATCGTAACCAGGTTATGTAGAAAGTCCTCCGGGATCACCTTCGTCCACTTCAAGGCATATCCGTTTTGTCTATTTAAAGCAATACTATGCGCGGCATGCCTAGTGGTTGTTTTACTATTGGGGACTAGTTTCGGTAAACAAATACCAATGCTTAAAGGAAAATGATCACTCAGAGCAGTGACCAGTACATTAAAATGCTTAAAAGCTGCATGATATCCGCAGGATGATAATATGTAATCGATAGTAGAGGCAGCACCTCTGCCATTAAAAGTTGGATAAAAAGGAACCTCCGCTGACATAGATTATTAGCAAACCCCATGTCGCATGAGAACATAATGTCATTCAATAGGTCCCCACACGTCGCGTGTGCAAAGTGCGGCACATTCGAAACTTTATCCAACATTAACCCACAGGTCCCCGTTTCCCCTCTATTGCACAAAAAAGTGTTGAAATCCTCCCCCCCCAAATAATGAAGATATCTTTAGTCATCTCGTCCAATAAGGTTCTTATGTTGCATCCCAGGTTCCTCAACATATCTTCCATCGCCATGGCGGTTGCATTATTGTAAAAGTTTACATCCCAATTCATTGTGTGCTTAAGCAAGATGTAATATCAGTCTACTCTACCATTGCGGACTCGTAAACACTATTGCAAGAGTTCGAGCAAGTATTAAATACAGTTAAATACTACTTGTGCCATATAGGTAATAGTCACATATGTTTCTGAAATCATGTCAAAAACAGCGCAAAGATGTTTTTGATATTAAAAAGTAAAATACTCCTACCCTGCGTATCACACGCTGCACGCCTGCCATAAGCTGTGCTTCTATTGGTTAATCACGCCGTACAAGTTATTACACGCTTGCTGGTACGCTCAATGTCATCATCCCGTGTTGCTTGGTTACAACGGGCGACCACATGTCTCAATAAAGTTATTTGTAGATATTTTAAAGCACAGCCCAAGTGGGCAATAATCATCCTCTAATATAACATATTGTGCAGAAACAAATGTAACCACAAATCATTGCCCCAGTGGGTATTTCCCATCAAGTTCTATTCAAGTCCGTAAATTACAACGTATACAACTCTTATATCGTCTAGTCCATCAGATGAAAAAAGAGGAAGGAAGTGCCCACATCTTGCAAAGAATGACATAAAAATATCTTAAAAAACATTAAAAACAAACAGATTTAATTGCAGATAATCAACATCAATACATAATCATTCATGTAAATGAATTGCCAATTCCTCACTCATATTTAATCCTTTGGGGACCAATCATTCTAGATCTATAATATAGCGGGATTCCAGTTTTCTCAAAGATAATTCACGGTTTCCTCCTCTAATACCGAGATCTACACAGTCAATCACGACCATCTGGACCAAAGTATTATCCTGCATGTGTTTCTCATGGAATCGCCTGTAGATGTTCCAGTACCCGTTTTTTAGCCTCATGTTTGGAACTCCCAATATACCACTTATTGCAGGGACAGATCAAAACATACACACTGTATGGTGTGTTACATGTCAATTTCTTTCTAATGACAAACTCCCTCGAAGAATTAGGTACCTTAAGTGTCTTACAGTCCCTACTGTTTCTGCATGCCTTACTATTATGACAACACCTGAACCCAGGTGTGTCAGTGTTTCTGCATCCCCCCTCAGTAGTCACATGATTGTGACTTAATTCATCCCGCAAAATATACGTTTGCAGGGAGGAAATGTTTATTCGCTCCTTGTGTATTTACTGCTAATAGAGTAGGCCGAGAACCATACAGACGCCATTTTCTGAACCGATGCTCGAACATGGGCTGTGATCACGTGTTAATCTCCGGCAGTTGTCAAGCCCCAGTTCATCTGAATTACTGGGAGCAGCTGAACGTAGGCTGTCTACTCAACTGTCCTGAGACTCAAGGTTGCATCTGGATTTGGGTGCGATAAGCACATTCCTGGAGGTGCCGTGCCTACACTCCCGGGCACCAAGATGAAAGGGAGTCACCCCTCCTGACCTTCCCAGTAATAAATAGCTATTGGTAGGTATAGCCCTTTATCTTATTTTTATGGTTCTTCAACAGGGTATCCTTTTGATACCCTTGCACCCTTGAAATTGCATTCACAATTTGTGAGTGCATAATGGGTACACATAAATTGCGAATATTTTCCTATTCATTCATATGGACCTCTAGGCCCATAGGAATTAATGGGAAGGTATTCCTTAATTGCGAATATCTTCAATATTTATGATCACTACTATTTGTTGGAGCATCTACTTATGATGTGAGAAATGTTTATGTCTATGTCGAATTAACTTCAATTGTAAATATAATCTTAATATGTTTATTATCTAGTCAAGAGAGCTCAGGCTTATGGGTTCCTCCAAGGGAACCCCTATTATTGTTGTATATAGGTTACCCAAGTTTTCATTAATAATGAATAGATGCTTAGGGTCTGATTACTATCTTGAGTGGACTTGAGTCCGCCCGACAACGCTACAGATTAGAAACTGCCTGACCATAGGTCATAGGTTGGCGGTTCCGACCGCACAATTTGAATGCCACCGCCCTACGGGCAGTAGAAAACATACTTTTTTCAATGCCAGCTTGTGTGGCAGGCAGAAAAGGCCCGCAGCACAAGCTACCATTAAAATATTGACATTTTTTATGAAATCCCTGCAACGTGTGGCAGGCATCATGTTGTGCCTGCCACACAGAGCAGGGATGCTTAGGGGGTAACATAAGTGCCCCCCAGGCCCCATAGCGGAGGACCAGGGGGAGGGGGCCCTGCTAGGGGACCTCAAAGTCACTTTCTGACAGCTTTTCCATGTCAGAAAGGCCAACATGGAAAGAATGTCAGCAAGTGACATCATAATCCCAACGGCAGAGCTGAGACTGGCTTTGCTGTCATTATGGGATTATGTGTGTTTTTGATGCTCCGACGGGAGGGCAGCAGACTGTCCTTCGTCTCGATGCCTCTAGCCGTCGCATCGTAATGTGGTAGGAGGCAGATGTCGGGTGGACCACAAGCGCCGGTTGGTCGGTTGTGGCCTGCCCGATATCGTAATTGGCTCTATGTGATTGTTACACAAGCTATGACCAAAGTACTGCTGGAGGGTAAAACTATACTTGAGAAACCATCAGGGCCTCATTTTCTTATTTTTGCCGTAGGGCAGCTCCGCAAGCCTTCATGCTGCGCTACCTACATCAAAAGAAAAGGGCAGGAATGTGCTGTATCTAGGACATATGGCACATTCGTGTCCTGTTTCACTGTGCTGGTCCACAAATGACTGCCTAGCACCAATGCAGGCACTCTTGTCGTGTATGGAAATCACGTTGTTTTGTGCAGGAAGGGACACCTTCCTTCACAAAAACAACTGGTACATCACCCCTGGGAGGTGTATGCTTTTGAAAAATTCCTAGGATTATTGCTTGTTGTAAAACTGGGTATGACTGAAATGCAATGGGTGTTACGAGGGAACACGCACTGTAACGCTCATGGCACTCAGTGTGAAGCAATGCACAGCTTGCTCTGTGTTGCATCACGCCATATTTACGAGCAGGGCCGTAGCCACGAGGGAAGAGCAGGGCCAGGCCAGCCCATATTTCAGTGTGACCCCCAAATCTGAGGTCTCGATATCAACAGGACTTTTAAACTTTGCTCAATATTCTTTTTTCCTTTTTTTTGCGATCCTTCTTTATGAAATGAGTGTTGCACCATGGAGCATTTGAGTTGACCTGCATTTGGCTCGACCTGTATAGAAATACTGTGACGCCACACCTCCATTCAGGGAGTAGTGTGCAGTTGCAGGAGAGCTGGATAGTGCCACTACGGCTTGGAGCATCTAGGTCTGGTTTTTATTCAATTCTGAATAATGTTGGTTGTGCCCAACTCAGTTCAGATGAAACTTCAACTGCATCAAAACTGCTAAGTTGATCTTCAGCTAAAGCAATCGCCTGGCCCAGTGATGCTAGTTTATTATCACGCACCCTTGTCTTTTGCCTCACTCTACCAGCCAATAATTAATTTCTTTGAGCCAGACATGACTGAGTCCTTTCTGCAAGCCCAGGTTGGCAGGAAGAAAGCATGGCAGAGGCAAGTAGGACGATTGAGTAATATAGTTATAGAATCCGGTAAATTGGCATTGTATAATTAAACTGGAGCAGCTTGAGATAGCATCTCTTCAGGTACATATTTGATGGCTTTGCAGCTACAGAGAAACGTCAAGTTTTTCTAAAAATTAGGCCAAATTGCTTTGATGAAATAACAGTATTTTATTGTTAAACATGTTAATGATGTTGATTAGTGCTTAACTGGGATGAAAAGGGGTTAGGGATGTCTAAAATAAATGTGGCCAAAGACATTTAATTAACACTCCTTTCCAAGAGGAGTGCCCTATTCAATTAAGGTTATGACATAAAACATGTGACCTAATTGCCTGTGCTTCACACATCTTACAACCTAACAAATATATAGGTGCCTCTTTGTGAATTTTTTGTTGTTGTATCCATACATGTATATCATTCATTCATAAATCTTTATTTCAGCAGTTTTAGCCATAAAAGAAGATCAAAACATGATTAAAATACAATGCACACGGATGACACATGAATTCATTTGACATACAAAAAAATAATACCAGTGCTAAAGAGTAGATTTTTGATAAAGACCATAAATATTATAGAATAAAAATATAAAACTAACAGTATGTCCCTTAGTTCATTTGAAGCCTACGATTAGCTACTATACACAATTTTATGCAGTAGTAATTAAAAGCCTTCGCTTATGCCACATAGCTGCGAGAAATTGTGATACGGCAAACACAATGGTTCTGGATAATTCTGTCTTAAGTGTTCTAAAAGCTTGCATACAATGTGAGAAACACAAGTTCTTACACAAGGGTATGAGCCAATACCTCCTGGACTTACAATATGCTGGACAAAAGAAGAGAGCATGTAGATCGTTTTCTAAGTCACAGTTACAACCAGGGCAGTTTTTTGGGGAGGATGGGGACCATCTACTAGTAAAGGCTCTAATCGGTAGAGTACCATATCTCCATTGTAGATACAGTTTCCAAGCTAGAATAGGGTAGATGTCATCCATGACACACTTAAAATGATAAAAGTCTTTGACCCTTAAAAAGGAATCTGTTAGGGTGCCAACTTGGGGATTATGAAGAACAGCAGTGAGTTTGCTGTCGTGGAACAGTCTCGATAAGTGCTTGCGAGAGACCGCGTTGCAGCTAGACTCGGGATCAGACCACAATGCAGGTACTCCCAACCTCCCACATTCATTCTTAATATACATAAGCCACGGAATCTTCCCTGCATTAGGTAGACTTAGTATTTCTTTGAGTTCCAGCCTATAACTTAGCAGCTCGGGTGTTGTCCAGAGCCTGCGCCAGAACCTTAGGGGTTTAAGACCTAATTTCTCATCTATCGGTCTAAGACCCAAGTCAAACCTTAGGGGTAGGAGGGGAGAACTAGGTTGTAGGGTCAGCAATTGCCTTAAAAATGTATTTTCAGTTTTGCTGATCTCAGTCCTACATGAGTAACCCCAGAGTTCACCACCATACATGACTGCCCCCCTTGCTTGCATTTAATAGATCTCCAAGGGTGGACCAATAGGTTTAATGGTCGACGCATTGGAGAGCTTGAGGATACCCCCTGCAAGTTGGGCCAGTTTCAGTTGGGACTTAATTTGCTGGGAGGCCCACGTCATGCTCTCATTTATGGTTACACCCAGATATTAAAAAATCTGAACCCTTTCCAGTCTAGTTGTGCCTATGCTGGGATTCGGACGAGTGGTGGCGGGGGGGGGGGGTTGAAGATCATGAATTTGGTTTTGAGAGCATTTATCTCCAAGCCTGACTGCCACAGAATGCATCAAATCCGTCCAATACTCGCTGTATCCCCATTGGAGATTTGTACTGCAGGAGGGTGTCATCTACGAACATAATCGCAGGCACACTACTACCTGCCAGCTTTGGGGCATCAATGTTCAGCACGTCGTTCAGATGGGCGGATTACCCCGTTGACATAGAGGCAGAACAGGCTAGGTGCCAAGACGCACCCCTGCCTTACCCCCCTCTCAACAGGGAATCTAGATTATAGAGCTCCATTCTTCCTGCACCTGACCCGTGCGAAATTCGCCTCATGAAGCCTCATCAGCATGTTCAAAAGTTGAGGTGGTATACCCAGCTCAAGTAACACGGACCATTATTTTCCCCATGGGACCAAATCAAAGGCAGCGCGTAGGTCCACAAACACCATGTAGAGGCTGCCACCCTCTATACTGACAGTTTTCCAAAATAATAAAGTCAGATGAAAAATTTGGTCCATGGTAGATGTGTTTTCCTGAACCCTGCCTGATATGCACTAAGAATTGAATGGTCCTCTATCTAGTCCTGTAGGCGACCTAAAATCAGCCTCGCAAAGATCTTTTGCGGCACATCAATAAGGCTAATAGGCCTGTAGTTGGCTGGAAGCAGAGGAGAACCCTTCTTGAATATAGGGACTATCTCTGCGCCCAGCCAACAACAGGGTACCGCCATTCCTCTCAGGACTGCATTAAACATGATCTGTAAATAAGGACCCCATATCTTTGGTTCATATTTGAAGAGGTCTCCCGGGAGTTTATTCAAACCCGAGGCTTTGCCAACCATAAGTTTAGCTATCGCATTGCAGACCTCCTCCGTTGTAAAGTCGACCACCTCAAGCTGTGGGGTAGGTGGTAACAACGTCAGTTCTGTGTAGCCGACTACCATACCATCGTCCATTGAGTACAAGGCACGGAAATGCTCTTCCCACACTTCGGCTGCTATGTTTGGTTCAATGGCAGATACCGGCTCACCGGAACCTGTATTGACAATAGACCAGAATTTACGAGAGTCTCTAGCATCTATGGCGGCAGTTAGGTTGATCCACTTATCATGGTCCCACTCAGCCTTCGCACACCTAATCAGCCGTTTGTATTCTGCTCTCCTGGCTTGGATTTGTAGTTTGTTATTGCTCTGCTTCAAGGCCAATACTAGCTCTGTTTTAGCCTTTCTACAGGCTGTGTTGTACCATGAGCTTGTGTGACCCCTTTTATTCCGTTTGGTCACCCTGGGGTTAAATACCTCAGCTAAGGTGCTTGCTAAATCAGTATAAAGTGCCAGAAGTTTAATATGAAGGTCTGGGGGAGAAGGTTGTGTGGTTAAGGCACAAACCACTTCAAATGCTGGCACTATCCATGAATATAGTTTGCAAACATCTTCTGGGTGTGCTACTAGTTTATCCCACCTGACTCTGCGTCTATCATTAGATAGATTGATCCTAGTGTCAGGGTCAGCAGAGCCATTCATATTATCTTTGGTAGTTCCGGGGGCGGTGAGTTCCAGAATTAACGCGTTGTGGTCGCTCTCAACTCTTATGGAAACCCTAAAATCATTAACCCTGGGCCATAACCTAGTTTCAACTAGTATGTAATCGAGCCGTGACTCTTGTCCAGGCTTATTAAATGTGCACTTTGATGGCATGTCCGAGGGCATGCGCGCATTGCAAGCCCTAATTGAGTGATTGAGAGTTAGTGCCGTGATCTGAATGGCTAGGGGTGACCATGACCTTGGTGAGGGCGCGACGTGAGAGGGCGGGAAGAGGCACACAGCAGCGGGGAAACACAGGCTGCTGGTCCTCGCAGTCCCGTCCGTATACAAACTGCCCCAAAGTCCAAATGTCAGCAAGAAGCCACTACGAGCGGCACACCAAAAGGGCATATGCCTAAAACAATCAATCAATCAGTTTTCCCTGTGTCTGTTAGGAGTCTCGAATAAATTTCCAGCCTCAAATATGCTGTTGTGAACTTGAAGAACTGATAATGTGAGACTAAATTATTGATTACCAAGGGTAGTTGTCTCCAGAGTATCTCAATGACTCCTTTTCTCCCCTTTACTTTCCTCTGTAGGCTCTCAATTTCAATTTTCGTCTTTATTCGATCATAATCAATCATAAAAAACACATATAAACAATAAAATCTAATATAAAAGACATAAAATCTCATACAAGAGTATTTTTAAAAGAACATATCATTTTAAAATACCAAAACTGTTTAAAACAATGATTATGTGTAAAAAGGAAAATTCATAATCAAAGGGTGTTAGAGCAGAATTATACAGGGCGTAATTATAGTCACCAATGTTTAAATAAATATTTTGGGGAAGACTTGGGAACACCCACATATAGGCAAACAGGTTACATACTGCCTCGCAAAGTCTTTCTTCTAAGGACCCAAGTCCAGCTCAGGAACTTAGCCATGGCAATAACTATGACTTCAGTAGTTCCGTTTTTTAGAATACGCAGGGCTATTTGGCAAGATCTTGTACCAAGCATTCTACAAACCAGCTTGAGCCATTTCTGTCGAGGGCCCTTGTAAGCAGGGCACACAAACAGGACATGCATTAAAGTCTCATCCTCGGTTAAACAAGTATCATTTTATATCCCGGTAATCCCCCCACTTATTAGTGAAGGATTTTAGGGGGAGTGTTCCCACTCTAAATTGGTGATAGAGTTTTCTATCACCAGGACATGTGATAATGTCCCAATAGGACTAAAACGTGTGCTCACACTTAAAATTTCATAAAGAGGCATGTTAGGGGACCACTAACAACTAAGGACAGAGACTTAACATAAACCTTGTCCCTATATAAGGCTTTCAAGTCTTTTTTGGACGGAAATGAATTCCCTTCCGGGTCCTCCCACAGGTGAATAAGGCCTATATCTAATAGCAATGCCTTAATCTTTATTAACCATGAGATTTTATTTGACTTGTCCACTACTCTAATAAACTTAATGGCTCTTGCGTAGGATTGTCCAAAGTCTTCGCCAATAGGCAAGTGGTCTAAAACCTGCAGCTTACTCAAAGGGAATACATCCTAAGTCTAAAAGTAGGGGCCTAGGAGGCGAAGATTGAGGAAGGCCGTTCAATGCCCTCAGAAACTTAATCTGGGCTAGGACTAGTGGAGCTTAATTTTGGAACCCCAGAGTTCCGCCCCATATATTATTGAAGCTCTAACCTTCCCTTGGTAAATGGATAGAGCAGGTCCCACTGGTTTGCTTTGAGACAACCGGAATTTTTTTAAAAGGGCCCCTGCTTGTTGATTATGCTTTAAGACTAATAGATATTACTGTGGGATGTATGGAGGGAGTCTGAACCACTGAGTTCTGCCGGTGAGGAAGGAGCGGATTCAGTCGAGGGCATTGCCGCGGATGCCGGTGTCATGGAGTCTGGTGTCTAGGGTGCAGTCAAACACTCACACCCAGTCAACAGCTAAAGAACGGTGATGGATTAAACCCAGATCTGTTGACTGGGTGTGAGTGTTTGATTGGTTCAGATGCTCCGTCCATCACCACCCCTAGGAATCAATGGCAATTACCGGATAGGTAAATACTGATTCGGTAATTACCGAATCATACTGATTCGATAAAAATTACCGAATTATTTTCTACATCTCATTTACCGAATCTAGAATACTGAATCGGTAAACTTCGGTATTCTAGAGTCGGTAAATAAGATTTACCTACATCGGGCCCCATTGTCATCCTGGAAGAATCAGACATCGAATAAAGAATGTCGTTTATGCAAATATAAGGAAGAAACTCTTGCACACATATTCTGAGTTTTCATGAGTCACCTAACAGAAAGAAAGATAATGCTGAAAAGAACCCTCAGAGAACAAGAAATATGAACATGCAGGCAAGTTGTAACCCATTGGCTCGTTGGCTACTCTATACCTCTTATATGCCAGGGAGTAACATTTATAAAATTAAACATGAAAGCAAGAGAACAATCAATTTAGAGCACTAGCATCTTGATAAAGAACTTTAACTGGGAAGTATATTGAATCTGCACCTTAACAAAGGATTTACGTAATGTACAAGGGAAGAACAATATTTTCACTGAGCTGAAGAACTGAAGGTCAAATCTAGAGAAATCTGTGTTAAAAGAGTGATTAAAACAAAAGAACAAGGACAATGCACTTAAAAATCCGGGACAACGAGAAAGAAGACACTTGATTACAAATGTACCTCAGACCAATAGCACTTTAAACACTAGCTCTTGCACATTGAATAACGGAATCGTCTAAAACCCTGAGTTTCTCAAGTTGAGGTCACATAAGAACTAAATTAATTAAATTCTTACATTCATTTTTTATTTGGAGTTATATGACCGTTTTTAAAAGATCTTTCAGAAATATAAGTTTATAATCAAATGTTATAATCAAATTTTATGAAATGTAATGAATGAATGATTGTGCAATGGTTTTTATTGACCAAAAACATGAATAAATAAATAAATAATAATAATACAAAATTATAATAATAATTTGGCATGATGTATTGCAGGGTGTGAGAAAAACCAAAGGTGGTGATGGACAGAGCGTTGACAATACAAACACTCACCCCCAGTCAACTGATCTGGGTTTAATCCATCACCGTTCTTTAGCTCACTCCGCCACCCCAGTTCAGACATGGCCATATGCAAATCAGTCTGACCCTGTGCCTCATGGGAACAGTCCAGCCCGAACTGCCAAGCCATGTCTTCCCTGGACCGGAATCAAGCTTCCCAGGACCGGTTTCTGGCATTACAGCCGTCTTCAGCCGGGCTTGCTTGACTCCAGTGGCAAAGTGAGCAAGGGACTCACGTCTGAGCATACCCTGCCAACTTAGGGCGAACAAAGAAAAACCAAAGGTGGTGATGGACGGAGCGTTGACAATACAAACACTCACCCCCAGTCAACTGATCTGGGTTTAATCCATCACCGTTCTTTAGCTCACTCCGCCACCCCAGTTCAGACATGGCCATATGCAAATCAGTCTGACCCTGTGCCTCATGGGAACAGTCCAGCCCGAACTGCCAAGTCATGTCTTCCCTGGACCGGAATCAAGCTTCCCAGGACCGGTTTCTGGCATTACAGCCGTCTTCAGCCGGGCTTGCTTGACTCCAGTGGCAAAGTGAGCAAGGGACTCACGTCTGAGCATACCCTGCCAACTTAGGGCGAACAAAGAAAAACCAAAGGTGGTGATGGACGGAGCGTTGACAATACAAACACTCACCCCCAGTCAACTGATCTGGGTTTAATCCATCACCGTTCTTTAGCTCACTCCGCCACCCCAGTTCAGACATGGCCATATGCAAATCAGTCTGACCCTGTGCCTCATGGGAACAGTCCAGCCCGAACTGCCAAGCCATGTCTTCCCTGGACCGGAATCAAGCTTCCCAGGACCGGTTCCTGGCATTACAGCCGTCTTCAGCCGGGCTTGCTTGACTCCAGTGGCAAAGTGAGCAAGGGACTCACGTCTGGGCATACCCTGCCAACTTTGCAGGGTGTGGACTGATGCCACGGAGGAGATATCGTGGCATCGATGACCTGAGATTTGTTGGACTTTGATTCACTGTGACATACTTAGACGCCGTCGAGCCTCCGGGATGTCGGCAAACAGGCTGTGTAAGAACCTGCTAGTATGTTCGGATGTATTAGTTCAATACCTGCTGCCGGCCCTCTGGGTTGTAGGCTGTACACCTTGTATCATATTTGGCGACGAAATAAAGGTTTTGAAAGTAAAAAAAAAATAATAATAATAATTTGGCATGATGAGAACACACACCTATTTTAACTTACTTCACTTGTGGCAATTGTAATAAGTCAGTGTCCTGTGGTGATTGGTCTGAATAGCGCTTTGTAGAGCCTCACTCTTGTCTCAACATTCTCCTTCTCACAGCATAGCATTCTGCTGATGACAAGACAAGGTACACAAAGGGTTATTCAAATCAATCACCACACATCTCCCCTTTTCACACAATTTTACAAAAAAACAATAAATTGAACACAAGATAAAGAACTAATTAGACATGCCGGAAATAACTGTCATGCATAAAAACACTGCAACTTTACAACTTTCCGTTAGTTCTAGCATGGAAGAGAACTGGCAAGCTTTTTGTTTCGCTTAGGAAACTAAATGAAGCTTTGTGGACTGACTCTTTCCCTTATTCCAGAAAAGAAGATTTTTTGGCTCAAGTGGGTAAATCCAAGCGATATACAAAGCTAGACCTAAGATCCACTTATCATCAAATCCTATTACATCCTTATTCTAGGCACTAAACAGCATTCACCACATCCACTTTTCACTACCAATTTTGTCACCTACCTTTTGGATTGGCACCTGCTGCATCAGCATTTCATTGAGTCATCACAAATATCCTGAAAGGATTTTGTAACACTGTAGCATTCAAGGATGACATTCTTATTTATGGCAGGAATTTTGCTGAGCACAACAGTATTGTGAAGTGAGTGTTGAAGCTACTGCAAGAACATAGTATAAATCTGCACAGTGACAAGTATATTTTGAAATCCTCTGAAGCTGAGAACCTTGGGCATGTGTTGACTTTAGAAGGTATCAAGCTTAGACCATGTTTAGTGCACAGCATCCTCAATGCTCCCTGACCCAAGGATATAGACCAGCTTAAGTTGTTTCTTGGAATGGAGTTTTATTCAAAATTTCTCCAAGGGATCGGTACCATGATTTGATGTTTTAAACCTTTATTAAGGAAAGTCTCAAATGTTCTATGGAGTTAAGAATGTGAGGCAATTTTCCTCAAAATTACGTAACTACCATCAGAAGCCCCACTCCTACAGAAGACAGAGTTTGTGACATAACTGTAGATGCTAAGCTTACGGTCTTGGTACAGAACTTTCACAATTTGACAACCAAAAGCAGAAGACAATTCGGTCTGCCTCCAGTATGCTTCATCCAGTTGAATACAGATACTCTGTGATTGAAAAAGAAATGCTGGCTTGTGTATGGAGAGTGGAGAAATGGCACCCATAAATCTGGGACTATCCTTTTGTAATTAAATTAGAGGCCAGTCATAGACATTCTTTCCAGTGAAAAGATTAAAAAACTACAGCAAGGCTAGCTGGATTTGCTACAAAGCTTTTGGGGTATAACTTTGGTATAGAATACATTCCTGGATCCTGCAATATAAAAGCTGATCATTTATCGCAGTTTCCCATTTAATGTGATGACAACTGTGATTCTGTTGACGTTGAAGAGTATATTGTTGCCAACTGTGGGATTGACACAGTTGTGTGTGAGTGTGAATTAATGTGGAAAGCTCAATTGACTCAGGATAGCTCCATTCAAAGGGCAATTGATCTCATAATCAAGGGATGGCCAAAAGAAAAAACCTTGAACCTGTTCTCCAGCCCTTTTGCAAAATTACCGGAGAACTGTCAGAAGTTTACTGTTTTTTTCCTGGTGAGAAGCTGACCCTTCCCACTAAATTGAGACACATAATTATCAGTTCGTACTGGTCACCGTGGGTGCATTCTAACAAAAAAAAGCATTAGAGAGGAGTATTGGCTTTCCAGCAAGGATTCGGAAATGCAAAAGAACACAGAGGCACGCAGGCACTGCGCCATGAGCGGTAAACACTTACAAACATTTCCATCACCAAACTGCCCAGCACCTGCACCAGGAAAAGCTTGCAAAAAGTTGGATTCACTTTGCTTGGACCACTTACCATTTTACTGGTCCAGTACAGGTACATCTAAGTTCCTGTTGATCACTTATCCTATTAGGTTGAAATAAAATCTATTCACAAATCCATAGCTGACACTGTTTATGCTTTTGTTTAAGATATTTTTGCTAAGAGATTTTACTTACTGACAATGGTGTTCAGTTCATTTCACAAATCTTATGTTATCTGCAGTTTAACACTTCAGAACACCATTATATAGACTGCAAAGCAAAGGGTTAGTCGAACACTTCAACAAAGTGCTGGTTGAGTGCTTGTGGAGGCCTTTCTGGTCTTGAAAGGATGTTTGTGATGGTGTAAGATGCAAGTTGTGTTCCTACTGCACAACTCTTCATATATCACCTGGGTTATCTCCTTTTGCGATAATGTGAGGAAGGAAAGATTGCTCTGAACCCCGTCCTAATTGGAAGGTGAAAGTATGTTGGTAAGCTCATGTACTTCTTTTCAGAAATGTGGACGTCTGCAAACTTATTTCAGATTTGCATCTATCCAAACATGACAGGTGGAGAGATTATAAATGTATTGGCTACCATCCAAATGGGCATGATTAGGTCAGAGTTATTGAGGAAGACTCTTTCAAAATTCTGTGAGCCAGTAAACATTCTTGGTTTAAGTGGGAATGCAGTGAAGGAGAAAAGAGGGCAATGGTAGCATGTTGGGAGGCATGCTAGGGTTAGACCTGAAAATTCAGTTACAGCTAATTCTGATAACTTTCTTTATCTTCCAATTTTTGAGGATGAACATAGCGAGTCTCTTTGTCATGGTACAAGAGTAAAGAAGTGTCCTTGCAAATTGTTGGACTGATGTGTGTTTCCAGTCCAGCAGTTTCAATACGCATATCTGTTATTTCGTAAATGCTTACTTGTGTTTTTAGATATATGTTCATGGTATTTTAGTTGTAGAGTTGCAGTTTGTATATAGCATGACAGTTGTAATTTCTTGCAATGCCTAATTAGTTCTTTATCTTGTGTTCCATGTATTGTTGTTGTACATTTGTGTGAAAAGGGGAGATGTATGGTGATTGGTCTGAATATCCCTTTGTGGAACCTCACCTTGTCATCAGCAGAATGCTATGCTGGGACAAGAAGAATGTAGAGACAAGAGTGAGGGAGCAGTGAGGGGTGGATAATTACAGCTGTCATCATGTAATGCATTTAATAAAGGAATTACTGTCTGTTTAAAACCCCTGTCTGCAGTTTTTTTCTTGCAAACAGCAACTAGATCACTTTATGTTCATGAGAACTCCCAGTTCTCTTGCATGTCATTTGAAGTGATCCAGTTCCTGAAGCCAGATGGTCGTATGGTGGTCATTTTCTAATTTCCCACAGGTATTGATGAGTGAAATTTCACGGTGTTGTTCAATATTCTTTATTCGCGGCTTGGAGGCAATTGTGTAGGACAGAGGAAAATAGGTAGGGTTTTTGAGCGTCAGAATGCTGCAGGTGTTATCTCCAAGTTTGATATGGGTCTGATTGAAGGATCAAATGAGTTTCAGTAGTAGGCTGGGGTGTCGAGAGCTCAAGAAATATTGTGGGTATCTCTAGGCAGTGCAGAAAGGAGTTGAAGAATACAGTGGGCATGAGATGATGCTTCACCTATTGGAGAGGTAAGATGAGAACCATTCTAGGAAAGTTGTATGAAAACCAAAATCTTCTGTCCTCAAAACCCATGCCAAGAATAGCCTGTTGCAGATTGGTTGCTAGTGATCGGCTTGATGTAGGCAGTCATTAAGTCATTATGACTGATGCCTGCTGTTTGTACCTACATTAGCACGTGACACAAATGTCTACAGATTCATAGGGCAAAAATGTTAAATGTGTAACTGAATGATCAAGTTAGCTCAATCTAGACTTAATACAATGTGGTCTTTTTGACAGTGAATGTATGTAGTACTCATTCCAGTATGTCTGTCTGAAGGGAGTGTTCCTTCTATTTAGTAAATAACCTTTTTTATGCTATTATTTCAAATACATTTTTCCTACAAGTGAATATGCATATACAATGTATATATATTGGAGTACAGATTCAGATATATTGACAGTATGCCAGCATATTCCTGTATGAATGGTGTGTGTGTGGGTGTATGTTGATAGGTGAGTGTGTGTGTGTATGGGTGTGTTGGTGAGTGAATGGATGTCTCAGTGGTACATGTGTGAGTAACTGCATATGTGAAAGGCAGTATATGTGAGTGTTGGAGTGTATAAATCACTATATGTGAGAGTGAGTGATTGGGTGAGTGGATATATGGATCAGTGTATGCTGGTATTAGTTATTGTATAAGAGTGTAAGTATGTGTTAGTATATGTTTGAATAACGGAAGTGGTGTGTGTATAACTGTATAGGCGAGTAAATGGTAGGGCTGGGCGTAGTTTGCGAAGTAGCACTTTGCGAAGCTACGCAAAGTGCACTTCGCACTACGCGAGCTATGCGTAGCACTACGCGAACTGCGTAGTAGCATGTTCGCACTGTGCAAGAAGTCATTTTCAATGATTGCACAGTGCAGACAAGCATCCGGCACTGTGCAGTCCTTTAAAACGGCATCTTGCACAGTGCGAGCTGTAGCTTTCGGCCGCTCGATTTTTACTCGAGCAGCAGCTTTCTCAATGCAGACTGGTAGTTTCTCATTGCATGCGGTCGCGAGCAAACGTGGCCACTCGCAATGAGAAACCTGACCTCCCCGCATTGAGAATCTCCCCAAGAGGTTTATATCCCCGCTCGCTATCAGCAACTTGATGTTGCTGATCGCGAACGAGGAAAAAGTCTCGCCGGGATGTCATTTTGCTTGCTCGCGGTCACCAACTTGACTTTGAGGACCGCAAGCAAGCAAAAAATGACGACTGCACTATGCTACGCTACACATGTTTGCACTGTGCTACGTGTAGTTCGCGTAGTGCGAAGTAGACCAAACTTCACAAACCATGCGAGCGTAGCGTAGTGCTTTGCCCAGGCCTAGTAAATGGGAGTGTGATTGATTCTTTGCATGACTGACTAGGTATGTGAATAAGTCTATGGATGAGTGGCGGTGTGTGAGTGTCTGTATAGATATGTGAGTGCATTTATTAATGCCGTATTGATGGTTGACTGCATGTATGAGTGACTGTATGGGTGAATGAGTGGATGTGTGTGTGGACCTAGGAATTAGTGAGTGGGTATGTACTAACTGGTATTGCTGTGTCTATGGTTTCGAAAATGTATTTTAGAGTGGGTGTATCAAAGGTTACATTAGGGTATGAGGAGGTGCATCAGATTATCACATGGATAATGTCATCAGCGATGTCATCAATGATGTCACTGGCCATGTCATGAATGATGTAATATGTGACGTTATCAGCAGTGCATTACGGGGGCGAAAGTTATAGTTAGCTGAACTAACTATAACATCCAAATTTCTCTGGTTTTGTACAAGTGAAATGTCCAACTAACTATAACGTCCCTGAAACCTGTGGTTTTTTCAGTGAATTTCAAAGGTTTTTTAAATGCTAATTTCTAACTATAATGTCCCTGAAACCTATGTTTTTTTCAGTGAATTTCAAAGGGTTTTTAAATGCTGATTTCTAACTATACCTACAAAGGTAGGATATGTGAATAAAGAGAAAGAAAAGCGCAGAAAGAAGCAAGACAAATGCAGAAAGAGGCAACAGATTGTAGCAGTGCATGTGTTAGTGCCTGGGTCATTGCATAAGTACATCGATCCTGACTGGATGAAGAGAGTGCTACAAGGAGAGTGCATGGTGAATTTATAAGTGCTTGGGTTTTGGTAGAGTGATCGGATAAGTACATGGTGGTGAATGGGTGATTGGAGGAGTGCATGGGAAGTGACAAGGAGATGGCTGGAGTGCATGAGTAGTGCTCAGGGGATTGTAGCAGTGCATACCTTATTCTAAACAAAAGAAACAAGTGTCTTGGTGGAGCTGGTGGATAACTGCTTGGACGTCCTTCCCTTCTTGGCTCTTCTCCTTAAATCTGCCTCCTGGTCTTCTTGCCATGGGGATTCAGGACACCGGTGACCCAAAATAAAGGAAAACAACAGAGAGGGCTCAGGCTACTGCCAGGTTATATAAACTAATCAAGGGGAGGGAAAAGAGCTCCATCACCAATATCTTAGCGTTGTGAGTGACTAGAGCAGGAATAGTTGTACTCACTCCCTAGTGCCCTTCAGTCATGCCCACATCCCCTTTACTGACAATGTGTGTGTAGAGGGTACTTACCTGGCTCCACGACCCTCTTGGGCAGTGGTGAGGGTCTCCATGGGAAGCCTCGATCTCTTGCACAGTTCTCAGAGAGCAGTTTTGGCTTTCCGCATTTCCTCCCATGACGACGACGTCATCTGGTGTTTCCGTCCGGTCGTCGGTCCACACGCCATTCTCCTGCGCCTGGATACTGCCGGTCTCTCTCCATTTCTCCTGGTCTCCGCTTTCTGTCTCTCTCTCCGTGCTGTTACTCTCTCGGTTTGTCTACTCTCCTGGCGTTCTCCACCATTCCACTTCATAGGGTACGTCTTCCTGACGCACCACGTTGTCTAGGGCGCGTCCCTTACTTCCTGAAAAATCAAGTATGGCGGCATGTTGGGTTTGTCACCACCGCCCGAAGTTGTGCTTGCAGCATCATCACACGGTGACAGGGAATTGGCTGGACTGAATGGGTAGTGCTCAGGGGATTGTAGCAGTGCATTTGCTAGTACATGAGTTCATGGGTAGTGACTGGATGATTAGAGTACTGCAATGACAGTGCATTGTGATTTTATAACTGCTTGGGTTTGGGCGGAGTGATTGGATAAGTACATGATGCTGGATGGGTGATTGGAGGAGTGCATGGGTAGTGAAAGAGGAATTTGTGGAGTTCATGGGTACTAGCTGGGTAATTGGAGGAGTGAATCAGTAGGGTGTAGGTGGGTATAGGTCTGCATGGGTAGTGCACAGGGGATTGTAGCAGTGCATGTGTTAGTGCCTGGGTCATTGCATGAGTATACGAGTACTGACTAGATGATTAGAGTACTGCAAGGAGAGAGCATGGTGAATTTATAAGTGCTTGGATTTTGGCAGAGTGATCGGATAAGTACATTGTGGTGAATAGGTGATTGGAGAAGTGCATAGGCAGTGACAGGGAAATGGCTGGACTGCATGGATAGTGCTCAGGGGATTGTAGAAGTGCATGTGTTAGTGCCTGGGTCATTCCATGAGTACATAGGTACTGACTGGAAGATTAGAGTACTGCAAGGAGAGTGCATGGTGAATTTATAAGTGATTGGGTTTTGGTGGAGCTATTGGATAAGTACATGGTGCTTGCTGGGTGATTGAAGGAGTGCATGGGAACTGATAGGGCGATGGCTGGACTGCATGGTTGGTGCACAGGAGATTGTAGCAGTGCGTGAGTTAGTGCCTGGGTTATTCCATGAGTACATGAGTAGTGACTGGACGATTAGAGTGCTACAAGGATAGTGCATGGTGATTTTACAAGTACTTGGGTGTTGGCAGAGTGATTGGATAAGTATATGATGCTGAATGGGTGGTTGGAGGAGTGCATTGGTAGTGACAGGGGGATTTGTTGAAGTGCATGGGTACTACCTGGGTAATTGCAGGAGTAAATCAGTACTGTGTAGGTGTTTAGAGGTCTGCATGGGAAGTGCACAGGGGATTGTAGCAGTGCATGTGTTAGTGCCTGGGTCATTGCATATGTGCATGGGTACTGATTGGATGAAGAAAGTACTGCAAGAAGAGTGCATGGTGACTTTATAAGAGCTTGGTTTTTGGGGGAGTCATTGGATAAGTACATGGTGCTGGCTTGGTGATTGGAAGACTGCATGGGCAGTGCACAGGTGATTGTACCACTGCATGTGTTAGCTCCTGGGTCATTGCATGAGTACATGGGTAGTGATTGGATGACTAGAGTACTGCAAGGAGAGTGCATGGTGAATTTATAAGTGCTTGTCTTTTGTCAGAGTAATTCCAATCCAAACATGCTTTATATGACATGTAGTCACAAAAGCGCATTACAAAAGACATTTAAATATACATACTTAAAAATGTTGTAACAAAGTTATAAAATTGTCATGCTTGTGGAAAAATGAGTTAAAACCTCTGAATAAAAATATTAACAATACCATTTTCCGTAGATATTCAGGGTTCAAGATTAATTAGAGTAAGCCCCACCTCTACCGTCTTTATGGGTTACTGCCAATTCTCCCTGTGACTGTCCAATACAGGTTACTACCTCAGGGTTCAAATACCTAGGAGTTTTCATCTTCTTGGACCCTACCCTCCGATACAATAATAACCTCCTCCCTCCTCTGCTGCGACTAAAACGTGATATAGTGAGTTGGAGAACTCTCCCATTGTCACTCCTGGGAAGGGCGGCCCTATTTAAAATTATGTCACTCCCCCGATTCCTCTCTGCCCTACAAAATTCACGAGATGTCGTCCCGGCCACTTACTTCAAGGAAATTGAATGCCTTCAGAGGGAGCTGCTATGGAATGGTCCACTGCGAATAGCCTTCAGAAAACTCACTCTAAAGTGGTACGATGGTGGAATCGCTTTCTCAGACATAAAGAAATACTATTGGGCAGCCCACATGTCTGCTATCAATTACTGTCAGTATGGGGCTCCTGGAGACCCTGGTTACCGTATGGACAGGTTGCTCCTTTCGGAAGGGAATTATAACAGACCATTGTACTCGAAACCGGCGAGACCTCCGTTGTCGAGCCCCACTGGACATTCGGTGGCAATCTGGCATACTGCCTATAGATCTATGGGGTGGGAGGGTAAATTATCATTGTCCGCCCCCCTTTGGGACACTGCAAGGCTAGGTAACTTATGGATGACAAAGGGATTTGATAGGTGGGACATAATTGGGATTTCTAATATTCGGGACATGTGGGAAAATGGCAACTTCAAAACATTTGCTTCCCTGCAGGTTCAGCACGAATTGGCCGATTCGGAGCGTTATTGCTATATACAGGTGCTTCATGTGATACGCTCGGTCTTCCCCCAGGGCTTCTCCCCTCCCAAGTCCTCCCCACTAGAAGATAGGATATTAGACCGCCACCTCCTGGAGAGGGCAATCTCATTGATCTATAACAAATTGACTCACAACATGGACGACCCTCTTACATCACTACGACAAAAATGGGTGGCAGATGTTAAATGTTAAATGTTGTATACTTGTAAAGCGCACAGCTGCCCCAGCAAAGGGGCGTCCCGGCGCTGTATACCGCTGGGGAACCCATCCTGGCTTTCCCTGTGGGATGGTCCCTACTGGGAATCCCCAAGGTGGAGCCAGGCATCCCCGGCGTTGATGGGGCCGTTGTGGAGATTAGGCAAGCTAATGCCCAGAGTTGCCGAGTGGGACCCCAGGTTAGAGTAGGCACCGAGGCGAGAATTGTCGAGTCCGCTGACCCTGGTCCATGAACCTGCTGCGTCAGGAATTGAACCCTGGTCCCGGGCCGACTTCTGCTCTCGGGTCTGCTGCCTCTAACCAGTGGGCCACAACACTCCACGGATGGCATCAAGATGGATGATGAGGACAGGCAGGAGGCAGTGTCATCCCCCAGGGTAGTGGCTATACCAGCTAGGCTACGTCTGGTACAACTAAAAATTATCCACAGGATATACATGATGGGCCTAAATTGGTGCAGATGGGAAAGGTGTCTACTGGAGACTGCCGTAGATACTATGGACATATAGGAACCTTCCGACATATTATTTGGGAATGCACACACACGGTCCTACTGGAGGGAGATACATGAAGTCGTAACCACAGTTATGGGAGGGCCCCTTCTCCCAGAGGCACAAAGGTGTTTATTAAATATATGGGAGCCAACTGATCTTAATTCGCACCAGACGCAATGGGCCACTCTGGGGTTTATGGTGGCAAAAAGGGTGATCGCCCAGGTATGGGGGGCCCCGATTCCACTTACTCTGGAGAAATGGAAGTTAGACATGTTCCGTGAAAAAACAGTGTTTATTGCACGGGGTTGCCCAAGAAAGTGGTCCAAGATATGGGGACCCTGGAACTCATATAGAAGAGACATCTGTACTCCGCCGACTCTGCTTGCTCCAGATGAACAGCTCTCTCCTTGACAGGCCTTACTGTGTGCTGTCTTGTAACTGTTGTCATACCTTGTCATACCTTGCTGCACCCAAATTGAAACTGTATTGTGGTATTATTGCAGATTGTAAGTCGATGATGGTTAATAAAAAGTTTTGTTTTTTTAAACTAATACAAGTTTCCTAAGGCTCGCTAAATCTCAATGCAACTTATTTAAGATCTAGTCCAGATACAGCTGAGGAAGGTTAGGATGGCAAGAAAGCAATTACATTGGAAATGTGATATGAACAAGTTAGACATTTTACACAAAACCAATTTATTCGTATAGTAATTTCAGCCTTATTGTCCCCATCCACCCTAAGTACTTTGCAACTGCCGTAATAATAAATGGCAAAGTGCTAGTGCGTATTAGCCGCCTGACTTCGGCACTCCTTCTGGTACCAAGTAATTTGCACATGGGACTCAGCCAGACCCGTCTGGTGGCTACATAGGCAGGACAGTCAAAGAACATGTGAGCAACCGTTTCTATGTGGGTCATACATGCCGGGCACATATTGTCAATTGAGGGAGACCACCTAGAGGTCAACAAACTTAAAGGCAGTGATCCTGCCCTCGAGAGAACAACATGAAAGGGGTGTTCCCAAATAGAACAGACCAAAGTTTAATAAATATTAACAGAATACCCACCAATTCACAAAAAGAGAAAATATATTCAAAAAAAGTTTTTAATTTTCATTTTGACAATCAACACGATTTTTTGGGGATAATAAATAAAGTGATTCAATTTGAATAATGCATAACATTTGGAAAAAATATACATAATCAGAAACATACAAAAACAGTCTAAAAACTAGGACACGCAAAAACACTTCAAAACGGACAGAAGAATAAATCCACTCACACATCAAAACATACCTATTATACAACCAAATTCATACTCAGACATTCACATCCATATCACTACACACAAGGACAAGAAATAGACAATAAATCATGGATGCCATTAAAACTTTTGGATTCAGTGAGGAAGATTTCACCAGGTTGCTTGGACCTACCACCTCTTCTGACCAACCATCTACACTTAACAAAGGTACTAATGATGAATGGCTGAAACTTCTCAATTTGAAAAAGAAATCAAAAAGGACAGAGTCTCATGCAGACTTCATGATTAAATATCTAAAAGCTGGAGTCATACCCAATGGGTTGCGTATTAGAAATATACCAGGCTTATTCGTAGAATTGCGCGCCTTTTTGGAAAGATGGTCTCTTATTGCCAATCGGTGCTCTAGAGACCTGATGCTACTTATTATTGAGACAGCTAGAGAGGTAGTAGCTGAGCTGCTTAAAGAAATTACAGAGATGGAGGAATCACTCCTTAAAAATGATGTAGTGGGTGATGCTAAACGCAAACTTGAAGAAGTTAATCTTGAACTTGACTCCTTCAATGAGTATATAATTAAAAGAAAGGCAGAGAAACTCAAAAAAGACATCAGATTCTTTTCAGAAGAAAGAGTATACCCCTACCTACATGCCCAATATTACACCACTCGGGATTCATATCAACAAAATGACCAACAATATTGGTCAAATAAGCAAGTTCGGACTTTTTCAAATACATCTGAATCGGATGAAGGTGGGTCTACCTCTAATGAAAATCCCCCGGATAGAAGGAACAATTTTGACGGTCCTCAAAGATCCCATCATTTTTTAGGGAATCGCCGAGGGACGAATCGTGTTCGATTCAGACCATCGGAAAGGGGACGTTTCCAGAATACAGGTTTTCACCAGACGGAGAACCAGCCACGTTTTCTGGAGACAAGACAAAATCGGTACTGGAGAAACTAGAGACACCCACTAATCAGTCTCTGATTCCTATCTTCAACCTGTCAAAAAAACCTTTAAATGACAGTACAGTAGCAGTTCTTTCTCGTGGATTATCCTTTGTTCCGAGTGCCCCATTCAATGCATTCGAACTTAACAGGGATATACAGGCCTTTTTTCGTAAAGTTCGCCTTAAAAAGTTCTTTATGGGTAGAGAATTTGAAGGAGAGAACAATATCTCTGGTTTTCGACCTGCCTCAGTCTTCACGCCCACCCTCGAGCAAGTTGGGCCTGAGGTGGAAATATTTGAGAAGAGTGTCTGCTCTAAAATCTCTAAACTGACCAAGTTCGTTCCCAAGCCCCCTTACAATCTTAATTACGATGAATATCAGGCTCTTAAGCAATTGTCGACTGATCGTACCCTTATTGTGAAACCGAGCGACAAAGGGGGCGGTATCACTGTCTTAGATAGTGATTACTATAAGGAACAGATCTTACTTATGCTCAGTAACCAAGAACACTACCTTAGAGTGGCTAACTACCCGTCCAAAAGAATCATGACTGAGATTTCCAATGTTACATATAGTGCCCTACAACGTGGGTCTATTTGTAAACAGGAATTTGATTTTCTGAATAAATCTTTTTTCAAAATACCAGTCCTCTATGGACTTCCGAAAATGCACAAAAGCCTTTCATGTCCACCTTTTAGGCCTATTGTTTCGACCATCGGGTCCCTCACCGAACCGCTCTCGAAATTTGTAGACTCTTGTCTCTCTCCAATTGTGAGTGGCCTCCCTGCATTTGTCCGTGACACCGGGCATCTTATTTCGAAAATTGAGGGACTGGAATTCAATACTGACTCTGACCTACTTGTCTCTATGGATATTGAGGCACTTTATTCGAATATCCCCCAAGAAGGTGCCCTCAAAGCTGTTAAGAAAATCCTTAGGGACTCGGATTGTCCCTCCGAGAAACTGTTTGTCCTCGAATGTCTAGGTATTGTGTTAAAGGAGAATTATTTTGAATTTGACAAATCCATCTACAAACAAGTTCTTGGCATCAGCATGGGGGCAGCATGTGCTCCGAATGTGGCCAATTCCTATATGGGGGTGTTCGAGGAGAAACACATCTACAATGAGATGGCCCCGTTTTTTGAAAACGTCACAAACTATAACAGGTTCATAGACGATATTTTTTTCATCTGGCGGGGGACACGAGACCAACTTGATGAATTTATCTTATGGATAAATCTCTGTGACTCCCACCTTAAATTCACAGCGAATATCAGCCCCTCGAAAATTGAATTTCTTGACACCTGGATACAGGCTATTAATGGACATATAGAATTTTCTCTTTACACCAAGCCCACAGCACGGAATACCCTTCTTATGTACGATAGCTTCCACCCCCGGACACAGAGAAACAGCATACCGTTCAGCCAGTTCCTTCGGCTCCGTCGGAACTGTACTGACCCGAGGGACTTTGAAACACATGCCACTGCCATGAAGAAGAAATTTCTCGAAAGGGGATATCCTAATAGGCTTATTAGGGATTCCTACAAAAGAGCCAAATATTATAACCGAGAGGCTCTCTTAGAATCAAAAATCCAAAAACCTGATGACAAGTTGGTGTTAGTTACTACTCACTCCAACTTTAATGAGAAACTCCGATATGTCATTAACTCACAGTGGCATTTGCTTAACCTAGACAAAAATATGGAGAAATTCGAGAAACCTATCATTGCGTTCCGTCGCAACAGGAATCTCAGAAATGTCTTGGTTAGAGCTTCCCTCCCTGACGCACCCATGGTCAGTCAACGCAGCATCAAAGGGACTAACTCCATTTATGGGAGTCATAAGTGTGGTGGATGTCACGCTTGTGACAATATCATAACTGTCCCTGAATTGAACTGGAACAAAAAAAGAATCACGTTGCAAGATATGACAAACTGTAGAACGAGTAACGTCATATATTTCATCACATGTCCGTGCTCCAAGGGCTATGTAGGGGAAACAAGCAGGGAATTCAGGACCAGGTTTTCGGAGCATAAATCTTGCATCAGAAACCAACGCCCTGGAGCCCCGCTGGTTGCACACTGGAAAGCCCTTAATCACACCTTAGAAGATCTGAAATGGCTTATCCTGGAGAAAATAAAAAACCCGAAGGATGGCAACACTGACGCTATCAGAGCGAAAAGAGAAGTCTTCTGGATTTTTTATCTTGGGACGGCTGTCTCAGGATTAAACGAATTTATTCCCTGGGAGAATGCCATCCACTGAATGACCCTGAGATGTAGCATTCTTTTTTTGTTCTCAACATCCATCTAGTTTTTCTGTTCGATACCTATTCTGGATAGAATCGTTGTTTTAGTTAGAGTGCTCTGGGTCTCCTTAGTGTACTTTATTGCTTCCTTGATCAGTTCTAGTTGATTCTTATTTACTCCCCTTGTTTCCTTATTGTGTCTATTATTGGGTTTTGTGGTTATTTTTTCATTCTTGGTTTTCAAAAATTTTTTGTTTTTGTTTTTCTTATTCCTTTTTTTCTTGAATTATCATTTTTCATTTTTTTCTGCCCCACCCTTAGTGTCTTATGTCGTGGACCTTGCCGTGTGGTCTATTTACATGTATATCTTCATTTCAGCTGGTTTGCATAGTCTGTTTTCATTGTCTCCCACGTCGGAGCTGTTCCCCTCGTTTATTTTCATTTTCCTCCGTCATCGCGGTAGTCCCTCTTCTATCTTGACTGCACCCAGGTGCATTGCATTTCCCCTTGAGCACCTGTATATAACTCCACTCCCCTTCCGCCTTTCCCTACCGACCTACCGTATCAGAGGCAGGTGAAGGAGTCACCCGTTTCCCTCGACCCTGGACTTCATCCTTACGTGCTCTGCCGGGCCGCTTTTCAGGTTAGTGTGATCGGATCTTGTATTCTCCTCTGGCGGGCCCCGTGTGTTCCATCCCCTCGATCCGTCTATTCATGCAACCTTCCCCTTATTATTTTCACTCTGTAGTTTTACTTACGATTCCTCTGCCGTTTTTGTCCCTTTAGGCCCCTTATTCCCCGGGTTTGAAGCTGTGCCAGATCACGATATCTTTGGTGTTTATCTCACCTCACTCAATGGATGGCTCAATTCTGTTGCTTTAAGGTAGGTTTCAGTTCGTTTTTGGTCAACTCTGCTTAGTGTTAGAGTCATGACCTCTTCAAGAGTTGTTTAGCTCATTAAGGCTTTTTATTGCTTCATAGGTCGTTTTTCACTGGCGGCCCCGGTGCTACTAACTTTACTGCATCATTGCTTTACATTCGTTTTGAGGTAGTTTTGCCCTTCCTGAAACCTTGATTACTTCACTCTGTGCTGTCATTTTTCCAAATGTTTAGATGTGTTACCCCTGTTCTTATTTCTATATTCCTATTAGATACTTGGAATTTATTTCATTGTACTGCTTTTATTCCTGGTGCCCTCGTACATTTGGATCCCTTGTGGACCTATTCCAATATGCGCTATTCATGACCGATGAAACCCTTGGATTTTGAGCCACATATTTAAGGGGCCTCGTTATTATTGGGTTTGTAGGTAGGTTTCCATTATTTGAAACTTGGTCTCTGGTGACAGGTGTACCAATCTTTGGGCAACCGACTTATGTTTTTTTTCCTCTTATTTCTTTTTTTACCCACTTATGTATATTCTGATATTTTTGACACACCTCTCTTTAATCCTTGAATAGACTTTTCTGGTGTTTATAAACTTTGGGGATATAAGGAGAGTTTATCTTCATTGGTGTGCATGTCCCTGACTGATTGAAACCCTTTGGTCTTGCTGACTCTTGTCTTAGGCCAGTACTTGTTTTTATTATTGAACTAAATTATTTACTCTCCCGAATTGCCCTTAATTTTTCCTTTTTGCCCACAGAATACCCACACACAGCCTTGCTGCTACTAGGACCGCTTGTCAGGACCGTGTCACAGACAATATCTACTCCTTTTGTCTGTACAATATTTGAAGTGCGCCCTGATGAAGGAAGCCTCTATTGGCACTTGTCCGAAACGCGCGTCGGCGCTTTTCTTGTCCTTGTGTGTAGTGATATGGATGTGAATGTCTGAGTATGAATTTGGTTGTATAATAGGTATGTTTTGATGTGTGAGTGGATTTATTCTTCTGTCCGTTTTGAAGTGTTTTTGCGTGTCCTAGTTTTTAGACTGTTTTTGTATGTTTCTGATTATGTATATTTTTTCCAAATGTTATGCATTATTCAAATTGAATCACTTTATTTATTATCCAAAAAAAATCGTGTTGATTGTCAAAATGAAAATTAAAAACTTTTTTTGAATATATTTTCTCTTTTTGTGAATTGGTGGGTATTCTGTTAATATTTATTAAACTTTGGTCTGTTCTATTTGGGAACACCCCTTTCATGTTGTTCTCTCATGTTCTCGCCCTGGCGGGTTGTTCCCTTGTTGTAGCTTTTTCTTAGATTCAGGGTCCCTCTGCTGTTTTAAGAATTGTTTCCCGGCACTTTTGCCGTGAGGGTTAGATAGGTCTAAGCATGAGCGCAAAATCCGCTCCGATCGCGGATTTTGCGGATTTTCGGCAAATCCGCGATCCGCGAACTCTCGCGGATTTGCCGAAAATCCGCAATCCGCGATCGGAGCGGATTTTGCGGTCAAAAGTTCAAGCGCGCCTAATTAACGATGGCGCCGGCAAGCTGCCAGCGCCCATCCTGCAATTGTTACTTAATTAGCTTCAACAGGAAGCTCTAACAGATAAGATACAGCAGGGGCTCGAGCGCCTGCTTTATTTTAGCAGTTGGAGCTTCCTGTTGAAGCTAATTAAGTAACTTTTGCAGGATGGCGCTGGCAGCTTGCCGGCGCCATCGTAAATTACTTCAACAGTGGTGTCTTCTTGAATAAATATGAAGGGCAGGGTTCATTCGGGCACGACGGTCCTGGCACAATTAAATAATAAATCTGCTGCTCTGATCGGTCTCTGACCTTTTATACACACAAGAGGCATGCTCGCATGGACGCCCTGTCCGTTTGGCCCCGCCCACACACTCGAGGTGTGCACCGTCTTCCCGCCATTTACCCACTATGATGGACATTTCACTCAAGGGACCCCTGCGCACTTCGGCGCGATTGCATAGTGACACACACTTGGTCGCTGGAACTAGTTGAAGCGCAAATGCAGTGACTCATTCAGCAGCCCAAAACAAAACGGGAGGCTGGGCATCTTTGACTTTCACGAGCGCAACCCCCGTGCTGTTCCTGTGACCAGGGGCTTCTGTCTCTTAATCTGCTGCTCTGATCGGTCTGTCACCTTTTAGACACACAAGAGGCATGTGCGCTCGCGTGGAAGCCCCGTCCGTTTGGCCCCGCCCACACGCTCGAGGAAGCCCCGCCCCCAAAATCCGCAAATCCGCTGAATCCGCGGATTTTGCGGATCCACGATCCGTGAATCCGCTGGATCCGCGAATCGTGGATCCGCAAAATCCGCCCATGCTTAGAGGTCCCTCCCCCTGGCCTTGAGTTCAGCAAGACGAGTTTGCGTGTGGGATCATTCACTGGTTCTTGGATATCTGGATTTTTGTGTTTTCTTGGTTTTTATTCTCCTTCCTTCTGCCCTTGGTGGGGAAGAATATTCTGTTGATGCACTTTTTCTTTTTTCTTCATCTAATTCTTTGATATTTCTATCCTCTTTGCGTGTGATAGACAATAAATCATGGATGCCATTAAAACTTTTGGATTCAGTGAGGAAGATTTCACCAGGTTGCTTGGACCTACCACCTCTTCTGACCAACCATCTACACTTAACAAAGGTACTAATGATGAATGGCTGAAACTTCTCAATTTGAAAAAGAAATCAAAAAGGACAGAGTCTCATGCAGACTTCATGATTAAATATCTAAAAGCTGGAGTCATACCCAATGGGTTGCGTATTAGAAATATACCAGGCTTATTCGTAGAATTGCGCGCCTTTTTGGAAAGATGGTCTCTTATTGCCAATCGGTGCTCTAGAGACCTGATGCTACTTATTATTGAGACAGCTAGAGAGGTAGTAGCTGAGCTGCTTAAAGAAATTACAGAGATGGAGGAATCACTCCTTAAAAATGATGTAGTGGGTGATGCTAAACGCAAACTTGAAGAAGTTAATCTTGAACTTGACTCCTTCAATGAGTATATAGTTAAAAGAAAGGCAGAGAAACTCAAAAAAGACATCAGATTCTTTTCAGAAGAAAGAGTATACCCCTACCTACATGCCCAATATTACACCACTCGGGATTCATATCAACAAAATGACCAACAATATTGGTCAAATAAGCAAGTTCGGACTTTTTCAAATACATCTGAATCGGATGAAGGTGGGTCTACCTCTAATGAAAATCCCCCGGATAGAAGGAACAATTTTGACGGTCCTCAAAGATCCCATCATTTTTTAGGGAATCGCCGAGGGACGAATCGTGTTCGATTCAGACCATCGGAAAGGGGACGTTTCCAGAATACAGGTTTTCACCAGACGGAGAACCAGCCACGTTTTCTGGAGACAAGACAAAATCGGTACTGGAGAAACTAGAGACACCCACTAATCAGTCTCTGATTCCTATCTTCAACCTGTCAAAAAAACCTTTAAATGACAGTACAGTAGCAGTTCTTTCTCGTGGATTATCCTTTGTTCCGAGTGCCCCATTCAATGCATTCGAACTTAACAGGGATATACAGGCCTTTTTTCGTAAAGTTCGCCTTAAAAAGTTCTTTATGGGTAGAGAATTTGAAGGAGAGAACAATATCTCTGGTTTTCGACCTGCCTCAGTCTTCACGCCCACCCTCGAGCAAGTTGGGCCTGAGGTGGAAATATTTGAGAAGAGTGTCTGCTCTAAAATCTCTAAACTGACCAAGTTCGTTCCCAAGCCCCCTTACAATCTTAATTACGATGAATATCAGGCTCTTAAGCAATTGTCGACTGATCGTACCCTTATTGTGAAACCGAGCGACAAAGGGGGCGGTATCACTGTCTTAGATAGTGATTACTATAAGGAACAGATCTTACTTATGCTCAGTAACCAAGAACACTACCTTAGAGTGGCTAACTACCCGTCCAAAAGAATCATGACTGAGATTTCCAATGTTACATATAGTGCCCTACAACGTGGGTCTATTTGTAAACAGGAATTTGATTTTCTGAATAAATCTTTTTTCAAAATACCAGTCCTCTATGGACTTCCGAAAATGCACAAAAGCCTTTCATGTCCACCTTTTAGGCCTATTGTTTCGACCATCGGGTCCCTCACCGAACCGCTCTCGAAATTTGTAGACTCTTGTCTCTCTCCAATTGTGAGTGGCCTCCCTGCATTTGTCCGTGACACCGGGCATCTTATTTCGAAAATTGAGGGACTGGAATTCAATACTGACTCTGACCTACTTGTCTCTATGGATAGTGAGGCACTTTATTCGAATATCCCCCAAGAAGGTGCCCTCAAAGCTGTTAAGAAAATCCTTAGGGACTCGGATTGTCCCTCCGAGAAACTGTTTGTCCTCGAATGTCTAGGTATTGTGTTAAAGGAGAATTATTTTGAATTTGACAAATCCATCTACAAACAAGTTCTTGGCATCAGCATGGGGGCAGCATGTGCTCCGAATGTGGCCAATTCCTATATGGGGGTGTTCGAGGAGAAACACATCTACAATGAGATGGCCCCGTTTTTTGAAAACGTCACAAACTATAACAGGTTCATAGACGATATTTTTTTCATCTGGCGGGGGACACGAGACCAACTTGATGAATTTATCTTATGGATAAATCTCTGTGACTCCCACCTTAAATTCACAGCGAATATCAGCCCCTCGAAAATTGAATTTCTTGACACCTGGATACAGGCTATTAATGGACATATAGAATTTTCTCTTTACACCAAGCCCACAGCACGGAATACCCTTCTTATGTACGATAGCTTCCACCCCCGGACACAGAGAAACAGCATACCGTTCAGCCAGTTCCTTCGGCTCCGTCGGAACTGTACTGACCCGAGGGACTTTGAAACACATGCCACTGCCATGAAGAAGAAATTTCTCGAAAGGGGATATCCTAATAGGCTTATTAGGGATTCCTACAAAAGAGCCAAATATTATAACCGAGAGGCTCTCTTAGAATCAAAAATCCAAAAACCTGATGACAAGTTGGTGTTAGTTACTACTCACTCCAACTTTAATGAGAAACTCCGATATGTCATTAACTCACAGTGGCATTTGCTTAACCTAGACAAAAATATGGAGAAATTCGAGAAACCTATCATTGCGTTCCGTCGCAACAGGAATCTCAGAAATGTCTTGGTTAGAGCTTCCCTCCCTGACGCACCCATGGTCAGTCAACGCAGCATCAAAGGGACTAACCCCATTTATGGGAGTCATAAGTGTGGTGGATGTCACGCTTGTGACAATATCATAACTGTCCCTGAATTGAACTGGAACAAAAAAAGAATCACGTTGCAAGATATGACAAACTGTAGAACGAGTAACGTCATATATTTCATCACATGTCCGTGCTCCAAGGGCTATGTAGGGGAAAACAAGCAGGGAATTCAGGACCAGGTTTTCGGAGCATAAATCTTGCATCAGAAACCAACGCCCTGGAGCCCCGCTGGTTGCACACTGGAAAGCCCTTAATCACACCTTAGAAGATCTGAAATGGCTTATCCTGGAGAAAATAAAAAACCCGAAGGATGGCAACACTGACGCTATCAGAGCGAAAAGAGAAGTCTTCTGGATTTTTTATCTTGGGACGGCTGTCTCAGGATTAAACGAATTTATTCCCTGGGAGAATGCCATCCACTGAATGACCCTGAGATGTAGCATTCTTTTTTTGTTCTCAACATCCATCTAGTTTTTCTGTTCGATACCTATTCTGGATAGAATCGTTGTTTTAGTTAGAGTGCTCTGGGTCTCCTTAGTGTACTTTATTGCTTCCTTGATCAGTTCTAGTTGATTCTTATTTACTCCCCTTGTTTCCTTATTGTGTCTATTATTGGGTTTTGTGGTTATTTTTTCATTCTTGGTTTTCTAAATTTTTTGTTTTTGTTTTTCTTATTCCTTTTTTTCTTGAATTATCATTTTTCATTTTTTTCTGCCCCACCCTTAGTGTCTTATGTCGTGGACCTTGCCGTGTGGTCTATTTACATGTATATCTTCATTTCAGCTGGTTTGCATAGTCTGTTTTCATTGTCTCCCACGTCGGAGCTGTTCCCCTCGTTTATTTTCATTTTCCTCCGTCATCGCGGTAGTCCCTCTTCTATCTTGACTGCACCCAGGTGCATTGCATTTCCCCTTGAGCACCTGTATATAACTCCACTCCCCTTCCGCCTTTCCCTACCGACCTACCGTATCAGAGGCAGGTGAAGGAGTCACCCGTTTCCCTCGACCCTGGACTTCATCCTTACGTGCTCTGCCGGGCCGCTTTTCAGGTTAGTGTGATCGGATCTTGTATTCTCCTCTGGCGGGCCCCGTGTGTTCCATCCCCTCGATCCGTCTATTCATGCAACCTTCCCCTTATTATTTTCACTCTGTAGTTTTACTTACGATTCCTCTGCCGTTTTTGTCCCTTTAGGCCCCTTATTCCCCGGGTTTGAAGCTGTGCCAGATCACGATATCTTTGGTGTTTATCTCACCTCACTCAATGGATGGCTCAATTCTGTTGCTTTAAGGTAGGTTTCAGTTCGTTTTTGGTCAACTCTGCTTAGTGTTAGAGTCATGACCTCTTCAAGAGTTGTTTAGCTCATTAAGGCTTTTTATTGCTTCATAGGTCGTTTTTCACTGGCGGCCCCGGTGCTACTAACTTTACTGCATCATTGCTTTACATTCGTTTTGAGGTAGTTTTGCCCTTCCTGAAACCTTGATTACTTCACTCTGTGCTGTCATTTTTCCAAATGTTTAGATGTGTTACCCCTGTTCTTATTTCTATATTCCTATTAGATACTTGGAATTTATTTCATTGTACTGCTTTTATTCCTGGTGCCCTCGTACATTTGGATCCCTTGTGGACCTATTCCAATATGCGCTATTCATGACCGATGAAACCCTTGGATTTTGAGCCACATATTTAAGGGGCCTCGTTATTATTGGGTTTGTAGGTAGGTTTCCATTATTTGAAACTTGGTCTCTGGTGACAGGTGTACCAATCTTTGGGCAACCGACTTATGTTTTTTTTCCTCTTATTTCTTTTTTTACCCACTTATGTATATTCTGATATTTTTGACGCACCTCTCTTTAATCCTTGAATAGACTTTTCTGGTGTTTATAAACTTTGGGGATATAAGGAGAGTTTATCTTCATTGGTGTGCATGTCCCTGACTGATTGAAACCCTTTGGTCTTGCTGACTCTTGTCTTAGGCCAGTACTTGTTTTTATTATTGAACTAAATTATTTACTCTCCCGAATTGCCCTTAATTTTTCCTTTTTGCCCACAGAATACCCACACACAGCCTTGCTGCTACTAGGACCGCTTGTCAGGACCGTGTCACAGACAATATCTACTCCTTTTGTCTGTACAATATTTGAAGTGCGCCCTGATGAAGGAAGCCTCTATTGGCACTTGTCCGAAACGCGCGTCGGCGCTTTTCTTGTCCTTGTGTGTAGTGATATGGATGTGAATGTCTGAGTATGAATTTGGTTGTATAATAGGTATGTTTTGATGTGTGAGTGGATTTATTCTTCTGTCCGTTTTGAAGTGTTTTTGCGTGTCCTAGTTTTTAGACTGTTTTTGTATGTTTCTGATTATGTATATTTTTTCCAAATGTTATGCATTATTCAAATTGAATCACTTTATTTATTATCCAAAAAAAATCGTGTTGATTGTCAAAATGAAAATTAAAAACTTTTTTTGAATATATTTTCTCTTTTTTTGAATTGGTGGGTATTCTGTTAATATTTATTAAACTTTGGTCTGTTCTATTTGGGAACACCCCTTTCATGTTGTTCTCTCATGTTCTCGCCCTGGCGGGTTGTTCCCTTGTTGTAGCTTTTTCTTAGATTCAGGGTCCCTCTGCTGTTTTAAGAAGTGATCCTGCCCTCAACTGGAAATACAATTTCCTGTCGCGTGGTTTGGTGATAATATCCCAGTAGGTTTCAAGGCTAGGAGTAAATTTTGATTCCAAAAAGATTCCTGCCAAGGAAGCAGAATCAGTATTACTCAGAACATTATGGGTGACCATCTCCCAGTACTTTTCTTTTAGGATCTTTTTTGAGGGAAAAGAGGCCTAAATTGGATTCTCCCATAGCGTTTTCATGCCTAAACCCGCTATGGTATTTCTAATTCCCCATAGCCAACCAATTTTGTGGAAGCCATCAGATTTTATCAAGTCAAAGAAACCCTCAGCATATGATGACGAGTCAGGTGTTGTTCACAGCCTGCGCCAGTATAGAATAGGGCGCAGTTTGGCAACTACCGAGATAGTGTTTCTGCCAAGATCATATCTTAATTGCCTTAATGGGGTTCTTTGGGGGAGACTAGTAATGCTTCGCAAAAACTTGTTTTCTGAGGTGATTAGATTAGTTAGGTTCACGAATCCCCAGAGTTCGACTCCATAGAGGGAAGAACGGACAACTTTCATATCATAAACTTGGAGCACAGGTCGAATTGGTTTTGTTAATGACTTTTTGTGTTCACTGCTTAGCGCTCCCGAGAGTTGTCGATGCTTTAGTGCAGCCATATCAGTTTGGTAATTCCACTTTAGATCCTGCTGTATGTGCACCCCCAGGTATGTGAACGCCCTAACTTGTTCGAGTGGTTGATTGTTCATTAAAATACTACCTTTAAAAGTTCTGTGCGGGTTAAAAGCCCTAAATTTCGTTTTTGTCACATTCACTTTAAGGCCACGAGCAGAGCAAAAATTGCAGGAGGCCGCTAGGAGTCTTTGAAATTATTAATGTGTCATCCGCAAACATTAAAATCGGGATTTTCACACCTGCTAAAGTAGGGGCATCCATATTCACTGGCAGCATACGGTCCACTATTCCGTTGATGTACAAAGAAAATAACGTGGGTGCCATAGCACAACCTTGCCGCATCCCCCCTTTCTACAGGAAACTGACTGGTGTCTCTGCCCTGTGAAACCCAGCGAATTCTGGCATAGTTGCCCTCGTGTAGCCTCATTGTGAGAGTTAGCAGCCTTTTGGGGAGACCTAGTTTGTTCATCGTCTCCCACAGACTGGAACGAGGGACAAGATTAAATGCTGCCCTCAGATCAACAAAGGCAGCGTAGAGGCTGCCTTTCCCCAGGGTCACTATCTTCCAATATAAAAGGATAAAACAAAAGACTTGGTCAATGGTGCTGATATATGTCCGAAAAACCTGCTTGGAAAGGACTCGGAGACAATATGCTACTCTCGTCAATCCAAACTTGGACTTTATTCAGGTTCAGCCTACCAACTATCTTTTGTATCGTGTCTATCAGGCCTATAGTTCTCTGGTAGAGATTTGTCTACGTTTTTGTAAACAGGGATAATTTCAGCGCTATTCCAGGAGTCCAGTATGTGGGCACCCCGGGCTATAGCATTGGTCACCAGCAGAATATATTTGTCCCATCTTGTTTTGTCGTGGAGGAACACATCGGCAGGGACACCATCTGGACCCGGTGCTCTGCCTACCGCCACCGCACCAAGGGCTAGTAAAACATCACTAATATTAAAGGTGTCTTCCAGGTAAAATGTGTGACTAGGTTCTTCCCTTTGCTTCACTGCTGGCTTGCAGGCATAATGAGGTTTAAAGTGGATGACCCAGTCTTCTTGGGAAACATGATTTTGTGGCTGGTTGGGTTGGCCCCCTCTGCCCCATTTTATGATGTTCCAGAAAAGTTTACTGTTATTCTGTGAGCTGGCTTCTTTAAGATCCTGCCATCTTTGCTCATCCCATGAGCATTTGACTTTATGGATTGCGCTTTTATATACATGCCTAGAGTTGCAAACAATATCCAAATCGTCATCCCTAATTGCATTCCAAAGAGAGGTTCTTGCCTACCTGCATTCCTTATTATACCAGCTGCAGGGTTTCAGGGCAGCTAATTTCGTGGGTATTGAATGCTTAACAAAATGGTATTTAGTGCGAGAGAAAAATCTATCATGTGCCTGAGTTACACCCCCCAGATCCCATTTAGAAAACAAGATCTGCTTCATCACTGGTGTGTTGCTATCGACATCATTTTCAATGTTTCTCAAGGTCTCAGGATTTTCAATTAAACATGACCACTTGAGATGACGCAAGTCATTGGTGGGGACAATGTCCTGAGAATGTGTTTCAGACTTCCCCGCGAGTGGTTGCTCAGCCTTCTACCAACAATGGGCTACACACAAATGATTGTGGTCACTCTCAAGGTGGTCCCTTACCACCATATCAATTGTGTGCCAACATTTCACACTAGAGAGGATGTAGTCTATCCTACTCTTGCCGTACCCATTAATAAACGTGTCTTGGGGCATTCTGCCATTCAGAGCCCTTAGCCCCTTTTCAAGACAGATGGTGTTAATCTGGATGACCACTTCGGTCCATTTTTTTACTGGGGCGAGTTCTAGGTTTGGGACTCCCCATTGGGCATCTTCTTTGTTGGTAAAATGCCTATCTGAGATGGAGTGTGGTTCAAAGGTTGAGTTTAGGTCACCCGCGATAATGATGTTAGTGTCCATTGAGTAGAAATCGAGGAGGTTGTCCAAAGCAGCTAAAACTTGAGACTTACCCCCTCGTATTTCCCTCACATAGACATTATAGATGTCAACAATCCCTAGGGGACCTAGGTTTACCCTTATCACCTGGATATCACTACTCATAGATGGTAGTTTTTTAATGCTAAGTCCTAGTTCTTGTCGAATCCATATCGTTAAGCCACCCTCTGGTCGACCTTTTGCTCCTTTGGTAGCTGGAACATTGACATTTAAGTAGCATACGCAAAATTGTGGTGCCAGGAGCCAAGTTTCTTGGAAAAGACAAACATCGAACCCATTAACAAAGGTAAACCAATCTGGTGATGATAATTTTGAGCTCAAACCTGCAATGTTCCATGACATTAATGAGCCGCTTTTAGGGGCGCAGCAAGTATGCAAAGGGTCGTTAGTTTCCCTCAGAAGGTTAACCATAGACTGGTACTGGGGATCTAGGCTGGGAATATGCAAAAGTCACATTTCAGTGGGTTTTGCAGGTCTCTTTAAGGAGATAGGGCTAATGGTATTAGGACTAGCAAGCTGGTGACTAGATTTAGTGGCAACTGGGTCATCTTTACTGTCAGTGCATAGCCTTTCTTCATGTTCTCCAGTCAGTCAGTCAATGCATTCTAACCCAGAACTTCCCACCCTACCTGTCATCTGTGGCCATGAAAATAGTTTACCTGACTGCCTGATTGAGCTCTCCTTAACTGAATAGAAGAATACTCTGGGGGACTAGTTATAAACTCACGGACAAATAGGATTTCAGCCAGCTCCTCTCTCTTGAATGTCAGTTCTATACAGTCGGAATGTTCAGAGATGGAAGTAAGCCTTTGCGCCTTTGCAATATCTTCCCTGATCACGGATCGGCATCCTCTAACGTGGCGTAGCCAGTGGAGTGCTTTATTAGTCAGGGAGTCTACACTTTCATGGCTACTAATTAGGGCTAATTTGGGAACATTCGTCATGTAGATTTTATTCGTATTAGGTATTTTGCATGCGTTTATGACCCCCTTTCCGTCCCCAGTGTTATATTGAAGATCTGCAGTTGGACAGATGTTCCTTTTCCTAATCAGTGTGGGCTGCTCACTCGATGTTTCCTTTGTGGGGCATGTTAGACCTGGCACCATTGGCGTGGGTCTCTCTTCCATTATTACTGTTGCCTCATGTGTTTTTGCTGGTGTTAGATGCTTTGGGCACTGTGCCACTGCTGTCCTGTGCCACATTGCCAGTTCTCCCTACTGTAAATTGATGTATTGATTAGTGGTTCCATGATTGGATGTTTGGTTTACTTGAAAGAACCCTAGTACAGTGTACTGAGTGTGCCCAGGGCGTGTAAATTCAAATGCTGCTAGTGGGCATGCAGCACTGGTTGTGCCAACCACAGAAGCGACCTTGTAAAATGTATCTAAGGTCTGCCATTGCAGAGTCTGCGTGCAGTCTGGTACTGTCATGCCAACTGGACAAGTGCACCCACTTGCCAGTCCCTAAACCTTCCCTTGACTTCATATTAGTCACCCCTATGGTAGGCCCTCGGGCAGGGTGCATTGTAAGTACAAGGTAGGACAAGCCCTGATGTGTGTGGCATGTCCTAATTGTGAATTACAGCCATTTTTGTTTTTCACTATTACAAGGCTACCTGTTCTCCATAGGCCAGAATGGGCTGCTAGATTATTACATCTTTATAATCCTAACAGACTCAGAGAACATAGTAGAAATTCGAGTTTAGTATGCCTGGACTCAGAATAATAAAATGCATCTTTTATTGAAGTTTATTTTAATATTCTGTGTTTGCAAATACCACGTTTAGAAAGCAGGTATTTGCTTGCCTAACCTTTCAAGCCAGCCTCTGCGAGGTTGTGTATTCCTTTGTCTGGTTTTGTGAGTGACAGAGCTGGGTATTCCAAGAAACAGGCTGGGCAGCCCGGTGGTGAATAGGGAGATCTGCACCTAGATGGGAGGGAGGAGTTGCACCTGGGACCTGAATAGGGCTGGGTCTTCCCTCTACAATGCTGGCTCCACCTCCTGTGGTGCGTCTGCTGTCACTGCCCTGCACACTGAAAGAAGAGAAGGAAGACTGTCAACAAAGTGCTCCAGGACTGTACTTGCCTTCCACAATGCTGGCTCCACCTCCTGTGGGGCGTCTGATGTGCCTGCCCTGCGCTGTGAAAGGAAAGGAGAAGTCTGGTAAACAGAGCGCTTCAAAACTGGTTTTGACTGGGCACAGGCCCCTCTCCCCTCAGAGAACAAAGGATTTTGGGGTATAAATATTGGGACCCTGATCCCATGAAATTAGATTACTTCTGGACTTACAAGACGAAACCTCTGTTGAGGAGAGGAACCTGAAGAAACTGAGGAGATACTATTCTCAAGCTGAAGTGCTGCTTGGGGGATTGGCCTGCAGTGGTTGCCTGACTACCAAAAAGAGGAGAAAAAACTTTGTGGACTTTAATTTCAACTTGTGCAAAGATCTCCAAGGGCTTGGAAGAGAGCTTGCCCCCTGACCGAAGTCCCAGGACCAGTGGACTTCACCAGCCTTTGTGAATTGCTGCTGGAAACGCTGTTTCAGTGGCTACAGAGGCAGGGAGATGTGATCGACTCTCATGACCGGCCCGGTGTCCTGTAGGCACCGCATCAAGCAACGTCTGCCTCGAACAACGCAAGCTCTGAGCTCTCCGACTCTGTCCTGATGCCGTCACGGAGCCTTTTCCTGTACCAGAACTGCTGGACACCATGACGTGCAACGCCTCGTTACACCAACTCGTACTGGTCTGACCGACTTGGTCACTGCTGCTGAATTCGAGTCCTGTGAACGCAGCGGAGTTGGGCACCGCCTCGCATGCTTTGCAACGCACCGTCCGCCTCTCACCGCTGTCCAGACTGATCGACGCCAGCTCCCGAATTCCGGCTCTGTCGCCGCACCGCAAGCTTCAAGCACCGCATCAAAGCACCGTCGTTCCCTGCAACGCACGCCTTGGATCCACCGACTCTCTCAACAGGCACGCTGCCTGACCCGCATCGAGGGTCAATGAGACGAACACCGGAACCGGCTCGCACATCCGTGCTGGCCGCCTTAAGTAAAAGGTACTGTGACTGAGTCTGTCGACATTTGAGTGGGACCGTACAGACGCGGTCTGCTGGATTTGCTAGACTCTGTGTTATTTCAACGACGCTTTAGCCAGACCGGGCTACTGACTCACACAGAACCTTGAATTAAGCCTTTTAACCAAAACTCTTGAACTCTAATAGTACTGTGGATTCTTTTTGTTGTTTATTGGTCTTGTGGTAACTCTATATAAAAGATACTTATTTTTTATATAAAACTTGTGCGGTGTCCATTTGCAGTGTCGTCACTGGGTTACTGTATGTGGTCACAAATGCTTAACTTACAATGCCTCTGAGATAAAGCCTTGCTGCTCGTGCCAAGCTACCAAGGGAGTGAGCAGGGGTTATTTTAGGAGTGTAATCCCCCTTACTCTGACTAGAGGAGAGGGTCCCTATTTGTCACAACTACCTACCAGTACCAACTAGAGACCCCCCAGTTCTAACATTGGTAGTCAGCGGAAGGGATTTTAGGTTTGCATTTGTGACTCATGTACAGTGATTGGTGAACACTACTTAGTGAGTGCAGACCATAATGCAACCACGTACTTCGGATACTTGTTTTTGCCAGGGATCTCCATTTTTGCAAAGTCATGCCTGATTCAGTCATTGTGGAGAAGGCAGCATCCGTTGCATCTGTTGACTGTGATTGGGAGAAAGAGAAAATAGAAAGCTACACCAACAAGCAGCTCAGGAGCTTCTGCAAAAAGTTTAAAATTCCTCTGACTGGAATCTCCAAGAAGGAGCAGTACCACAAGGCGCTGAGGGCCTGGATGACGGCGAGGAATGCCCCTGGAGATTTAGTGAATTATGAGGATGCAGAGCAGCAGCTTGGTGGACCACTGGGTCTTGGAAGAGGGGGTGCACCCTCCCCAGTGGGTAGCAGTATTTCTGCCCGAGGTCTGTCCCCGAGAAGAGTTGGCAGACAGGAAAGAAAATAGGATGCATGAAACGGAGATGGCCAAGCTCAAATTGAATTGGAAACTGGAGCTAGAAAGCAAGAAAATGGCTCTAGAGGAAGACAGATTGCAGTTGGAACATGACAAAGTTTTGAGGGAGTTGGATCTGAAAGCCAGGAAACCAGAGATTACTCCCTATGATGGCAGGACACCGTCAGCACCTTTGGAAGGTAGAGTGTACATCCCCAAAGATGTGGTAAAGGAGTTTAAAAAAAATGATGATATTGAGCAGTGATTCAGATCCTATGAGGTAGCCATGTCCCTGAGAGAGATTGGGGAGCGGGGTTGTGGGGAAGGTTCATAAGTGAGGGGAAGGACACACTGTTGGACTTGCCTTCTGAAGTCCATAATTACTATAGCCACATGAAAGATGCACTCATGACTAGGTATGGTTTGACCCCTGAACTCTATAGGTAGAGGTTCAGGAAGTGCAAGAAGATAGAAAATAGTACCTGGGTAGAATATGTCACTTTCTTTCACAGAGCACTGGATGGTTGGGTGAAGGGCAGCAAAGTTAATGATTTACGAGGTTTCTTGGATTTGATTGCATGGGAGCACGTGTCTGATAATTGTTTTCCACAGCTGCGCCACCTGATTGATAGCAAGGTGACTAACCCTAGGAAGCTTGCTGAGGAGGCTGACCGCTGGGTCAGTAGTACCAGGGTCCACAAGGGTCACGTGGGAGACTCTGCCAAAGGTGGGCAGGATCCCCAGCAGAAGAGTGAGGGACAAGGGTAAACAGAAGGAGTTCCACAGAGAACTCCGAAGTAATTCCCAAGGGAACTAAGGGAAAGGTTCCCAGCCTCCCCCTGAGAGAAAGACAGTGGTCCTGACAGGTAATCCTGTTCCACAGAGACCCCTGAGATGTTAAAAATGTAGGGACCTGGGTCACAAGGCGAGTGATCCCAGGTGCCGCCTATTTGGAAAAGCAGCTCCCACAGGTGGCTAGTGTAGCCTTTGGGGAGGAGATGGAAGTGCAAGGTGAGTGGGGTCCCGCAGAGTTGTCCCTTGTCTCTTTAGGAGACTGTGAGGTGGTCCAAGAGAACCAATTGCCCAGGAACACTAAGACATATGGGCAGTGGGTGACCATCAATGGCCAAAAGGTGGAGGCACAGGAGCCAGTGTGACCGCTGTCAGGTGTTACCTGGTGTCTCAAGAGCAGGTTGTCCCGCATGCATTTTGCAGAGTTCTTAGCATCGACAACACAGAGAGCCGTTGTCCAATGGCTCAGGTTCCCTTTGAGTTGGGGGGGTCTCTGGTACTCTTCAGGTAGCTGTGAGGCCCACCATGCCTGTTGACTCTTGAGGAACGATTTGGAGAGCTCACCTTGGGCAAAGGTGGAGAAGAGTACTCACCTGAGGATGGTGAGTCTGCCTGACTGGGCGTGTGTGACCACCCGGTCAATGGCAGCCAGTAGGGGTACTCAAGAGGACCTGGAGCCTAAGAGGGAGGCCCAGGAACCTGCCTTGGAGAGAAGAGGCAGCGGGTGCGGGAAACTGGCCCCCGAAGTTCCCACGGCCCAGGAGGAGGTTGACCCTGAAGGGGATGCCCTGGAGCCTACTGGGGGACCTGCCCGAGCTGACCCATTGGCAGCAATAAGGAGGCCCCTCCTGTGAAGAAATCTGCAGGGAGCAAAGAGAATGCCCTTCATTTGAGGGCTTGCGGCAGCAGGCTGCACGTCAGGCAGCATGTGATCAGTCTGGGTCACATTGGATCGCCTGGGAGAATGGTCTCCTGTACAGTGAGCCTAAGGTTGCTGAGCCTGGGTTAGGCCGTGTGCTGGTGGTACACCAGAGTTTTGGAGCCTTCCTATTGGGGCTGGCTCATGATGTGCCATTGGCAGGACATTTGGGGCAGGACAAGACCTTTGAGAGACTTGCCACCCACTTTCCTTGGCCCCAAATGCACAAGAGTTCAGACACTCATTGCAGGACCTGTCAGACTTGCCAGGTAAGCGGAAAGAGTTGGAGGAAGCCGAAGACTCCTCTCCAGCAATTCCCTGTGGTCAGTACCCCCTTTGAGCGGGTGGGGATTGACATTGTGAGGCCACTGGACCCCAAGACAGCCATGGGCAACAGGTTCATCCTGGTCTTCTTGGTGGACCATGCTACCCGGTACCCGGAAGCCATACCTCTAAGGACAGTGACGGCTCCCGTGGTGGTACGAGCACTGCTGGGAATTTTCTCACAAGTAAGAATCCCTTGAGAGGTTGTGTCTGACCAGGGCACCAACTTAATTTCCAAGTATATGAAGTCCCTGTGGCAGGAGTGTGGGGTAACTTACAAGTTCACTACTCCTTGCCACCCCAAGGAAATGGGTTGGTTGAAAGGTTCAACCGAACCGTAAAGGGTATAATTATGGGTCTTGCAGAACCCATGAGGTGTAAGTGGGATATCCTCTTACCATGCCTGTTGTTTGCATACCAGGAGGTGCCACAGAAATCTCTAGGGTTCAGTCCCTTTTAGCTTCTCTATGGGTACCCGGTCAGGGGACCTCTGAGTCTGGTCAAGGAAGGCTGGGAGTAATCTCCCAGGAAACCTCCCCAGGGGGTATAAAGCTTCATGCTGGCCTTCAGGAACCAGATTAGGCATTTCAGGCTACTCGCTGAGGCGAATCTGGAAGCCAGCCAGAAGGAGATGAAGCAGTGGTACGACCAGAATGCACTCTGGTAGAGCTTCAACCTGGTCAGAAAGTGTGGGTCATGGCCCCAGTGGAGCCTTGTGCGCTCCAAGATAAGTGGACCGGAACCTTTGAGGTTGTGGAGCGCAAGAGTCCAATTACTTACTTGGTGGACTTGCGGTCTCCCAAGATCCCCTTGAGGGTTCTGCATCTCAACCGCCTGAAGCTCCACTTAGAGAGGTCTTAAGTGGGCATGCTCTTGGCGACAGATGCTGGAATGGAAGGAGAGACTGAGCCTCTTCCTGACCTCCTGTCGGCCACAGAGCAAGATGGGTCAGTGGATGGTGTTAACCTCTCTTCCACCTTGACCCCTGAGCAACAGAATGACTGCTGCCAGTTGCTGGTCTGTTTAGGTTCAGTGTCCAGCACCTTCCTCGATTTATATTTAACTGTAGTAGGAATAATAAATTATATATGTGTAGTGTCCAGCACCTTCCCTGACTTAATATTACCTGGGTGGGAATAGTAAATTATATATGTGTATAGTGTCCAGCACTTTCTCTGTCTCAATACTAACAGGAGTGGCAATGATAAATTATATAGGTATAGTGTCCAGCACCTTCCCTGAGTTAATGCTAACTGGAGTGGGAATAGTAAGTTATATATGTGTAGTGTCCAGCACCTTCCATGATGTAATACTAACTGGAGTGGGATTAGTAAATTATATATGTGTAGTGTCCAGCACCTTCCCTGACTTAATACTAACTGGAGTGGGAATAGTAAATTATATATGTGTAGTGTCCAGCATCTTCTGTTATTTAACCCCTTGCATGATGATGACGGCTCCCGTCCGTCATGCATTCACAGTGCTAGTGTGCTGATGACGGCCAGGAGCCGTCATGACCACGCCCCCGATCGGAATGTCCAGCACCGCAGCGGAATTTCGGCCACGGCAAGGGGTTAATACTAACTGGAGTGGGAATAGTTCATTATATAGGTTAGTGTCCAGCACCTTCCATGATTTATAACTAACTGGAGTGGGAATAGTAAATTATATATGTGTAGTGTCCAGCAACTTCCCTGACTTAATACTGACTGGATGGGAAATATTAAATTTTATATGTGTAGTGTCCAGCACCTTCTCTTATTTAATACTAACTGGAATGGGAATAGTAAGTTATATATGTTAGTGTCCAGCATCTTCCCTGACTTAATAATAACTGGAGTGGGAATAATAAATTATACAGGTTTAGTGTCCAGCACCTTCCCTGATTTATAACTAACTGGAGTGGGAATAGTAAATTAAATAGGTTTAGTGTCCAGCACCTTCCCTGATTTATAACTAACTGGAGTGGGAATAGTAAATGATGTATGTGTGGTGTTCAGCACCTTCCCTGACTTAATATTACCTGGCGTGGGAATAGTAAATTATATATGTGTAGTGTCCAGCACCTTCCCTGTCTCAGTACTAACAGTAGTGGCAATAATAAATTATATATAATACATCATATAACCTCTGCTTAAAAATAATGCCTCTTGGCATACTTTCAATCCCGTATCTGAAGTAGAAGTCTTTAACATATCCAAACTTAAACCATCGTCTCGTACAAAAGATCCACTGCCATCCCCCCTCGTCCATGAACTAAAGCAAATCATCGCCCCCACTGGACCAATATCATCAATTCCTCTCTTTCCACCGGGTGCGTCCCAGTTTCCATCCAGCTTGGCCAGATCACACCCATTCCTAACAACCCAAAAGCCGACCCTAATGACCCTAATAACCTCCGCCCCATCTCTAACCTGCCCTTCCTCTCCAAAGCCCTCGAAAAATGTGCCCTTCTCCAATTAGATAAACACATTGACTTCTTCAACCTACTAGACACTCTTCAATCCGGTTTACGCAAAGGTTTCAGCACTGAAACAGCATTGCTTAATATAGTAGGTGATCTCCACCTCGCCCTAGGTAGGGGACAGTCCTGCATACTCTTTCTTCTCGATCTTACAGCTGCATTTGACACAGTAAACCACTCAACCCTACTTAAGGTGCTCCAAGATCGTTTCGGCTTAAATGGCACTGTCCTTAATTGGTTTACCTCCTACTTTCAACACAGAACCCAACAAGTCAAAATACAAAACCACCTCTCCTCCCCCACACCTGTATCCCTTGGTGTCCCACAAGGATCAATTCTCTCTCCCGCACTTTTTAACCTCTTTATGGAACTCCTGACCCTCATAATCAAACAATCCGGAATAAATTAACACCTATATGCTGATGACACCCAACTGTACTGTAACGTTAAATAACACGCTGATATTCTTCACCTCAACTCTACCCTAATCAAGATTCAAGCTTGGTTTTACTCCAATCACCTTAAACTCAACCCCAGCAAGACTGAAATTCTCTTCACTCCTAAGAACAATCCTCGCCCCATTCAGTCTTGGATCTCTGAACTTAATGCCCTCAACTGCTCTCTTTCCCTTGCTGAATCACTTACATCTCATGACATCACCATTAACTCGGCAAAGGGAGCACTTCTCACACTCTGGCATCTTAAAAAAATCAAACCGGTTATCCCCGCTGAAGATTTCAAACTGATTGTCCAATCTATAGTCATCTCAAAAATTGACTACGGAAATGCCTTAATCGCCGGAACGCCCAAAATTCACCTAACCCCCCTTAAATCCGTCCTCAACTTAGCGGCTAGGCTCACTACGGACTGCAAATGCTTCGATCACATATCACCTGTCCCCAAGGCCCTAAATTGACTTCCTATTGAAGGACGTTCATCCTATAAAATAGCCTGCATTACCCATAAAGCCCTCTGCCAAAAAACCCCACCTTACCTCTCAAATAAACTCAAGAAAGCGGGCTGTGCCCGCCAGCTGAGAAGCACCAACTCTCTTTTCCTTATCCTCCACTTTAAAAAAAACAATCCTCAATACCATGCTCCTTCTCTGGAAAGGCCCCCAGCATCTGGAATGACCAGCCTAAAAATCTACGAGAAAACCCCTCCTATCTCAACTTCAAAAAGACCTTAAAACACACATGCTCAGCAAATACTGGGGATCTTAAGCCCTTGTGTACTACACTAATTACATCCTCCCTCGCCCCACTTTTCTCTCCCACACTCACCAGATACCCCTCCTTCCTCCCCATCTACCCCTTACCTTAAACCTCTTCCCAAACCATATATGCCTGACGAGAAACCCCCCTTCTCAACCTCTCTCCACACTTCCCACCTCACCCCCTTAAATCCCTTACCCATTTCTTCGCAACTAAATTCCACTCTCATCTCACCTTATTCATGCACCATACCTGCCAGCCTGACTCTGTTAAATTAACCTATATGTATAATAATATGTTACAACAGCCTCTTAATGCTATATCTTCTTGCTGGTCATCCTTTATTTAATCTCTCCAATAACCTTTATTTGTGGATATTTTTACCTGATTGCTTTTTTGATACACTTGTCCTGTATTCTTGATTATCATACCTACTATGTTAAGCGCTCTGATACCCTTGGGTGAAGCCAGCGCTATATGAAACTTCAATAAATAAATTGTGTCCAGAACCTTCCTAAGTTACTACTAACTGGAGTGGGAATAGTAAGTTATATATGTGTAGTGTCCAGCACCTTCCATGACTTATCCCCTTCCCTGCTGATGACGAGCTGGTTTCGTCATGGCACACACTGGTCCTGTGCTGATGACAAGTCCAGCTCGTCATGAGCCCCTCCCTCGGGGGAAGCGCTAGCGCTCCCCCGAGGGGGGAAGCGCTAGCGCTCCCCCGAGGGTGTCCGATCGTGGCCGCAGGTATGGGGATGGCAGCGGAAGACCATCCGCTGCCCCCCTGCCCCCCCCCCATGGGAATCCTGTGACGACAGCGCGCACAGCACACGCTGACGTCATCAGGGAGTCCCCGGCGCTAGGGAAGCCATTTGCTTCCTGAGCGTCGAGGAAAAAGGTTTGTGTTTGCGTGTCTGGGGAGGTTTGGGGCCGCAAGGAGGCATCAGGGGAGAGGAAAGAGATTTTCCTCTCTCCTGATGTTTCTTTGCAGGGCATTTCCGCCTCATGATCGCGCACAGCGTTGCAATCGTGCGGCGGAAATGCCCCCACTAGCACCAGGGATTTAAATTTAGATTGTAGGAAGCGACCCCTTGGGCAAGGGTCGCTTCCAGGTGGGGTATAATTATGTCCTTCATTTTCTGCCCCCCCTGGAGGCAAATCGGCCCATTTCTTTGGCCGTTTTGCCCCCAGGGGGGACAGAAAATCACCACTAGCACCAGGGATATATTCAGGGGCATTTTATGTTTGCATTGGAAGCGACCCCTTGGGCAAAGGTCGCTTCCATGTGGGGGCCAAAATTAGTTTTGATTTTCTGTCCCTCCAGGGGGCAAATCAGCCTGTTTTTTCAGCCGTTTTGCCCCAGGGGGGCAGAAAATGCCACTAGGCACCAGGGATTGTTTTCATTGCAATTGAAGTGACCCCTTGGGCAAGGGTCACTTCCAGGTGGGGGCCAAATGTAGATTTACATTTTCTGCCCCCCCCTGGGGGTAAATAGGTCCATTTTTTCCATCCTCTTTGCCCCCTGGGGGGGGGGGGGGGCAGAAAAACGCCACTAGGCACCAGGGATTTTTTGTTTGTAATGGCTGCGACCCCTTGGGCAAGGGTCGCTTCCTAGAGGGGACATTTTTTAGGAATGTTTTTCTGCTCCACCCCCACACCCCTGGGGGCGAATTGGCCCATTTATTTTGTGTTTATTGGCCTTTCTGGCCCACTAGGCCCTATGGATTGTGTTTTGTAGTGTGTGGAAGTGAGCTCTTGGGCAAGGCTCGCTTCCAATGGTGGTTATATTTTTGGATGTTTTTTACTTCTCGCCCACCTTGGTGCCAGTCGGTCTTTTTTTGTCCTACTGCCCCCGTGTGAGGAGAGTACAGTAAGGACAAAAAGACTGACTGGCACCAAAGGGGGCAGGCAGAAAAAAACATCAAAAAATATAACCAGTGTCTTTGTGGAAAACCTCACCTAATCCCCATTGGTCTCAGCCCTATTTGAAGGCCCATCTGGCCGAATGTCCATTTGGTTGGAAAATTTGTGTGTTATATTTTTAATTGTTACATTGTTTGTGAAATGTAGTAGTATTTTTTTTTCTCTATTTCATTCTAGTTCAAGGCTTTTGCTGTTTGGATTGTTGTCGGTTTACGGTTCTTTTACTGCTGGTTTTGCAGCTTGTGTAGTTGCATGTGCTTGGTAAGTGAATGTATTTTGTACTACTTTCCCTAGATGAATGTGTTTTTGTAAAAGGTGTAGTTATAGCAGTTTGTTTGGCTCTGAGTTTTGATTGTCAAAATCTTTGTTGCATTAGTGCTTGATGTGTACTTTGTTGTCTAATGTGTACTTTTTTTTTCTTTCTAGTGGGATATCATTTATTTTTGCTGTGTCTCAGCAGAGTAGGTGCTGGTGAGTGTAGCTATCTTTGGTAAGAGTTATATTGTTTTGGAGTGTATAGATCTTTGTGTGAAAGCCTTACCTTGTTTACTACTTACTTTGCACAGTGTTGGTTGTTGTTCACTTGTTTGTGCAGTCTTCTTTCTTTGTAAGGATAATGGCTAGTCGCAGGATTACTGCTCAGAAGGTTGTTGGTATGCTTTTTGAGTCTTCCTCTGACCATGGTTCAGAGACTGACTCCGATTCGGAGCCAGAGGTAGGTGGAGAAGATTCAGGCAGTGAGTTTTCTCTTCGCATGGAATCATCCGATGATGAAGCTTCTTCTTGTGCTGATGAAGTGCCTGTGTTAGAGGAGGAAATTGATGTGCCGGTAGTGGGCCAAGAGGCATCCGGGCTGCAGCCTAGGGTCGCAAGGTTTCCCTTTGGTGTACGTCGGCAAGAGGCTTCTGGGCTACACGCTGTGGCCATAAGGCTTCACATTGCTGTGGTGCGGCAAGAGGCAGCTGGTGCTGCTAGGCTTCCTGTTGGTGTAGTGCAGCAAGAGGCATCTGGGGCTGCTAGGCTTCCCATTGGTGTAGTGCGGCAAGAGGCATCTGGGGCTGCTAGGTTTCCCATTGGTGTAGTGCAGCACGAAGCATCTGAGGCTGCTAGGATTCCCGTTGGTGTAGTGTGGCAAGAGGCCTCTGGGGATGCTAGGTTTTCCGTTGGTGTTGTGCAGCAAGAAGTATCTGAGGCTGCTAGGCTTCCCGTTGGTGTAGTGCGGCAAGAGGCATCTGGGCTGCAGGTTGGGGCGGCTGCACTTCCCGTTGATAGGGATGGCCTCTAGGTTGCCCCTGGCATGGTGCAGCCGGCATTGCCAGATTTTACTGGTGATCCAGGGAGTAGAGTGAATACTGAGCATTTTCTGCCGATACATTTTTTCAGTTGTTTATGGACAATGTGTTTTTGTCAGAGATTGTGGATCAAACTAATTTGCATGCAGAACAGTTTTTGAGGGACAACAGTGCCAGCCTTAACCTTCATTCTAGAGCTACCCGGTGGACTCCCACAAATGTTGAAGAGATGAAGAAGTTTTTGGGATTAACTTTTTTGATGGGCTTGCTAAGGAAGCCATCAAAGTCTTCATATTGGTCCTCTAGTCCCTTGATGGCAACATCTATATTTCCAGCAGTCATGAGTCATGATCGGTATTTGCTTCTGCTTCAGATCATGCATTTTGTTGATAATGGTTTGGCGTTGCCACAAGATCACCCTGATTGTGACCGTCTTTTTAAGATTCGGCCTGTCCTTGATCACTTTGTTGATCGTTTTTCTGAGATCTTTGCTCCTGGTAAAGAAATAGCAGTGGCTAAGTCTTTGGTATTGTTCAAGGGCCGCTTGGTTTTTAGGCAATGCATTCTTAGTAAGAGGGCACGCTATGGAATTAAACTGTATATGCTGTGTGACAGTGGGACTGGAAATGTCTGTAATTTCAGGGTGTACACCAGTAAGGAGTCCAGCATTAACCCTCCTGATTGTCCTTCCACTTTTGGAGTGACTGAGAAAATTGTGTGAGAGCTAGGTAGAGGATTATTTAACAAAGGCCACCATTTATATGTAGATAACTTCTACACTGGTGTGCGGTTGTTCAAGGAATTGGCCAAAGTGGGCACTGTTGCTTGTGGCACAATGTGTTGTAACCATAAAGGTTTCCCAAAAGAACTTGTTTGCAAAAGGCTTGTGCGGGGACAGTCTAGTGCATTGCGATGTGAGGAGCTTCTAGCTGTGAAGTTTTCAGACAGGAGAGATGTGTACATACTGACTACCATCCATGATGAAAGCACTGCACCTGTGGCTGTTTGGGGTCAGGGTGCTGAAGTGCGCCAACCTGTGTGCATTTTAGACTATATTAGGCACATGGGTGATGTTGACAGAGTAGATCAGAGGTTGTAACCTTATGCAGCTCTTCGAAAGTCTTACATTTGGTATAAGAAGTTGGCTATCCATCTTTTCCACTTGGCAACCTTTAATGCTTTTGTTGTGTTCCAGAATTCTTGTCCTGAGTCAAAGATGCCTTTTGTTAAGTTTCAGGAGTCTATAATAGGCAGCCTTGTTCTAGTGGAACAGGCAAGTGTTCCTAGAGTTGGAGTGGTGGAGGATGTGGCTAGACTGAAAGATCGCCACTTTCCTGAATACATTCCACCCACATCCTCAAAAGACTTTCCCACTAAGGATGTAGAGTCTGTTGGTGAAGAGGCGTGCGGAGGGAGACTCGTATGTACTGCCCCAACTGTCCTTCTAATCCTGGATTGTGTGTGTCAGCTTGTTTTAAATCGTACCACACACATAAGAAGTTTTGGGAGTTTCCATGAGTGATAAAGTGAACTGCCTGGTCTGTATTCTGTAATATTTTTTTAGTCTGTTTCAAGGTTGGCATTAGTGCAATGTATTTAGTTTTAGAATTTGTGTTAGCAGATTTGTAGGTATTTGCAATTGGTTTGTGATACTTTAAAAAAAAATTCTAAATGTGATGGCGGTGTGTGCAGGCTGGTGCTTGGATGGCGGTGTGCGTGGACTAGCGCTTGGCTGGTGGTGTGCGTGGACCGGTGCTTGGCTGGCAGAGTGCTTGGATTGGTGTTTGGCTGGGGGTGTGCGTGAATTTTTGCTTGGCAGGCGGAGTGCAAGGATAGGTGCTTGGCTGGCGGTGTGCGTGGACTGGTGCTTGTTTGGTTGAGTGTAAGGACTGGTGCTTGGCTGAGGGTGTGCATGGACTTGAGCTTGGCCCGCGGAGTGTATGGATTGGTGCTTGGCTGGCGGTGTGCATGCACTGGTGTTCGGGTGGCGGTGTGCGTGCAGTGGTGCTTGGCTGGAGGGCTGCGTGGAATGGCGCTTGGCTGGTGGTGTGCATGGACTGGAGCTTGACTGGCGGAGTGTATGGATTGGTGCTTGGCTGGCGGTGTGCGTGCACTGGTGTTTGGATGGCGGTGTGTGTGCAGTGGCGCTTGGCTGGTGGGCTGTGTGGACTGGCGCTTGCCTGGTGGTGTGCGTGGACTGGTGCTTGGCTGGTGGTGTGCCTGGACTGGCACTTGACTGGCGGTGTGCGTGGACTGGTGCTTGGCTGGCAGAGTGCAAGGATTGGTGTTTGGCTGGCGGTGTGTGTGGATTGGTGCTTGGCTGGCGGTGTGTGTGGACTGGTGCTTGGATGGTGGTGTGGGTGGACTGGCGCTCGGCTGGCGGTGTGTGAGTATTTACTTTCTGTTGGTCACTACACACACTGCTAGCTGAGTGCCACTCCACGCAGTCCATCACTTTGTGTAGTTGCTGTGTCAGGAAAGTGGGCTTGTGAAAGTGTTGGTCCCTTGAATGGCGCTGTGTGCAGATGTGAATGTTGTAATGTGATGGGCCCGTGGCTGGCGGTGTGAATGTTTTGTATGTGTCACACATATGAAAGGTGTATGATTGGCCTGTAGAGATGTTGGTGACTTGACGTGGTTTTACAGCTCACGAGTTGCGAGTCACTGGTCCGGTTTTTATGCATTTATTTATTGACAGAGCATTTCATTTCTGTGAAATATCTTGTTTATAACATTTTATGTACTGAACCATCTCTTGCCCTCATGCCAAATCCAACCAGTATGTGTGTGTGTTTGAGAAATAGATAGCTGTGACGGAATGTTTGACTTTTGAGTAACTCTGTTAAGGTGTACATTACAGCTATAAATAACTTACTAAATGAAGATATTATTGTTAAACCATGGGAGTATATGGTGATGTCTCTCTTGTGAATTCTAAGTTATTTTTTTATCCACAATGTCCTGTAAACTTGAAAATGTCTGTCACAATTTCCATGTAATATTGTCCCAAAAATCTTACGCTGTAGAACTGAAAACATAATTAAGTCAAAACAATTTGGTTTTGCAAGGGAGGTCACCTGTTTTTTTGGTCCTGTGCTCGGCGGCTATCTAGGGAAACCTATCAAACCCATACACTTCTGAAAACTAAACACCCGGAGGCTTCTAAGGAGCTATGGCTTGCGTGGATCCCCCAACGTTCTCTTACCCAGAATTTCCTTGCAAACCATCAATTTTAGCTTTAAAAATTAGTTTTTTCAACCATTTTTGTGAGGGAAAGCGTGACATCACTGGAATCACATAATTTTCCTCCCACCCAGCGTTCCCCGAGGACTCCTGATAAAAGTAGTACCTCACTTGCGTGGGTGGCTCAAGGACCCGCAACAGGCAAGGGCCCAAAACCTAATGAGGCGACATTAAAACTACTTATCACAAACAAACCTGGTTTTGCAAGGGGGTTCCCATACGTTTTTGGCCCGAGGCTCGGCGGCCATGGTGGGAAACCTACCTAACCCATACATTTCTGGAAACTAGAGACCCGGGGGAGTCCAGCGAGGTATGGCTTGTATGGGTCCCTCATCATTCTCTTACCCAAAATCCACTACAAACCTCACATTTTGCAAAATAATTTGCTTTCTTCTCACATTTCTGTGTGTAAAGTTGTGGAATATGCATCAATCCTCAAATTTACTCCCACCCAGCGTTCCTCCAGGTCTCTCGATAAAAATGGTACCTCACTTGCATGGGTAGGCATAGTGGCTGCAACTGGAAAAGGCCCAAATCGTACGGTGAAGACTTAAAAATTTCCTACAGCAAAACTACCTTATTTTTTGGGGGGGCACCTGAGTTTTTTGCCCTGGGCTCGGCGGCCATCTTGGGAAACTACCAAACCCAAACAGTTCTGAAAACTAGACACCCGGGGGAGTTCACCGAAGTATGGCATGCGTGGGTCCCCCAAAGTTTTCCTACCCAGAATTCCCTGCAAGCCTTAAAATTAGGTTAAAAAAAACTTTTCCATGCATTTTTGCGTGGGATCTCCGTGTGGGCACAAATGTCCTACCACCCAGCGTTCCCCTTGTTCTCCCGAGTAAAATGATACCTCACTTTTGTGGGTTTACAAAGCAGAACAGGCTAAAAATGTATTTGTTTTAAAATTGTAGCGTTTGGTATTTACAAGAAAGTACCGAGAATTCTACTGTTTTGGGGTCATCCTAGTCACAGGCCTTTGGCCCACCACACAAGTGAGGTATAATTTTATTCGAGAGAACAAGGTAAACGCTGGGTGGTAGGACATTTGTGCCGGCACGGAGATACCACGCAAAAATGTATAGAAAAGTGTTTTTTTCACCTAATTTTAAGGTTTGCAGGGAATTCTGGGTAGGAAAACATTGGGGGACCCTTGCATGCCATACCTCGCCGGACTCCCCCGGTTGTCTAGTTTTTAGAACTGTTTGGGTTTGGTAGTTTCCCAAGATGGCCGCCGAGCACGGGGTAAAAAACTCAGGTGCCCCCCCCAAAAAATAAGGCAGTTTTGCTTAGGTAATTTTTAAGTCTCAACCGTACAATTTGGGCCTTTTCCAGTTGCAGCCACTATGCCTACCCACACAAGTGAGGTACCATTTTTATCGGGAGACCTGGGGGAACGCAGGGTGGGAGGAAATTTGAGGATCCATGCAGATTCCACAACTTTAACACACAGAAATGTGAGAAAATAGCGATTTTTGTTTTGCAAAATTTAAGCTTTGCAGTGGATTCTGGGTAGGAGAATGATGAGGGACCCACGCAAGCCATACCTCGCTGGACTCCCCGGGTGTCTAGTTTCCATAAATGTGTGGGTTACGTAGGTTTCTCTAGATGGCCGCAGAGCGCCGGGCCAAAAACTCATGGGAACCCCCTTGCAAAATCAGGATGCTTTGTGATAGGTAATTTTGATGTAGTCTCTTTAGGTTTCAGGCCCTTGCCTGTTGCGGGTCCTTGAGCCACCCACGCAAGTGAGGTACCATTTTTATCGGGAGACCTGGGAGAACGCTGGGTGGGTGGAAATGTGTTGATCCACGCAGATTCCAGAACTTTCCACAACAGAAATGTGAGGAAAATGCATTCTTTTGTCACTTTTTAGATTTGCAAGGGATTCTGGGTAACAGAACCTGGTGGAAGGCAGTCGAGTCACCCCATCCTGAATTCCCCTTGGTGTCTACTTTTCAAAAATGTATAGGTTTGCTAGGTTTCCCTAGGTGCCGGCAGAGCTAGGGTTAAAAAACAACAGGTAGGCACTTTGCCAAAAAAGGCCAATTTTTCACTGTAAAATTGAGGTGCAACCATGTTGCGTTTTGTGCCGTGTTCTGACGTAGGCACTAGGCAGACCCACGCAAGTGAGGTACCATTTTTTTCAGAAGACTTTAGGGAACGCGGGGTGGGTGGAAATTTGTTGATCCACGCAGATTCCAGAACTTTCCACCACAAAAATGTGAGGAAAATTCATTTTTTTTGTTTACAAGGGATTCTGGGTAAGAGAACCTGGTGGGAGGCAGTTGAGTCACCCCATCCTGAATTCCCCTGGGTGTCTACTTTTAAAAAATGTATAGGTTTGCTAGGGTTCAAAAACGACAGGTAGACACTTTGCCAAAAAAGGCCCATTTTTCACTGCGAAATTGAGGTGCGACCATGTTGCGTTTTGTGCCGTTTCCTGACGCAGGCGCTAGGCAGACCCACGCAAGTGAGGTACCATTTTTCTCAGAAGACTCTGGGGAACACGGGGTGGGAGGAAATATGTTGATCCACGCAGATTCCAGAACTTTCCACCACAGAAATGTGAGGAAAATGTGTTTTTTTTGTAGATTTTTTAGCTTTGCAAGGGATTCTGGGTAACAGAACCTGATGGGAGGCAGTCGAGTCACCCCATCCTGAATTTCCCTGAGTGTCTAGTTTTATGAAATGTATAGGTTTGATAGGTTTGCATAGGTGCCGGCAGAGCTAGGGTTAAATAACAAAAGGTAGGCACTTTGCCAAAAAAGGCCCATTTTTCACTGCAAAATTGAGGTGCGACCATGTTGCGTTTTGCGCCGTTTCCTGATGCAGGCACTAGGCAGACCCACGCAAGTGAGGTACCATTTTTGTCACACGACTTTGGGGATTGTGGGGTGGGTAGACATTTGTTGATCCACGCAGATTCCAAAACTTTCCACCACAGAAATGTGAGGAAAATGTGTTTTTTTGTATATTTTTTAGCTTTGCAAGGGTTTCTGGGTAACAGAACCTGATGGGAGGCTGTCGAGTCACCCCATCCTGAATTCCCCTGAGTGTCTAGTTTTATGAAATGTATAGGTTTTCTAGGTTTGCATAGGTGCCGGCAGAGCTAGGGTTCAAAAACGACAGGTAGGCACTTTGCCAAAAAAGGCCCATTTTTCAATGCGAAATTGAGGAGCAACCATGTTGCGTTCTGTGCTGTTTCCTGACGCAGGCACTAGGCAGACCCATGCAAGTGAGGTAGCATTTTTCTCAGAAGACTTTGGGGAATGTGGGGTGAGTGGAAATTTGTTGATCCACGCAGACTCCAGAACTTTCTACCACAGAAATGTGAGGAAAATTAGTTTTTTTGCCAATGTTTTAGATTTGCAAGGGATTCTGGGTAACAGAACCTGGTGGGAGGCAGTCAAGTCACCCCATCCTGAATTTCCCTGGGTGTCTACTTTTCAAAAATGTATAGGTATGCTAGGTTTCCCTAGGTGCCGGCAGAGCTAGGGTTCAAAACGACAGGTTGGCACTTTGCCGAAAAAGGCCCATTTTTCACTGAAAAATTGAGGTGCCACCACGTTGCATTTTGCGCTGTTTCCTGACACAGGCACTAGGCAGACCCACGCAAGTGAGGTACCATTTTTCTCAGAATACTTTGGGGAATGTGGGGTGGGTGGAAATGTGTTGATTCACACAGATTCCAGTACTTTCCACCACAGAAATGTGAGGAAAATGCGTTATTTTTGTAAATTGTTTAGTTTTGCAGTGGACTGGGTAGCAGAACCTGGTGGGAGGCAGTCGAGTCACCCATCCTGAATTTCCCTGGGTGTCTTATTTTAAAAAATGTATCGATTTGCTAGGTTTCCCTAGGTGCCGGCAGAGCTAGGGTTAAAAAATGACAGGTAGGCACTATGCCAAAAAAGGCCCATTTTTCACTGCAAAATTGAGGTGCAACCACGTTGCGTTTTACGCCGTTTCCTGATGCAGACACTAGGCAGACCCACGCAAGTGAGGTACCATTTTTCTTACAAGACTTTGGGGAACGTGGGGTGGGTAGACATTTGTTGATCCACGCAGATTCCAAAACTTTCCACTACAGAAATGTGAGGAAAATGTGTTTTTTTTGTAAATTTTTTAACTTTGCAAGGGATTCTGGGTAACAGTACCTGATGGGAGGCAGTCGAGTCACCCCATCCTGAATTTCCCTGAGTGTCTAGTTTTATGAAATGTATAGGTTTGCTAGGTTTGCATAAATGTAAATGTAAATGTAAATGTAAATGTAGTTGAGCTTATATAGCGCACAGCTACCCGCAAAGCAGGTGTCCCGGCGCTTGCTTAGGGAACCCTTCCTGATATTCCCCTGTGAGATAGCAGGGTATCCACAAGGTGAAAGTCAGGCATCCCGCCGCGAGGGGCCGTTGTGGAGATTAAGCAAGCTGCTGCCCAGAGTCGCAGAGTGTGAACCCGTGAGTCGAGGAGGCACCGGGGTGAGAATTATCGAGTCCGTGGAATTTTTAGCCCAAGACCCGCCGGGGCGGGGAATTGAACCCTGGTCCAGGACCGATCTCAGATTCCGGGTCTGCCGCCTCTAACCCCTGAGCCACACTTCTCCACGGCATAGGTGCCGGCAGAGCTAGGGTTAAAAACGACAGGTAGGCACTTTGCCAAAAAAGGCCCATTTTTCACTGCAAAATTGAGGTGCAACCACGTTGGGTTTTGTGCCGTTTCCTGATGCAGACACTAGGTACACCCACGCAAGTGAGGTACCATTTTTCTCAGAAGACGTTGGGGAATGTGAGGTGGGTGGAAATTTGTTGATCCACGCAGATTCCAGAACTTTCCACTACAGAAATGTGAGAAAAAATTGTTTTTTTTGTCAATTTTTTAGCTTTGCAAGGGATTCTGGGTAACAGAACCTGATGGGAGGCAGTCGAGTCACCCCATCCTGAATTTCCCTGAGTGTCTAGTTTTAAAAAATGTATAGGTTTGCTAGGTTTACATAGGTGCCGGCAGAGCTAGGGTTAAAAAATGACAATAGGCACTTTGCCAAAAAAGGCCCATTTTTCAATGCGAAATTGAGGAGCAACCACGTTGCGTTTTGCACCATTTCCTGACGCAGGCACTAGGCAGACCCACGCAAATGAGGTACCATTTTTCTCACAAGAAATGTGAGGAAAATGTGTTTGTTTGTCAATTTTTTAGCTTTGCCAGGGATTCTGGGTAACAGAACCTGATGGGAGGCAGTCGAGTCACCCCATCCTGAATTCCCCTGAGTGTGTAGTTTTTAGTTTTAAATAATGTATAGGTTTGCTAGGTTTGCATAGGTGCCGGCAGAGCTAGGATTCAAAAACGACAATAGGCACTTTGCCAAAAAAGGCCCATTTTTCAATGCGAAATTGAGGAGTAACCACGTTGCGTTTTGCGCCGTATACTGATGCATGCACTAGGCAGACCCACGCAAGTGAGGTACCATTTTTCTTAGAAGACTTTGGGGAATGTGGGGAGGGTGGAAATTTGTTGATCCACGCAGATTCCAGAGCTTTCCACCACAGAAATGTGAGGAAAATGAGTTTTGTTTGTCAATTTTTTAGATTTGCAAGGGATTCTGGGTAACAGAACCTGGTCGGAGGCAGTCGAGTCACCCCATCCTGAATTTCCCTGGGTGTCTAGTTTTCAAAAATGTATAGGTCTGCTAGGTTTCCCTATGTGCCAGCAGAGCTAGGGTTAAAAAACGACAGGTAGGCACTTTGCCAAAAAAGGCCCATTTTTTACTGCAAAATTGAGGTGCAACCACGTTGCGTTTTGTGCCGTTTCCTGATGCAGACACTAGCAGACCCACGCAAGTTAGGTACCATTTTTCTAACAAGACTTTGGGGAACGTGGGGTGGGTAGACATTTGTTGATCCACGCAGATTCCAAAACTTTCCACCACAGAAATGTGAGGAAAATGTGGGTTTTTTTGACAATTTTTTAGCTTTGCAAGGGATTCTGGGTAACAGTACCTGATGGGAGGCAGTCGAGTCACCCCATCCTGAATTCCCCTGAGTGGCTAGTTTTATGAAATGTATAGGTTTGCTAGGTTTCCCTAGGTGCCGGCAGAGCTAGGGTTAAAAAACGACAGGTTGGCACTTTGCCAAAAAAGGCCCATTTTTCTCTAAAAAATTGAGGTGCCACCACGTTGCATTTTACGCTGTTTCCTGACGCAGGCACTAGGCAGACCCACGCAAGTGAGGTACCATTTTTCTCAGAAGACTTTGGAGAATGTGAGGTGGGTGGAAATTTGTTGATCCACGCAGATTCCAAAACTTTCCACCACAGAAATGTGAGGAAAATGTGTTTTTTTTGTCAATTTTTTAGCTTTGCAAGGGATTCTGGGTAACAGTACCTAATAGGAGGCATTCGAGTCACCCCACCTGAATTCCCCTGAGTGTCTAGTTTTATGAAATGTATAGGTTTGCTAGGTTTGCATAGGTGCCGGCAGAGCTAGGGTTAAAAAACGACAGGTAGGCACTTTGCCAAAAAAGGCCAATTTTTCACTGCAAAATTGAGGTGCGACCACATTGCGTTTTGCGCCGTTTCCTGATGCAGACACTAGGCAGACCCACGCAAGTGAGGTACCATTTTTCTCAGAAGACTTTGGGGAATGTGGGGTGGGTGGAAATTTGTTGATCCACGCAGATTCCAGAACTTTCCACTACAGAAATGTGAGGAAAATGTGTTTGTTTTGACAATTTTTTAGCTTTGCAAGGGATTCTGGGTAACAGTACCTGATGGGAGGCATTCGAGTCACCCCATCCTGATTTTCCCTGGTTGTCTAGCTTTCATAAATGTATAGGTTTGCTAGGTTTCCCTAGGTGCCGGCAGAGCTGGGGTTCAAAAACAACAGGTAGGCACTTTGCCAAAAAAGGCCCATTTTTCACTGCGAAATTGAGGTGCGACCATATTGCGTTTTGCGCCATTTCCTGATGCAGGCACTAGGCAGACCCACGCAAGTGAGGTACCATTTTCCTCAGAACACTTTGGGGAACGCGGGGTGCATGAACATTTGTTGATCCACACAGAATCCAGAACCTTCCACCACAGAAATGTGAGGAAAAGGTGTTTTTGTTGTTAATTTTTTAGCTTTGCAAGGGATTCTGGGTAACAGAGCCTAGTGGGAGGCAGTCCAGTCACCCCATCCTGAATTCCCATGGGTGTCTAGTTTTAAAAAATGTATAGGTTTGCTATGTTTCCCAAGGTGCCGGCAGAGCTAGGGTCCAAAAATGCAGGTAGGCACTTTGCCAAAGAAGGCTCATTTCTCACTGCAAAATTGAGGTGGAACCACGTTGCGTTTTGCGCCGTTTCTTGGTGCAGGCCCTAGCCAGACCCACGCAAGCAAAGTACCATTTTTCTCAGAAGACTTTGGGGAACGTGGGGTGGGTCGACATTTGTTGATCCATGCAGATTCCAGAACTTTCCACCACAGAAATGTGAGGAAAATGCGTTTTGTTTTCCAATTTTTTACATTTGCAAGGGATTCTGGGTAACAGTACCTGATGGGAGGCATTCGAGTCACCCCATCCTGAATTTCCCTGGTTGTCTAGTTTTCATAAATGTATAGGTTTGCTAGGTTTCCCTAGGTGCCGGCAGAGCTGGGGTTCAAAAACAACAGGTAGGCACTTTGCCAAAAAAGGCCCATTTTTCACTGCGAAATTGAGGTGCGACCATATTGCGTTTTGCGCCGTTTCCTGACGCAGGCACTAGGCAGACCCACGCAAATGAGGTACCATTTTCCTCAGAACACTTTGGGGAACTCGGGGTGCATGAACATTTGTTGATCCACACAGAATCCAGAACCTTCCACCACAGAAATGTGAGGAAAAGGTGTTTTTGTTGTTAATTTTTTAGCTTTGCAAGGGATTCTGGGTAACAGAGCCTAGTGGGAGGCAGTCCAGTCACCCCATCCTGAATTCCCATGGGTGTCTAGTTTTTAAAAATTTATAGGTTTGCTATGTTTCCCAAGGTGCCGGCAGAGCTAGGGTCCAAAAATGCAGGTAGGCACTTTGCCAAAGAAGGCTCATTTCTCACTGCAAAATTGAGGTGGGACCACGTTGCGTTTTGCGCCGTTTCTTGGTGCAGGCCCTAGGCAGACCCACGCAAGCAAAGTACCATTTTTCTCAGAAGACTTTGGGGAACGTGGGGTGGGTCGACATTTGTTGATCCATGCAGATTCCAGAACTTTCCACCACAGAAATGTGAGGAAAATGCGTTTTGTTTTCCAATTTATTACATTTGCAAGGATTCTGGGTAACAGTACCTGATGGGAGGCATTCGAGTCACCTCATCCTGAATTTCCCTGGTTGTCTAGTTTTCATCAATGTATAGGTTTGCTAGGTTTCCCTAGGTGCCGGCAGAGCTGGGGTTCAAAAACAACAGGTAGGCACTTTGCCAAAAAAGGCCCATTTTTCACTGCGAAATTGAGGTGCGACCATATTGCGTTTTGCGCCGTTTCCTGACGCAGGCACTAGGCAGACCCACGCAAGTGAGGTACCATTTTCCTCAGAACACTTTGGGGAACGCGGGGTGCATGAACATTTGTTGATCCACACAGAATCCAGAACCTTCCACCACAGAAATGTGAGGAAAAGGTGTTTTTGTTGTTAATTTTTTAGCTTTGCAAGGGATTCTGGGTAACAGAGCCTAGTGGGAGGCAGTCCAGTCACCCCATCCTGAATTCCCATGGGTGTCTAGTTTTAAAAAATGTATAGGTTTGCTATGTTTCCCAAGGTGCCGGCAGAGCTAGGGTCCAAAAATGGAGGTAGGCACTTTGCCAAAAAAGGCTCATTTCTCACTGCAAAATTGAGGTGGGACCACGTTGCGTTTTGCGCCGTTTCCTGGTGCAGGCCCTAGGCAGACCCACACAAGCAAACTACCATTTTTCTCTGAAGACTTTGGGGAACGTGGGGTGGGTCGACATTTGTTGATCCATGCAGATTCCAGAACTTTCCACCACAGAAATGTGAGGAAAATGCGTTTTGGTTTCCAATTTTTTACATTTGCAAGGTATTCTGGGTAACAGAACCTGGTGGGAAGCAGACGAGTCACCCCATCCTAAATTCCCCTGGGTGTCTAGTTTTCAAAAATGTATAGGTTTGCTTGTATTCCCTAGGTGCCGGCAGAGCTAGGGTTAAAAAACAACACGTAGGCACTTTGCCAAAAAAAGGCCCATTTTTCACTGCGAAATTGAGGTGCGACCACGTTGCGTTTTGCACCGTTTCCAGGCGCTGGCACTAGGAAGACCCATGCAAGTGAGGTTTCATTTTTCTCAGAAGACTTTGGGGAACGCGGATGGGAGGAAATTTGTTGATCCACGCAGATTCCAGAACTTTCCACCACAGAAATGAGAGGAAAATTCGATTTTTGTCAAGTTTTTTAGCTTTGCAACGGATTCTGGGTAACACAACCTGGTGGTAAGGCAGTCCATTCACCCCATCCTAAATTTCCCTGGGTGTCTAGTTTTCATAAATGTATAGGTTTGCTAGGTTTCCCTAGGTGCCGGCAGAGCTGGGGTTCAAAAACAACAGGTAGGCACTTTGCCAAAAAAGGCCCATTTTTCACTGCGAAATTGAGGTGCGACCATATTGCGTTTTGCGCCGTTTCCTGACGCAGGCACTAGGCAGACCCACGCAAGTGAGGTACCATTTTCCTCAGAACACTTTGGGGAACGCGGGGTGCATGAACATTTGTTGATCCACACAGAATCCAGAACCTTCCACCACAGAAATGTGAGGAAAAGGTGTTTTTGTTGTTAATTTTTTAGCTTTGCAAGGGATTCTGGGTAACAGAGCCTAGTGGGAGGCAGTCCAGTCACCCCATCCTGAATTCCCATGGGTGTCTAGTTTAAAAAAATGTATAGGTTTGCTATGTTTCCCAAGGTGCCGGCAGAGCTAGGGTCCAAAAATGCAGGTAGGCACTTTGCCAAAAAAGGCTCATTTCTCATTGCAAAATTGAGGTGGGACCACGTTGCGTTTTGCGCCGTTTCCAGGTGCAGGCCCTAGGCAGACCCACGCAAGCAAACTACCATTTTTCTCAGAAGACTTTGGGGAACGTGGGGTGGGTCGACATTTGTTGATCCATGCAGATTCCACAACTTTCCACCACAGAAATGTGAGGAAAATGCGTTTTGTTTTCCAATTTTTTACATTTGCAAGGGATTCTGGGTAACAGAACCTGGTGGGAAGCAGACGAGTCACCCCATCCTAAATTCCCCTGGGTGTCTAGTTTTAAAAAATGTATAGGTTTGCTTGTATTCCCTAGGTGCCGGCAGAGCTAGGGTTAAAAAACAACAGGTAGGCACTTTGCCAAAAAAAGGCCCATTTTTCACTGCGAAATTGAGGTGCGACCACGTTGCGTTTTGCACCGTTTCCAGGCGCAGGCACTAGGAAGACCCATGCAAGTGAGGTTTCATTTTTCTCAGAAGACTTTGGGGAACGCGGATGGGAGGAAATTTGTTGATCCACGTAGATTCCAGAACTTTCCACCACAGAAATGTGAGGAAAATTCGATTTTTGTCAAGTTTTTTAGCTTTGCAACGGATTCTGGGTAACACAACCTGGTGGTAAGGCAGTCCATTCACCCCATCCTAAATTTCCCTGGGTGTCTAGTTTCAAAAATGTATAGGTTTGCTAGGTTTTCCTAGGTGCCGGCAGAGCTAGGGTTCAAAAACGACAGGTAGGCACTTTGCCAAAAAAGGCCAATTTTTCACTGCAAAATTGAGGTGCGACCACGTTGCGTTGTGCGCCGTTTCCTGATGCAGGCACTAGGCAGACCCACGCAAATGAGGTACCATTTTTCTCACAAGACTTTGGGGAACGTGGGGTGGGTAGACATTTGTTGATCCACGCAGATTCCAAAACTTTCCACCACAGAAATGTGAGGAAAAATTGGTTTTATTGTCAATTTTTTAGCTTTGCAAGGGATTCTGGGTAACAGTACCTGATAGGAGGCATTCGAGTCACCCCACCTGAATTCCCCTGAGTGTCTAGTTTTATGAAATGTATAGGTTTGCTAGGTTTGCATAGGTGCCGGCAGAGCTAGGGTTAAAAAACTACAGGTAGGCACTTTGCCAAAAAAGGCCCATTTTTCACTGCAAAATTGAGGTGCGACCAAGTTGCGTTTTGCACCGTTTTCTGACGCAGACACTAGGCAGACCCACGCAAGTGAGGTACCATTTTTCTCATAAGACTTTGGGGAACGTGGGGTGGGTAGACATTTTTGATCCACGCAGATTCCAAAACTTTCCACCACAGAAATGTGAGGAAAATGTGTTTGTTTTGACAATTTGTTAGCTTTGCAAGGGATTCTGGGTAACAGTACCTGATGGGAGGAATTCGAGTCACCCCATCCTGAATTTCCCTGGGTGTCTAGTTTTAAAAAATGTATAGGTTTGCTAGGTTTCCCTAGGTGCCGGCAGAGCTGGGGTTCAAAAACAACAGGTAGGCACTTTGCCAAAAAGGCCCATTTTTCACTGCGAAATTGAGGTGCGACCATGTTGCATTTTGTGCCGTTTCCTGATGCAGGCACTAGGCAGACCCACGCAAGTGAGGTACCATTTTTCCCAGAACACTTCAGGAAACGCGGGGTGGGTGGACATTTGTTGATCCACGCAGATTTCAGAACTTTCCACTACAGAAATGTGAGGAAAAGGCATTTTTGTTGTTAATGTTTTAGCTTTGCAAGAGATTCTGGGTAACAGAGCCTAGTGGGAGGCAGTCCAGTCACCCCATCCTTAATTTCCCTGGGTGTCTAGTTTTCAAAAATGTATAGGTTTGCTATGTTTCCCAAGGTGCCGGCAGAGCTAGGGTTAAAAAACGACATGTAGGCACTTTGCCAAAAAAGGCCCATTTCTCACTGCAAAATTGAGGTGGGACCACGTTGCGAATTTGCGCCGTTTCCTGGCGCAGGCCCTAGGCAGACCCACGCAAGCAAAGTACCATTTTTCTCATAATATTTTGGGGAACGTGGGGTGGGTCGACATTTGTTGATCCATGCAGATTCCAGAACTTTCCACCACAGAAATGTGAGGAAAATGCGTTTTGTTTTCCAATTTTTTACATTTGCAAGGGATTCTGGGTAACAGAACCTGGTTGGAAGTAGTCGAGTCACCCCATCCTAAATTCCCCTGGGTGTCTAGTTTTCAAAAATGTATAGTTTTGCTAGGTGTCCCTAGGTGCCGGCAGAGCTAGGGTTCAAAAACAACAGGTAGGCACTTTGCCAAAAAAGGCCCATTTTTCACTGCGCAATTGAGGTGCGACCACGTTGCGTTTTGCACCGTTTCCAGGCGCAGGCACTAGGAAGACCCACGCAAGTGAGGTTTCATTTTTCTCAGAAGATTTTGGGGAACGCAGGGTGGGAGGAAATTTGTTGATCCACGCAGATTCCAGAACTTTCCACCACAGAAATATGAGGAAACTTCGTTTTTTGTCAATTTTTTAGATTTGCAACGGATTCTGGGTAACAGAACCTGGTGGGAGGCAGTGCAGTCACCCCATCCTGAATTTCCCTGGGTGTCTAGTTTTAAAAAATGTATAGGTTTGCTATGTTTCCCAAGGTGCCGGCAGAGGTAGGGTTAAAAAACGACAGGTAGGCACTTTGCCAAAAAAGGCCCATTTTTCACTGCAAAATTGAGGTGCGCCCACGTAGCGTTTTGCGCCATTTCCTGATGCAGACACTAGCAGATCCACGCAAGTGAGGTACCATTTTTCTCACAAGACTTTGGGGAACGTGGGGTAGGTAGACATTTTTTGATCCACGCAGATTCCAAAACTTTCCACCACAGAAATGTGAGGAAAATGTGTTTTTTTTGTCAATTCTTTAGATTTGCAAGGGATTCTGGGTAACAGTACCTGATGGGAGGCAGTTGAGTCACCCCATCCTGAATTCCCCTGAGTGTCTAGTTTTATGAAATGTATAGGTTTGCTAGGTTTGCATAGGTGCCGGCAGAGCTAGGGTTAAAAAATGACAGGTAGGCACTTTGACAAAAAAGGCTAATTTTTTAATGCGAAATTGAGGAGCAATCACGTTGCGTTTTGCGCCGTTTCCCAGCGCAGGTACTAGGCAAACCCATGCAAGTAAGGTACCATTTTTCTCAGAAGACTTTGGGGAATGTGGGGTGGGTGGAAATTTGTTGATCCACGCAGATTCCAGAACTTTCTACCACAGAAATGTGAGGAAAATGTGTTTTTTTTGTCAATTTTTTAGCTTTGCAAGGGATTCTGGGTAACAGTACCCGATGGGAGGCAGTCGAGTCACCCCATCCCAAATTCCCCAGAGTGTCTAGTTTTATTAAATGTATAGGTTTGCTAGGTTTCCCTAGGTGCCGGCAGAGCTAAGGTTGTTTAAAAACGACAGGTAGGCACTTTGCCAAAAAAGGCCAATTTTTCACTGAAAAATTGAGGTGCGACCACGTTGCATTTTGCGCTGTTTCCTGGCGCAGGCACAAGGCAGACCCACGCAAGTGAGGTACCATTTTTCTCAAAAGAGTTTGGGGAACGTGGGGGGTGGACATTTGTTGATCCATGCAGATTCCAGAACTTTCCACCACAGAAATGTGAGGAAAATGTGTTTTTTTTGTCAGTTTTTAGCTTTGCAAGGGATTCTGGGTAACAGAACCTGGTGGGAGGCAGTCGAGTCACCCCATCCTGACTTTCCCTGGGTGTCTAGTTTTCAAAAATGTATAGCTTTGCTAGGTTTCCCTAGGTGCCGGCAGAGCTAGGGTTCAAAAACAACAGGTAGGCACTTTGCCAAAAAATGCCCATTTTTCACTGCGAAATTGAGGTGAGACCACGTTGCGTTTTGTGCCGTTTCCTGGCGCAGGCACTAGGCAGACCCACGCAAGTGAGGTACCATTTTTCTCAGAAGACTTTGGGGAACGCGGGGTGGGAGGAAATGTATTGATCCACACAGATTCCAGAACTTTCCACCACAGAAATGTGAGGAAAATTTGTTTTTTTGTCAATTTTTTAGCTTTGCAAGGGATTCTGGGTAACAGAACCTGATGGGAGGCAGTCGAGTCACCCCATCCTGAATTTCCGTGAGTGTCTAGTTTTAAAAAATTTATAGGTTTGCTAGGTTTGCATTGGTGCCGGCAGAGCTAGGGTTAAAAAATGACAATTGGCACTTTGCCAAAAAAGGCCAATTTTTCACTGAAAAATTGAGGTGCGACCACGTTGCATTTTGCGCTGTTTCCTGACGCAGGCACTAGGCAGACCCACGCAAGTGAGGTACCATTTTTCTCAAAAGACTTTGGGGAACGCGGGGGGTGGACATTTATTGATTCACGCAGATTCTAGAACTTTCCACCACAGAAATGTGAGGAAAATGTGTTTTTTTTGTCCATTTTTTAGCTTTGCAAGGAATTCTGGGTAACAGAACCTGGTGGGAGGCAGTCGAGTCAACCCATCCTGAATTTCCCTGGGTGTCTAGTTTTAAAAAACGTATAGGTTTGCTATGTTTCCCAAGGTGCCGGCAGAGGTAGGGTTAAAAAACGACAGGTAGGCACTTTGCCAAAAAAGGCCCATTTTTCACTGCAAAATTGAGGTGCGCCCACGTAGCGTTTTGCGCCGTTTCCTGATGCAGACACTAGCAGATCCACGCAAGTGAGGTACCATTTTTCTCAGAAGACTTTGGGGAACGCGGGGTGGGAGGAAATGTATTGATCCACACAGATTCCAGAACTTTCCACCACAGAAATGTGAGGAAAATTTGTTTTTTTGTCAATTTTTTAGCTTTGCAAGGGATTCTGGGTAACAGAACCTGATGGGAGGCAGTCGAGTCACCCCATCCTGAATTTCCGTGAGTGTCTAGTTTTAAAAAATGTATAGGTTTGCTAGGTTTGCATTGGTGCCGGCAGAGCTAGGGTTAAAAAATGACAATTGGCACTTTGCCAAAAAAGGCCCATTTTTCACTGAAAAATTGAGGTGCGACCACGTTGCATTTTGCGCTGTTTCCTGACGCAGGCACTAGGCAGACCTACGCAAGTGAGGTACCATTTTTCTCAAAAGACTTTGGGGAACGCGGGGGTGGACATTTATTGATTCACGCAGATTCTAGAACTTTCCACCACAGAAATGTGAGGAAAATGTGTTTTTTTGTCCATTTTTTAGCTTTGCAAGGAATTCTGGGTAACAGAACCTGGTGGGAGGCAGTCGAGTCAACCCATCCTGAATTTCCCTGGGTGTCTAGTTTTAAAAAATGTATAGGTTTGCTAGGTTTCCCTAGGTGCCGGCAGAGCTGGGGTTAAAAAACAACAGGTAGAAACTTTGCCAAAAAAGGCCCATTTTTCACTGCAAAACTGAGGTGCGACCACGTTGCGTTTTGTGCCGTTTCCTGACGCAGGCACTTGGCAGACCCACGCAAGTGAGGTACCATTTTTCTCAGAACACTTTGGGGAATGCAGGGTGGGTGGACATTTGTTGATCCACGCAGATTCCAGAACTTTTCACCACAACAATGTGAGGAAAAGGTTTTTTTGTTGTCAATTATTTAGCTTTGCAAGGGATTCTGGGTAACAGAGCCTAGTGGGAGGCAGTCCAGTCACCCCATCCTGAATGTCCCTGGGTGTCAAGTCTTCAAAAATGTATAGGTTTGCTATGTTTCCCAAGGTGCCGGCAGAGCTAGGGTTCAAAAACGACAGGTAGGCACTTTGCCAAAAAAGGCCCATTTCTCACTGCAAAATTGAGATGGGACCACGTTGCGTTTTGCGCTGTTTCCTGGCGCAGGCACTAGGCAGACCCACGCAAGTGTGGTGTCATTTTTCTAAGAAGACTTTGGGACACACGTGGTGGGTGGACATTTGTTGATCCACGAAGATTCCAGAACTTTCCACCACAGAAATGGGAGGAAAACGCATTTTGTTTTCTAATTTTTTACGTTTGCAAGGGATTCTGGGTAACAGAACCTGGTGGGAGGCAGTCGAGTCACCCCATCCTGAATTTGCCTGGGTGTCTAGTTTTCAAAAATGTATAGCTTTGCTATGTTTCCCTAGGTGCCGGCAGAGCTAGGGTTCAAAAACGATAGGTAGGCACTTTGCCCAAAAAAAGGCCCATTTTTCACTGCGAAATTGAGGTGCGACCACGTTGCATTTTGGGCCGTTTCGAGGTGCAGGCACTAGGCAGACCCACGCAAGTGTGGTGTCATTTTTCTCAGAAGACTTTGGGGAACGCGGGGTGGGAGGAAATCTGTTGATCCACGCAGATTCCAGAACTTTCCACCACAGAAATGTGAGGAAAATGTGTTTTTTTATCAATTTTTTAGCTTTGCAAGGGATTCTGGGTAACAGAACCTAGTGGGAGGCAGTCAATTCACCCCATCCAATTTCCCCTTGGTGTCTAGTTTTCAAAAATGTAGAGTTTGCAAGGAATTCTGGGTAACAGAACCTGGTTGGAGGCAGTCGAGTTTTCAAAAATGTATAGGTTTGCTAGGTTTCCCTAGGTGCTGGCAGAGCTGGGGTTCAAAAACAACAGGTAGGAACTTTGCCAAAAAAGGCCCATTTTTCACTGCAAAATTGAGGTGCGACCACGTTGCGTTTTGTGCCGTTTCCTGATGCAGGCACTTGGCAGACCCACGCAAGTGAGGTACCATTTTTCTCAGAACACTTTGGGGAATGCGGGGTGGGTGGACATTTGTTGATCCACGCAGATTCCAGAACTTTTCACCACAACAATGTGAGGAAAAGGTTTTTTTGTTGTCAATTATTTAGCTTTGCAAGGGATTCTGGGTAACAGAGCCTAGTGGGAGGCAGTCCAGTCACCCCATCCTGAATGTCCCTGGGTGTCTAGTTTTCAAAAATGTATAGGTTTGCTATGTTTCCCAAGGTGCCGGCAGAGCTAGGGTTCAAAAACAACAGGTAGGCACTTTGCCAAAAAAGGCCCATATCTCACTGCAAAATTGAGGTGGGACCACGTTGCGTTTTGCGCTGTTTCCTGGCGCAGGCACTAGGCAGACCCACGCAAGTGTGGTGTCATTTTTCTCAGAAGACTTTGGGGAACACGTGGTGGGTGGACATTTGTTGTTCCACGCAGATTCCAGAACTTTCCACCACAGAAATGTGAGGAAAACGCATTTTGTTTTCTAATTTTTTACCTTTGCAAGGGATTCTGGGTAACAGTACCTGGTGGGAGGCAGTCGAGTCACCCCATCCTGAATTTCCCTGGGTGTCTACATTTCAAAAATGTATAGCTTTGCTATGTTTCCCTTGGTGCCGGCAGAGCTAGATTTCAAAAACGACAGGTAGGCACTTTGCCAAAAAAAAGGCCCATTTTTCACTGCGAAATTGAGGTGCGACCACGTTGCATTTTGTGCCGTTTCGAGGCGCAGGCACTAGGCAGACCCACGCAAGTGTGTCATTTTTCTCAGAAGACTTTGGGGAACGCGGGGTGGGAGGAAATTTGTTGATCCACGCAGATTCCAGAACTTTCCACCACAGAAATGTGAGGAAAATTGTTTTTTTATCAATTTTTTAGCTTTGCACGGGATTCTGGGTAACACAACCTAGTGGGAGGCAGTCGATTCACCCCATCCTAATTTCCCCTTGGTGTCTAGTTTTAAAAAATGTATAGGTTTGCAAGGGATTCTGGGTAACAGAACCTGGTTGGAGGCAGTCGAGTTTTCAAAAATGTATAGGTTTGCTAGGTTTCCCTAGGTGCAGGCAGAGCTGGGGTTCAAAAACAACAGGTAGGCACTTTGCCAAAAAAGGCCAATTTTTCACTGCAAAATTGAGGTGCGACCATGTTGCATTTTGTGCCGTTTGCTGACGCAGGCACTAGGCAGACCCACGCAAGTGAGGTACCATTTTTCTCAGAACACTTCGGGGAACGCGGGGTGGGTGGACATTTGTTGATCCACGCAGATTTCAGAACTTTCCACTACAGAAATGTGAGGAAAAAGCGTTTTTGTTGTTAATGTTTTAGCTTTGCAAGAGATTCTGGGTAACAGAGCCTAGTGGGAGGCAGTCCAGTCACCCCATCCTTAATTTCCCTGGGTGTCTAGTTTTCATAAATGTATAGGTTTGCTAGGTTTCCCTAGGTGCCGGCAGAGCTGGGGTTCAAAAACAACAGGTAGGCACTTTGCCAAAAAAGGCCCATTTTTCACTGCGAAATTGAGGTGCGACCATATTGCGTTTTGCGCCGTTTCCTGACGCAGGCACTAGGCAGACCCACGCAAGTGAGGTACCATTTTCCTCAGAACACTTTGGGGAACGCGGGGTGCATGAACATTTGTTGATCCACACAGAATCCAGAACCTTCCACCACAGAAATGTGAGAAAAAGGTGTTTTTGTTGTTAATTTTTTAGCTTTGCAAGGGATTCTGGGTAACAGAGCCTAGTGGGAGGCAGTCCAGTCACCCCATCCTGAATTCCCATGGGTGTCTAGTTTAAAAAAATGTATAGGTTTGCTATGTTTCCCAAGGTGCCGGCAGAGCTAGGGTCCAAAAATGCAGGTAGGCACTTTGCCAAAAAAGGCTCATTTCTCATTGCAAAATTGAGGTGGGACCACGTTGCGTTTTGCGCCGTTTCCAGGTGCAGGCCCTAGGCAGACCCACGCAAGCAAACTACCATTTTTCTCAGAAGACTTTGGGGAACGTGGGGTGGGTCGACATTTGTTGATCCATGCAGATTCCACAACTTTCCACCACAGAAATGTGAGGAAAATGCGTTTTGTTTTCCAATTTTTTACATTTGCAAGGGATTCTGGGTAACAGAACCTGGTGGGAAGCAGACGAGTCACCCCATCCTAAATTCCCCTGGGTGTCTAGTTTTAAAAAATGTATAGGTTTGCTTGTATTCCCTAGGTGCCGGCAGAGCTAGGGTTAAAAAACAACAGGTAGGCACTTTGCCAAAAAAAGGCCCATTTTTCACTGCGAAATTGAGGTGCGACCACGTTGCGTTTTGCACCGTTTCCAGGCGCAGGCACTAGGAAGACCCATGCAAGTGAGGTTTCATTTTTCTCAGAAGACTTTGGGGAACGCGGATGGGAGGAAATTTGTTGATCCACGTAGATTCCAGAACTTTCCACCACAGAAATGTGAGGAAAATTCGATTTTTGTCAAGTTTTTTAGCTTTGCAACGGATTCTGGGTAACACAACCTGGTGGTAAGGCAGTCCATTCACCCCATCCTAAATTTCCCTGGGTGTCTAGTTTTCAAAAATGTATAGGTTTGCTAGGTTTTCCTAGGTGCCGGCAGAGCTAGGGTTCAAAAACGACAGGTAGGCACTTTGCCAAAAAAGGCCAATTTTTCACTGCAAAATTGAGGTGCGACCACGTTGCGTTGTGCGCCGTTTCCTGATGCAGGCACTAGGCAGACCCACGCAAATGAGGTACCATTTTTCTCACAAGACTTTGGGGAACGTGGGGTGGGTAGACATTTGTTGATCCACGCAGATTCCAAAACTTTCCACCACAGAAATGTGAGGAAAATTTGGTTTTATTGTCAATTTTTTAGCTTTGCAAGGGATTCTGGGTAACAGAGCCTAGTGGGAGGCAGTCCAGTCACCCCATCCTGAATGTCCCTGGGTGTCAAGTCTTCAAAAATGTATAGGTTTGCTATGTTTCCCAAGGTGCCGGCAGAGCTAGGGTTCAAAAACGACAGGTAGGCACTTTGCCAAAAAAGGCCCATTTCTCACTGCAAAATTGAGATGGGACCACGTTGCGTTTTGCGCTGTTTCCTGGCGCAGGCACTAGGCAGACCCACGCAAGTGTGGTGTCATTTTTCTAAGAAGACTTTGGGACACACGTGGTGGGTGGACATTTGTTGATCCACGAAGATTCCAGAACTTTCCACCACAGAAATGGGAGGAAAACGCATTTTGTTTTCTAATTTTTTACGTTTGCAAGGGATTCTGGGTAACAGAACCTGGTGGGAGGCAGTCGAGTCACCCCATCCTGAATTTGCCTGGGTGTCTAGTTTTCAAAAATGTATAGCTTTGCTATGTTTCCCTAGGTGCCGGCAGAGCTAGGGTTCAAAAACGATAGGTAGGCACTTTGCCCAAAAAAAGGCCCATTTTTCACTGCGAAATTGAGGTGCGACCACGTTGCATTTTGGGCCGTTTCGAGGTGCAGGCACTAGGCAGACCCACGCAAGTGTGGTGTCATTTTTCTCAGAAGACTTTGGGGAACGCGGGGTGGGAGGAAATCTGTTGATCCACGCAGATTCCAGAACTTTCCACCACAGAAATGTGAGGAAAATGTGTTTTTTTATCAATTTTTTAGCTTTGCAAGGGATTCTGGGTAACAGAACCTAGTGGGAGGCAGTCAATTCACCCCATCCAATTTCCCCTTGGTGTCTAGTTTTCAAAAATGTAGAGTTTGCAAGGAATTCTGGGTAACAGAACCTGGTTGGAGGCAGTCGAGTTTTCAAAAATGTATAGGTTTGCTAGGTTTCCCTAGGTGCTGGCAGAGCTGGGGTTCAAAAACAACAGGTAGGAACTTTGCCAAAAAAGGCCCATTTTTCACTGCAAAATTGAGGTGCGACCACGTTGCGTTTTGTGCCGTTTCCTGATGCAGGCACTTGGCAGACCCACGCAAGTGAGGTACCATTTTTCTCAGAACACTTTGGGGAATGCGGGGTGGGTGGACATTTGTTGATCCACGCAGATTCCAGAACTTTTCACCACAACAATGTGAGGAAAAGGTTTTTTTGTTGTCAATTATTTAGCTTTGCAAGGGATTCTGGGTAACAGAGCCTAGTGGGAGGCAGTCCAGTCACCCCATCCTGAATGTCCCTGGGTGTCTAGTTTTCAAAAATGTATAGGTTTGCTATGTTTCCCAAGGTGCCGGCAGAGCTAGGGTTCAAAAACAACAGGTAGGCACTTTGCCAAAAAAGGCCCATATCTCACTGCAAAATTGAGGTGGGACCACGTTGCGTTTTGCGCTGTTTCCTGGCGCAGGCACTAGGCAGACCCACGCAAGTGTGGTGTCATTTTTCTCAGAAGACTTTGGGGAACACGTGGTGGGTGGACATTTGTTGTTCCACGCAGATTCCAGAACTTTCCACCACAGAAATGTGAGGAAAACGCATTTTGTTTTCTAATTTTTTACCTTTGCAAGGGATTCTGGGTAACAGTACCTGGTGGGAGGCAGTCGAGTCACCCCATCCTGAATTTCCCTGGGTGTCTACATTTCAAAAATGTATAGCTTTGCTATGTTTCCCTTGGTGCCGGCAGAGCTAGATTTCAAAAACGACAGGTAGGCACTTTGCCAAAAAAAAGGCCCATTTTTCACTGCGAAATTGAGGTGCGACCACGTTGCATTTTGTGCCGTTTCGAGGCGCAGGCACTAGGCAGACCCACGCAAGTGTGTCATTTTTCTCAGAAGACTTTGGGGAACGCGGGGTGGGAGGAAATTTGTTGATCCACGCAGATTCCAGAACTTTCCACCACAGAAATGTGAGGAAAATTGTTTTTTTATCAATTTTTTAGCTTTGCACGGGATTCTGGGTAACACAACCTAGTGGGAGGCAGTCGATTCACCCCATCCTAATTTCCCCTTGGTGTCTAGTTTTAAAAAATGTATAGGTTTGCAAGGGATTCTGGGTAACAGAACCTGGTTGGAGGCAGTCGAGTTTTCAAAAATGTATAGGTTTGCTAGGTTTCCCTAGGTGCAGGCAGAGCTGGGGTTCAAAAACAACAGGTAGGCACTTTGCCAAAAAAGGCCAATTTTTCACTGCAAAATTGAGGTGCGACCATGTTGCATTTTGTGCCGTTTGCTGACGCAGGCACTAGGCAGACCCACGCAAGTGAGGTACCATTTTTCTCAGAACACTTCGGGGAACGCGGGGTGGGTGGACATTTGTTGATCCACGCAGATTTCAGAACTTTCCACTACAGAAATGTGAGGAAAAAGCGTTTTTGTTGTTAATGTTTTAGCTTTGCAAGAGATTCTGGGTAACAGAGCCTAGTGGGAGGCAGTCCAGTCACCCCATCCTTAATTTCCCTGGGTGTCTAGTTTTCATAAATGTATAGGTTTGCTAGGTTTCCCTAGGTGCCGGCAGAGCTGGGGTTCAAAAACAACAGGTAGGCACTTTGCCAAAAAAGGCCCATTTTTCACTGCGAAATTGAGGTGCGACCATATTGCGTTTTGCGCCGTTTCCTGACGCAGGCACTAGGCAGACCCACGCAAGTGAGGTACCATTTTCCTCAGAACACTTTGGGGAACGCGGGGTGCATGAACATTTGTTGATCCACACAGAATCCAGAACCTTCCACCACAGAAATGTGAGAAAAAGGTGTTTTTGTTGTTAATTTTTTAGCTTTGCAAGGGATTCTGGGTAACAGAGCCTAGTGGGAGGCAGTCCAGTCACCCCATCCTGAATTCCCATGGGTGTCTAGTTTAAAAAAATGTATAGGTTTGCTATGTTTCCCAAGGTGCCGGCAGAGCTAGGGTCCAAAAATGCAGGTAGGCACTTTGCCAAAAAAGGCTCATTTCTCATTGCAAAATTGAGGTGGGACCACGTTGCGTTTTGCGCCGTTTCCAGGTGCAGGCCCTAGGCAGACCCACGCAAGCAAACTACCATTTTTCTCAGAAGACTTTGGGGAACGTGGGGTGGGTCGACATTTGTTGATCCATGCAGATTCCACAACTTTCCACCACAGAAATGTGAGGAAAATGCGTTTTGTTTTCCAATTTTTTACATTTGCAAGGGATTCTGGGTAACAGAACCTGGTGGGAAGCAGACGAGTCACCCCATCCTAAATTCCCCTGGGTGTCTAGTTTTAAAAAATGTATAGGTTTGCTTGTATTCCCTAGGTGCCGGCAGAGCTAGGGTTAAAAAACAACAGGTAGGCACTTTGCCAAAAAAAGGCCCATTTTTCACTGCGAAATTGAGGTGCGACCACGTTGCGTTTTGCACCGTTTCCAGGCGCAGGCACTAGGAAGACCCATGCAAGTGAGGTTTCATTTTTCTCAGAAGACTTTGGGGAACGCGGATGGGAGGAAATTTGTTGATCCACGTAGATTCCAGAACTTTCCACCACAGAAATGTGAGGAAAATTCGATTTTTGTCAAGTTTTTTAGCTTTGCAACGGATTCTGGGTAACACAACCTGGTGGTAAGGCAGTCCATTCACCCCATCCTAAATTTCCCTGGGTGTCTAGTTTTCAAAAATGTATAGGTTTGCTAGGTTTTCCTAGGTGCCGGCAGAGCTAGGGTTCAAAAACGACAGGTAGGCACTTTGCCAAAAAAGGCCAATTTTTCACTGCAAAATTGAGGTGCGACCACGTTGCGTTGTGCGCCGTTTCCTGATGCAGGCACTAGGCAGACCCACGCAAATGAGGTACCATTTTTCTCACAAGACTTTGGGGAACGTGGGGTGGGTAGACATTTGTTGATCCACGCAGATTCCAAAACTTTCCACCACAGAAATGTGAGGAAAATTTGGTTTTATTGTCAATTTTTTAGCTTTGCAAGGGATTCTGGGTAACAGTACCTGATAGGAGGCATTCGAGTCACCCCACCTGAATTCCCCTGAGTGTCTAGTTTTATGAAATGTATAGGTTTGCTAGGTTTGCATAGGTGCCGGCAGAGCTAGGGTTAAAAAACTACAGGTAGGCACTTTGCCAAAAAAGGCCCATTTTTCACTGCAAAATTGAGGTGCGACCAAGTTGCGTTTTGCACCGTTTTCTGACGCAGACACTAGGCAGACCCACGCAAGTGAGGTACCATTTTTCTCATAAGACTTTGGGGAACGTGGGGTGGGTAGACATTTTTGATCCACGCAGATTCCAAAACTTTCCACCACAGAAATGTGAGGAAAATGTGTTTGTTTTGACAATTTGTTAGCTTTGCAAGGGATTCTGGGTAACAGTACCTGATGGGAGGAATTCGAGTCACCCCATCCTGAATATCCCTGGGTGTCTAGTTTTAAAAAATGTATAGGTTTGCTAGGTTTCCCTAGGTGCCGGCAGAGCTGGGGTTCAAAAACAACAGGTAGGCACTTTGCCAAAAAGGCCCATTTTTCACTGCGAAATTGAGGTGCGACCATGTTGCATTTTGTGCCGTTTCCTGATGCAGGCACTAGGCAGACCCACGCAAGTGAGGTACCATTTTTCCCAGAACACTTCAGGAAACGCGGGGTGGGTGGACATTTGTTGATCCATGCAGATTTCAGAACTTTCCACTACAGAAATGTGAGGAAAAGGCATTTTTGTTGTTAATGTTTTAGCTTTGCAAGAGATTCTGGGTAACAGAGCCTAGTGGGAGGCAGTCCAGTCACCCCATCCTTAATTTCCCTGGGTGTCTAGTTTTCAAAAATGTATAGGTTTGCTATGTTTCCCAAGGTGCCGGCAGAGCTAGGGTTAAAAAACGACATGTAGGCACTTTGCCAAAAAAGGCCCATTTCTCACTGCAAAATTGAGGTGGGACCACGTTGCGAATTTGCGCCGTTTCCTGGCGCAGGCCCTAGGCAGACCCACGCAAGCAAAGTACCATTTTTCTCATAATATTTTGGGGAACGTGGGGTGGGTCGACATTTGTTGATCCATGCAGATTCCAGAACTTTCCACCACAGAAATGTGAGGAAAATGCGTTTTGTTTTCCAATTTTTTACATTTGCAAGGGATTCTGGGTAACAGAACCTGGTTGGAAGTAGTCGAGTCACCCCATCCTAAATTCCCCTGGGTGTCTAGTTTTCAAAAATGTATAGTTTTGCTAGGTGTCCCTAGGTGCCGGCAGAGCTAGGGTTCAAAAACAACAGGTAGGCACTTTGCCAAAAAAGGCCCATTTTTCACTGCGCAATTGAGGTGCGACCACGTTGCGTTTTGCACCGTTTCCAGGCGCAGGCACTAGGAAGACCCACGCAAGTGAGGTTTCATTTTTCTCAGAAGATTTTGGGGAACGCAGGGTGGGAGGAAATTTGTTGATCCACGCAGATTCCAGAACTTTCCACCACAGAAATATGAGGAAACTTCGTTTTTTGTCAATTTTTTAGATTTGCAACGGATTCTGGGTAACAGAACCTGGTGGGAGGCAGTGCAGTCACCCCATCCTGAATTTCCCTGGGTGTCTAGTTTTAAAAAATGTATAGGTTTGCTATGTTTCCCAAGGTGCCGGCAGAGGTAGGGTTAAAAAACGACAGGTAGGCAATTTGCCAAAAAAGGCCCATTTTTCACAGCAAAATTGAGGTGCGCCCACGTAGCGTTTTGCGCCGTTTCCTGATGCAGACACTAGCAGATCCACGCAAGTGAGGTACCATTTTTCTCACAAGACTTTGGGCAACGTGGGGTAGGTAGACATTTTTTGATCCACGCAGATTCCAAAACTTTCCACCACAGAAATGTGAGGAAAATGTGTTTTTTTTGTCAATTCTTTAGATTTGCAAGGGATTCTGGGTAACAGAACCTGGTTGGAAGTAGTCGAGTCACCCCATCCTAAATTCCCCTGGGTGTCTAGTTTTCAAAAATGTATAGTTTTGCTAGGTGTCCCTAGGTGCCGGCAGAGCTAGGGTTCAAAAACAACAGGTAGGCACTTTGCCAAAAAAGGCCCATTTTTCACTGCGCAATTGAGGTGCGACCACGTTGCGTTTTGCACCGTTTCCAGGCGCAGGCACTAGGAAGACCCACGCAAGTGAGGTTTCATTTTTCTCAGAAGATTTTGGGGAACGCAGGGTGGGAGGAAATTTGTTGATCCACGCAGATTCCAGAACTTTCCACCACAGAAATATGAGGAAACTTCGTTTTTTGTCAATTTTTTAGATTTGCAACGGATTCTGGGTAACAGAACCTGGTGGGAGGCAGTGCAGTCACCCCATCCTGAATTTCCCTGGGTGTCTAGTTTTAAAAAATGTATAGGTTTGCTATGTTTCCCAAGGTGCCGGCAGAGGTAGGGTTAAAAAACGACAGGTAGGCACTTTGCCAAAAAAGGCCCATTTTTCACTGCAAAATTGAGGTGCGCCCACGTAGCGTTTTGCGCCGTTTCCTGATGCAGACACTAGCAGATCCACGCAAGTGAGGTACCATTTTTCTCACAAGACTTTGGGGAACGTGGGGTAGGTAGACATTTTTTGATCCACGCAGATTCCAAAACTTTCCACCACAGAAATGTGAGGAAAATGTGTTTTTTTTGTCAATTCTTTAGATTTGCAAGGGATTCTGGGTAACAGTACCTGATGGGAGGCAGTTGAGTCACCCCATCCTGAATTCCCCTGAGTGTCTAGTTTTATGAAATGTATAGGTTTGCTAGGTTTGCATAGGTGCCGGCAGAGCTAGGGTTAAAAAATGACAGGTAGGCACTTTGACAAAAAAGGCTAATTTTTTAATGCGAAATTGAGGAGCAATCACGTTGCGTTTTGCGCCGTTTCCCAGCGCAGGCACTAGGCAAACCCATGCAAGTAAGGTACCATTTTTCTCAGAAGACTTTGGGGAATGTGGGGTGGGTGGAAATTTGTTGATCCACGCAGATTCCAGAACTTTCTACCACAGAAATGTGAGGAAAATGTGTTTTTTTTGTCAATTTTTTAGCTTTGCAAGGGATTCTGGGTAACAGTACCCGATGGGAGGCAGTCGAGTCACCCCATCCCAAATTCCCCAGAGTGTCTAGTTTTATTAAATGTATAGGTTTGCTAGGTTTCCCTAGGTGCCGGCAGAGCTAAGGTTGTTTAAAAACGACAGGTAGGCACTTTGCCAAAAAAGGCCAATTTTTCACTGAAAAATTGAGGTGCGACCACGTTGCATTTTGCGCTGTTTCCTGGCGCAGGCACAAGGCAGACCCACGCAAGTGAGGTACCATTTTTCTCAAAAGAGTTTGGGGAACGTGGGGGGTGGACATTTGTTGATCCATGCAGATTCCAGAACTTTCCACCACAGAAATGTGAGGAAAATGTGTTTTTTTTGTCAGTTTTTAGCTTTGCAAGGGATTCTGGGTAACAGAACCTGGTGGGAGGCAGTCGAGTCACCCCATCCTGACTTTCCCTGGGTGTCTAGTTTTCAAAAATGTATAGCTTTGCTAGGTTGCCCTAGGTGCCGGCAGAGCTAGGGTTCAAAAACAACAGGTAGGCACTTTGCCAAAAAATGCCCATTTTTCACTGCGAAATTGAGGTGAGACCACGTTGCGTTTTGTGCCGTTTCCTGGCGCAGGCACTAGGCAGACCCACGCAAGTGAGGTACCATTTTTCTCAGAAGACTTTGGGGAACGCGGGGTGGGAGGAAATGTATTGATCCACACAGATTCCAGAACTTTCCACCACAGAAATGTGAGGAAAATTTGTTTTTTTGTCAATTTTTTAGCTTTGCAAGGGATTCTGGGTAACAGAACCTGATGGGAGGCAGTCGAGTCACCCCATCCTGAATTTCCGTGAGTGTCTAGTTTTAAAAAATGTATAGGTTTGCTAGGTTTGCATTGGTGCCGGCAGAGCTAGGGTTAAAAAATGACAATTGGCACTTTGCCAAAAAAGGCCAATTTTTCACTGAAAAATTGAGGTGCGACCACGTTGCATTTTGCGCTGTTTCCTGACGCAGGCACTAGGCAGACCCACGCAAGTGAGGTACCATTTTTCTCAAAAGACTTTGGGGAACGCGGGGGGTGGACATTTATTGATTCACGCAGATTCTAGAACTTTCCACCACAGAAATGTGAGGAAAATGTGTTTTTTTGTCCATTTTTTAGCTTTGCAAGGAATTCTGGGTAACAGAACCTGGTGGGAGGCAGTCGAGTCAACCCATCCTGAATTTCCCTGGGTGTCTAGTTTTAAAAAACGTATAGGTTTGCTATGTTTCCCAAGGTGCCGGCAGAGGTAGGGTTAAAAAACGACAGGTAGGCACTTTGCCAAAAAAGGCCCATTTTTCACTGCAAAATTGAGGTGCGCCCACGTAGCGTTTTGCGCCGTTTCCTGATGCAGACACTAGCAGATCCACGCAAGTGAGGTACCATTTTTCTCAGAAGACTTTGGGGAACGCGGGGTGGGAGGAAATGTATTGATCCACACAGATTCCAGAACTTTCCACCACAGAAATGTGAGGAAAATTTGTTTTTTTGTCAATTTTTTAGCTTTGCAAGGGATTCTGGGTAACAGAACCTGATGGGAGGCAGTCGAGTCACCCCATCCTGAATTTCCGTGAGTGTCTAGTTTTAAAAAATGTATAGGTTTGCTAGGTTTGCATTGGTGCCGGCAGAGCTAGGGTTAAAAAATGACAATTGGCACTTTGCCAAAAAAGGCCCATTTTTCACTGAAAAATTGAGGTGCGACCACGTTGCATTTTGCGCTGTTTCCTGACGCAGGCACTAGGCAGACCTACGCAAGTGAGGTACCATTTTTCTCAAAAGACTTTGGGGAACGCGGGGGTGGACATTTATTGATTCACGCAGATTCTAGAACTTTCCACCACAGAAATGTGAGGAAAATGTGTTTTTTTGTCCATTTTTTAGCTTTGCAAGGAATTCTGGGTAACAGAACCTGGTGGGAGGCAGTCAAGTCAACCCATCCTGAATTTCCCTGGGTGTCTAGTTTTAAAAAATGTATAGGTTTGCTAGGTTTCCCTAGGTGCCGGCAGAGCTGGGGTTAAAAAACAACAGGTAGAAACTTTGCCAAAAAAGGCCCATTTTTCACTGCAAAACTGAGGTGCGACCACGTTGCGTTTTGTGCCGTTTCCTGACGCAGGCACTTGGCAGACCCACGCAAGTGAGGTACCATTTTTCTCAGAACACTTTGGGGAATGCAGGGTGGGTGGACATTTGTTGATCCACGCAGATTCCAGAACTTTTCACCACAACAATGTGAGGAAAAGGTGTTTTTTGTTGTCAATTATTTAGCTTTGCAAGGGATTCTGGGTAACAGAGCCTAGTGGGAGGCAGTCCAGTCACCCCATCCTGAATGTCCCTGGGTGTCAAGTCTTCAAAAATGTATAGGTTTGCTATGTTTCCCAAGGTGCCGGCAGAGCTAGGGTTCAAAAACGACAGGTAGGCACTTTGCCAAAAAAGGCCCATTTCTCACTGCAAAATTGAGATGGGACCACGTTGCGTTTTGCGCTGTTTCCTGGCGCAGGCACTAGGCAGACCCACGCAAGTGTGGTGTCATTTTTCTAAGAAGACTTTGGGACACACGTGGTGGGTGGACATTTGTTGATCCACGAAGATTCCAGAACTTTCCACCACAGAAATGGGAGGAAAACGCATTTTGTTTTCTAATTTTTTACGTTTGCAAGGGATTCTGGGTAACAGAACCTGGTGGGAGGCAGTCGAGTCACCCCATCCTGAATTTGCCTGGGTGTCTAGTTTTCAAAAATGTATAGCTTTGCTATGTTTCCCTAGGTGCCGGCAGAGCTAGGGTTCAAAAACGATAGGTAGGCACTTTGCCCAAAAAAAGGCCCATTTTTCACTGCGAAATTGAGGTGCGACCACGTTGCATTTTGGGCCGTTTCGAGGTGCAGGCACTAGGCAGACCCACGCAAGTGTGGTGTCATTTTTCTCAGAAGACTTTGGGGAACGCGGGGTGGGAGGAAATCTGTTGATCCACGCAGATTCCAGAACTTTCCACCACAGAAATGTGAGGAAAATGTGTTTTTTTATCAATTTTTTAGCTTTGCAAGGGATTCTGGGTAACAGAACCTAGTGGGAGGCAGTCAATTCACCCCATCCAATTTCCCCTTGGTGTCTAGTTTTCAAAAATGTAGAGTTTGCAAGGAATTCTGGGTAACAGAACCTGGTTGGAGGCAGTCGAGTTTTCAAAAATGTATAGGTTTGCTAGGTTTCCCTAGGTGCTGGCAGAGCTGGGGTTCAAAAACAACAGGTAGGAACTTTGCCAAAAAAGGCCCATTTTTCACTGCAAAATTGAGGTGCGACCACGTTGCGTTTTGTGCCGTTTCCTGATGCAGGCACTTGGCAGACCCACGCAAGTGAGGTACCATTTTTCTCAGAACACTTTGGGGAATGCGGGGTGGGTGGACATTTGTTGATCCACGCAGATTCCAGAACTTTTCACCACAACAATGTGAGGAAAAGGTTTTTTTGTTGTCAATTATTTAGCTTTGCAAGGGATTCTGGGTAACAGAGCCTAGTGGGAGGCAGTCCAGTCACCCCATCCTGAATGTCCCTGGGTGTCTAGTTTTCAAAAATGTATAGGTTTGCTATGTTTCCCAAGGTGCCGGCAGAGCTAGGGTTCAAAAACAACAGGTAGGCACTTTGCCAAAAAAGGCCCATATCTCACTGCAAAATTGAGGTGGGACCACGTTGCGTTTTGCGCTGTTTCCTGGCGCAGGCACTAGGCAGACCCACGCAAGTGTGGTGTCATTTTTCTCAGAAGACTTTGGGGAACACGTGGTGGGTGGACATTTGTTGTTCCACGCAGATTCCAGAACTTTCCACCACAGAAATGTGAGGAAAACGCATTTTGTTTTCTAATTTTTTACCTTTGCAAGGGATTCTGGGTAACAGTACCTGGTGGGAGGCAGTCGAGTCACCCCATCCTGAATTTCCCTGGGTGTCTACATTTCAAAAATGTATAGCTTTGCTATGTTTCCCTTGGTGCCGGCAGAGCTAGATTTCAAAAACGACAGGTAGGCACTTTGCCAAAAAAAAGGCCCATTTTTCACTGCGAAATTGAGGTGCGACCACGTTGCATTTTGTGCCGTTTCGAGGCGCAGGCACTAGGCAGACCCACGCAAGTGTGTCATTTTTCTCAGAAGACTTTGGGGAACGCGGGGTGGGAGGAAATTTGTTGATCCACGCAGATTCCAGAACTTTCCACCACAGAAATGTGAGGAAAATTGTTTTTTTTATCAATTTTTTAGCTTTGCACGGGATTCTGGGTAACACAACCTAGTGGGAGGCAGTCGATTCACCCCATCCTAATTTCCCCTTGGTGTCTAGTTTTAAAAAATGTATAGGTTTGCAAGGGATTCTGGGTAACAGAACCTGGTTGGAGGCAGTCGAGTTTTCAAAAATGTATAGGTTTGCTAGGTTTCCCTAGGTGCAGGCAGAGCTGGGGTTCAAAAACAACAGGTAGGCACTTTGCCAAAAAAGGCCAATTTTTCACTGCAAAATTGAGGTGCGACCATGTTGCATTTTGTGCCGTTTGCTGACGCAGGCACTAGGCAGACCCACGCAAGTGAGGTACCATTTTTCTCAGAACACTTCGGGGAACGCGGGGTGGGTGGACATTTGTTGATCCACGCAGATTTCAGAACTTTCCACTACAGAAATGTGAGGAAAAAGCGTTTTTGTTGTTAATGTTTTAGCTTTGCAAGAGATTCTGGGTAACAGAGCCTAGTGGGAGGCAGTCCAGTCACCCCATCCTTAATTTCCCTGGGTGTCTAGTTTTAAAAAATGTATAGGTTTGCTATGTTTCCCAAGGTGCCGGCAGAGCTAGGGTTCAAAAACGACATGTAGGCACTTTGCCAAAAAAGGCCCATTTCTCACTGCAAAATTGAGGTGGGACCACGTTGCGAATTTGCGCCGTTTCCTGGTGCAGACCTTAGGAAGACCCACGCAAGTGAGGTACCATTTTTTTCAGAAGACTTTAGGGAACGCGGGGTGGGTGGAAATTTGTTGATCCACGCAGGTTCCAGAACTTTCCACCACAAAAATGTGAGGAAAATTCATTTTTTTTGTTTACAAGGGATTCTGGGTAAGAGAACCTGGTGGGAGGCAGTTGAGTCACCCCATCCTGAATTCCCCTGGGTGTCTACTTTTAAAAAATGTAGAGGTTTGCTAGGTTTCCCTAGGTACCGGCAGAGTTAGGGTTCAAAAACTACAGCTAGTCACTTTGCCAAAACATGGTCATTTTTCCACTCGAAATTGAGGTTTGAACACGTTGCGTTTTGCTCCATTTCCTGTCACAGGCACTGGGCCTACCCACACAAGTGGGGTATCATTTTTCACGTAAGACTTTGGGGAACGCAGGATAGAAGGAAATTTGTGTATCCACGCAGATTCCAGAACTTTCCACCACAGAAATGTGCGGAAAATGTGTTTTTTATACACTTTTTTAGGTTTGCAAGGAATTCTGGGTAACAGAACCTGGTGGGAGGCAGTCAAGTCACCCCATCGTGGATTTCCCAGTGTGTCTACTTTCCAAACATTTATAGGTTTGCTAGGTTTCCCTAGGTGCCGGCAGAGCTAGGGTGCAAAAACGACAGCTAGGCACTTTGCCAAAAAAGGGTCAATTTTTAACTGCGAAACTGAGGTATGACCACGTTGCATTTTGCCCCGTTTCCTGTCGCAGGCACAAGGTCGACCCACACAAGTGAGGTACCGTTTTTATCGTGAGACGTAGGGTAATTCAGATTTGTAAATCAACTGTTATTACCTATTTAGTTTTCACGCATTTCTCCCTTCAAAATGAAAGACATTGTGTAAAAAATGACCAACAATTCTCATGCTAGTATGAGTATTCCCAATTTTGAAAATGTGGAAATATACTGTTTCTAAACTCTATAATTTGTACCCAATCCAAAAATACATAGGTGTCTTTCATACCGATTTTTCCATGTATACATTTTCCCAGAATAATTGCTCTATACCCGGTACATAATAAAATACCATTGCAAGTTGCTGCTCAGTTTTTGGCTCTGGGTTCGTCGGGTTCTTGCCGAAACTACAAGTCCTGTATATCCCCACAACCAGGTAGGTCTAACGGATGTAAAAGTATATTGCTTTCAAAGAGCTGTCAATATTACAAGAAGTTACAGGTGAAAACGTTGAGACAAAAGGCTGTTTTTTTCAACTATTTTTCAATTTTTCCAATATTTAACTGTTAGTTTCTAGAAAGAAACCTTCATGGTTTTAGACAAATGACCCCTTTCTGAATTCAGAATTTTGGGGTCCATTAGGATGACGGGCGGACTTTTTCCGCCCGTCATCCTAACGGGGATTGGGACCGCCCGCCATAAGTGCGGGGGTCCTGTGGGGGGGCATTAGGATGTGCCCGCCATAGTGGTGGGCACATCCTGCATTTGTAGCATTGTGGCGGGCAGTGCTCTCAGCAACGTCCGCCACAATGCTAGAAATGCATTTCAGCATTTGCATATACAAAGCGGCAGGCACCGTGCGGTGCCTGCCGCTTTGTTTATGCAAATGTGGGGGGGTACCACAGGTACCCCCCATGTGCAGACCCCACCCCTCCTTCACTCTGGGGCCCACACGGGGCCCCCAGAGTGAAGACCGCATGCCTTTCCGTGGCGGCAATGAGGCATTGTAAAATGCCCATGCTAATATGGCTGGCGGTGTCTGATAGACACCGCCACCATATTATTCCTTTTCCACCCCGACCGCAAGACGACCGGGGCGGAAAATCAGTGGATGGTCTTTCCGTCCGCCGAGGTCCCCCCGCCATACTAATATGGCGGTGGGAAAACTAGTGAGGATGTCGGGCGGATTGCCCCCGCCAGCCTGATGGGGGCAATCCGCCCGACATCCTAATGGGCCCCTAGGTCTACTTTCTGAAAATGTATAGCTTTCCAGGAACCATTATTGCTTTCAAACTCATTTCTACCATTACCTGGAAGGTCGTTGAAAACACAAAAAGAAAAAAATAGGCTATGGTCCAGAACAATGCCAAAACTGTGTGAAAAATGTTGGTTCTCTGACAAAAGACTGACATTCCCTAAAAGCTGGGAAAATGCTGATTTTAGTCCCAGAAACCCTTTTTTGATAACATTTGCAGGGAAAACCCCAGAGGCTTTCATTTGCAACCTGTTTTTCCCATTTTTCTGAAAAAAACAAAAATTTAACTGTATTTTGCTTAATTTCTGGGACCCCTCCAAGGGAATCCACAAATCCTGGGCACCTTTAGAATCCACATGATGTTGGAAGAAAAGGACGCAAATTTGGCGTGGATACCTTATGTGGTCAAAAAGTTACAGGGGCCTAAGCGCACACTACCCCAAATCACCAAAAAAAGGCTAAGCACAGGAGGGGAAAATGCCTAGCAGCGAAGGGGTTAATACTAACTGGAGTGGGAATGGTATATTAGTATATTATATATTTGTAGTGTCTGCCATGTTGTACTATGGAATGTATGGTACCCCCCATGTGCACCCCCATCCCCCCTTCACCCTGGGGGCCCTCAACGGGCTCCCAAAGCAAAGACCGTATGCATTTCTACGGCGGCAATGCCCCCGTGTAATGGCATCGGACCACAGGCAATTAATATGGTTGGCAGTGTCTCGCAGACACCGCCACCATATGTATGCACTTTTTCCGCCGGTCACAAAGGCGACAGGCGGAAAAGCGGCAGACGGTCTTCCCGTCCGCCGCGGACCCCCCAGCCATCCTAATGTGGCGGGGGGTCATTTCAGTGAGGATGGCGGGTGGATTGCCCCCGCCGGGCCGACGGTGGCTACCGCCAGCCCAGCGGGGGCAATCCGTCCGCCATCTTAATCGGCCCCTTCATTTTTGTTAGTTTCTTTGGCGATATGGACTTACTAGTAATAGGTTGTATTGTTCGGCCATGTCAGTAACTGGGATGTAGACCAGTGCTGCAAGTTTTTTACCTCGTTATGCAAAAGTACTGTCAGTTGTATATTCAACACTTAGGGGATCATTAAGATGGCGGGTGGACATTAGTCCATCTGCCACCATAACTTTGATGAGACCAACCGCCAGACCTGCGACGGTCCCACCGGCCCTTTTAGGATGCGCCCGCCATACTGGTAGGCGCATCCTGGCCTTTTACCATTGCGGACAGTGCTGCTGGCTGCAGCACCATCCGCAATGGTTAAAGGGCATGCACAGCATATCCCTGTACCACGTGGCAGGCACCACGTAGTGCCTGCCTCGTGGTGCAGGGAACTGCAGGGGGTACCATGGGTACCCCCCAAGAGTACTCCCCACACCCCCTCCCACCTGGGGCCCGCAACGGGCCCCCAAAGCCAATTCCCACCAGCCCTTCCATGGTGGCATTGCCGCCATGGAAGGGCCTTATTTATTTATTTATTTAGTGTGTTTTATATAGCGCACAGCTACCCCAATGGGGTGTCCGGCGCTTCTGCAGATGTGCTGTCTCAAACATCAGTGGTTCTTAACAAAATAGTGCTTTCCGGAAAGGCATCTCTTCCTGAATCATCCGGAGGGAGAGTGGAAGTTTATTCCATTGAGAGGAGGCGCATACCTGGAATGTTTTTCCTCCTGAGCACGCCTTTCTAAACCTCGGGGTAGCAATCAGATTTTTTGAGTTGGACCGGAGGTGTCTGGCATTGCTATAGGGACGGAGACAAGAAGAGAGGTAGGTGGAGCCTTTCCCTTTAATAGCTCGTTGAGCCAGGGTAAGGGCCTTGAACTCAGCCCTTTTTTGGATGGGGAGCCAGTGGAGTCTACGACGGTGGGGAGAAATGTGGTCTCGGAGAGAGACGCCACAGACCAGTCGAACTCCTGCATTCTGGACTGTCTGCAGTCGGTGACACAATCCGGAGGCAAGCCCTAAGAACAGGCCATTAGCATAGTCCAGGTGTGAGATTATCAATGCCTGCACTATGGTTTTCCTGATGTTGCTTGGAAGGAAGTTATTGAATTTCTTTCTCATCCGGATTTTTGAAAAACAAGCGACTGACACAGTCTGCACTTGATTGTGGAATGAAAGGTGGGAGTTCCATCTCACCCCCAGGTTTTTCACTGATTCCTTAGGGGAGGGGAAGGGCTAAGATCGAGGGGCCACCAGAGGTTAGAGTCTAGCGGGGCGGGTTGGTGGAAGAAAAGGACCTCTGTTTTCCCGGCATTTAGGCGCAGGAAGTATCCAACGGGCGATATTTCTTAGGCAGTTTTTAGTGGATCGAATGTGGAGTGGGTGGGGGTGTTGTAAGAAAATAAAAGCTGAATATCGTCAGCGTAAGAGGTGGCCTTTATTCCTGACTGAGAAATCAATTCAGCAAGAGTAGAAAAATAGACATTAAATAATAAGGGGCTCAGTGAGGAACCTTGAGGGACTCCCCACTTGAGCGGGCGGCTGTCAGAGGTATAGGGTGTCTGAAAACCGCCTGTGTCCGGTTAGAAAGGAAGGAGGACAACCAGTCCAGCGCCTTGCCCTGGATACCTTTAGACCGGAGCCGATCAAGCCGGACTAGGTGAGAGACGGTGTCGAATGCTGCCAACAAATCCAGCAGCACCAACACCGCCCTCGATCCCCCGTCCAGCCTCCACCGCACAGAGTCAGCCATCTCAATCAAGGCGGATTCTGTGCTGTGGCCCGGTCTGAACCCATGTTGAGAGTCATGGAAAAGATCATGGGTTTCAAGGAAACATGCTAACTGCTGCTGTACCAGCTTTTCAAGGACTTTAGCCGGGGCAGGCAGTAGGGAGACGGGTCTGTAATTAGCTGGTTCCTCCGGGTCTGCGTTGGCCTTTTTTAAAATAGGGACCAACTTAGCATGTTTCCAAGCATCAGAATAGGTGCCAGTCTTTATAGAATCGTTCCAGACACCGTTGAGAGTGGGATTGAGGAGCGGAGCCAAAGCCTTATACTGCTTGGCCGGCCATGGGTCATCTGGGGAACCAGATCTGCATTTCAGAAGTTCTGTCAAGGAGCGATCAAGGGTGATCTCTGCAAAATCAGAGAATACCAGATGGGGATCAGATGGAGCAACAAGATTGTCAGTGGTGCCTGAATGATTCTTATTGGGGAAAGTGTTATAAATAGAGGCAATTTTCTCTTCAAAATAATCGGAAAGCCGGGTGAAGAGGGATGGCGTTTGAGGGCCATCGGATCAGTAAAGGCTCTTACCCTACTAAAGATTTCTCTTGTAGAGCCTTGTGCTTTATTTATTTTGTCCTCCAAGTAATTTCTTTTATGGTCAATTATTTTCTTCCGGTAGTTTTTTAAAGCTTGTTTATATTTGTTTTTGCTATCTGGAGCATAAAAAAGTCTCCATTGGCGCTCCAACTGTTTGCAGGTGAATTTAATCTGACGTAGTTCATCAGAGTACCAAGGTGCCGAGGGGGCAGCTCGGAAGGTTTTTATAGGTTTGATAGGGGCAATACAGTCAATAGCGGTAGATATCCAACTATTGAAATTGGAGAGCCTAGTGTCTAGGTCGGGACCTTCCATAGGGGCGGAATCAGAGAGTTGGGTAGTGATCTTGTCCAGGGAGATCTTACTCCAGTTTCGGCCAACCGTCTTGGCCGGATGTGTAGATCTGTTCTGATGATGGAGGGAAATAATAAAGGGGATGAAAAACTGGTCGGACCAGATTAATGTATACCACTCACATCGTAATATGGCTGGCGGTGCCTGCTAGGCACTTCCACCGCATTACTGGCCCAGCACTGCCCGGCCGGCAATCAGAACAATTGCCGACCAATGGAAAGGCAGTGAACGGACTGTGCGTCCACCGTGATACCCACCACCATCGTAATATGGTGGGGGTATTTCACGTTATGATGGCGTAACGGTTGCCACCTCCAGCTCGGCAGTGGTGATTGTTATGCCATTGTAATGGGCCCCTTAGTGTTGATTTCTGTAGGTGTCTTCATAGACATTTATTGAAATGATAGGAGCATTTCTGAATTGCTGTATGTGGGTAGGATTTTTGGATTGCCCTTATCATTGCTTGTTCAAAATCAATAAGTATTTTCTGTGGGAAATAATTATTGCTTTCTTGTTTTATTTTGTTCATGATTTCCATATAGGTAGAGTTTTGTTTATCAGGGAGTAAGGTGTAGATAAAAGGAATGTTAGTGTTTTGGTATAATGCATGGACAGTGTATAACTGATGAAATGGTTTGGGACATATTTTAAAAGTCCCATCCATCATCGATGTTTCTGAAAAGGGTCATCGTTATGGGTTAATGCTAGTTCTGGGGGAATCTCCACCTCTTCATATGTTTTTGGGACAGGTATGGTGGTCGTAGTTGCTTTTTTTTGTCTAGCTATTGTTCGTTTTAAGGAAGCAAAAGAGGGCATTTGGGCAGAGGCATGTTCGGGTACTCAGAGCTACTGCTAGCTTCTTTTATGTTATCTAGAGCATTTTATAACTTCAATTTCTATCACATTTGGGGTGTGGTTATGTTATGTTCTTTCACATATGTAACAGTTGGTTCCTGCGTTGTAGCCCTCCTCCCATAACATTTATTGGAATAGTATTTACTACATTTCCAATTAACTTTTAATCCACTTTGTTTTTCTTGGGTATAGACGTAGCCCATGTAACATAGGGGTTGATTAGGATGGTGGTCGGAAAACCATCCTGACCACCATGGTAGCGGAAATCAACCGTCCCCTGGTACCGTGGCAAAAGCGGCGGTCAGATTAGAATCAACCACCAAAAATTCAAGACCTCGGTGGAACAATGCCACAAAAGACCGGCGTAGGGGGAGGAGCTTGTGAAAATCCGTCCGCAGCGGTCAGATTCGCTGCAGAAACACACAAAACCGCCGCCAGGCTGATGGAGTCACCGCACGTAAAATTATGATTCCATTAAGGTGACAGCAAGACGATCTGCTGTTTCCGACCGCCGCGATAGCAAACAGTACTAAATGGGAGAGCTGGAAGAAGGGCTGTTGTATACCCACCACCACGGATGCTCCGTGACAAATGTGGTGGTCGACAAAAAAACACACAACAAAGACACCAATTGCACATCAAACTAGCTCTGCCCCCAAAAACACCTAACACACCCCAATGACACACCCCCATGGCAACTTAAAAATACAAATCCCAGGACAACCCACAAAACACACCTGACAGGAATACTCAATTTTGACACACCCACACAGCTGAGTATAAAACCAGCCCCTTCCGTGACCAGAATCAGTTGCACTACTCCAGCCCTGAAGGAACCAAACCCTGCAGCACATTGGATAGGCAAAACACCGCATATTTCACCTGCACAACAATGCACACCCCCACCACCTACACCACCGCCACCACCCTCACAAATGACCCTCAAACCATTTGCACATCACACAGAATGGCACAAAAGAAAATGCCCAAATTCACTGACAGTGAGTTGTCAGTCATGACGGATGAGATAATCAGAGTAGAACCACAATTGTTTGGTACCCTGGTCCAACAAACACCATTAGCCACCAGAGAACACATGTGGCCAAGGATAGTCAACAGGGTCAATGCAGTAGGGACTGTCCAGCGCAACAAAAAAGAGATTATGAAGATGTGGCATGACCTCAAGAGCAAGGTGAAAGAGAATAACAACAAGAACTGTCAGCTCAGATGACTGGCGGTGGCACTCCCATTCCACCAAGAACATTCACTGCATGGGAGAAGAAGGTGCTTGCTCTACTGCATTCAGAGAGTCTCACAAGAATACCCGGGGGAGTGCAAGCTGGTAAGTACCAACAAATGTATACAATTACACTGCTGTGTACTGCCTTGCACAACTACAAAGCTACACCTCCAAGGCCCAATTCCATTCATCAGCACCACAATACCTAATACAGGTCTCACAGATGTAACATTCACTCCATCTGAATCACACCAAAGGTAGCCAGCAGCATTCCCATGGTTGCATGTGTACAGGCATTTAGCACTACAACTCCCACCAGGCCCCCATGTCCCGCCCCTGAGCAGTATGTAGCACACCACCACACCCAGAAGCATGTGACAGCCATTGTATTATTCACCCTCACCTAACAGATAGGTAGCCATATACACAGGGAGGGCTATTTGTGGGGGGAGGCCTGCACTACAAATCCCACCAGGCCCCTCTGTCGCACCCCTGAGCAGGATGTAGCACTACACCACACCCAGAAGCATGCTGCAGCCATTGTTCACCCTCACCTAACAGGTAGGTAGGCATCTTCCAAGGGAGGGAAGTTTGTGGATAGGAGGCCTGCACTACAACTCCCACCAGGCCCCCTTGTGCCACAGGTCAGCAAGATGGAGCACTCCCCCCACCCAGAAGCATGCGACAGCCATTGTACCTCCCCAACCAAACTTACAGGTAGGTGGCCATCTATCCAGGGAGGGCTGTTTGTGGGTGGGAGGCCTGCACTACAACTCCCACCAGGTCCAACTGTCCCACCCCTGAGCATGATGTAGCACTCCACCACACCCAGAAGCATGTGGCAGCCATTGTATTGTTCACCCTCACCTAACAGGTAGGTTGCCATCTTCACAGGGAGGGCTGTTTGTGGGTGGGAGGCCTGCACTACAACTCTCACCAGGCCCCCCTGTCCCACCCCTGAGCAGGCTGAGTCCCCCCCACCCATAAGCATGTGACAGCCATTGTACCTCCCTAACCAAACTTACAGGTAGGTAACAATCTTCCCAGGGAGGGTTGTTTGTGGGTGGGAGGCCTGCACTACAAACTCCCACCAGGCCCCTGTCCCACCCCTGAGCAGGATGTAGCACTCCACCACACCCAAAAGCATGTGATAGCCATTATATTGTTCACCCTCACCTAACAGGTAGGTAGCCATCTTCCCAGGGAGGGGTGTTTGTGGGTCGGAGGCCTGTACTACAACCAGGCCCCCTTGTGCCACAGCTTAGCAAGAAGGAGCACTCCCCCACCCAGAAGGAAGCATGTAGCTGCCATTGTACCTCCCAATCCGAACTTACAGGTAGGTAGCCATCTTCCCAGGGAGGGCTGTTTGTGGGTGGGAGGCCTGCACTACAACTCCCACTTCCCCTCTGCACAAAGGTGACCAAGACCTGACAGCAGAGGATGACGACACCAACCTGCAGAGCCAGTCTCCCTCCCTTCCGAACATGGACTTTCTGATGATGACTCCCTGGATTTCGAGGATGCGGAGCAAGAAGCCGGCCCATCAGGCATACCAGTGTGCAACAGGTCCAAGAATCCCACTGTCTACCCTGTCACAACAACTACACTGACCCCTGCTGTAACAACCTGTGCGGCCTCCACCGCCACCACTACCTCCACCACCACTAGTGCTTCCTGCAACACTCTCCCTGCCCCAGAGGATGACCACCCCACCCCACCAACTGAGGAGTGCAGAGAGAGTAGGCAGGTACGTAGAGTCGTGAGGCAACAGGTCCTTGACAGCAGAGCAGGTGGGAGGGCAAGTGGGAATCAAACACAACCGGACACTGGGACTGAAGCCCTGGCCAACATCGCCAGAGTCCTTGGGGCCTATGAAAGAGCACAGGGACAAAAACGGTCCAAGCTCAGGAAGATTACTTTGAGCTCCGTCTTCTGCTGAGGTCCATAGACATCTGCAAGGGCCAAATCGTGGACCTCTTGGGCCAGCTCGTGGTGGTTCTGAGACTGGCCTGCAGCCCAAACAACCCCTCCACCTCCCTCCAGTGGCCTGCAGGATGACAATTCCCCAACCTCCGCTGTGGCCACAGAGAGGGGGGAGTCCTCAGACCCCATTGGGCCCACAGCAGAGGCCCCCCTGCTAAACGATCAAAGGGCCGTCCAAAGAAATCCTAGGGAGGATCCAGTGTCAAAGCTCCTGCCAAATGCCAGTATAGGAGCCAGTCATGATGGCACCCCTCTTCACCCTGCCATTGAATGTGTTGACTCTCCTTATCCACACTGCCACGTTTTTGGCAGTTGTCTGTTGGACTGGGTCACCACATTAAAGTGGTGACTACTCGATTGTCTCATCTTCCATCACTGATAACTCATCGATTCACTGTTCACTTTTTGGAAATATTCACTTCCCTCTCACATATACCTATTGTAAATAACCACTTGTTACACACCTATGTATTTGGGTCTGCTCCATTTTTATCACAGGATGTACAATGTTGACCATGATTACAATGCACAAGGAGCATGGATTGTTTGTAGGCAAGGAGAGGCACAAGGTACCTTGGAAAACACAACAGAACCATATTCACTTGCCAGGCGGTGGCATCACAGCCATTACACAACACTTGTCAAGGTACTCATATCTGCACACATTACAATGAGCAACAGTACAGACATAGCCATCCTGTAGTTCTGCATTACTACCCTGTCCCAGAAATATTTGCAGCCAGCACAGAGCCAACGAAAGGCCTTTTCAACATCAAAAACATCATCAGACAATTTCGCCGTTGTACGTTTTTGCTCACCTTCAAGGGAAGTAGCGATTGATGAGCTGTTGACATAGGTCAACACCTTCCTCCTCTCCACTACCCTCGTCACTGGACATGTGTGGGTTTGCAGGTGGGGCCCTCGGCTGCTCATCAGCATCCAGGAGTAGGGGGATCTCCTTGCGCAAGGCCAGGTTGTGAAGCACGCAGCTTGCAACTACAATCTGACACACCTTTTTGGGCGAGTACATTAGTGCACCTCCAGTCTTGTCCAGGCAGTGAAATCATGACTTCGGGAATCCAAAAGTATGTTCCACCACATGACGTGTCCTCCCATGGGCATCACTGTAGCGGACTTCAGCCGCGGTCCTGGGATTCCACAGTGGGCTCAGCAACCAAGGCTGGTTGGGATATGCAAAGCCACCTAGGTGTGAGATACACATACCGATTAGGTAATATAACTGTGGCAGAGGATAACACGTCACATATACAGTGCACTACTTGACTCTACATACTCACCCACAATCCATGCACACTCCAGAAGCAGATTAGCTATCAAGTGTGGCATAATGCTGTTACGCAGGATGTACGAGTCATGGGCAGAGAAGGGAAATTTGAAACAGACATGTGAGATGATTATATCCACCTGGCATACCACTTGTACATTGATGGAATGGAAATGTTTCTTGTGATGCAGAGCAGATATATCGACATATAAATATCGAGGGACATAAAAATACCTGCAAAAATATTGTGGGGAAGAAATATCGACAACAAAAATATTGTGGACAAGAATATCGACTGACAGGTAAGTAATATCAGTTTCAAAAACATCGACGTCTTAAATATCGTTTACAGAAATATAGTTGACAAAAATATTGAATTATTAATAATATTTTGTATTTTAGTGTTTTTGATGAGAATTGTTTGTCATTTTATTATATGTTTTAAAATTGTACTAGTTACTAATTTATTTTAAGTTTAATTTTGTGTTTTTAGTTCCCTAGCGGTTTGTGGGTGTATAGGGAATAGGGTGGGAAGTAAATTAATTATATAAATCTAAATAATAATTCATAGTAGTCATTTTAAAAAAAAATAATAATATTTAGCGTTTTTAGTTCCGTAGCGGGTTTTGGGTTTATAGGGGAATAGGGTGGGAAGTAATTTAATTATATACATTTTTTTGAATAATTAATCTGTTACTTGATTAATTAATAATGGTTTAATGATTAGAAGTGAATTAATTTAAATTAATCAATTATGAATAAATTATGTTATTTGCTTAATTAATTTAAGTGTGTGTTGTGGTGTTTATATGTGTAAATGTTGTGAAGGGTAGTAAGTAATTACTTTTTTATTGATTAATTATTAAATATTTTTAAATTAATTTCCATTAATTAATTAGTAATTAGTAATTGTAATTGTGTAATTAATTTTAGGTGTGTGTTGTGGAGTTTATAAGTGTAAGTGGTGTGAAAGATGGTAAGTAATTAATTTGTTATTGATTAATTCATACATATTTATAAAATAATTTCCATTATTTAATTAGTTATTATTAATTTTAATTGTGTACTCAATTTTAGGTGTGTGTTGTGGATATTATAGTGTTAATTAATGTGTTTTTATTATCTTGGTTAATAATATATTTAAATGTATATATTAATTATGTTAATATTGGAAATTAAATTAAAAAGATAATGTTGTTTTTTTTTTTATTGTAGAATCCAGCCCTTTCCCTACAGTTGCACTCACTGGAGTGGGAAAAGTAATTACTCCTCTGCTATCCAATGCTTTCCCTACTTGTCGCACTCACTGGAGTGGGAATAGTAATTTTTACTCCTCCGCTATCCAGCGCTTTCCCTACTATTGCACTCACTGGAGTGGGAACAGTCATTTTTACCCCACCGCTATCCAACTCTTTCCCTACTATTGCACTCAGTGGTGTGGGAATAGTAATTTTTACCCCTACGCTATCCAGCGCTTTCCCTACTCTTGCACTCACTGGAATGGGAATAGTATTTTTTACCCCTACGCTATTTAACGTTTCCCTACTGTTGCACTCACTGGAGTGGGACTAGTCATTTTTACCCCTCTACTATTCAGTACTTTTCCTACTGCTGCACTCACTGGAGTTGGAGTAGTAATTTTTACCCTTACGCTATCCAGAGCTTTCCCTACTGTTGCACTCACTGGAGTGGGAATAGTAATTTATACCCCTCCGCAATCCAATACTTTCCCTACTGTTGCACTCACTGGATTAGGAATAGTCATTTTTACCCCTATGCAATCCAGCGCTTTATCTACTTGTCGCCCTCCCTGGAGTGGGAATATTAATTTTTACCCCTACGCTATCCAATGCTTTCCCTACTGTTGGACTCACTGGAATGGGAATAGTAATTTTTACTCCTCCGCTATCCAGCGTTTTCCCTACTGTTGCACTCACTTGAGTGGGAACAGTAATTTTTACCCCACCGCTATCCAACTATTTCCCTACTGTTGCACTCAGTGGAGTAGGAATAGTAATATATACCCCTCCGCTATCCAATGCTTTCCCTACTGTTGCACGCACTAGAGTGGGAATAGTAATTTTTACCCCTACGCTATGTGACGCTTTCCCTACTGTTGCACTCACTGAAGTGGGAATAGTAATTTTTACCCCCTCGCTATCCAATGTTTTCACTACTATTATATATATTTTGTTATTAAATGTATGTTTCATTCTTTTTTTTAATAGTTAAATATAGAATATTTTATTTAATTTTAAATTATTTATATATGTGTATATTTTATATCATTTAAAAAGTTTATAAATTAAATTAAGATAATAATTAATAAAATGTTTTAAGTGAATATAGGTATATGTACACTTTTTTGTGTTTATATTTATTAAATTAAGTTTATTAGTAATAATTAGTTAAACTACATATTAAATGTAATTAATTTTGTTAATAATATTCATATTTTTTCATTCATTTTATTTAAGTTATGTAACTTTTTTATGTCCATATTTTTTACTTCTATATTTTCTACTTCAATATTTTTTGTCTATATTATTGTACTTACCTGTTTATGTATAGAAAGTCGATATTTTTGTTATCGATATTTTCACATCGATATTGTTTTCATCAATATTTTTACTATCGATATTTTAACATGGAACAGTTTCCTGTTCCTGTAGATGTGCTAACGGGACTATAGTGGAACCAGGCCAACATGTGTGCAGTCAATGGCACCAACAACATTAGGGATGTGGCCAAGGGCATAAAAATCACCCTTCACACCCGCCAATTTATTCCTCCTGGGGAAATGGATGTATCGGTCCTTGGAGATCATCATAGCAGACAGGACATCACGTAGCACCATGCTCAACATAGGTTGTGACATCCCACCTGCGGTAGACACGGTGTACTGGAGTGAACCAGTAGCAAATAAATGTAGGGCCGCCATAACCTTACAAGTGGGTGTCAAAGCATTCGGATAGGTTCTGCGAGGCCGCAGATGGGGCTTCAACTGAGCACATAGGTCTTGTAGGGTGGGTCCATCTAGATGAACTTTCCATATGGCATCCTTATCCTCCATGTCCTCCAGCACTGTGAAGGGATGATGCACATTTGCTCGTCTCCTAGGTGAGATGATAGGGGAGACATGTCATTCTAATCCACTATGAGCTGTGCCCAACATCTTACATTTTGACTGACACAACACCAACAATGACTGGCATCACAGTTCAGCTTATAGCACAACTTACATATAGGGACAACTTCAGCTACACTAGTCGTACACTTTTCCACTTGTCACACAGTGAGTACATCCAAATCAAAATCTGAATATGTGAATGCCCAAAGGTACATGTCCACACCTTGCGTAACCAGCCCTGAGAGTAATTTATACAGCATATGTGTGAAACCACAACACTGCTGGCTCCTACCTAGCTGCTGTACCTGCCACCCCTTCTTGCGTAAGTCAAACAGGGCACACATCAAGAACACAATGAGCACAGTCTGTGCATTCCGATCTTGTATGGAAATGAGGAAAGCAAAATATACTTTGAAATATGCACATTGTGTAGCCAGACATTCATCACTGTGTGTTGCCTGGCTATATCACACATTGACATGTGTACATATTGGAGAGTCCATCACAACACTGATCTGTGTACTTGCCCAGCAATATCACAAGTGACATGTGAGTGAGTACATGCCAATGTTTGCAGTCATGTGCACCAACATGGTGTAGTCAGCAGTGGGCCAAGTGTTACATTGTCACTGTGTGTACTATCTTGTGCCATAAATCAGGTGTCTACTGTACACTGGAGAGATAGGGCCATTGCCATTGACACAGCAAGATGTGTCCATAGGTGCTGTTATGGTGCTCCGCCACCCAAACCATGGTCATTGGCACCAATTTCATAGCAGCCATATTGTGTTTGCAACCGCCTGGCCCCTGCGGTGTGTCACCACCAATGCCCTTCGCAGTAGCAGTAGTGATTTACACATTGGGAAATGGTGGTTGGAGTGCACCGCCAACACAATCACGGCCATGGGCACCAATATCAAGCGTCCAAATCACGGTAGCGACCGCCTGGCCCCCTGCAGTGTGTCAGAACCAATGCCCACCACAATTGCGGTAGTGATTTACACATTGGAAAATGAGAGTGGGCATGCTCTGCCACCCAAACCATGGTCATTGGCACCAATTTGATAGCAGCCATATCGCGGTAGCGACCGCCTGGCCCCTGCGGTGTATCACCACCAATGCCCACCGCAATCGCGGTAGTGATTTACACATTGGGAATTGACGGTTGGCATGCTCCGCCACCCAAACCATGGTCATTGGCACCAATATTATAGCAGCCATATCGCGGTGGCGACCGCCTAGCCCCTGCATTGTGTCACCAGCAATGCCCAAGCCCTTACAGCCAATTGGAACCACAATTTTCGGAAGCCTAATTCAATTTTGAAAATCACGGTAGGCATGTTCCGCTACTGCGGGGCCGGTCATTGGATGCAATTGAAAGATGCACGATCGTGGTTGCGACAGCCTGGCCCCTGCGAGGTGACACAGCCAATGCCCATGCCCTTACAGCCAATGGGAACCAGAATCGCGGTAGCCTGATGCAATTTAGAAAATCTCGGTAGGCATGCTCCACTACCGCAGGGCTGGTCATTGGATGTAATTGCAAAATGCACGATTGCGGTAGCGATCGCCTTGCCCCTGCGATGTGTCACTGCCAATGCCCACGCCCTTGCAGCCAATAGGAGCTGCAATCGCTGTAGCCTAATGCAATTTAGAAAATCGCGGTAGGCGTGCTCCGCCACGGCAGGGCCAGTCATTGGATGCATTTGAAAAAAGTGGACCTGGAACACCAATTGCAGCAGCTTTGAACCACTGAAACAACCCCACGGGGCTATATATGTGTGGGAGAGAGCCTCACATTTCCACTGCTGCCTGACACTCTTCACCACCAACTGCTGCTGCTCTTGTCTCCTTGACCCAGACTCTGCTGCCTGACACTCCTCACCACCAACTGCTACTGCTCCTGTCTCCTGGACCCAGACACTGCTGCCTGACACTCCTCACTAAGCATGGGCGGATTTTGCGAATCTGGCGTACGCGAATGTGCGTATTTACGGATTCGCAATCCGCAGGATCCGCGAACTCTCACGAATTTGCGGATTTTTTTTTTTGTTTGCAAGGGTTTCTGCCAGTTCGCGAGGGTTGTGTACCAGTTCACAATTGCGAACTTACTTGTCGGCTCGCAACGGCCGCGACTATGTTGTTTCTACGTCTGGTTCATCATCACAGGTTTGCGAAGTTACCCTAGCGGTCGTACATGGGCGCGGCCATCTTGTTTGCGTGACGTAATTCTGTTTCCGGGCGCTATGTGTAATCTCGCAAAGTGTGCGGCTTGCTAGTACAATTTCGCGTGTGCTCACGAGGAAAATCTCGCGCGAACTTACCCACGCGGTCGTGAACGGGCGCGGCCATCTTGTTTCTCATTCATTCCTATGGTTCTGGGCATGCTTTCTGAATCTGTATCCTCTCTGAATCTCTGCCATCCTTTGCTTGTTTGAAGTTTTTTTTAATCTATTTTACTTATTATCTATCCCTCTATTTTTCTAGCTCTATATTTTTGTGTTTTCTGCTACTTTTTGTTAATTTTAAACTACTTTTTTAAACTCTTTTCTTTTCTTCTTCCCTATTCTATTTCTTCTTTATTATTTAGCTTCCTTTCTGCCTAGACCATGGTAAAGGGAGTTGGGAAGCAGCCCGCGAAGGGGAAGGGTCCCGCACCCCGTGCCCGGCTCCCGTGTGGGCGTTTGAGGGGGGAGAATGTCGCGCCCCGGGAGATCTTCAGCGCGGAGGAGGTGGCCGCACTAGTTTTTTATGTTCAGCGCCGCCTCCCCAGGACCATCATGGCAGGCGGCAAGATCGCTAGCGGCTACGGGCTCCGGGAGCGCCGAAGCGGTGGGAGAAGGTGTGCCGGTCCATGTACCAACAATCTCGGGTCCGGCGCACCTACAACCAAGTCACCCACCGTTGGACGGATATCCTGGACCGGGAACGCGATCTGCTGGACCTGCTCGGCCTTGAGATCCCCGGGCTTGGTGAGTAGTAGTAGCTATTTCTTTACTACTCTGTTTTCTCCTGCTCTGTGTGTTATTATCTTGCACATTTTTGTTTTTTACCAAGAGCAATAATGCTGCTGATTACATTGTAGGTAAATTATATTTCAAAATCTTCTGTGCATTTCAGGTGCACTGCTCTCCTTCTCAGTAGCGCTGCTACTATGCTTATTTGTTTTCGATTTGTGTTCATTTCATTGGCCTGTGAAATTATGCATGAGTGTAGTTTAAAGAACTGTGTAATGCTAGACACTAAGGGTCAGATATTTAATTACTGGCCATCCCTGCAAAGTAGCAGGGATGCGCCAGTAATTGTGCGCCACGCCACCACCACCCATGGTGCACCGTATTTACAATGCGGCGCACCATGTGCCCAAAACATCACCGAAGCGTTACGCTTCTGTGCCGTAAAGGCGGTGCATTGCTGGAGTTGCGTCGCAATGATGGTGCAGCTCCAGCAATGCTCTGGGGTGCTCTATCTCCCCAATGCTGCGTCAAGCCATACGTCTGCTTCAAGCAGGCGCAGGGTTTGAGTCACGCATCATTGTCCTCAAAGTGACCGATTGAAATCTTGTAGATGTCACTCAGCCACTTTTAGGATGCGTTCCTGCGCAGGAACGCCCTCCCTTGCACCGGAACGCCCCCTGATGACGCAGGGCTTTACAACGTGATGCATCGCCCATATGCGTCACGTTGTTAATATACGCCGCACCATGGCGCCTCTTTTGTCCTGCCGCTGCGTCACAAAAGCCACGCAACAATGGAGCAAAAGAGCCGCAAGGGGCTTCTAAATCAGCCCCTACAGACTCAAGTTTAGTCCTTCTTTTGTACACATGGCGATAAGAAGAAATAGTGGTGGAGGATTGATAGTTTGAGTATTTTAATGACTGGTTAATGTAGTAGGAAACTTTTTAGTGTTGTCGCTGATCTGCAATCACGAGGGACTTTGTCTGTCACTTTGCGTGCTGCGGACTGCTGCCTGCCAGTCCTAGGCTAACCTTTTTAGTAGTTTGTTTAGTGAGTTACATATGAACTTTCCAAGTCGACGGTCAGCAAATCAAGCAATACTAATCACGTAGTAGACCACATGGGATCGGTCAATATATCCCGTGGAATAGTTGTCTATTTGCTATTTCGTCAAAATATCTTGTTATTGTTCTTTTGAAATGTTTGATTTGGTTGACAACAATCATCCATGTTTTCGTCTCTTTCTTTCTTTCATGTTGTACATCAGCTCCCCCCAGGGGCAAGAGGACAGAGGAGGAGGTGGTTGCTGCTGCTGCTATAGAAGGGCAGGATCAGCCAGGCTAGGGCTCCTTTGCTGGCCCCAGTAAGTTTTCATTTTAATATAGAGTACCTATTTTTTCCTAGCGTTCCTCATTCGATTTTTTCTAAATCGTCTTTGTTCTTCTTGTAGACTGTATCTAAATTCTTATCCTGCCTCGACTATGACTCCCTGTGGTATTACTAGATTATTCTTATTAGTCTGTCTATGTAGCTAACTAAGATTGCGCATTTGGCAATTCCATTGGACTCCCATTCTAGTCAGCAATAGCTCTATGCACTGAGCCTTCCCTGGAAAAAGGGAAATTTTTACTTTAGATTAGACAGTCACAAATTATTACATTGTTTTCTGTTTTTTTCACATTTCTTTATTCCTAGACCAAATATTATATAGTAGTGAGTGGTGTATTCTAACAATCTTAAATGTACTTTGTAGGTGGAACATCTGGTGGCGGGCCAGCGCGGAGGTGGTGGTAGTGGATGAGGAGGACACTTCTGGGGAGGAGGCGGTGCAAGTGCCGGACAACACCAATGTACCTGTGAGGGTTCACACGGTGGTGGCGGACAGAGGTAAGCTATATATTCCTTACTTATTGAGATTGAAGACTGCAGAGTGTGCTTTCTGCACGGGTGTATTATAAATCAACCAGGTAGTAGCCTCCTTTAAATGTACTTCGACTTAGCTGTGAAGTTTTTGGCGAGAAGAATCCCAATCAGATCTGAGATGAACTTGATGGATGGGATGAACGAAAAGCGAAAGAAGGGTGTAAGTAAGTGTGGAAGGACGAGAAATGTAATGATGACTGGCAAAGAAGAATGATATGTGTTTGCTTGGTCCCCGAGGTGGCTGGGAAGGAAAGAATATGGTATGGTGCATGGCTGGGTGAATGATGAAGCAAGGATGGGTGGAAGGAGAACAGCCTTGGTGGGTGAAACAGAAACTGTATGTGTGCATATACATTGAATGGATGGATGCCTGGATCATGGTATTATCTGACTCTTAGATAGCATATGTGTATCTAGAGAGCGTAGATGGTCACTGGATGAACAAAGTGTTACTTTGAAGATCATGTAACACCGCACCCGCACGTCCGTTCCAGTGTAGGAAAGGCAAGGAAAAGAAGTTGTAATTTTGTCCAAATACTACCACGAATAGTAGCAGTAGTTTGTATTGCAACTGCAAGCACAGCATATATCAGGTTATTATGGTGGACACTCCCTACCTCTCTTAATATTTTAGGTTGGTAGTAGTACGTCATTCATGTGTGGGTGTATCACTGTTCACTCAATAAAAAGCAAAGCACCTAAAGTCATCCCATATGTAATCAAATACATCCCATGTGAAGTGATAGATAATCAGATTATTTAGTTTCTTCTTTTTCCTTCTCTAGTACTCATTTGCACTGTAGGGTGAAAGTTAAATTAATTAAGCAGTAGCCCTTTTAACAGAGTATTCTCAGTGCCACCTGTAATAGAAAAATATGAGCTTCACCACCTGCATGTACTGTACCGGTACAGTAACGCAAGTCTGTCTCACTCATCATGGTGTGCGTCTGTTTTTCTCGGGTGCAAGTTCACTGCGCTGGCATTATGCCGGCTTGCAGAAGATAATGTACCAATTTTCCTAAACAAGAGAGAAGAAGAAGAATAAGACTGGTGTACTGTCATAGTCGACTGTAATGGAAGTCCATAGTGCTCGTAGAATTTGTTCCTTAAACTCCCACTAATGTTAGAGCAAGGATGAAGAAGTGGGAGGTTAGATAGATACTGGCCTCAATAGTTATGTACTCTGCTTTCAAGTTGCTAGTTGTACTGAGACACACCTTTCTGCTCAATCATTTTGTGTTAATCTTAAGAGCATTGGTTACAGACTATGTCTTTCTTTCTTTATATAGTTGCTCCTTCCAAATCCAACAAACCATCAAGGAAGGAGCAGGCTCGAATGTCCCGGCAACGGAGGCTGGATGCCACTGTTGCAGAATATCGGCGGCTGCTGGCCCTGGAGGAGGAGGACACGCAGTCTACTAGTACATCTACTGCGACAGCTGCATCCTCCTCCGGGCCCACACGGGCAGCCAGCCAGCGGTACGGAGCCGGGCTACCAAAGCCAACCGCCACCGCCGAGCAGCAAAGACATCAGCTGCCCCCCACAGGAGTTGCAAGGCACGCCAGCGCCGCTTATCCCTGAGAGTGTCCTACTTGGAGCAGGAGGTCTTAACTTATAAGAACTTGGTGGAGGGCCTCCGCTCCGACCATGCCACCCTCCGCAAGGAGTATGATGCCCTGGCCGCTACAGTGAACAGCATCCTGCCGTAGTGTCCCTTGCCCCTTTTTTAGAGACTTTTGGGGGGTGGGATTTGGGAGTTGGTTTTTTTTTGGGACTTTTGAAGGACAATCGTTGGGGTTAGGGAGGGTCTTGCGGGAGATTATTTTGTTAGGGCTATACAAATATACTTTTTGAAACTTTATCTGAGCATACCTGTTTTTTACTGCTTTTGAGTCTGGTGGGTGGTGGTTTAACAGTAAGTTTGTTTTCCTGAAACTTAAGTCTGTGTCATTTTCTTCCTTTTAGTGTCCCTTGCCCCTTTTTTAGAGACTTTTGGGGGGTGGGATTTGGGAGTTGGGTTCTTTTTGGGACTTTTGAAGGACAATCGTTGGGGTTAGGGAGGGTCTTGCGGGAGATTACTTTGTTAGGGCTATACAAATATACTTTTTGAAACTTTATCTGAGCATACCTGTTTTTTACTGCTTTTGAGTCTGGTGGGTGGTGGTTTAACAGTAAGTTTGTTTTCCTGAAACTTAAGTCTGTGTCATTTTTTTCCTTTAAGTGTAAATGGCTAAATGTTTTCAACACTAAGTGCCTCTCACAGAGTAAGTGATCCCCCCTTCCCCACCATGGATTTTCTTCAAATCACTTGCAACAAAAATGACACATTCCCACGAGTGCTCTAAGACCCCAGAACTCAGTTGCAAAAATCAATCCTGCTGCTAGGGCTAACCCTAACGAACCATAAGTTACAAAAAGTGCCAAAACCTTTTTCCTCATGGATGTTGTCCAAACCAGTTTTATCCGGTATTAGACCTTCCCAGCAATGGCCCCAGAGCCGTCAACCCAGGCGAAAACAAGTAGAAGACCCCCAAACAGCCAAAAAGCAAAAGTACAAAAATGTGGACTTAGTCACTTTTCTGAAAATTTCCAAAATCACTCAACGCGCGCTCTGCAGGTAGGCCCTAACTCCCCTCTGCCTCCATGGATTTCCTTCAAACCTCTTGCTATATAAACTATCCATACCCAGTAGTGCTCCCAGACCCCGAAACCCACCCACAAACACCAGGAAGCCCCCCAAACAGGCCCCCGAAAACGCTACATTGAGCGAAAAGTCAGAAAATGCAAAACCTTTTTCCTCATGGATGTTGTTTAAACCAGTTTTATCCGGTATTAGACCTTCCCAGCAATGGCCCCAGAGCCGTCAACCCAGGCAAAAACAAGTAGAAGACCCCCAAACAGCCAAAAAGCAAAAGTACAGGTGATTAAAGTTTTAATTATATTAACTGTGCAAAACAAAGAAAGACAGAAACACAGGAATAAAAGTGAATAAGTACGAAAAAGAACATTTCTGAATTCATTGGCTCATTTTCAGGGCTCGGTGTCAGGGAAGAAGAGTTCGTCCTCATACTCTGCAAATTCAGACAGGAGTAGGTCAGTGTCACCTAACACAGAAGAAATTCCCTCATCTAAGTTGCTGTCCTCCTCGTCTTCTTCCGTCGTGCAATCTGGTACTTTGAAATCTGGTGGTATGAGGTGCTCATTCATCTTGATCATTGTCAATATCTCCACATTTTTGGGCGAGAGGCGGGTCCGTTTGCAAGTTACAATGCCACCAGCAGTACTGAAAACACGTTCAGAAGACACACTTGCAAGTGGGCAAGACAAGTAATGTATAGCCAGGTTGGTGATCTCTGGCCACAATTCTTTTTTCCCATGCCAATACGCCAATGGGTCGGCATTAACATAGACCTCTGTTGAGTCATTCAAATAGTCCTGCACCATCGACTCAAAGTTCTCCACGGTTCCTCCACTTTGCTGAATTTTTGCTCAGACCTTTTGAGAACCATACCCAATCTCAGCAAGCCAATCCTCTTCATCACCCGATATTTCTGTTGTGTCTGGTGCAGATGATGAGGTTGCCAGTGTCTTTAACGGCTGAGAGGTCACTTCTGCCACAGCCACAGGTGCAGAAGTGGAGTCTTTTGACTGGGGATGGCCTGCTGATGCTGATGTACTGCCTTTTCCTTCAATTTGCTTCCGTTCTCTTTCAAACCTGATGGCTGACAAGGCTAGCCAACGTTTGTACTTTGTAACATCTTCATCACTAAAAGGAAATAATACACAGCCTGCCAGCGCCTTTTTGTAGCGTGGATGCAGAATAGTAGCACAAATGTAATGCTGTTCTGAGTGGATCTTTTGAAGACGTTCATCGCCAAGTAGGCGCTCTAATAATTTCTCCGCCAAAACAAAAGCTTCTTGCTTTTCTTCATCTTTTTGAAACTTTGAAGACACCGCCTTCAGTTTGTGCTCCAGCATGCTCAACAATGGGATAGCTTTTCCCAAATTACAGTCCTCCCTGCTGACTGCACGCGTGAAGACCTCAAAAGGACGAAGCATGTCAGTCAGGCTTTTAACTAGCTCCCATTCCGCCGCATTTAACCTCAGGTCCTCCTTCACAGCTGTACCCAGTGTTAAGAAATACTGATCGACTACCGCATACTGCTCATACAGACGCTCAAGCATGTAGAAGGTTGAGTTCCAACGTGTTGGCACCTCCTGGATGAGTGCTTTCACTGGCATTCGACCTTCATGTAGCAGGCGCCTCAGATGCTTCCGGGCCTTTAAAGAATGGCTGAAATGGTTGCACATTTTTCGGCAGGTGACCACTAACTGGCATGCTGGACTGTCTTTATCCCAGAATTTTTTAACAACCAGGTTTATACAGTGCGCCAAACACGGCACTCTGAAATAGTCACCCAGTTCCATGGCCTTAACTACATTGGCGCCATTATCCGTGGAAACATAACCAATGCCGCGTTTTTTTGGAGACAGCCAGTGAAAGACCTTTGTGTTGAACTCATTCAAAATGTTTTGTGCTGTATGACGTTTCTCCAAGCCAAACATGGCTAGTGTTGCATGTTTCCGAGCAGCTTTAAAAACTTGGTCCAGGCCAGCACCTGCGTTTAGCTTTGCTTTAACCCCTGAAAAAGAGACCCAGTGTGCAGTGATGCACATGTAATCAGTGCCTGCGCCACCGGTCCACATGTCTGTTGTCAGATGTATAGTGTGAACAGCACTCTTCTGCAAAGCTGCCCCAATCACCTCCAGCACATCTTCATGTAGTGCTGGAACCGCAACTCGGGCAAAATAGAACTGGCTAGGAACCTTCCATTTAGGGCAGAGCGCTGCCACTAATTCTAGAAAACCAACCCCTTCTACAAAAGAAAAAGGGAGAAGATCCAGCGCTAGCATTTTAGCCAGCTTAGTGTTATACAGACGCACCATTGGGTGGTTGCGTTCTTATGGCGCGTCTGAAAACAACATGGTTTTAATGTTGCCCTGGACCATTTTACGGGATGATGATGAGTCTGACTTCTTCGACCCAGTTACGCTCGCTGATGAACTTTTTCCGCATTGGTGTCTCACTCTGTCCCACACTCTTAGTGTGACTCACAGGGGGTGTGCTGACAGGGGTACTGGGTGTAAGTGAAGCGTGTGACACTTCTTCCTCCTCGTCATCATCAGATGGAACATCAACGTTTTCTCGACTTGCAATTCGGGATTTCTTGATCTCCTCTAGGTGCGCAAATCATTGGACAGTGTGCTGTCTCTCAAGATGACCTCTCTGGCCTCCAGTCCCATAGTTGGTACCAAGCTTACCACGACTAACTACAAGCTTACAAATGCTACAAATGGCCTTTTATGTGCAAACACTAAAGAAGTCCCAAACTGCGGACTTGAAATGTCTGGGGGGGCCGGAGGAGGCGATACTGGTGGTGGTCATGCTGCTAATGCCAGATGAAGTGGAGGATGCGTATTGCTGAACTTTACTACGTTGTGCACTTTGCCCACCACTAAATGAGGTCGAGGTGGATGGAGGTCCCTTCTGGCGAGGAAGAAATATGGAAGCGGTAGGTGGTGGTGTACTAGTTAACTTCAATGATTGTGGTGTTCCCATTGCCTCCTCGTCGACTTCATCATCACGCTCAGCAGCTTGTCGGGCTAGGGTCAAAATGTCTGTTTGCTGCACGCCCGCTGGGGCTTCAGTGACGTTAGTGATGACTGCGTCGTCGTCGTGAGAGTCTTCAGCAGAAGGAGTATACGCCACTTCTTGTTGAGCGTCATCACACTCCATAACTATGAGAGTTTCAACGATCTTCCTTTTACGCTTAGCTACCTTTGTCAGATCATGGTGTGCCTCAGCCTCACTCTCAGACGGCAGTGGTGCTGGTTCCCAAGTAAGATCCATATCATCCGAAGGAGGTGGGCTTGAAGAAGATGTAGACACCACCACCCTTGATCTTTTCCTTGCTCGGGATGTGGAAGACAATGAATGATCATCAGGAGGAGTGGCTTCCTCGAATGATACCTCGGCTTGATTGTCGATTTCCAGATGTGCCCCTACTTCGGGAGGAACAACTATTGTGGGCACTTGTGCCGCTTCATGCACCTCTGCTTGCTCCTCTCCTTGCGCCGCCTCTCCTTCCACATGTACTTGGGCTTGTACTTGCACAGGTGGTTGTTGTCGCGGCTGTGGTTGTTCAACACTCGTCAGATGAGTTACAACAACCTGTGTTGATTGAGGGGCATTGCTGCTACTTTCTTGCAAAGAGCCAACATCACTGGTCGATGGTGATTGAACAAGTAGACTGGCTGCCTCTGCAGCACTCAAGGTCTTGGACTTAAGTTGGCGTGGGGTTCGTGGCACTGAGCCCAATGGAGCGGGGGTGCTGCTCCCAGGTTGGTCCCCAGCAGATCCCGCTGCTGCTGCAGGCGTATTTTTTTTTTTATTCCCAAAAAATGTGGCGGGCGGCACACCAGTTTGCTTGGTAACTTGCTTCTTCTGCTCCTTTCTGCCATCTTTCTTGCTAGAGGAGCTACGGGGAACTTTTTTTGGGGCCATCTTCTTCAGATGTCACTCAGAACAGCTGACCGCAGTTGCACAAGTTGCAGAGTTGTCTGTGGCCACACGTGACGTTTTGCTGCACACACCGCAGCAGGACTTCTTCCTGGCACTGGTGGTTCTCTTGTGCACCTAAAAGCAATGGAAGACAGAGGAACATCAGTTATACAACCCAAAAAATCGACAAAAACCACAAAATTCAGCACAATCACAGTCCACCCATGCCCTCAATGATGTTTAAATTCAAGAAGACACCCCACAGAAAGACTAGACCCATGCACCATTCACTACCCCTGGGCATAATGGATGAAATATAGGCAAAATGGGTGCACCCCAAGCACATGATGCCTGTACCAGGACTCAAGATGGCCACCACCACCCACATGGCCAGTCCACATCAACAGTACACCCCCAAAAAAACGAAAAACACACAAAGATCACCACAATCCAATGCCATCCAGGATTTTTACATTAAAGAGAGTGGGAGCCCACAGGCAGACTCAGTCCCTGCACCACCCACTACCCCTGGGAAAAAACGCCCCACCAGCAGCCCCAAAAAATCGACAAAAACCACAAAATTCAGCACAATCCCAGCCCACCCATGGCCTCAATGATGTTTAAATTCAAGAAGACACCCCACAGAAAGACTACACCCATGCACCACTCACTACCCCGGGCATAATGGATGAAAGATAGGCAAAATGGGTGCACCCCAAGCACATGTTGCCTGTTCCAGCACTCAAGATGGCCACCACCACCCACATGGCCAGTCCACATCAACAGAACACCCCAAAAAAAACGAAAAACACACACAAATCACCACAATCCAATGCCATCCAGGATGTTTACATTAAAGAGAGTGAGAGCCCACAGGCAGACTCAGTCCATGCACCACTCACTACCCCTGGGCAAAAGGCCCCACCAGCAGCCCCAAAAAATCAACAAAAACCACAAAATTCGGCACAATCCCAGCTCATCCATGGCCTTAATGATGTTTAAATTCAAGAAGACACCCCACAGAAAGACTAGGCCCATGCACCACTCACTACCCCTGGGCAAAAGGCCCCACCAGCAGCCCCAAAAAAACGACAAAAACCACAAAATTCAGCACAATCCCAGCCCATCCATGGCCTCAATGGTGTTTAAATTCAAGAAGACACCCCACAGAAAGACTAGGCCCATGCACCACTCACTACCCCTGGGCAAAAGGCCCACCAGCAGCCCCAAAAAATCAACAAAAACCACAAAATTCAGCACAATCCCAGCCCACCCATGGCCTCAATGATGTTTAAATTCAAGAAGACACCCCACAGAAAGACAAGGCCCATGCACCACTCACTACCCCTGGGCATAATGGATGAAAGCTAGGCAAAATGGGTGCAGGCCTCAGACACTGCCTGTCTTCAAAATGGCCCCTTGAACCCCAAGCACATGTGGAGGGCATGCCTGTACCAGCACTCAAGATGGCCACCACCACCCACATGGCCAGCCCACATCAACAGAACACCCCCAAAAAAACTAAAAACACACAAAAATCACCACAATCCAATGCCATCCAGGATGTTTACATTAAAGAGACCCCACAGGCAAACTCAGTCCATGCACCACTCACTACCCCTGGGCAAAAGGTCACAACAGCAGCCCCAATCGACAAAAAACACAAAATTCAGCACAATCCCAGCCCATCCATGGCCTCAATGATGTTTAAATTCAACAAAACAGTTGTATCATGCACCCATAACTAACCCTGGTCCTACTTGATACTCTGGCTACCCACAATATATTTTATTTAATGTTCTGAAAAAGTTCCAAAATTGTAGTTGCAGCAACTGTAATGCCCCAAACAAACTTACTTGTGAAAGTTGATTTCTAATCCAAAAGTGATCCAAAGAAAGTCAAAAAGGCCTTAAATCCAAATATCCAGCAGCATCCACAAAGAGTAATCCTTCCAGGTCAAGGTCCAAATGAAAGTGACCAGCACATGAAGAAAGCACTGGGAGGAGCCTGCTGTACAGGAACAGGAAGTTGGAGACTGTGGGGAACTTCCTTCCAAAATGGACTCCTTGCTAAAAAAAGTGCAGGCAAATGTCAACCCGAGGAGTGATTCTGATAAAAATCATCATTTTCTGAAGGTGTATGCTGTTTGCTGGTGGATTTTTTGTGCGAAATTGCAAAATCTGTATTTTGCGAGTGCGAGATTGTTGCTGCCCGCCGCACCTACGTGTTCACAATTGGGAACTCTCGTGATGCGTGCTGCTGTGCAAGGTGGCAAGGCACGATGACGTAATCGCGGTCGACAAACTCCCGCAGGATCCCACAGCAAGATCCAAAATGGCGCAGCACTAGCAAAATATCGAGAAAATCAACTCGGCAAACGCGGAATGACGGTAAGTGAACGCCGCTCGCTGTAAAATTGTATCACCAAGAAAAACAATCCGCCGCGTGCGAATTTACGGATTTTCGGCAAATTCGCTAGAGTTCGCGGATTGCGAATTTACCGAAAATCTGCAAATTCCGCGAGAGGATTTTACGCCCATGCTTACTCCTCACCACCAACTGCTGCTGCTGCTGTCTCATGGACCCAGACACTGCTGCCTGACAACTCTCACCACCAACTGCTGCTGCTACTTTCTCATGAACTCAATGATGGAGAGGACTGAGAACATCAGAACCCGTCACTTTGCCACAGAGAAGCTGGAGGTCCTGGTGAACAAGGTGCTCACACAGTATGGGAGGCTATATGTGCTCTAGATGTCATGGTAAGTGTCTCATATTGGTAGTGATAGTGCAGGGAGCGCACACATGAAGTTGATCTGCTGCAGTATGTGCCTGAGAGTGTGACTTTGTGTGATACACTGCCTAGCATGCTGACTTCAGGGGAAATTGATTTGTAGCCTATTTTTACCCATTTCCCTAGCTGCATAACATGCAGTGTTTTTGCAGCCATGCATTGACATTGCAAGTTTGGTAAGCTGTAGTCAGGACAGAAATTATCTATGCTAATGGCTGTTTGGGTCCATGAGGTTCTTCACAGGCACATCTGTGTGGCTGAGTTCTGTGACATTACCAAGAGTTTCCGTCCAAAGGGTACTAATGGTAGTGTGTCTAACTTAATATTGCCACCATGGATGTCTCAGAATTATGCACAATAGTGAAATGCCAGAGGGTGACACTGTTGGTGGAAATTCACCTATGATTTAATAGATTGTTGTACTTTTGAACCAACCCCCTTCCATTTTTATCACTTTGTGTACTGACTTGCATGTGTAGGCACTGTTTTCCCTCTTATATTCTCCCTGCATGTCACATTTCTGATGCCCCACGTTGAACCTCAGTGTGAGGCCCCCTGGCCTGCACAATCACTGCCCAATTTGACAAGGACACATCGCCTGTGAAGTAAGGCGCAATGTTTGGGGGTCAGTAAAGGAACTTTGGAGGTGCACTGAGGCCCAGGAGACCGCAGGGCCAACACCGAGACCGAGGCTCCGCCCCCTTTTCACCGGGGCTTTCAAAAACTGCTCGCGCCTCCCGCTTCGCGGGAGACGCATCGCCTGTGAAGTAAGGTGCAACGTTTGGGGGTCAGTAAAGGAACTTTGGAGGTGCACTGAGGCCCAGGAGACCGCAGGGCCAACACCGAGACCGAGGCTCCGCCCCCTTTTCACCGGGGCTTTCAAAAACTGCTCGCGCCTCCCGCTTCGCGGGAGACGCATCGCCTGTGAAGTAAGGCGCAACGTTTGGGGGTCAGTAAAGGAACTTTGGAGGTGCACTGAGGCCCAGGAGACCGCAGGGCCAACACCGAGACCGAGGCTCCGCCCCCTTTTCACCGGGGCTTTCAAAAACTGCTCGCGCCTCCCGCTTCGCGGGAGACGCATCGCCTGTGAAGTAAGGCGCAACGTTTGGGGGTCAGTAAAGGAACTTTGGAGGTGCACTGAGGCCCAGGAGACTGCAGGGCCAACACCGAGACCGAGGCTCCGCCCCCTTTTCACCGGGGCTTTCAAAAACTGCTCGCGCCTCCCGCTTCGCGGGAGACGCATCGCCTGTGAAGTAAGGCGCAACGTTTGGGGGTCAGTAAAGGAACTTTGGAGGTGCACTGAGGCCCAGGAGACCGCAGGGCCAACACCGAGACCGAGGCTCCGCCCCCTTTTCACCGGGGCTTTCAAAAACTGCTCGCGCCACCCGCTTCGCGGGAGACGCATCGCCTGTGAAGTAAGGCGCAACGTTTGGGGGTCAGTAAAGGAACTTTGGAGGTGCACTGAGGCCCAGGAGACCGCAGGGCCAACACCGAGACCGAGGCTCCGCCCCCTTTTCTCCGGGGCTTTCAAAAACTGCTCGCGCCTCCCGCTTCGCGGGAGACGCATCGCCTGTGAAGTAAGGCGCAACGTTTGGGGGTCAGTAAAGGAACTTTGGAGGTGCACTGAGGCCCAGGAGACCGCAGGGCCAACACCGAGACCGAGGCTCCGCCCCCTTTTCACCGGGGCTTTCAAAAACTGCTCGCGCCTCCCGCTTCGCGGGAGACGCATCGCCTGTGAAGTAAGGCGCAACGTTTGGGGGTCAGTAAAGGAACTTTGGAGGTGCACTGAGGCCCAGGAGACCGCAGGGCCAACACCGAGACCGAGGCTCCGCCCCCTTTTCACCGGGGCTTTCAAAAACTGCTCGCGCCTCCCGCTTCGCGGGAGACGCATCGCCTGTGAAGTAAGGCGCAACATTTGGGGGTCAGTAAAGGAACTTTGGAGGTGCACTGAGGCCCAGGAGACCGCAGGGCCAACACCGAGACCGAGGCTCCGCCCCCTTTTCACCGGGGCTTTCAAAAACTGCTCGCGCCTCCCGCTTCGTGGGAGATGCATCGCCTGTGAAGTAAGGCGCAACGTTTGGGGGGCAGTAAAGGAACTTTGGAGGTGCACTGAGGCCCAGGAGACCGCAGGGCCAACACCGAGACCGAGGCTCCGCCCCCTTTTCACCGGGGCTTTCAAAAACTGCTCGCGCCTCCCGCTTCGCGTGAGACGCATCGCCTGTGAAGTAAGGCGCAACGTTTGGGGGTCAGTAAAGGAACTTTGGAGGTGCACTGAGGCCCAGGAGACCGCAGGGCCAACACCGAGACCGAGGCTCCGCCCCCTTATCGTCACTTCCTCATAGATAACAATCCTTTCCCGCTTCGCGGGACGCCCGGGGCTAAGCCCGGGCAAAGGGCGGGCCCTCTACGGCCCTCATCGGCAGGAAGAGGCAGGGGCAGGGCCAGAAACGCTGCAGGAATTATTACCGCAAGTAAGACTTTTGGTTCTAAGTCTCTCCTATTAACTACTAAAATCGTATAAAAAGTGAGTTTGAGTGTACATTGCAAAGATGTCTACGAAATCGAAGGAAGCCCCACAAAACACTCTTGACAACTACCTTGTCCAAACCGTGAAAAAAATAAACACGCAGAGGAGAAATTCTCTGGGGTTGAGCCAATCCCCTGACCTACGTTGTCTGTCCCCCACTGCATCTATTCTGATTGATGACACTATTTTGCAGGAAGCTCATCAGGAGGACATAACTAGTGGCCCTATTTCCCAAGGATTAAGCGGCACACCTGTTAACGTAGTCCCGGCCTCTGAGGTTTCCAACGTAGAGGTTGAGAGTGATATTGACATTGACTCTGATCAGGAGAAACAGACTCGAGTTTCTTCTGACGAGCAGACACCCAAAGGGCGTGCTACAAGGCCAAGACGATTATGTACTAAAAACCCACCCAAGCAGGGTGGTCCACGTCCGGGGACAAGAAGGAAGAGGGCTATTACCCCAAAGTCAAAGCAAGTAAACATTGTGGAAGATAAACATAATCATACTTTTGAGGACGCTTTTTTTGAAAGGATTGCTGACTTTCTTGAGTTAAAAATTAATGCCATTGTTAAACCTTTAACATCAAAAATTGACAAACTGCAAGCGGAGATTAAGAGATTGGGTGGACTCCACACTACGGTTGCAGGTGGGATAGAAAACATAACTACGTTAGTTACAAACTTGAGCAATAATACAGGGGGAATTGTGGCCAGAGAGGTTGTAAGCGATGGCGCAGGGAACCAGTCGCCTGATGAGAACTTACCGCCCCAACCATCAACATCAGCGACCATTATCAGCGAGGGTCCTCTGTTAGTTAACATTCCAACAGATAGTACCCCCTCTGTTAGCTTCCCCCCAGTAATTGCTCACTCAACGGACCCCCTTCAATTTTTAGTCGAGGCCACACCAGTGGTCTTGGTGTTAGCGAATGTCCCTCCTTTGGAAGGGGGAACAGTGGAAAGCCCTACCTCTCTCACAAGCAAGGCTCTGCACTGGTTAACCAGTAACATGCGGTTAGCTCCAGGGGGAAAGTACCATTTGGCAAGCGTAATTAAGTCAGCAACTAGGGTCCCCTGGTTGGGAAACCGGCCGAAAAAGTTTAAAGGGGACTGTGTGGCAGTGAGCCTCTCAAATCAAGACGTCCTACCTAATATACTTGCTAACCTATTTCCTCCCCAACGCAGACAGGGTACTGTTGTTCCCCTAACCCTAAAGTTCTTTTACGGTGAACAGCAGAACGTTACCTACCCAAGGACTCCCGCACCAGGGTGGGATAGAGGTTGGGACTCAAATCTCAGATGGGGGCAGGACATAAGGCATAATGCAGTAGCCCAACATCCCCTCTTACCACAGCACAATCCTTTTGTAGAACCCCTTCAATTGTTTAATCGCTATGCCCCATTATCCTTCATGGATCAAAACGATTGACTCTCTCCCAGAAAAGATACTAACGGTGAGGGTCCTTCGCTTGTTCTTAGATCATTAGATCCAAAACTTACAGGTATTAGGGTCTGCAGAATTATGAGTTGGAATGTAGCTGGCATTAGAGCCAAATTCAACGATAAGAACTGGTTGGAGATTATTAGATCTAATGACATTCTTGCTTTCCAAGAAACTTGGGAAACGTCGGACAGACTTGTTCTGGACGGCTTTTCCCATTTCTTTGTACCGGCAGTACCTAGCAACTCAGGAAGGGCAAAGGGGGGCTTGGCTATATACATCTCCCTAGATATTCAAGGAAAGCCAAGACAGATTAAAACTAATTCAATAATTATCTTAGCGGTTGAACTAACTACACCAAACTCACAGCCTATATTATTTATTAATTTTTATAATTCTCCCGTCAGTCAAATCTTGAATGAGCATCTGGTAACTTTAGAGGAATTCCTGTCTACCCACAGTGAGAATAGTGCTCATGGGTTTGAGGTGATCCTTTTGGGTGACTACAACATCCACCCATGTAATATGGATTGCCGTGTGGAACATGAGGATTTTTCCCCCTACTCCTCTATTCCGCATTTTGAACACTCACCACGTGGAGAGGCTTTGGAATCGCTCCTAGCAACTTTTAATCTTTATGAATCATATAGTAGCCATATAGGCCCGAGGTTACCAACATACGTGGGTAACAACACAAGCACAATTGTGGATTATATTTTTTTATCGTCCAGTATTCTGTCTGAAGTGCTTAATTACAAGGTAGAAACTTCAGCTTTTAGTGATCATAACCCTGTAATTTTAGAGACTGTATCACGGGGAGTTTTGGGAAAGAGAGTGATTGAAGCTTTATGTGTGACAGATTTAGTCCTGAGAGACCAGAATCGCAGACTGAAATGGGACCAAGTAACCCCAATTACCTTTCTACAGGATACCCTGGCCAAAGTTGAGGGGGAGGTCGCAATCTGCTTGGATAATAATAACTCTGTAACTACATTGATAGAGGCGTTCAATGTTATTTGCCGTCAGGTCAACCTAGACCTGACCGTAAAGAACAAGCCTTATACACATAAGGGCCCCAAATGGTTTGATCCAAATTGTTCCAAGGCTCACTCAATCCTCTTGAAAGCTTTAAAAAATAAACCAAGAGACAAAGAACTGATAGCATCACTGAGGAAACAATACAGTTATGCTATCAGGATGAGGAAATCCGAGATTAAAAAGGAGGCCTGGAATGACTTATTGTCGCCTGATATACAGAGAGATAGTGCTAGATTTTGGGCGATAATAAACCATCCATTTTTTGTGGGATTAGAGAAGCAGAGAGCAGGCTGCACCATACCTGATGAACAGTGGGTCACACATTTCAGTAACATTTATAGCTGCCCCGATATCACTCCAGGATGTGGAATGCAACTCACACAACCAGAAACCACCATCTCTCCTTTTAACATAGAGGAGGTGAAGAAAGCGATAAATGACACACTCTCTAAAAAGGCACCGGGCCCCGACGGGGTTCCTGCTGATTTCTTTAAGAGTGCCCCTGAACTAAGCGCCAAAATTCTCACAAATATTTTTAACGCTACAAGGGATTTTATTTTTCCTACTAGCTGGGCTAAGTCCACCATAATACCGATTTTTAAAAAAGGACAGAGAACAGACCCGGCCTGTTATAGGCCAATCTCTCTCATTGATTCCAGTGTTAAAATCCTGGGGAGAGTCCTTTTAGGGAGACTGACTCAGCTTTTAGAAGGGAAGGGTGCCCTATCAAATGCACAATATGGTTTTAGAGCCAAAAGAGGAACTTTAGATCAGTGTCTAAATTTAGAACTGATCATAAATAAATATGTAATTGCCAAGGGGGGCTCTCTGTACATGGCCTTCATGGACCTCTCCTCAGCTTTTGACCTGGTCAACAGGGCTAAGCTGTGGGGGGTCCTTTTGACCATGGGCATTGATGCTCCTTTGGTTAGGTATCTGGCCGAGTTACATAGAGATCTTAAGACCTCGGTCAGAGTGACCAGGGAAGGAAGATGTACTTGCCACTTTAAGTCAGAGAGGGGGGTTAGGCAAGGGTGTATCCTTGCCCCCCTTCTCTTCACTCTTTACATAAACGATCTTGAGGCAGTCCTGGCAGCTTCTCACACCGACATCCCGCGCGCAGGAGAGACAAAGATACCTGTCCTCCTGTACGCGGATGATGCTGTCCTCTTGGCACGCTCTGGAGTGGCATTAAACAAACTTCTTTTAGCTTTTGGGGATTTCATGTCCTCGTTGGACATGAAAACCAATGCAGAAAAATCTCATGTAATGATTGCAGGAGCCGCAGGCAGGAAAAGAAAGTTGAAAACATTTTTCTGTGCTGGGAAAGAGGTTAGGAGAGTTCCATCCTTTCCTTATTTAGGAGTGACCTTCGATGAAAAGGGCACGTGGGGCCCCCAGCACTCCGTTAAAAGCAACGCCGTGGCAAGAGCGGCCGCTGGGTTGCTTGGTTTTGCTAAAAAACTTGCAGCCCGCCCCATGGAAAGCATTATAAAGGTCTACAAAGCTAAATGTTTGTCGGTTGCCCAATACGGCTCTGTTATTTGGGGGTACACTAATCATGATAAAATCCAGAAAGTAGAAAATAAATTTCTGAGAACTCTGCTTTCTGTCCCTCAATCGACCTCCACCTATATAACACACACAGAGCTTGGACTGGGCTACATTAACGACATTTTAAAATTAGCCCCAGTTATTGGTTGGCTGAAAATTTGGCTCAACCAGGAGCTTACATTAAATCATACTATCTTAAAAGATTGTTTAGCCCTGGATAGAGCTCATAACATCCCGTGGCTAAAATACGTACAGACGCAGTTAACTTTAGCTGGCCGACCTGAACTTTTTTCTTCTCCACATTTGATAAATCAGGAAGATATAAAAACAGTTAAAAACATCCTGACAAATTTCTATGTTTTGGAGAGGGAAGCTATAGAGTTAAATAAATCTACGGTTAGGAAACATTGTATGTTCCCAGGTATGGAACCATATCTTTTTTTGGCAACTAAACCATACCACCGTTTCCTTCTAACGAGATTTCGTCTGGACCTGATTCCCTTTATCCTGGGTAATTTTAAAACCTGGATTAGACCGGAAAATGCCGTACCATGTGATTGTGATCACTTTTCTACCCAGGATACGACTCATTTTATCTTGTTCTGCGGCCATTATACTGAGATTAGAAAAAAATACTTGCTTCCTATATTGTGCAAACTGGGTTTTACGCAGGTAAAACCAGCTATGATGTTCCTGCAACTTCTTCCCAATTTAAAAGTAGCATTTCATGTTGCCAGTTTTCTGGTTGCAGGCGCACGCATAAATAAGTATCGTTCCAGAACCAGGCACCTTGCTCCAGATTAATGATTACTCTTTTATATCGCACTGATCTTAATACTTTTAATATTTATGCATAACTTATTTTGTACATTGTAGGTTCAGGGTTTTTTAACAAAATATTGACTTGTATTATTATGTGTTTTGATTATGTGTTCTGATGAAATGTTGTCATGTATTAATGCTCGTTCTTTTATGATTTTTATTAATCGAATAAAGATAATTGACTGACTGACAAGGACACATCACTGAATGGACAGAGTGAGACATATGGTTTGTCTGCTACACTATCCATCAAAGAGCTATCTCAGCCCTGTGGATTACACAAGACAGACCTTGTGAGAAGGGTGTGAAGTTGTAAGATCATGTCCCTAAATGTGACCTACATGACACAGTGAGCCATTCACAGGGCAAGGACATTGAGGGGTGTGCAGTGTTGGATATAGTGAGTATGTCACGATACATTAATCCCAATATAATGTATGTCTTGCTCACACCGAAAGTGGAGAGCAGATGTGGGCCTCCTTCACATTGCTTTCTGTGTTGACATTCTGCATGTGTATGAGATGGGCAGGTGCTGTGTCCATCCTCATACCTGCATGCATTTTGGTATGATTGTCCCATGTGTTTGTACTACGTTTCATGCTGTATTGTCTCTGCTAAACATATCTGTGAAGTAGTGCTGAGTTTGTGCATGCTCCTGTACTGAGATATAGTGGTACATAACACAGTATCACTGACATTTTCTCCTCTTGTCTCCCATGCCTGCAGCTCAAAGTCCACCAGTGGAAGCCTGTATGGAGGGCCACTGCACGAAAGGTGCGGGCTCTGGGTGTCTCCAAACGACGGCACACACACTGTCACAAGAGGTGGGATGACATCTGCCAGCTGAGCAAAAACATGGCAGCGATGACGCTGGGGCTGCTCTCTCGGACTGGCAGGATGACGCGCAGGAACATGACACCACTAATGGCCCTCATCTTAGCTGTGACACAGCCTGAGCTTGATGCATGTTTGAAGGACTATCAGAAGCAAGCTGGAGGTGAGTATTCTGGGAATGGTGACTTTGGTTGGGTGTGACTGCATGTATGTCTAGCCTGAGCCAGTGCTGAGCTCTGTGATGTTGCTAGTGTGATGTAATGGCCTGTAAGTGGCCTCTGTGTTGGGTGTAGCTGTCATGCTTTTTCAACACATGTACTTTCTCATGTCATTGGTGTACTGGCCCTTGACGTTGCATTCTGAGTTGTGGCTTTATGGTATAGGCTGCATTGGGGCAGTCAGGGACATCCCATGGCAGTGAACAGCAGTGTGCTTCATCTGAGTGTGCTTTCATCACTGTGTGAAGTGCCTGACCTTCAAAATTGTGAGAACTGCACATTTGACAACAATGTCTAACTGTAGTTGTGCCCCAAAGTATGACATGGTGGATGGCATGAGCTCATGGCCATTGCAAACTTTATATAGGAGTCTGTATCTGTGTTGTCCCCTTATGGTGACTTCATGTGTGACTGTGACTACATGTTGGGAGGTACATCTTTTGCAGCCACAGAGACCTAGGTATGCTCGGAGGGATCTGTAAGTCTTGTAACATGGAGGGACGGGCAAGCTATTTGGCTGTGTGGACAACACATGGGTCAATGATGCCAGTTTGCATGATATCATGCAATATTTGACTTTGAAATGAAACTTGCACAATGTGACTGCACAGGGTGGTGTGCAACATGGGGGTGTCATATTCTTGTTTTGTGCTTTGCTTGCATATGATGTTTGTCGAAAGGCATTAAACTGAGCATACGTCTCTGCCTCCTGCAGCATCTACTGAAGGCACAGAAAGACATGGGATGGACAAAAGTGGTGAGGCATCAGGCACAACTGCTATACATGTGCACACTGACAATGATGTGACCAGCCCCTCGGAGGGGGACAAGAGTTTACTTGAGGAATCACATCCAGAGACACCAACCTCAACGTCATCTGATGCCAGCGTTTACTCCTCTATATTGGCCGGCACAGGTAGTGGGAAATCTTCCTCCTCTTCCACCACTCATCGTCCAGTGCCCCCTCCCAGCCACTTTGACTAGTGCTGCCCGTGCACGCGGCCCTAAGAAGGGTAGAGTGTCTTTCCTCCAGGCACAGCTGCCCTTGTTTCCCCTGATGCCCTCAGCGTTGAGCCTGTGGACCTTTTGCACCAGCTGTGTGTGGGTGAGATAATTCTACGTAATGACTTCCTAGACCATGACAAGAAGTTGGCACAGGTACTTGACTTCATGGAGGGCATTCATTCAGATGTGAGCGGGCTACACAGGACTGTCCTGTCTTTGCCCTCAACTGTGATGACAGTCATTCAATTGGCACAGGCTCAGAGTCCAGCTCCAGTCTTTTTGGCCACCCCCCTGCCAGTGGCTACATCTGATGAGAGTGACCACACACCACAGCCCACAGGCTCAAGATACAACACACACAGCACACAACAGCAGCACCCCAAGCAGACCAGGATGCAGACACCATCCCCCAAAGAAACCAAAGTCACCTCAGAGCCCAAAGGCAAAAGCCCTTCAGGTGACACTCAGGGGCATCAAGCCAAGAAGCAGGGCTCAGGCTCGCATGCCTTAAAAGCATCCCCAAGGGCACTGCCATCCCAAAAGCATCTCCCAAAGACAAGCAGACAGTATCCGTGCCTGCTGTGAGGTTGGTGCCTGCTAAGAGTCCAAAGAAAAAGCCCTCTAATACAGATTCACCCACAACCTCAACTCCCATCCACACCACTGTGAAGCTGGGAAAGGAGGGCACTGTAGGGAGTTCACCTGTTCAACAGGGGATGGAGGGGAAAAGGTAAGGCCAGGCCAAGTGTACCGCTCAAACCAGCAGATCCCCAGCGGGAGGACCACTACCTGCACCTGATGCACCTGTGGCAAGGATTGAGTCTGTAGTGCCTGCCCCACTTACCACTCCTCCCAAGATAGTTCTTGGCTATCGAGTCCCAAAGAAGTCGAAACGTACCCCTTCACATTCTCCCTCCCACACTGTGTCTCACGCACAAGTCCACCTCCATGTGCCCCCACACCACCCAGTCCAAGCAGCCCTCCAGCTCCTAAAGACACTGATGCCTCTACCTCAGCTGGTCCTCTCTTGCCCAGGTCCAGTCCTCCAACTTGCCCCGACACTCAGCCACCTCCCAGTACGACTGACAGCCATGTCTGAATCAAAGTCCCTCTTAGACACCTGTCTCTCCCACAGCGGTGCCTGGACTGCCCATTTTTATTCCCATAGCTGTGTTGCTGACCATAGCAGTGTACAGTCTCAGCCTTTCCCTGTGCATCCTCTCATGCACACATGTGCCTACTGTGTACTGTGGACTGGCCCCTGTCCTTGCTGTTCATCACTGTTGCTGCCCATTGGGTGTGCAGGTTCTCATGTACCTACTTTGAAGTGTTAACTGGCCATTTGCCTTGCTGTTCATCACTGTTGCTGCCCATTCCCTGTGCAGGTTCTCATGTACCTACTTTGAACTGTGGTCTGGCCACTGGCCTTGCTGTTTATCATTTAGGATGCCCATTCCCGGGGCAGTTTCTCATGCACACATGTACTTTGCTCTACTTTGTAATGACCACTGGCCTTGTTGTTTCTCACTTGGGATGCCCATTCCCAGTGCAGTTTCTCAAACACACAAGTGCCCACTTTGCACTTTGTACTGGCATCGGTCAAGCTGTTGGTTACTATGGATGCCCATTCTCTATGCAGTTTCTCATGCACGTATGTGCTTTGTTCTACTTTGTACTGGCCTTGCTGTTTATCACTTAGGATGCCCATTCCCTGTGCAGTTTCTTAAGCACACACATGCCTTCTTTGCACTTTGTACTGGCCACTGGGCATGCTGTTCATCATTGTTGCTGCCCATTCCCTGTTCGGGTTCTAATGTACATACTTTGCACATTGTACTGGCCAATGGCCTTGCTGTTTATCACTTAGGATGCCCATTCCCTGTGCAGTTTCTCAAGCACACATGTGATACTTTGCACTTTGTACTGGCCACTGGCCTTGCTGTTGATTACTATGGAGGCACATTCCCTGTGCAGCTTTGCATGCACACATGTACTTTGCTCTACTTTGTACTGGTCACTGGCATTGCTGTTTATCACTTACGATGCCCATCCCCTGCCTGTGCAGTTTCTCAAGCACACATGTGCCTACATTGCACTTTGTACTTTCCACTGGCCTTGCTGTTCATCACTGTTGCTGTCCCATTCCCTGTGCAGGTTCTCATGTACATACTTTGCACTTTGTACTGGCTACTGGCCTTGCTGTTGGTTACTATGGACGCCCATTCCCTGCGCAGTTTCTCATGCACACATGTACTTTGCTTTACTTTGTACTGGCCACTGGTCTTGTTGTTTTTCACTTAGGATGCCCATTCCCTGTGTAGTTTCTCAAGCACACATGTGCCTACTTTGCAATTTGTACTGGCCACTGGCCTTGCCGTTCTTCACTGTTGATGCCCGTTCCCTGTGCATGTTCTCATGTACATACTTTGCACTTTGTACTGGCCACAGGCCTTGCTCCTGTCTACTTTTGATGCCTATCTGTGTCATATGTAATAAAGACAGTTACTCCTGTTGTCTGTTTTGTCAATTTCCTGGCTAAATAAATGGTTTGCTGTATGTGTATGATTTAATATGACACATGCTCTGTGTGCCACTGTAACATTGCCAATGGCTTGTTTCACTTTTTCAGAGTTTGCCTGACAGACACTTCGGTTCTTCTTGACTCTGAGGCTTGGGGGTGCACTGGTGGTTGTTTGTGATGACCTACTGTCATCCTAATCCTTCTATGGTCAAGTTTGCTAAATTGTACACATGTCATGTTTGGATGCACTGCCAGCATAGCCGGGGATTCTCTACACAGGATTACAGGCAGGCTGACCAGGGTCCATCATATCTGTGTGATCTTTCTTGATGTGTGGACAGCAGTGTAGGTGTATGGTCATCTTGTGATGGTTTGTCTTCCGAGTCAAATGGGTACATGTGAATGTGTGCACTTGAGTGGTCTTGAAGTGTGCAGTGTGAAGGGGTGACTTTTTCAGTGTGTTGATATGTGTGTGCCCCTGCAATGGCTACTGCACACATGTCTCACCCAGGAGCTGAGTGCCTGTTAGTTTGATTTTGATTTGTCAGCCATGTGCTTGTTATTGTGTGCACTGTGAAGTGTGTTGGTGTGTCCTTGCACTCCTGGGGGACACCTATTTGTTGTTGCTGCCAGTTGTGAGTATGAAGAGTGTGTGACAGCCACGTCTGTGTTGTGTTTGAGCCATGTGTGTTGTTACTGTTTGTGCTCACTATGAAGACCTGCTCAGCCACACTGACATGGCGGGTGAGTTTTCTCATGCATTGCTGTCACTTGAGCCATTTCTGGATCCAGTATGTTATGTAGGATGTGGAGTTATTCCATCCCCTGGCTTTGTTTCTGATGCCTACCCATTTGGAGTGACTCCTCCATGTATTTGTGCATAGTACACTCCTAACCTGTCCACTACTGACGTACACACTATGCTTTGTGGTGCTGATCTGTGTACAGGACCAATGTGCCATTTATGAAAGTTTCCCAATTAGTAATGTGTGATTTTCTTGTACTGTGTGGCAGTCCTGGTTGCTCATGTGCAGTGCAACTGTTTGGGCAGCATGGTCCTCTGGTCATGTTGTTCACCCCTGGGTGTCCCTGAGTTGAGCATCTGTGGTTGTTGGGTTAGCTATATGTATAATTGCTGAGGTACTGCTTACCTTCCCGAGTGTGATGTTGTCTGTGAGCTGTGCTGATTTGTGTTGTGGAGTACATGTTATGACACTGAGATGTGTGTGCTACTAATTTGGTTGTTGTGCACACACTGCTTATTGTGTATGCAGTGCTGTGAGTGTGGGTTGCCTTGTACTTGCCTGATGTGCACCCCCTGAAGCAAGCTGAGTTTGCTATGTGATGGATTGGCATGTGCATCTGTTGTGTTTTTATTGTGGATGTATGCAGTGTTTGGTCTCTGTTGTCTCCTTCATTTGACAGATGCTCTGTGTGTGATGTTCTATGTGCATGACATTGTGTGTGAGTTGTTAGTGCATTGTGATACATTCAGATGTGTGTTGCAGGTGTAGTGTGCATTACTTGTGTGTTTGTCACATGCAGCAAGGTGGATTAATGTTCCTGAGCTTGTTTTGAGTGCACATTAGAGGGTTGTCCTCCTATGTTTGACCTGTTACTTGTCAGGATTCTGCATGTGCATGCATGTGTTACACTATGAAACCATGTTGACTTGATGGGTGGTATGGCATGTCTGTCTGTGTTAGCGTATTGTACCATTGTACCATTGATCCCAGTTTGTGTCCATGATTGTTTTGAGATGCTGCACTTCTTGTTTGTGTTGGGCTGTGGCATCTGTGCATTGGTCCTGAGTGACAATGTAGTATGCTCCTGTTCTGTCTTGGTTCCCATTGCCTTTCCACTGTTTGGCTGGCCATATGTGAGCCTGTTGTACTTCTGTGTATAATGTTTGTGAGGTTTGCGTTTGGCTGTTGTTTTAGTGCCAGCATTGGTTCAGGCATCCCTGAGTGTGTGTGTGATGTTTGTGGATGCACCCCAGGGAGTGTGATTGTTTGTCACTGTACTGACAGTACATTATTTGCACCATTCTGTGTGTTTGACACTGGTGTTGAGTGGTGCAGGTGTGAGGTGGGTGGAGGAGGGATATGTGTGGAGGATCCAACTTGTGTTTGACAGTCCTGGAGTGTGACAATGAGCCATATGTGTTGTGTTGATAACATACACATGTCAAGTAAGTTAAGACAGATGTGTGGCTGATCACTGTTTGACTTCAGACACTTCCTATCATCCCTGTGCCTATGCATGGCTTGCCTTGCTATCTCCGAGTTGTTGCATAGTGGTCACAGTGGTTTAATTGCACTCACTGTGCCAGCTATATCTGATTTGATGGCCTAAGAGTGTTGTGATATGTTCCTTCTCTTGCATGTGATGTACACATGCTTTGTGGCTTGCTCCATAGCATTCCAGCACTGTCCACCTGATTTGTGGCTATCCCATTTATTGTCCTCCATTGCTGCTAACATATGGTATGCGCATGTGGTCTTGTGTCAGTGTGGGGTGTGTCTGGGTGACTTGACAGGCAGTGTGTACAGTTAAGTGGTTGTTCATATTCAGTGTGAGTGTTAAATTTGTGATTGCACTCAGTTTGCTTGACATGGGTGAAGCGTATGTGTGGTGAGGAGGGTTGCCCTTCCGCTGAGCTTCTATGCAGAGTGTTCCTGATCACCCCCACCTTCTGAAACAGGTTCCCTGGTTGTTTGCTGTGTGTGGTGCAGTGTCTGGATACACCTGGCTGGTTAATTGTGCAGGGGGGAACAGGAGGGGCACACGGCATGTTCCCTGATGGGTGTGGGGGCCTAGTGTAGGGTGGAGGTGTGGCCCTGCCCATGCCTGTCACAGGCCCTGCCTACTACATTATTTTCAGGTTTTCCCGCGTCTTCACTGCTGCGGTGACGTGACCGGGAGATTGCAGTGATTTCACGGTTGATGGGTGACCTGGATGCGGAGGGGTGATTTAGTGGCAGTTAGGACATGTGTGGGTACACTGTGGGATATTTTCCTGTCCCCACCAGAGTGTCTGATGTGGACAGGAAACGTATGTCTGCCCAGGAGTTGTGTGGTGTGTTTGTGTGATTGTGTACCAGCGTCGTTGTCCGTGAGGGTGCATTACTTGCTGGTAGTGGATCAGGTACAGCTCCGGAAAGGCTTGTAAAGCTGGATCCATTGCAGTCCGGACCGGGCGGAGGGGACTGGGAGTCTGGTTTGGCGCTCCGCTGTCGTCCTTCCACCGTCTCTGGTTGGGTGGTGTCTCCGCTGCGGTGTGACGGGCTGTTTGGGGCATCCTGATTTGTTCAGTGGTTGAGACGTGATTCCGCATGCCAGTGGGTCTCTATTGGCTCCCACCGCCGATGTGGCTGGGCGCAATTTCATGGCGGTTCATGTCACACAGTGGCAGACAGGAAATGGGCTATGTTTGCCCATTGTAATACGGGGGACGTGAGGACTGCTGCTGGCGTGCGGAAAATGACATTTTCCGCCTCCGTAGCACCGCGGAGGTGCCTCCGCGCGCCATCGTAATGAGCCTCATAGTAACATCTTTCCTTTTTGAGAGGTAATAAATTGGGCACCTTCAGTCATTGTGGCCTTTTTAGTGCGAAGAGAAATGTTTATAACAATTACTAAAAAGAGTACAGTGCAAATTTTTAAGCAACATATATACATATATATATATTTCTTGAAATACTTACAATGTTGAGTTTGATTGAAAATGTAATGCTGATGCACCTTCTTTGGTGTTTTAGTTCAGATTTATTGAAGATGTTTCTGTCGGTAGAAAGAAAGATCATTTTAATACTTTTGTTTTATTATGTACTAGGTGGTGGGGAAGTTGGGAGAAAGTGGGGTTTTGGGTGGGTATTTTAGGTAATACTTTTATATAAAATATTTTCATACTTACTTTATTTCTGAGTTTATTCTTCACGCTGTTCTTTGAATTTTAGTATGCTTTGGAAAATATCTATAGAAGAGATATACATTTACAAGATAGCTATTAGTTATTTATATTTTATAAGTATTTTGTGTTGAAGAGTAGTAGTACAGTTACATTTTAAATAGATTTTCACTTTGTGCAGTTTTAAATCTTTTTTCTTCAATGAAGTTCTGTTTTCTGGCAGCAATTAGGCAGAGTTCCGGCTTCTTTTTTCTTTTAGGTTTGAGGTGTAAAATAACCATTATTTTCCCGTTGTTTATGTAGTGTTTATTTAATTGATTGTTTTCTGTGATTGGTGTATTTTATTTGTGTGAGCAGTTGTTTTCCATATATGTAAAATGCTAATTAAGAAGTTGTTAGTGTTACATTTTTTTTTTATACCTATTTAGTCTGTTAAATATGTTTTAGGTTATACTTGATTTTGAATGCTGTGTGCATAACATTTCATTATATTTTAATATTACTTATTAGTGCGTTTACCAACTATTTTAGTATTTTATATTTTAATATATCAAAAATAGTTTGTATTCCATTTATTTTGTATAGAGTGCTTGTTTAAAGTTAAAAACATTTTTGGGGTTAATACATGTTAGTTGTTATAATTTTTGAGCTGTCGATATGCTTTAAAACCTGATATTAATGCTGTGTATATTGTTATCATTGATATTTTGGACATGTTGTATATTTTTTAACTATGTTGGATATTTTATGTAACAATATTTGTGTGCTTAATATTACTGAAAACGATATTTATGTTTGGCGAAAACATGGTGTTGATATTTGTGTTTTTAAAAAAATAAGTATAGGTTGTCGATAACAGTGTAATCGAAATTTTTGTTTTGATAATATGGTACATCGATATTGTGTCTGTCGATATTATGTCAGTGATCCCTCTGTATTAAGTTCATGGGCCACCTAAGCTCTTTTGCCAGTATTATATCCTGAGGTGTTCTAAGTTATCTCAACATGCGTTCTGTTTGTGTCGAATAAACTAAGCCAGAACAGCAGTTTTGTTGCACAGCTATGAGCTTGATTTCAAAACACATTTGACTGTGATTAGTGCGAAGACCCTTTACCACATCTTGATGAAATTTTGAAATTGGCCTGCAGCATTGTGAGACAAAAGTGTTTGTGCATGTTTAGGCAGACACCTGCAGTTGTCACTCAAAAATAACAATACTGGTGGGCAAATTCTCCAGGATACAAAAATTGTGGCTACAGCACGTCAACTATGTCCGACATTACCTGAGGCCTCTACCCCCACACAGACAATGGTGACCCTGCTATCCATGGGGGTTGGGCGAAAACTCATAACACATATATACCATGCGCTACCTGCAGACATACACCTGATGCCACTCCGTATAGAAGAGACCTGACAACACCTGAGAGAGGAACCTGGCTCAACATACATAACAGGGCCTGGAGGATGTCGATCGGAGCTCGATTTGAGAAGATACAATATAATATAGAGAACATAACCTACTGGTCCCCCAGGAGGCTCAAGCCCATCTACACCACTAGAGATCACTGATGTGCTCATTGTGGTGTGGCAAAGGCAGATTTCCAGCACATAGTATGGCACTGCCCAAGTTTTGTATCATATTGGTTAGATGTGCTGCTACAGCTTCGTACCTCGTAAAATCAACCAATGCTAAATGGGGCTCATTCTTTACAACCCCCCAAAAAAACCTGGCCAGGCGATTCACAATGATGGGGCTCATTGTGGCTAAAAGGCGTATAGAGATCAACTGAATTGCTGTGCAGCACCCCACATAGGAAGTGTGGGAGAAAGATTTATTGCAGAGGTGGCGCACATGAGGAGAACCCGTAGGGAGGCAAAGGTAGCAATGTCCTGCTTTCTTGGGGCGCAATGACTCAAGCACTGCTGGAAACTTTAGAAGATGGGCAATACATAGTGGACATACAAGCTGACCCATGAGGGGTAGCTCACTAGCTGAGAAGGAGGCTAAATACATGGGTAAAGGACTTTCAGAATAATTGCGAGCTAGGGCCTGAGGACCGGAGGATAGAAGGGAGGATAATACTAGTCAGTCAGTCATAAGCTTTTATTCGATACTCAGAGATATCTTATAAGCACATACATAATACAATCAATACAGTATACAAAAAAGTTTATGCCATAAGAAGTCAGTAAAAAGTATTTAGAATGTTTAAGAGTGATAAAAGGGTATAAATCCGTTAATAAATTAGCTAAAACAAGAATTAAACAGCTACTGACAGTCTCTTACATCGAATATGCCAAAACTGCTTTAAAAATTTAGCTATTCCACAGACTATTGAGGGGGAAGTGTCCGTGCTTAGGATACGCAAGGCTACTAAGTAACTGCGTGTGCCCATGTTACGGCAGAGTGGTTTCAGCCAAAAGCTCCTAGGCCTTGCGTAATCCGGGCACTCAAATAGAACGTGCACAATAGATTCTATCCTAGTATGGCAACATGCACAGTTGGGAGAAGTGCGGTCCGCTGTTGCCCATTTCGACACCAGGGCACCCAACGGGAGTGAACCAACTCTAAATTTAAAATAAAGGGCCCGATCAAAGGGGAGAGTAATCAAGTCCAAATAAGGTTCAAAGGCCACGTTGTCTTTAATTTGTAAAAAGGTGGCGGTGGACTTGCAGTGATTTGGGCTGGCGATTAGGCGCTCAGCAATCCAATTCCAAAAAAGCGCCTTGACAACTTCTTTTGGGGGGGCTGAACGGGATGGCCAACAATCCCCTAGGCCTATGTTCTCCAACAACTTTTTGGTGTCCCTTAACCATTTAATTTTGGCCCAACCCCCTTGGCTCATTATGTCCCTCAGTGCATCAGCATAGGATTTTAGTTCTTCGCACCTCCAGATCCGTGTCCACAACAGGAGCGGGCGAAGCTGGGCCTGGTCTTTAATATTTTTACATCCCGTGTCCATCCTCACAGGTACTGATGGTGTGCTCAGGGGGAGAGCAATGAAGGATTTTAATAGCTTGCTCTCAGCAGTAGCTAGGGCATCCAGGCGGCAATGACCCCACAGTTCTGCCCCATACAAGGCTGAAGTAGCTACTTTGGCCTTGTAAATGTCAAGTACTGGGGTTAGCGATCTCCTAGTTGAGGCCCTATATTCCCTCATGAGAGCTCCTCCTACTCTCCGGTGGTTAAGGACCATTTTTTCAATGTGGTTTGCCCATGTCATCCTGTCCATAATCCGAATGCCAAGGTAGTCAAATTCGGCTACTTTCTCCAGGGGAATAGAGTTAAGTGTAGGTGAGCAGCCCAGTTTTTTAGGTGGATTGAGAACTAGGTATTTGGTTTTGTCCACATTTATTGTAAGACCTTTTGCAGCACAGAACTCCTGGAATCGTGTTAGAAGTTTCTGTAGTCCTTGTGGGGTCTTAGAGATCAGGAGCGTGTCGTCCGCAAAAAGCAGGGTTGGGATGCGGACACCTCCAAGACAGGGAGCGTCAGCTGGTTCTTGTAGGAGATGTTTTACCACCCCATTCAGATATAACGAGAATAGGGTGGGCGCCAAGACGCAGCCCTGTCTTACGCCCCTAGACACTGGTATTTTTTCCGTTAGTTCTCCGTTATTACCCCAACGGACCTGTGCAAAAGTGTGGGCATGAAGGCTTATAAGAAGGGACAAGATGTAAGGTGGTAACCCCATCTCAAAAAGGACCCTCCAAAGCTCTTCCCGGGGAACTAGATCGAAGGCAGTCTTCAAGTCTATAAAGGCTAAGTAAAGACTGCCCCCGCCCAGTTCCACCACCTTCCACCCCAAGAGGGACAACCTGAACACCTGCTCTATAGTCCCCATACCAGCCCTGAAACCTGCCTGAAAGTCTGATAGGATTTTGTTCTCCTCCACCCAATGGAGGATCCTACCTAGGATAGCTTTACCAGCTATCTTTTGGGTGGAGTCTATCAGACTTATAGGTCGATAGTTTCCCGGGGTTTCCCTGCAACCTTTTTTGTAGATGGGGACTACCATCGCCCCTTTCCAGGATTCTGGTACTACTCCTCCTCTCATAATGTCATTTAGTAGAGCAGCTATAATCCTTCCCCATTCCCTTGGGTAAGCCCTCATCAGATCACCCGGAAGGCCATCCGGGCCCGGTGCCTTGCGTGGTGCCACCCAGCCTATTGCCCCCTCAATCTCTGAAGGAGTGAAAAGGTCATAGGCATGAGGTTCAATAGCTAGCGTGAGATCCATCCCCACAGACAGTTCCCCGTCTGGTGGGAGGTATAAAGACCCAAAGTGTTTTGCCCAACTTTGAGGTGGAATGCTGCAGGGTCTCATGACTGCATCGGATTTGGTCCGTTTCCTTATGAGATTCCAGAACACACCGGAATCCCTGATTTTGCTAGCCTGGAGTAGGTCCTCCCAGTATTTTTCTTCCCACTCCCTTCTAGCCGAATTAAGGATCTTTTTATAAGCCTTCCTAGCCTCATGGATCACACTTTGGGATTTAGATTTAACTGCCTCAACTAGCTTTGTCTTATGGGTCCTGCAGGCTTGGGTATACCACCCCTCATAAACTTTCTTTTTAATTCCTGTAGTGCCCGGCTTATTAGAGGACAGGGTAAAGACATTGGTTAGGTCTTCAACCAGAGACAGAAACAACCCACTCACTTTACCAACCCCTTCTAGCGAAGATTCCAAAGATGTTACCGCGCGGTTTAAGTGGGATTGAATTTCCCCAACCTTCGCCTCGGATAGGACCAGTTTCGCCCATTTAATTCTTCTGCCACATGGGGAGACTTCTGATTCATCTAGTGGTACGAGCGCCTCTTTAATGTTGGCCTTCCATTGGGGTTGCCACCAGTGCTCCATTTCTAGGGAGAGAGGGTTGTGATCACTCTCCGTCGAGGGGACCACCTGCATGTCCTTCACATAAGGCCACAAGCACACATCTATTAGGACATAATCCAGCCTAGAGGTGTGCCCTGGTCTGTTGTAGGTATGTGCACCCCCCCTATCCAAGGAAGTCCTCCCATTCGCTGCCCTTAAATTAAATTCGAGAGTAAGGGAGTAAATTTGGAGCGCCACTTCTGTCCACTTTTTGATCGGTACGATGTCCAGAGCCGGTATTCCCCACCTGGCATCCTCCTCATCCTGGTCGAGGGAAACATCCGAGCCCAAAGGCTCGAACGTGCAGTTCAAATCACCAACAACCAGGGTGCGGGTCTTATTGGGGGTGTTATTTAGCAGGGTCTCAAGAAGAGCTATCACTGGAGACTTTCTCCCACCCTTTGTACCCCGGGCATACACATTAAAGATGTTTAAAACAATTCTTCCCCTTCGGTCTATAAGGGTAATATTTTGTATGTCCGGGGAGCCTGTGGGATAGTCCACCACTCTACAGTCTAAAGATGCCGCGACCCAAATAAGAAGGCCGCCAGCTGGGCGGCCTCTCCCGGATTCTGAGGCCCGCGCAGGAGAGGAGTATGAGGAAAAGCCCACCCTATGGACCGGTATCAAGCTCCAAGTTTCCTGAATAGACACAAGGAGTGCTTGTCGACCCATGCAGTAAAATCTGGGAGCGCCAATTTTCCAGCAATCCCTGCGATGTTCCAGCTGAAAACCTTAAAGACTAGGTCCGTCACAGGTGGAAAGTCGCAGGACGCTTGAAGGCCCCTATCCCTGGGGCTCCCTCTATATAACCGAGGAGAGCAAGGATCTTGTGGAGTTATTGTAGACCCTCCTATTTCACTTACAGGGTTTGTATGGGCGGATGATACTTCCTCTCGTTCTGCTCTCCTCACTGGTTCCAGTCAACAGGGGCCATTTGCCCGCATATAGTTCTCCCTGTCGCCTCCTACAACCCCGGCCCAGTTTTGGCCCGAATTGAGAGAACTTCCACTTCCTCCAATAGGGCTCACAAGATGCCTAGGGTAGAAATACGTGAGGTCTACCAGTTTCACCCCCGGGGCCCCCATATTTATAATAGGAGTACAAATGGATGGCACCATTCTATAATCTTGGAAATTTATAATAACACAGTCCCCTTCCAGCATTTTTTTCCCTTGCCCCACCCATCCCACTCTACGGACACTTAAGATAATACCGTCCATACCCGGGGGGATTGGTTTATTTGCCTTCAGCCAGTGTATACACTTATTCTTAAGTGATTGATGGTTTTCCAACTGGCCATCCTTTAGAGGAGGCACATTAACCATGACTGCAACAAATGGTTGACAGTCAGGTGGGAGATTAATTGGGGGAATCCGTCGAGGGCGGATACTGGGGGCCTGTGAAAAGATTGTTGGGGCAGGACTTTGTGTTGCAGGCCTGGAAGCTTTCCTAGTCGTTGGGCCACTGGGTTTACTACTAGCTACTAATTTTTGTTGAACCGCCTTTTTGTCCTTAGATGTCTGTTGATTTTTTTGGGAATCTGGTTTTGCCTGATTTTTCTCTGGCTCTTTATTTGTTGGAAGTCCCTTATCGCTTGGCCCTGGATTCAAAATCGGAGGGGGTTTCGGAGCTGGAATTACTCGATTATTAAGAGCAGCTTTATTTTGGGTTATTTGGGGCTCAGGGCCTTTCTGCGCTAACAACTCATTCCCTTTTGCACCCACATCCTTATTTACAGTCACTCTGGTTGCTAGTTTAATTGTTGTCTTGAGTGAATGTAACCCATCCAGAGTTGACTGCTCTAATTTATCGATCCTCTCCCCTAGACCCTTCACTTGAGATATTAATGGTTTCAAGAGGGTATAAACCTTCTCCAGAATATTTTCTACCACTACCAAGTCAGCTCGCTTTGGGACTTTAGTTGAATGAGGGCCCTTTGGAGAGATCAGTATGTCCCCTTCTGTATCAGTTTCGTTCTGGATAGGGGTACCCCTTGTAATACTTGGATTTGGCACAGGAGACTTCCTTACTCTTTGGTAGAGGGCGGCCTGTCTCACTAGCTTACCCTTCTTGCGTTTACGTGATTTTTTACCTACGAGGGGAAACTCCTGCCGAGTATCACAAGACACGTTAATAGAAGATGCCCCAACCAGCTTTCCATCAGATACAGCTGAGGTACATACAAGGGAATTAGGGGACTCTAGGTCTCCAGTAGCATCACTTAACAGAATAAGTGGTAGTGATGCGGAGCAATTACTACGGCCATCATCTTCCAGAGTGTCTATAGAAGGAGGAGCAGCCTGGAATTCCAATCTGTCAATGTTTTGCTCAATACCAGACCGATAAAGGGGTTCCAAGGGAGCACTGTCCATACTGGGGGAGGTACCTCCTTGAACCCGTGTAGTGGATGGTGTGAGCGGCTGGGCGTCTATCCCCAATAATGAGCGACTTGCGGGGAGATATACCTCAGATAGACGCCGCTCAGAGATGGCAATCTCCTTTTCAATCACCGCCGCCACCCTGGTAATGAAGCGGTCCATTGACCCTATCACGGGGCTCGCGGCATTAAGTCCCCTTTCAATCTCACCCCTGAGAGGCTTACCAGATCGTGTAGACATGATTTGGGCAACAGGAGAGCAATAGGCACCAGGCGTGCGTCGTCGTGGAAAGGGACGTGGCCCAGCCCGGCCTCCCTCGGCCCCTGACGGCCACAGACGGCCCGCCCTCTGCCCGGGCTCCGCCCGGCGTCCGCGCGCGTCCGCGACGCGGAGGGGCTGGCCCGCTTTTGAAGCGCCTCCGGGCGCGCTGTCAACGGGGACCGGAAGTGCACGCAAAGCCCGCTGGGAGCTGTAGTCTCCAGCCGCCGAGATGGTGATGGCGGCGAGACCAACAGCGTTCCCGGACCCAGGGGCGTGAGGCTGCGTGTCCAGGTGGCGAGATGGTGCAATGTTCCTCCAGGTGAGCTGCTGCTGCTGCTCTGGCAAAAACCCCCGCTCCGTCGAGGGGCTGGCCCGCTTTTGAAGCGCCTCCGGGCGCGCTGTCAACGGGGACCGGAAGTGCACGCAAAGCCCGCTGGGAGCTGTAGTCTCCAGCCGCCGAGATGGTGATGGCGGCGAGACCAACAGCGTTCCCGGACCCAGGGGCGTGAGGCTGCGTGTCCAGGTGGCGAGATGGTGCAATGTTCCTCCAGGTGAGCTGCTGCTGCTGCTCTGGCAAAAACCCCCGCTCCGTCGATAATACTAGTATCCTTTGGGTGCCAAAAATCTTGATGGAAGCTGGGAGGGAGGGTACTGTATGTTCTATTTTATGTTATTGAAATTGTTCATGTTTAAGCTCTTGACTATCATACTGTCATGTTCCTTAGGTCGAGTGTTGCACTGTTGATCATCACCTAAAATTGGGCTGCAGTAGATTTGCACTCTACCTTTTGATTATAGGACAAATGTTTTCTATTACTGACTGTGAAACAACTTCATTGAATTTTCTTTTCAGCTTACTGTGCAGCAAATACGATAGCTCGTTGTCCTGTGGTGATTTATTACTATACTGTAACATATGATGCAATGTAATTTGAAATGCCCATAAAGAAATATAAAATAAAAAGAGTAGAATATTGCAACACAACATGAGCAAATTACAATAGCATAACATCACATTAGCACAACAGTACTATAACAGCAAAGCTAAACACAAAATAAAAACCCCATACCACAACAAATCACGCTAATACAAGAACTGGTTAGAAATAGTCACAACAGGAATGCGCACACCTGGCCTCAAAGGCAAGTGTGCTTCGTTCTGCTGGTGATGGGCCACATCACACTCCAAACCCTGGCCGCCACACACTCCAGGAGCATGTCTGCCTCCTACTGCTGGCTCCCAGTCACATCATGCTAAGGGTGTCCTCGCACTTAGCACTACCAGACTAAGGCCGCTACTGCTGGGACATCTCAACTCTTATGGCTTAGGAGTGAAATGTGCTCTCAGGTTTAGGTCTCTCTTATACTGTAACATGCACTGTTGTCACTCTTACTGGAATTGCAAGTTTTAGAGCCCACTCAATAACATTTTCTGAGGTGCATACAAGGATATACTGGACACTATTGTGCTTGTGTTCCTAGGAAAATACTTCTATTGGAAATCAACAAAACAGATTTCTTTTAAATGAATCTAGAAAGAAAGCAGATATACTCAATAGAGGATGGGAGTGCACATTCTACCACTGTATTTATTTTCAAGCAATCATTCTAATTTCAAGATATAAATTGCATTCTTCTTGAAAGGCATGGAAGAAACCTGTGTTTATAGTACAATAACTATTCCATCTTTACATTGCAAAACCTCATAGATGTTCTGTCTTCCTCGTGATCATAGCCTATCTCACTCCACATCCTTGTTTTGGTTTTTAATTCTTGTCTGATGTTTTTCTTCTGCTAGTATCAGCAGTATATATTATAGGAAATCTAGGCTGCCAACCTCTTCTAGATTATTTTGCATCTTCAAGATCTTTGGTCCATTCTTCAACTGGTAGTCCATCTTCTGAAGAACTTTGATCTTTCAGGGCCAGGAGTAAAATCCTTATCTTTTGCTTGGTGCTTACCTCTAGTTAATACATCCACCAGGGAGCCTGAACTCAGCCTTTGAAGGTGGTGTCCATAAAGATTCTTATAGTGAAGATATTCTTCTTGATGACTAATGTGTTGAAAACCAAACCTCCATTCCCCTTGGTATTGCTAGATCATCTTGTGATCAGAATAGGTATTGGTTTCCTCACTATGATTGTTTTGACATTTTACATGAGACCAAGAGATCACCCTTTATGCTTTTTCCCCTCCTACTGGCTAGGCATTTATTGATTTTGGCTCCTTCTACAATGGAGAGAAAGCAGCCAATACTGCACTGAGGTCTTGATTTAGATCTTGGCAGATCTTGTTCTGCTGTCACTTTTCTGCCAGTTTTTCTGCCAGCCTACTAGTGGTCTGCCCCCTCAATTTAGATGCTGGCTGGTCTATGGACAATAGTCCGTCCGAGTACCGCCATCTCCAACAGAATTTTATCCAGCGTCGATGGCTTCATAGGCAAAAGCAGCTGTTGGTGAGAGTCCAGCCAATATTACCAATAGGCCAATTAAAATGTGCCTTTCCGTTGACGAAACTGTGGTGAGTAAACCTCAACACCTGAGTTGGCGGAATTGAAGGAATATCTTGAACTCAATTGTCCAAGGCCTTCCGATACTGCTGCTACTTGACCATGGAGACAATCAGCTCCGCCATAGCTGGGATCGAAGGTAAGTGTCTTTTTTACTTGTTTTCCTATGAATCATGTGCTTACATTTGCCCTTGATTTGTGCATTTGTACATTGATCTTACATGAAATTCGTTACTAATGTGTAATGCATAAGTGTCTATTTTACAATTTATTACGGTAAAATAAACCCGTGTATTAACACTTTAAAAACAATGCAATTGTTAAATAAAAAGTATGGAAAAATAAGTGAGATAATGCTATCATGTACTTTTTAGAAATACCAAAAAAAAGCCTTTATGGAAAAAAGGAGTTAGTGTAGGAGGGTTTGTAGAGAGAGTCGTTTATTTTGGTGGTAGAGGGAGCTGGAGTGGGTGGTGTGCTTGTGTCTGGATGTTTGGCAGTTGCATTTGGGCCTGGTGTATCATCTGTAGGTTTGCATATGTGTTTTGTGGCTGGAGTTTGATAATCTGGTGTGTGTGTGTGCTTGTTTTTGTTTGATATTTTGTGTGTTTGTTTTGATGAGTGAGTTGTGGTGGTTGGTGTGCTTCGGGGTTTAGAGTCCATAGTGTGTGTATGTTGTTTGTGTGTTCGTGTTTCTGTGTGTGTGTGTGTTTATGTATGTGTGTGTGTGTGATTGTTCTGCTTGTGTCTGTTGGAATAGGTGCCTGCAAAGTAGTTAGTGTGCTTGGGATTGGGGTGGAAGTTTGGAATTGAGTTGAGGAAGGGACAGAAGGGTGGGCTGGTTGTAAGATGAAGTGAGTAAGGAAGCTGCTATGCCATATGGTAACAAAATAGAAAACACATTAGTAACAGCTAATTCAAAAACAGACACTGCAAGCATGTTTAGTATGCTTAGTGGCACATTAAACATAATTGCTTACCAGTCTCAACTCCACCATGTCTTCCTGTCAGGGCTTCACTTAATAGGATCTGGAAGACCTTTTCCTCCCAGCGCTATAGTGGTAAGAGGGGCTAGGAGAACCACCAAAAGTTTTTTCCCATGTACAGATGCAATGCATGCGCAAGTCTATATGAACTTTCCACCAACAGGATGATTTTTAGTTCACATGCGTGCTTTTGTCAAGACAGTTTGAGGCAATCTCACAGAGAGCCTACCAAAAATGACTTTGATTCAATTTCCACTGATCAGCTTCACTTCCACCAAGGACTTGAATCACCAGGCACTAGAAATAATGAACAAGCAATTGGAGCAAAAATACTGTCCAGGGTTAATTTCATAGACGAAAAAGAGAGAATTGGTGCAGTTTCTAAAGCTTGATTGAGCAGGCTGCTCACGTCGGAATTCTGAAATGAGCTCTTTGTAACTTGTAAAACTTTCTGAACAGAGTGCATGCTTATGAAAAGTAAAGCTTGAGATCAGTATTTGAGTGGTTACAGTCTGCCATACAATGGGAGAAATAAAATGGGCACAAACAGTAGTATCCTTTAATAGTGTTCATTATATACATGTGGCTCACAACGTCTGTTCACAAAGAGGCATTTTATAAGTGTCTTGAAGGGCCGAGACAAAACGGGTGACATACATTAATGAGGGATAAAGCAGTTGGATTAAATGCACTGTGAAGTCAACTGCCTCAAGTTACTAGAGTTATGTTAGTATTTATGAAAGATGCCAGAACGTAAAATGCCTCAAAAACTAAAAACTGATATTAAAGGAGAGGTTCAACCCAACATTTTCTGACATCCAATTGTCCATAACACAGAATCTCGGAAACATTTAGGGGCAGATTTACAAGCCCCTTGCGTGTCTTTTACGCCGCCGTTGCGTGACTTTTGTGACTCAGTGGCGGCGCAAAAGATGCAATATGGTGCGGGGTATCTACAACATGACGCATCTGGGAGATGCGTCACGTTGTAAAGCCCTGCGCCAGAAGGAGGCGTTCCTGCGCAGGGAGGGGCGTTCCGGCGCAGGAACGCCTTCTAAAAGTGGCTGAGTGAAATCTACAAGATTTCACTCAGTCACTTTGGGGCCCATGCTGCGTCAAAACCCTGCACCTGCTTGAAGCAGGCGTAAGGATTGACGCAGCATTAACAAGATAGGGCCCCCCAGAGCATTGTTGGAGCTGCGTCGCGCTTGCGCCGAAACTCCAGCAATGCGTCACTTTTACGGCACAGATGCGTCAGGCATCTGTGCCGTTTTTGCCCCATGGTAGGCTGCATTGTAAATGCGGCGCATCCATGGTGGCTGAGGCATGGAGCACAATAAGTGGCGCATCCCTGCTGATATGCAGGGATGCGCCACTTATTGTAAATATGCCCCTTTGGGCCTCATTTACTAAAAAATGGCGCAGCACCACAAGCCTTTATGCTGCGCGGAGCTGCATTATTTTAGAAGCATTGGAATGAATTGTTTTAACAACACTACGACACATCTCTGTGCTTTCCCCTGAGCTGGCACACAAGTGGCTGCGATATGCCAGTGCAGCTATCCTTGTTTTATGTTGTAAGGGTGCCTGCATTGCGTGGATGAATGTTGTTGTGCAGGACGGGACACCTTCCTGCACAAAAAACAATGCAGTACGCATAGAAAGAAGAAAAGAAACTAGGAGTTAATAAGTATTTCTCCTTGTTGCACCACTCCTGTGCCTCCCCCTGGGGAGGCCTTGGGTTCTGACATATTCCCAGCTTTACAAAACGTTGTAAATATGGGAATGTGTCAAGTTTCATGGATGTTGCATGGGAACACCCACAGCAACACCCATTAAATGCCCCTTTCATGAAGAGTAATGCGTAAAGAGGGCCCATATTTACAAGGCCACAAAAAGTCATGGAGGGTGACTTTACGTTACCTTGTAAATATGGGAAAGCCCATTGATACTCTAGTGCATTCAAAAAAAGTAATGCACCAGCATCGTAATGGGCTTGTAAATGAGGCCCTCAGTCTGCTGAAGTTTTAATGTCAGTTTTGTCACTATCACACTTTTAACAGCTGAAACATTGCCCTTGTTCCATAAACTCACAGTTGAATTTCAACTATGAGCTTCTCAGCTCAAACTGTAAACTGAAACAGTATTGAGCTGACTTATTTCTAAAAATAATATTTGTATTATTTTTGCTGGAATTTCCGTTGTTTTCAGTTTAATAGCTATGGGAAGAATTTGGAAAAATAGTGGAAAAAGGCCACATTCTGGAACTTTGCCCTGACAGTGTGCCTCTAGATGTAAAAGCATATCATGACACATACAGAACTGTAGGCAACACTCTGAAGAGTTCAGTAGGAATACTTTATTTTAGTTTTGCATGAACAAATCCATTGATAGAAAAAAATGCATTAATACAAGTGATGTTACCCTGATGTAAACGTTTCTATTGGGAGACACCAGTCCACAATAATACTGCTCATTATAATAGAGTTACTGAAATAAAGTTAAACTTGCTTACGCATGGCATTTGAGGTTATCTTAATTGCAACACAATCATAAGGAGACTGATTACAATGCCGGTCACACTGACTGTCCGAAAGATGTTGCCGTGATCCACATCTGACTGCTGAGGCCAGTAATGTTCCCCCGCCATATTACAATGCAACAGCGCTACCACTAAGGGGTCCATTAGTATGTTGGGCGGATTGCCTCCGCCAGGGTGGCGGTGGCCACCGCCACCCTGGCGGAGGCAATTCGCCCGACAAGCACTCTCGTTTTCCCCTCCACCAGATTAGGATGGCGGAGGGGACAGCGGCGGACGGAAAGACCGTCCGCCGTTTTACCGCCGCAAGGCGACCGCGGCGGTAATAGATTAATATGGTGGCGGTGTCCAATGGACACCGCCAGCCATATTACCATGGCACAAAGGAGGGGCCTTTACGCGGCGGCAATGCAGCCACGGAAAGGCAGGCGGAGATTGCTGCGGGGGCCCCCTGCAGGGCCCCCAGGTTGTCATCACTGTCGGGGGGCACATGGGGGGTACCTATGGTACCCCCCCACATGTACATATGCAAAGCGGCAGGCACCGTGCGGTGCCTGCCGCTTTGCATCTTGAAATGCGTCAGCATATGTTTTGCATTGTGGTGGGCGGTCCAGAGAGCACCGCCCGCCACAATGCAAAACATATAGGATGTGCCCGCCACTGTGGCGGGCACATCCTAATACCCACAACGGGACCCCCGCACTCCCATCCTAATGGACCCCTAAGTTCTTTCCACTGTGGTGCACATACCCTCTAACTCTCCTCACATAAGGCATTCTGCAACCATGAAATGCTCAATCATAGTCGTGGGTTGGCACCACTGTACCTACTTTGGACATTTCTGGGCAGATTCGAAAAAAGTGTAACCCAATGCAGTGCAGTGCAGCAGATAGAAATGCTGTCTTGTATGTGACAGGAAGGGAGCAGTAGAGCACTATTTCTACAGAGATATAGCAGTCTCCTCCCCTCACCCTAGAGCCACTGTACAATGTTTCTGCTGAGTGCCACGCACTCACTTTTACGGCATAGTGTAACAGGATGTGCACAAGTTTAGCATAGGATTTATACTGGAAGAATTCCCTCCCAGTATAAAATAATATGCCTAGACAACTTTTAAAACTTTTGCCTGCTTTGTATGTGTGCAGTGCAGCGCCTGCGCAAAATCAGAAAGTAAAGGAGAAATTAAAACATTTCTCCTTTTAACACCTTGGCTGCATCGAACGTTCAGCTCCAGTGCTGAACATTCGAAAAACGGGTGGGGCGCCAACGGACGTTCGCAGCACTACCAAGGTAGTGCACGTGACGACCGTTGGCCGACGGCAGCAGCCAAGGGGTTAAAGCTGGCTTTCAAGTGTCATAAATGTTTTATCCAAAACTCTTTCTACTGTTGTTAGTAGATGGGTTTTCCTTCAAAAAGCATGGGTGGTTGCATGGGAACGACCATGCATGTGCCTGCCTATGAAATGCTCTCTTTTGGCTGTGCTTCATGCTGCATTGCATCACTTTCAGGTAACCTTTCAGTGCAAAATATATTTTGTGCTGGAAAATATAAAAAAAGAATTTTGCACTGGTTTGCATCACTTCTGTGATGCAAACACAGCACAAAATGTGTGCATATCTGGCCCTTCCAGGGCTATTTTGTGGGTGTAGCATGCTATATCACATCTCATGGTTCCTATAAAGTGCAGTACATCCAGCAGCAGTGACAAGATTGCTGTCACATGACCAGACCACATGCGAAGAACTGTCACACACACCCAACTCTTTCCACAGAGTACACTCTAGAAACACACAATCTCCAACAAAGCAGCTCTGGACAGTTTGGTTGTTATAATGCGACACCGGCTTACTTGTGGGCTTTAGAAATACAAGATAGGATAAGGTTAATCACATCTCTACTGCTCTATATTCTTTCCACAATGTTTGATTTCATATTTACATTTACACAGCCTATGGAAGTAAAATAATTTCTTTCAGTGTAATATTGCAATTTGCATTGATTAACCCATCCATTAACTCTTGTCTTGGAAGCTCTGCCGCTGCCAATTCAAAGTGGAACGTTATAGTTGAAAAATAAACATTTTTGACTGGAGCTATATCATGACCCTCTCGATAAATTAAGGTAGTGCTTGGCACAAACAAGTTTTTAAATACTGCATTACAAAAGCAGGTTTCTGGAAGTCATATTGTATGACAAGAATGCTTCTGCATATTTATTATGCTGTATTTTGTTAGGGTGCTCCTGTCTGCTATTGTTTTTGTAATGCTCTTTTTGTGATCACCAGTGTAGCTAGGTTGCCTTGGGCCCTAGTCAAGCAAAGTAACTGCCCCCTCTCGCTAGAGTAACATCCCAGTCTGTCAACTGCACCGACACTCCACAGCTTTCTTTGACAGCATTTGCCATTTCAAAGTTCACAACCATTCTCATACACACACACTTGTAGTTCCACTCACTGCACTGCAGCATTTTTGTAAGTGAAAGCTATAACCCTAAAACACATTAAAAAAACATTAGGATTGGCCCTTGTAAAGTACATGCACACAAAGACATAGCAAGCAGGGACCACACATTAACACTGCTATCCTCAAACAATCATGAACCTCATGCTGCACCAACAGGCATAAGCCTCATTCTGCACTCACACAGGCTCAGCTTTCAACCTGTTGACCACTTACCCTGCACTCACTTCAGATAATGTTAATCGTGCATTCACACAGGCAAACTCATCACAGTGAACAAAACTTGGTGGCTATCCTGCACTAACACGTTCACTGCTCACACACAGGTACACTGCTCACTAGAAAGGAGCAGAATGTGGACAGATGGTGGCATAGGAGGCAAAGGTTGAGTATCTGGCGCATCGATCCATTAGTATAATTCAAAGATGTTGAGGTACGCTACACTGAAGCCTGAATATCCACTGAGGTTATTTAATCTCCCATCAGCCACACTTGGACCAGTTCTGCAGATTATGTGAGTCTGATCTTTGTGGACTTTTACGGGAAAGAGTATTAGCATAAAAAAGTCCCACTTGCGTTCTGAAAAGCAAGGTGGTGGTTTTCTTTGTAGTACAAGCATATGGTAAAATAAGGAAAGAAAAAAACTAAAGAAAAAAATATGGCAAGTAAGTATGGAGGGCATGTACTTCAATAAAAAAAAAGTAAAGTTTCACACTGTTCTGCCATCTTGGAGCAATAAAATATACATGCAGAGTATGCAGAATAACATTTAAGGGTGGTTGCATGGCTTTGAAGCTTGAAGCAGTGATGCCTGTTGCACTGCAAAAAACAGTTGTGGTCCAGGAGCAATGGCAGTAGAACTGCTGTCACTCTCATTACTTAACTATCACCAATCCTCATTTGCAGATGAGCAGCTTGGTGGGTGGCCTAATAGGAAATATTTCCTGAGGTTGATACCTCTGGATGCAGAGTAACACAGAGTAAGTCAGCAAAATACTGTGGCTCATACTGCTTGACATCCTAAAGACTTGTGGTTGTCTACTAGGCAGAGCCAAACATTGGCAACAAAGCAAATAGCTAACCCACTGCATACTTGCATGTATGTTGTTTTGAAGAGCCAAACTAATTTGTGAATGGCACTCTGCTTGATAAATAACCGCAGGAGTTGTAACCTAAAGCCCATTTTCTCTAAGCAAGGTTATGTATTATTCAGGGGAAAACATGAGGCTGGTGAAACAGCTAAAGCAGTGTTTTTGTCGGACGGAAAACGCACAGAAATAGATAGAGCACAGGGAGCAGGAGTGCAGGGGGCCCTTGGTTCACATGCATAAGACATACAGTACTGGTCAAAAGCATCATAATCTTCCATGAAACACAAGCGTGGTACTGGAGGACCAATGCATGTTTATTACAAAGACAGGGAACAAATGTGGTACTGCAGTGCCAGCAAGAGCAAGCTTCCTTCAGATACATGGTGACCACCTGGACCTGCTTCCGGACGGTCGCTCCACCAAGCTCCTCCTGTGCCTCAGCTGATATCGTTTTCTGTGCCTCCCTGGTATCGTTCTGCCGCTGCCTATTATTCTAGCGCCTCACTCGCATAGCGCTTTAATTAATTAATTACCTGCCTCTCGCAGCGCGACCTCGCTCAGGCTTTTGGTTTCACTGTTGGCTTGTCTGTGCATGCTTTATCCTGACTACTGCTCCATTTACCATCAGTGTTTGGGTTTGTTTCACCAGCGCTTGTGCTCTGATAGCGCTTGCTGTTAACTCGCTGCATTTTCATTGTCTGTGTTGCCCCTGCCTGCCCTCCCTCGGACCCTCCATTTTGTTGTTGTTGTTCTCCCCTGGACCCTTGACCCGCCCCTCAGCCACACTACCGCCTCCCTGCTGCCCCTCCCACGCTCCGCCCCTCCACACTTCATTTATGCCTGATGCCCCCACGCGCAGCGTCCACGCGCTACGGCCTCGCCGAAGGTGCGCCAAAGGTAAGCCCGTCTACGCCCGTCCGCGCCTGGACCGCGCCCAGCGCCATACCCCCTGGTCCTCGCATTGCCCACCCCTCCCGCATTACTTACGATGCCGCCACTCTCCTAGCCCTTAACCCCGGTCGCGCCCCCAACTGCGTCCAAGCCGCTCCTGGTCACACCCATGGACCTTTCTCTTGCTACTCCTGCAAATTCATCGGCACTGTCAACATCTCCGCTACGCCCACAGCACAGATCCCCGACCCCAATCACCTTCATTGCATCCTTCTCAACACCCGATCCGTCCACAGACATGCCATTGACCTTTGGAATCTACTAGACACCATTTCTCCGGACATCGCCTTCCTGACGGAAACATGGATGAATGCTTCCTCCGCACCTGACATCACCATTGCCATCCCTGAAGACTATAAGATCACTCGCAAAGACCGTACCAGCCACACTGGAGGAGGAATCGCTATCGTCCACAAGAAATCAATCCGCATCTCAACCAGCTCTGACGCCAACCTCGCAAACTCCGAACACCTCCACTTCCAGATCCACATCGACCCCAAAACCACACTCAGAGGCACCCTCCTCTACAGACCACCAGGACCCCGCGCAAAATTCAGTGAAGACATCACGGACTTCATCACCCCACACGCGCTCCCCTCCAAAGACTACATCCTTCTGGGAGACCTCAACTTTCACCTTGAAAAGATCAACGACCGCAACACCAGCACCCTCTTGGACAACCTCGCCTACCTCGGACTTAAACAACTAGTCACTTCCCCCACCCACATCGCAGGTCACACACTCGACCCCATCTTCACCTCCAGCAATCATGTCTCTTTCAGCCACACTACGGATCTCCTCTGGACTGACCACAGCTGCGTTCACTTCACCTACAACAAACCAAAACCCAACATCCACCTCCAACCTACCCTGCAAAGAAACTGGAACAAAATCACCACGGACCAAATCTCCGCATCGCTCCTTCGAAACTCCCCAGCCCTCTCTTCTAACGCTAACGAAGCCGCCGCCAACCTCACCCTATGGTTATCCAACACCGCCGACACCTTAGCTCCACTGAAAAAACGTCAAAGTAAACCTGGCAGCAAGAAGGCCTCATGGTTCAACGATGATCTCAAGAAGTGCAAGAAACTCTGCCGTTCCCTTGAAAAGGTCTGGAAAAAAGACCCAACCACCAGCACCAAGGACGCCTTCAAAAGCGCCACCCGCACTCACCACCAACTGATCCGAAAAGCCAAGAAAACAGCATTCAAGGATCGACTTGACAACAACGCCCACAACAGCAAGGAACTTTTCAACATCGTCAAGGAATTTTCCAATCCCTCGGCCAACTCCAACGACATCACCCCCTCTCAAACCCTCTGCGACTCCCTAGCCTCTTTTTTCCACAACAAGATTGCAGACATCCACAACAGCTTTGACAACCAACCCGGATACCAACCCACCCTACCATCTGCTGACCATCTTCCCCCCGTGAACACCCTTAACGCCTGGAACCCTATCTCCACTGAGGACACCATCCGCCTGATGAATTCCATCCACTCAGGATCCCCCACAGACCCATGTCCTCACCACATCTTCAACAAAGCAGACTCCGTCATAGCACCGCACCTCCGAGACGTCATCAACTGCTCCTTCAACTCCGCCACCTTCCCAGAAGACTGGAAACACGCTGAACTCACCGCCCTTCTGAAAAAACCGACAGCGGACCCCACCGAACTCAAAAATTACCGCCCCATCTCGCTTCTTCCATTCCCGGCCAAAGTCATCGAGAAAGCCGTCAACAACCAGCTCGCCGCCTTCCTCGAAGCCAACAAATCCCTCGACCCCTCACAATCTGGCTTCCGAGCAAAACACAGCACTGAGACCGCCCTCATCGCAGCAACAGACGACATTCGAACTCTACTGGACAATGGAGACACAGTCGCCCTCATCCTCCTCGACCTCTCTGCAGCATTCGATACAGTCTGCCACAGCACCCTTCTACAACGCCTCAATAACATCGGAATTCAAGGAAAAGCACTCGAATGGATCACCTCGTTCCTCACCGGAAGAACCCAGAGAGTCCGCCTTCCTCCATTCAAGTCCGAGGCCTCTGAAGTCATCTGCGGCGTACCTCAAGGATCCTCACTCAGTCCCACCCTATTCAACGTATACATGAGCCCCCTCGCGGCCATCGCACGCCAACACAACCTCAACATCATCTCTTACGCGGACGACACTCAACTGATCCTTTCTCTCACCAATGACCCCAGCACCGCCAAAACTAACCTACACGAAGGAATGAAAGAAGTTGCCGAATGGATGAAACAAAGCCGTCTGAAACTGAACTCAGACAAAACAGAAGTCCTCATCTTAGGTACATCCCCCTCTGCTTGGGACGACTCCTGGTGGCCGGAAGCCCTCGGAAAAGCACCCATCCCGACAGACCACGCACGGAACCTTGGCGTCATCCTGGATTCTTCACTCTCAATGAACAGACAAGTCAGCGCCGTATCCTCTTCCTGCTTTAACATTCTTCGCATGCTCAGAAAAACATTTCGCTGGATCCCCACCGAAACAAGGAAAACAGTCACCCACGCTCTGGTCACGAGCCGACTGGACTACGGAAACACCCTCTACGCAGGTACCACCGCTAAACTCCAAAAGAAACTCCAACGAATCCAAAACGCCTCAGCCAGGCTCATATTAGACATCCCACGCAACGAACACATCTCTGGTCACCTTAAAGACCTCCACTGGCTACCCGTCAATAAGAGAATCACTTTCCGACTGCTTACCCACGCACACAAATCACTCTACGACATCGGACCAGATTGCCTCAACTCTCGACTGTCCTTCTACACCCCCTCCCGCCATCTACGTTCTTCCAGCCAAGCCCTCGCCACTGTACCTCGCATCAACAAGACCACCATGGGAGGCAGATCCTTTTCATACCTGGCTGCTAAAACATGGAACTCACTTCCCGCTTACCTTCGCCTCACCCAGAACCACCTAGCGTTCAGAAAGCAGCTTAAAACGTGGATATTTGACAAATAATCCTCCTCCCCTTCCTAAGCGCCTTGAAACCCTCTGGGTATGTAGTGCGCTATACAAATTTTTTGACTTGACTTGACTTGACATACATGGAACAAATATGGTACTGCAGGGCCAGTCAGTGCAAGGTTCTTCTAAGACAAGGAACAAATGTGGTACTGCAGTGCCAGTTGAAGTTTCATTTAAATAAATGGAACAAGTATGGCACTGCAGGAGCAGTGCAAGCTTTCTTCAAAGACATGAAAAATGGTGGTACTCAGGGGCACTGCAAGCTTGCTTTAAAGACATGAAACAAGTGTGTCAGTCAGTGCAAGCTTCCTTCAAAGATACGGAATAAGTGTGGAATTGCAGGACCGCTGCAGGTGTCCTTCAGAAGACATTGAACAAGCGTGCCACTGGGCAGCCCCATTTAACATCTTCCTTAAATACAATGTACAAGCATCATGTTAGATTTGGTACAAGTGTGAGGAACAGCACCGGGTGCATAAAAAAATGGTCACACTAACAAAAAAAAACTAACAAAAAAGGTGCAGGAGTAAATGTTTCCATCACAGCCATAGAACACATACTGACCTGGCCCGAAACACTGTAAACCTCCTTCAAATGCACAGAACATGGAGCACATCTACAGCAGCAGTCCACGCCTGTGTGTAAACCACACACACATAATGTGCAGAATTTGGCAGACGTGTAAGTTCCTTTCACATGCAGCACAGGTACAAGATGATCATCAGCAGTGTGCCCTTAAATACCCTCACATACAAAACAGGTATCACACTGGAGGAAGCATCTTAGCCTATTTTAGGCACAGAACGCCACATCTAAGGTAAAGCGAAGGGTGAGACACTGAAGGCTCAAGCCAGATGCTAGACTCTTGGGCAATTTTATTTTGTTGTGCCTCCTATTTTTTCATTACTGTGTATGAGAAAACGTAGGAATATGTGAGGATGTCTATTGTTCAAAAATCTCTCTTGTGATTAGCTTAATGGGTTATACTGTTTCTCTGTGTAAATTAAGAATATAGACCACATAATGGGTGCACATGTAAACTTAACTTGCCTCTTAGATGTTGTTGTATAAGCTTTATTTCGACACACGTGTCATAAAAGCTAAAAAGACATTTAAATACAGGTAAAAAAATGAGAATGAGCTATACATACAACAGACATTACAATGAGCATGCAAGTTCTTCCTTCCACAACAATGGTATTTGGCCTTGTTCTTCCCATAATGAGACCTCATAGCAGATGGTGTGCAGTGATATGGACATGCGATGCAACTACATACATCACCTCAGCCGAGGAGCGATCCAGAGTATAGGCTAGTGAAAATGTGCCATGCTGTTTCATCAAGAGCCGGTTGGGAAGCAGTTCGTAATACATACTCACTTTTACAAGCTATAATAAAATTCATTTAGTTTGAAAATACAATATGTATCAGGATAAAAGCAAAGATAAAAACAAGATTTATAAAAACAGCAAACAGGTTGGTTCAAAAGATAAAATATGCTTAAAATGGTCTCAAAGGGGTAAAAGGGTCCATCAGAATGTTAAAACATTGGTAATGTGGTAGTCTACTTTTCATGCTCTACTGTCATATTATTTTATTTCACTTTTGGCCCCTCTAATGAGGAAGCTGCACAGTACTTCTTTATGTTAAAGTGCTTGTGCGTTGTGTCTAAGAATATCCCAGGTTACATAAGAGGGGAAGCTGGTAATCCATGGGACATCTTGGACCTGGAGACGGCCTGATATTTACCCGTGGGGTATTTCGTGAATGCCTTTTTCCTGATGCCCCACATGTGGCTTAGGAACTTTGCCACTCCACAGACAAAGAGTCTACGATCCGATTTCAAGATACGTAAGGCTTCTCAATGGTTCTGTGTGCCAAATTGTCGGCAGATCGGTTTTAGCCATTTGGATCCGGGGTGCAGGTATGCCGGACATGTAAACAGTGCATGGGTTGCCGGCTCCACTGGTGCCTTGCATCCTGGACAGGTACTAGGACTTTAAACATTTATCTGCCACTTATCTGTTAACTCACCCACAGGGAGAGTGCCAAACCTAAAGTTGATATATAGAATCCTTTCCTGGGGCCCTGGATTAAGTCTAAGTAGGGTTTCAGTAGCCTGGCCTGTTTGTGGAAATAAAATTATGTTGTCACTTTCCCCTGGTGGGTTTAGAGAGTTATTTGTACTCAACCCACTCCTACTACTGTTGCTTTACTACCTCTTTTTAGCACAAGAGTGGATCTTGGTTATCCCAAAGGGCCTGACGCCCTACATCTGACACCAGTTTCTTAACATTTCTGATCCACCCTACCCTGTTGCATGTGTCTAAACGGATGACCTCAGATAGGACTTCCACGCAAGGCAGAAGTTCCAGGGTCCTCCTAATGAGTGCCCAGAAAAGCAACGGGCATTAGGGGGGTGAGAGGGGTACTTTGGCACAGCATCACCAGGTTCCTGAGAAATTTAAGCTCAGATCTACTGAGCTCGGGTGTCTTCTCAAACCTACACAGCTCTGCGCCATACAGAGCTGTGTTGACTGCTTTTGAGTCATAGACTTGTAGAGCAGCAGCTATGGGTCTGCTACGTAAGGAGCGGTGTTCCTTTCCAAGAGCCCCCGTAGCTCGCTTGTGCCCCAATAGCAGTTTGTCAAGTGGAGCTTCCATGTCATTCTGTCTGAGAGACGAACGCCTAGGTAGTCGAAAGTACTGACTCTTTCCAGGGGTGTCCCACCTAGCATTAGATTACCTTTGTAGGACTTATGGAGGTTAAAGTCCATTAATTTGGTCTTTGTGGTGTTAATGACCAACCCTCTAATGTCACAGAATGGCTGGAATCTATTTAGTAGAAGCTGCAGCCCTGCCATAGTCTTTGGAACTAGCAGGGTGTCATCCGCAAACAAGAGGGTTGGTACCTTGTTCCCACCCCAGAGTGGGTGCATCAGCAGGTTCTTGTTGCAAAAAGCTTACCACTCCATTCATATACAAAGAGAACAGAAAAGGAGCCAGAACGCAGCCTTGGCGGTCTCCCCTGCTGACTGGAATGCGATTGGGGAGTTGCCCCTGTGAGCCCCAGCTGATCAGAGCATAATTACCTTTGTGCAGTCGAACTACCAAAATAAGTATAGGCATACCTTTAAGTACTTGTCAAAGTTTAAACCTGGGGACTAAATCAAAGGCTGTCTTCAGGTCAATGAAAGCCAGGGAGAGGCTGCCCATGCCAATCACTATAGCTTTCCACTAAAGAAGTAGGAGGCGGAATGCCTGGTCGATTGTCCCTGTCTTTTCTCTGAAGCCAGCTTGGTATTGGGATAAAATTACATTGTCATCAGCCCATGACTGGATTTACTGCAGAAGGGCTCTGCAAAAAACCTTTTGGAGGGCATTGATCAGGCTGTTGGGCCTGTAGTTGGAGGGATCCTCTCTATCTCTTTTTTTGTATATTGGAACCACCTCTTCTGCCCCCTTCCATGACTGGGACTGGGCCTCCGCTGGCTAGAGCATTTGACAGGAGTAAGATATAACAAGCCCATCTTTTGATATCTGATAAAAATACGTGCCCCGGGATGCCATCAGGCCTTGCCTTGCTGCTTGGAATGCATTATTCGGCCAATTTCCTCTTAGTTCACTAATGGTATTATCGGCGGGGGGTTGGGGGCATGAATGTTCGTAAGTTCATCTTGAACGATGTTTAGTAAATGCCTGTCAACATACCGATATGATCAGATGTACTAAATTGAAACGCTTGTTAATGAATTATCCTTTTTGCTTTATTCGGAAGGCACTTTATGATTTTTTTACATGATATCTGTGGCATGATATTCCATACAAAATGTCCCATGGCTCAGCTTGCACTTGGGCTCTTCGAGCCAAGACAGGCTCTTAGAGCCAAGACAACCCCTTAGCTCGGCTCTTGCTGTTAACTTGTTGGCTTTCACATCTCTATTACACTACTGTGTATAACCGTTACTCGAGTTCCCCCCTCTTTCTATATCTCACTCTGGGAAGCAACATCTTGTTTTCTGTGATTCTGGCTGAGACTCAGAAGGATAACTATTCCTACATATTTTTTTAAGTTTAAGATGCTTTATTGAAGAGACTCAAGAAACACTACAAGAATATATTATATATCACCTAAGCAATACAAGTAAGTAATAGTTTATTAGCATAGTTAATTAAAACCATTGCAAATCATCCTTAAAAACGTTAAAATGCGCACAATACATTTTTCATCACTTAAATAAAATTACTTTCACATAAAATATATAGTCTAAATTATAATTCCTATCAAAAATTCATGAGATTTAATATATGTTAGTGAGAGTAAAAATAGTGATCATATTGTTCTAAATTGTCCTCTGTAAGTTATGGCACGGGGACGAATTCCAGTATTCCCTTTTCTTCCACAATCCTTAATTTGATACTTTATAGACTACCGGTACGGAATTCTGCTTTGTTTAATAGCCTCTAAAAACATGACAGAGTGTCAGTTTTCTGCATCTTTGTTTCTACCTCCATCAAGTACTTCACCAGGCTACAGTTCAACTGCGGGTCGCTGGGTGCAAAGCAGGCAAGAACTGCCTGTCTTCATGAGCGTATTCCACGCTGGTTAAAATGGTGTTTCAATAACCGTTTCCTTTCCTCCAACAACATCTCACAGGAGCACAGCAAATGTTCCATATCTTCCGGCGCCATGCCGCATAAACAACAGAGGGTACCCCCATTAACCCTCAGCCACTGTGGAAGATGGCGTATACAAGGTAACGTGCCCAGTCTATATTTGAGGAACTTCAGTTTTATATATCGTGAGTACCCGAGGTCAAGATAACTCTGTTGCCCTTGTTTAGAATAGGAGTTTAGTATAATCCACCCATGTGACCTCATTGCAACACACGCTTAATCTTCAATCCATGAGAGGTGTTTTGTTGTTTTCTTTACTAATCTTTTGATCGTAGTATGATTAGTAGAGGTGTTCCACAGCTCCTGTAACCCTAGATTCACTAGGCACCTTGTCTGGCCAGAGACTGCTTCTGGCCTCCAAATTCCAGCCTGAGTTGAGCCGGAGAGGTCCGTTTTGGTAAGCTGAATATGGTTCTATATGCCGCTGCCACAGTTGAGCATTACGAGACCATCATATACAGAACAGTAAAACAGCAAACAAACAAAGTATTATAGAGTCGTAAGCAGAACCATTGAAAGCGTGATGCTTATTATCAAAATAGTCAAAACAATTTAAAGGATTCAAGCATTGTTTTTGTTTCTTAGAAGTAAAGAAGAAAAGGGAGAATGAGAAGAAAAGAAGAAAAAGAAGAAAGGAAAATAAATGATCATTCACAAGATATAAAATAACAAATGTTACAACCATCTCTTATTATCTATACAACTAAATATAATGATAATTACCTCATGGAGAAACATCTGCTGTGCTAACAGGTCTGGAAGAGGGAGCAGTTCTAGATAAGTAAGATGTAAGGGGTAGCCACATCAAATCTTTTTTAATTAGCAGGGTCAGTGTGATGGCATGAGCTCTATCTAACCAATGGCGATGACCCAGTAAATTCCACCAAGCAATAAAAGTGATTTTAGAAGAATGGTTCCAATTTGATGTAATAACTTGTAAGGCCAGAGCTATCAGTAAATCAATAAATTTCTCCATTGCCCTTTGGGATTGCCAAAGAGGTGAAAAACTACCCAAAAAAGATGTATAGTGTTAAATGTAAATGTAGATAAAATAGTAATAATTCTATCCCAAATGAGAGACCAAAAGCTTTTAGCTCGAGGGTACTGCTATTCTCTTGAGCAGAAGACCAGCAATTAGTGTGTGTAAGAAGGTGAGACTTATAAAGTTGTGTGGGAGTATAATACAATCTATAGTAGAAAAAATATAATGTTTCAGTAGTAGCATGAGAATGCAAAGTGGTGTGTGTCTTAGCCTAAATTACTTCCCATGTACGTTGTGAAAATACTTGATAAAGGTCAAGCTTCCCTTGTAGTTCTGTTTTGGATTGAAGTCAGTCATCCTGAGGGAGATATAAATGTTTGTAAATATAGGACGCCTTAACATGTCTGGAGAAATCAAAGGAAGAAGAAGTAGGAGAAAGATGAAGTGATGTAGAGGATACCTGCTGTAGAAGCATAGGCCTAAGGCGCTGATAGTGAACCACAAAATAGGTTGAAACACCATATTTAGATTGAATGTCTTTGAAGTCTAGCACAGAATCTTTGGAAAAAATGGTCAATAACTATTATTCCTTTATTGATCCATTCAATCCAAAAAAGAGCTTGATTATTTAATTTAATCTGTTTATTATACCATTACAGAGTTTGTAAAAGATTTTAAGTGGGGAAATTGATTGGTGCAGTAAGGGAGTGACAATAGAAAAAGAGTGCGAAAATAGAGGAGTAACAAAAGCTCTGGGGGCTTGGGAGATGTGAACCGACTCCTCAAATGAGAACGGGCGGTTTGGGCTTGTTCTAGAAGACCCCCAGACTGTGTGATCATTCAAAAAATGTGAAGAAAGGTCCACACTCACATAAGGGAGAAAGCCGAATGATAATATCTAACACGGGGAAAATTAACCCCTCCAGTATTCTTAGGCTGTTGGAGTCTTAATAAAGAGATTCTGGGTTTGCGTTCATTCCATTAAAATAAAGATAAGCAAACACTTAAGCTAAGAGGGACCTTGACCGGAAGCATGGACAAGTAAAAATGTATGATTGGTAACACCATCATTTTAATAGTAGGAATTCTCCCCCACCAGGACAGATAAAGAGGAGACCAAGTGAGGGACAAATTAGTAATATTCTCCTTGGCCTGATCTAAGTTGGATTGGATAGTTCCTTTTATGTATTAGAATAAAGAATGCCCAAGCATTTGATGGCTTGGAATTCCAGGCAAACCCTGTATTATGAAACATGTTAGAAACTCAATACTCAATTAATGGCAATACCCCTGATTTCTCTATATTGAGTTTATATCCTGAGACTGAAGAATATTCGTCAAAAAGAGAAAAAAGGTTTGGAAGCGTGGTTTGTATGTTAGACACATAAAGCAAAATATCATCCGCATAAGCAGTGAGTTTCACTTCGATGTGCTTGTATTTAGATCCAGAAAATTTAGACGCCCTACGGATTTTCTCTAAAAAAGGCTCTGAGGCTAGAATGAAAAGAAGAGGGGATAAAGGGCATCCTTGTCTAGTTCCTCTAAAAAAGGGAAAATAAGAGGATTGTTGCCATTCACAAAAATAGAAATAGACGGTTGTGAGTATAAAAGATTAATGTAACTTATAATACGAGAGCAAACCCATACCATTTCAAGGTGCTAATCATGTAATCCCATTTAACCTGATCAAAGGCTTTATCAGCATCTAAAATATAGCAGCATATGGTATATTAGATTTGGATGCCATATGGATTATATTGACAAAGGTTCTGGAATTATCAGAGAGAATACAACCTTTCACAAATCTTGATTGATGAATGTCAATCAAGTCTGGAACCACAAGCTTAATAAGTAAAGCTAGAGACTTAGCGAATATCTTTCACTCAATGTTAATGAGAACAATAGTCCTATAATTCCTGCATTTTGATAGATATTGGCCTTTTTGGGAAGTAGGCAAAGCGTAGCTTGATAAAAAAGTTCCTTGTGTGCCTTGCTGTGTGGTAAAGTGAGAAATTAAAAGTAACAGTTTTGGAATCAAAAGATGTGAAAAATGTGCATAAAATTGGACAGAAAAACCATCGGGACCTGGAGCCTTATCCTTAGGAAGTTGAAGTAGGGCCTGTTTAAGTTCTTTCTCTGTTATCTCAGTATCTAAGGCAGAAAGGTCAGTTGTATGAACCGATGATTTGGGGATTGAGTGATAAAAGGTGTCTAATTGAACAGGTGTAGGAAAGAGGTCTGAAGAGTATACTTTAATATAACATTGTAGAAAACAATCTAATATTTTAGTGTCATTGATATGACTATTCCCATATGTATGGATAATTACTTCTATTTTAGATTTCTGTTTCTTTATTTTTATAATTAGCTAATGCTTTCCAAGCTTTATTGTGACCACCATACATGTTGCATTTATTTGAAATAAAGCACCACAGGCATCAGTCCAAGATTGTTTGTTATGCTGTAATTTGGACTGAATTAATTTGGACAAGGTGTCAGAATTGTTAGAGGAGAAAAACTTGTGTTCTAGCTCTTTAATTTGTTTTAACAGATCAGTGGAGCCCTTAAGTAGTTTTTTTTCTTTTTAGCAATAATATCTATGATAAATGAATGAATGAATACATTTGCAGTTCTAAAGCACATGGCTACCAGAAGGCGTCCCAGCGCTAGGAGCAGAGTCATCACAGAGCTACAGCCAGGCCTCAAGGAAACAGAAAGGTTTTAAGGAGTTTTCGAAAAGATAAATAGTTATCCTCAAGGTGGATATGATTAGGTAGCTGGTTCCAACATTTCGCCGCATTGTATGAAAACAGGCGTCTGCCACTCCAAGATCTGTTTATCCTGGGAACAGCTGCCAGATGTTTATTCCCAGAACGCAAGGACCTATTGGGACAGTAGGAAGAGATGATAGACCGGAGAATCGGTGGATCCTTGGACAATAAAGTCTTAAGGACGATACACAGGGCTTTAAACTGAGCTCATTCCGCAACTGGAAGCCAATGGAGGGAGGCGATAGACGACCTTGCGGATTCCTGATTAGGGACCCGCACGAGGAGGCGTGCTGCACAATTTTGTACAGTCTGTAGTTTTTTTATCGTTGAGCCCAGAGATCCTAAATAAAGAGCATTGGCGTAGTCAAGTCGCAAAAGAATCAAAGCTTGCACCAACAATCTCCTAGCATTGAAAGGCAGCAGGGGAAGACTTTTCCTTGTCATCTTCAAGATCCCATAACAGGTACCTGTCACCTTTGTGCCTGCTCCTTAAAGTTTAGATTATGATCCAGCCAAACACCAAGACTTTTGATCTGATCTTTGGGAGGAGACATGACACCCAAACACCTAGGCCAGAGTGACCTAGTATTCAGGGGGGAGGCTTTGCCCATGAACATCAGCTCGTTTTTAGCCCCATTAAGTTTTAAATACGAGCCTTCCATCGATGCAGACACCCTTTCCAGACAGTCGGCCAGATTGGTTTCCGCATTATCAGATTGGTTAAGGGAGACAATCAGCTGAGTGTCATAAGCATAGGTAACAATTAAGCATGGGCGCAAAATCCGTTCCGCTCGCGGATTTTTCGGATTTTCGGTAAATCCGCAATCCGCGAACTCTCGCGGATGTGGCGAAAATACGCAAATCCGCGCGCGGCGGATTTTTTGCTTGTGTTCGCACTGCTCGCGGGCCGCGGCGCGGGCAGCAACAATCTCGCACTCGCGAAATTACAAAAATTACAATTGGGGAGGGGTGAAGGAAGTGACCCAGTCTCCAACTTCCTCTTCCTGTCCAGCAAGCTCCTCCCATTGCTTAGTCCATTTCCTGGCCACTTTGAATTCGATCTTGACTGGGAAGGATTACTTTTTGTGGATGCTGCTGGAGATTTGACTTTGAGGCCTTTTGGATTACTTTTTGATTAGAAATTTGATTTACAAGTAAGTTGATAAGTTGATGTTGTTTGTTTGTGGTGATTTTTGTGTGTGTTTTTTTACTTTTTGGGGTGGGTTTGGGGGCTGGCTATGTGTGGGAGGCCATTTTGAGGCATGGTCCTGCAGGTCCTGGCCATGTGGATGGGGTCAATCGGCCATTTTGAAGTCAGGCAGTGTGTTTTGTGCCCTATGCCCACCCAGTCTGCTCTGATTGCTTTCATTATGCCCAGGGGGCCTCGAACTCCCGCGGATTACCCGAAAATCGGATTTTATAAAAAAAAAATTTGCCTGTGTTCGCACTGCTCGCGTCCCCCGCAGCAACAATCTCGCACTCGCGAAATTGTAAAAATTACAATTCTGCACATGAATTGAAAACTACCAGGCTTAGTTATGGGTGCATGCATGATACAACTGTTTTCTTTAATTTTAACATTATTCTGGCCAGGGCATGGATGGCATTGGATTGTTGTGATTTTTGTGTGTTTTACGACTTTTTGGGGTGGTGTTGGGGGCTTGCTATGTGGGTGGGGGCCAGTTTATTGCCTGGTCCCGTGTGGGTGGGGGTCTAGGGGCCATTTTTAAGCCAGTTTGTGTGCTTTGTGCCATAGGCCTGCACCCAGTGTGCTGTGATTTTATCATGCCCAGGGGGCACAGAATCCGTCTGTTTGCGGATTTTGCTGGTTATTCGCCACGTTCGCGTCGTGAAGCAACAATCTCGCACTCGCGAAATTGCAAAAATTGCAATTTCGCACCAGAAAACCACCAGCAGGCAGCATAAACCTTCTGAAACTTGATGGATGGCATTGGATTGTGGTGATTTGATTGGTGTTGTGTTTTTTGACTTTTTGGAGTAGGGGTTGGGGGCTGGCTATGTTGGTGGGGGCCATTTTGATGCATGGTCCTGGCCATGTGGATGGGGGTCAAGCGGCCATTTTGAAGGCAGGCAGTGAGCTTTGTGCCATAGGCCTGCACCCATTTTGCCTTGCTTTCACCCATTGTGCCCAGGGGGAGTCATTGGTACATGAAACTATAACCCTCTGTGTGTGTGCTATCTTGGATCAATGTTAAATTCCTGTTTCCCAAAAATGTAGCAATTCTTAATTTTGAAATTTCCATATTGTGTGGAGTGCACGTGTGTATTCATAAATGCCTACTTGCAAACTATTTATTGAAGCGCTACATATGCAACATATATTTACTGATGTTCCTCTGTCTTCGTTTGCTTTTAGGTGCACAAAGTCAATAACTCCGCATCATCGTTGAGCATCAGTGCCAGGAAGAAGTCCTGCTGCGGCCTGCTGTTCCGACATCTGAAGAAGATGGCTCCAAAAAGAGGTGCCCGTAGCTCCTCTTGCAAGAAAGATGTCTCTACTAAGGAGAAGAAGAAGCAAGTGGCACCACTTACCAAGGAGACTGGTGGCTCGAGCACTAAGTTTTTGTGGAAAAAACAAAAGTCCACCATGAGTGCTGCACAGGTAGCCTGTTTAGTGGTTCAATCACCAACGACCAGTGATGTAGGCTCATCGCAAGAAAGTAGCAGCACACCATCAACACAGGTTGTAACTCATCTCACAAGTACTATTCAACAACCAAAGCCGCAACAACAACTGCATGGGCTACTAGTACAAGCACAAGTACATGCGCAAGGAGCTGTCCGAGAAGGAGCTGTCCGAGAAGGAGCTGTCCGAGAAGGAGCTGGCCGAGAAGGAGCTGGCCGAGAAGGAGCTGTCCGAGAAGGAGAAGGTCGAGAAGGAGCTGGTCGAGAAGGAGAAGGTCGAGAAGGTCGAGAAGGAGAAGGTCGAGAAAGAGAAGGCCGAGAAGTAGAAGGCCGAGAAGGAGAAGGCTGAGAAGGAGAAGGCAGAGAAGGAGAAGGCCGAGAAGGAGAGGTCCATGGAGAGTTGCAAGTAGAGGTCAGTGAAGAGGCCCATGTAGCGGCGCATGGAGCGGTGCAAGTGCCCACAATGGTTCTTCTTCCAGGAGTAGGGGCACAGGAGGAAATTGACTTTGGAGCCGGGGTATCATGTCAGGAAGACGAAGGCACTCCTCCTGATGATTCATTTTCTCCCAGCTCCCCAGCAAAGAAAAGATCAAGGAGTGTGTGTAGAAGTTCCTCTTCAAGCCCCGCCTCATCAGATGATCTGGATCTAGATTGGCAACCATCTCCGACGTCTGAGAGGGAGGCACACCACTCGCTGCGAAAGGTATCAAAAGTTAAAAGGAAGGGCCCCGGAAAGCTCATACTTATGGATCCGAACGCCGGACTTGATGAAGTGGTTCATTCTGATGTTGATGAACAGGATGACAGCAATGACCTAGTCATCACACACGTCATTCCAGCCACACCGGCCATGCAGCAGACAGACATTTATACCCTATCCAACGTCATGCTGAGCGTGACCCTGGCGACGTGGCACTGGTAGCACCACCAACGCAGTCAAGTAGTACAACAAGTTCAACAAAACCTACAGCTCCCATATTTTCTCCCCAGAGGTGGACTCCATCCAGCTCGACTCCCTCAAGTAGGGTTGCTGCAATAATTGCACAACCCAGTAGATGTCTGCAAGGCTCATCCACCCCTGCTTCATCTGGCATTGGCAGTATCATCTCGTGCGGCAAAACCAGAAGTTTCCAGTCCCCAGTTTGGAACTTTTTTAGTGTCCATGCAAAGTATGATAACATAGCCGTTTGTTGCATTTGTAAGACTAGAGTTAGCCGTGGTAAGACTGGTACCAACTATGGAACCGGAGGCCAGATAGGTCATCTTCAAAGAAAGGCACGCTGTCATATGGTTTGCGCACCTAGCAAACATCAAGGGAAAGCAATCCCAAAGGGCAAGTGGCCAAAATATACCCATACTAGGTGTTTCATCTGAAGATGACGGGGAGGTAGAAGAAGCGTCAGACATTTGTCCGGTTGTACCCAGTACCCCTGGCAGCACCACACCCTCCGGAACACATAGGAGGCACACTGAGAGTCTGGGAGAAACACCAATGCGGAAAATGTCAACACTGAGCAGAAGTGGGTCGAAGAAGGCATCAGCATCATCCAGTAAATTTGTCCAGCGCACCATTTCAGCCATGTTCTCCTCAGATGCGCAATTTCAACGCAACCACCCAATTGTACGCCTGTATAACACTAAGCTGGCTAAAATGCTAGCGGTGGACCTTCTCCCTTTTTCGTTTGTCGAAGGTGTGGGTTTTCTTGAACTCGTGGCAACACTGGCCCCTAAATGGAAGGTTCCTAGCCGGTTCTATTTTGCCAGGGTTGCTGTTCCAGCACTACATAAAGAGGTGCTTGAGTTGGTTGGGGCAGCTTTGCAGAAGAGTGCTGTTCACACTATACACCTGACAACAGACATGTGGACCAGTTGCCAAGCCCTTGATTACATGTGCATCACTGCACACTGGGTCTCTTTTTCAGGGGTTGCAAAACAGATAAATGCAGGTGGTGACTTGGCCGAGATTTTTAAGGGTGCTCGTAAACATGCAACATTAGCCATGTTTGGCATGGAGAAAAGTCATACTGCAGTCAACATTTTGGATGACTTTAACAAAAAGGTCTCGCAATGGCTGCCCCCAAGAAATTGCAAGGTTGGTTATGTTTCTACTGATAATGGCAGCAATGTAGTTAAGGCCATGGAGAACGGTTACTATTTCAGAGTGCCGTGTTTGGCGCACTGTATGAACCTTGTCGTGCAAAAGTTCTTGAAAAAAGAACTTGCAGTCTACCAAATACTGACCATCTGCAGAAGAATATGCACACATTTCAACCATTCTTTTAAGGCCCGGAAGGAGCTGAGGCGCCAGCAAAATGTATGTAGAATGCCAGTGAAAGCACTTATCCAGGAGGTGGCAACACGTTGGAACTCAACCTCTACATTCTTGAGCGTCTGCATGAGCTGTTTCCAGTAGTCAATGAGTATTTCTACAACCTGGGTGGTGATACGACAGAAATGATGCTAGCGGTGGAGCAATGGCAGCTAGTTAAAAGCCTGACAGACATGCTTCGTCCTTTTGAGGTCTTCACGCATGACGTCAGCAGGGAGGACTGTTCTTTGAGCAAAGCTATCCCATTGTTGCTGAAGCTCGAGCACCAAGTCAAGGTGGTGTCTTCAGAATTAAAAGATGCTGGAAAGAATGAAGCATATGAGTTGGCGCAGAGATTAATACAACGCCTAGTTAGCAATAAACGGCTTGTAAATATCAAGAAACAACAGCACTACATTTGTGCTACTATTCTGGATCCACGTTACAAAAAGCCATTGTTTGGCAAAGTAATAATTCCTTTTGAAACATCAGATGTTACAGAGTACAAAGGTTGGCTAGTTCAGTCAGCCCTTCGTTTTGAAAGAGAGCGGAAGGAAACTGTAGGAGAAGACAATACTACTAGTGAATCAGCAGGCCATCAGGCGTCCCAAAAAAACACTTCTGCATCTGTGCCTGTGGCAGAAGTGAGTGACTTTTCCTCTGAGCCGTTAACCACACCAGCAACCGTATCATCTGCACCAGGCCCAGGCGATATGTCTGAAGCGGATTGGCTAAGTGAGCTAGGGTTTCCTTGTCCCAGAAAGGACACAGAAGTGCAAAGTACAGGAATCCGGGAGGACATTCTTTCAATGGTGCAGGCCTATCTGGATGACTCAACAGCGGTCAATATTACTGAGGACCCATTGGCGTATTGACATGGGAAAAGAAACATATGGCGAGAGCTCACCAACCTGGCTATCAATTACTTGTCTTGCCCACTCGCAAGCGTGTCTTCAGAACGTGTTTTTAGTTCTGCTGGTGGCATTGTGACTTCCAAAAGGTCCCGCCTCTTGCCCGCAAATGTGGAGCGGCTCACCATGATAAAGATGAACCAGCACTTCATACCACCAGATTACAAAGTACGAGAATGCACGCAGGAAGAAGACGAGGACACCGACCTACCTGAGGAAAGTTCTCCTCAGTTACCAGAAGTACTACCAACTCAATTTGCAGAGTTTGAGGACGAGCTCTGCTTCCCTGACAGCAAGTTCAGAAAATGAGTCAATGATCCATTAACTTTAATATTAGTCCTTATTCACTTTTATTCCTGTGTGTCTGTCTTTCTTTTTTTAGCAAGTGCTTCATCACATTCACAACAAAACTGTAATCAATCAAACAACAAGCCCATCAACAGAACTGTCTTGATTTTGATGCCGCAGCATTCCTCAGGTTCACAACAGTTAGTTGACAAGAACTCAGTCCTGGTCGTCTATCCTCCTCCTCCAGACTCACCCTATCCATTTCCCGTAATGCTGATGCCTGGATTCTGCACAATGAAGAAACTTACGTTGACGAGTCCCCTAAAGAGGGACTGTCTGGAAGTAGTGAGTCCTCATTTAAATACATTTTGCTAAGTGTGACTTTTTTGCGTTTGGGTTTACGGGTCTTGGCTGGGCCATTGCTGGCAAGGTCTATTAAGGGATGAAATTGGTTAGGCATTTACTTTGGAAAACATTTGGCCTATTACACGTGAACGTTTAGGAGTTATTATTGCTCGCTTGCCTGTCTTAGGGGTGCTGTCTGTGGGGCTTCTAGGATTTTGGGGTCTGTGAGCACCGCAGCCATATTTCTAATGTTGATTGCTTTTGTTTTGCAGAAAATCCACGCCGGGAAACTCCAGTTGGGGCCCTGCTGCAGAACGCTTTAGGACACTGTGAATTCCAGGTGGAGCCAGCCCTCAAACACAAATTACAGGTAAGATAAGCGTTTGGATGAGAGGTAGTATAATGGAGTATTAGGAGAGGCCAGAGAGTGACAGTGGTACTAGTAGTAAAGTCCTAGGACTCCTCAATTAACAAACTCTGTGACAGGCATTTACTTTGGAAAACATTTGGCCAATTACACGTGAACCAACACGATGACAGTGTTCAGTAAAACGAACTTACTGCAAAACCACCACCCACCAGGCTCAAAAGTAGTAAAAAAAAAGATATGCTCAGATAAAGTTTGAAAAAGTATATTTTTATATCCCTAACAAAATAATCTCCCGCAAGACCCTCCCTAACCCCAACAAATAAATAGTCCCTCAAAAGTCCCCAAAAAACCCAACTCCCAATTCCCACCCCCCAAAAGTCTCTAAAAAAGGGGCAAGGGACACTCTAGGGATGCATGGTGTTGTTAACTTTGGCCTCCAGGGCATCATGCCTTAGGGCCAGGGCATCGTATTGCTCCCGGAGGGTGGCGTGATCTAAACGGAGGCCCTCCACCAAATTTTGGTACTCTTTCCATTTCCGGACCTCCGCCTCCAGGTCCGACACTCTGCGGATTGCTCGGCGCAAGCGAGCCTTTACAGTACTGTGAGGTGCAGCCTTTGCTGCTCGGCGGTGGCGTCTGCCAGCACGGCTGCGTTTGGCTGGAGCACTGCGCTGACCGGCAGAACGTGGGGTCACGGAGGAGGATGCAGATGTCACGTTGGAAGTACTGGACTGCGTGTCGTCCCCCTCCAGTTCCACCAGCCGCCGATATTGGGCAACAGTTGCATCCAGCCTCCGTTGCCGGGCCAGTACAGCGTGCATACTCCTTGTTGGTTTTGTTTTAGTATGACCAACTATATGAAGAAAGAAAGACATAATCTGTAACCAATGCTCTTTAAGAATATGATTAACACAAAATGATTCAGCAGGAAGTTGTGTCACAGTACAACTAGCAACTAGCCAGCGCAGTACAAAAGAAACTATTCAGGCCAATATCATGGGCGTCCGCAGGGATGGGCAAGAGAGGGCGTGATTGCCCCCCCCTGGATCACAGGTCCATCCAGTGCTGGCCCAGTGACAAATTACAATATGGTAATTACAGCAGGCTGGGACCGACAGACAGATAGAGGCAGAGACAGAGAGAGAGGAAGACAGAAGGAGAGAGAGAGAGAGGGAGGGAGCCAGAGGGTGACAGAGGGAGGATGAGGGAGGGAGACAGAGAGAGAGGGAAGGGGAGAGAGAAAGAAAGATGTGTGTAATGTGTATGCCAAGTCTGGTGGCTCAGTGGACGAAGGCATCCGCTGCAGGGGCATGATTTCAATTTCATGGTCATATTTTTTTTTGTTGCTCTAGATCCACCCCCCTCCCCCACTGACCCTGCCCCCTTCGGTGCGGCCCTTGGCCACAAACCACACTATCAATCATGTCAGGAGTAGGACTCAGGAGATGGTGATGATGTTGCAACCCCCCCCTGGAAACATTTCATAGTATGTTCGTAGTTCATCCAGTGACCGTCTACTCTCTGTAGATACACATCATATGCTATCTAAGAGTCAGATAGTACCATGATCCAGCTTACCTGTACCCGCCACCACCACTGTCTCCTTCCTCACAGTCTGTACTTCTTGGTCCTCTTGCGTCGCCTCCTCCCCAGAGTGATCCTCGGACTCGGAGTCGATCACTATTACCACATCCGAGCTGGCCCCGCCACCAGATGTTCCACCTACAAAGTAGATTTAAGAATGTTAGATTACACCACTCACTAATATTTGGTCTATGAATGAAGAATGTGAAAACAACAGAAAAAGTAATTGACTGTCTACTCTAGTCTAAAGTAAAAATGTCCCTCCTTCCAGGGAAGGCTGTTGTCTTGCTGCATTTTTTTGTCATAATTGATGAATGCTTGATTAATTTTAACACACATCATTTTTCTCTGAACAGACAGAAACTGGACTTCTAAGGACAAGAGCAACATCAATTTCAAACCAGGTGAAAGCTCGGCTCGACCACAAGAAATGTGTTCCATTACTCATCAACTCAGCACCAAGCACTTTTCCATTTCCAACTAACTTTATTTTAATATATGTGTTTACTTTAACTTTTAATAAAGCTTTTAAACTTGAATAGACTCTGTGGTTTTTGGTCCTCCAGACTAGAGTGACTGAGCGAAAGGTTTTGCAATTTTTGCAAGGAGGAGTCCGTGCCGCTGACACTACCAGGTTTATACAGTGTGCCAAACACGCCACTCTGAAATATTATGACTCTGGTCTTTGGTGTCCATAGTTAGGTTTGTGGAGAATTGTCCCTGCAACAGTAGTATTATTGATTTTGCTCCTATCTAAACACTATTTCGAAAAAATTAAATTAGGAACGCTTGGACAACAATAGGTCCTCTATATTTAAATGAAAACTTACTGGGGCCAGCAAAGGAGCACTCGCCGCCCTGGCCTGCATCCTCCTCCTTTGGAGCCACTGCATCCGCTTTTTCTGTCCGCTTGCCCCTGGGCGGACCTGACGTACAACATGAAAGAATGAAAAGAAAACATTGATGATTGCTGCTTGTCGATGTCCTTGTCAACCAAATCAAACATTTAGAAAGAACAAGAACCAACTATTTCAGCCAAAAAGAGGGCTACAAAGGAAGGACTGCACCTGAGCCTCTACTCTAGGGGCAGATTTACAAGCCCCTTGCAGCTCTTTTGCTCCGTTCTTGCGTCACTTTTGTGACGCAGCGCCACAACAAGAGAGGTGCCATGGTGTGGTGTATATTAACAACGTGACGCATATGGGAGATGCATCCCATTCTAAAGCCATGCGCCATAAGGGAGCGTTCCAGCGCAAGGGAGGGCGTTCCTGCGCAGGAACGCATGCTAAAAGTGGCTATGGGGAATATATAAAATTTCAATCAGTCATTTAGGACAATGATGCGTCACTGAAACCATGCGCCTGCATGAAGCAGACTTACGGCTTGACGCAGCATTGCTGGAGCTGCGCCATCGTTGCAACGCAACTCCATCAATGAGCCGCCTTTACGGCACCGATGCGTAACGCTTCGGTGACGTTTTGGGACCATGGTGTGCCGCATTGTAAATACGGCGCACCATGGGTGGTGCTGGCGTGCCGCACACTTTGCAGGGATGCGCAGGTAATTGCTAATCTGACACTTAGGGGCATACTTACGAGTTCTGAGCTGGACACCTCCAGATGTGCACCAGAACAAATGCGTAACGCAAAACTAACCTTGCGTCACGGCAGATGCGCCGCAATTACAATGCGGCAAACCCTGGCGCAAGGGTAGGCAGATGCGTGACGCATCTCGTGACGAAAGAGGGGCGCATCTCTAGAGTCGCGTCGCAGGCGCGATGCAACTATAGCAATGCTCAGGGCTGCCCAATACTCAACATACCGCATCAGTCCTTACGCCTGCTTCAAGCAAGCAGGCATAAAGAATTGATGTAGCAGCTTCGCGGAAGTGCCTGCGTTAAATCTTGTAGATTTCACGCAGGCACTTTTGCGAGGCGCACAGCTGCCAGACCGCCACCCCCCACCCCCCCCCCACCCCCCCTGCGTGGGAACGCACCCATTGTGGCGCAGGCCCAGGCCTTAACGTGGCGCATCTCCTTAGATGCATCTCGTTGTACATGACTCGCATGGATTCGCCACGTTTACGTCGCTGTGCGTCAGGTAAGGCAGCGTAAACGTGGCGCAAGGGGCTTGTAAATCTGCCCCTTTGTGTCTAGCATTACGCAGTTCTGTAAAGTACACTCATACATTACTCAGCCCAATTAAATGAACACAAAATAGAAAACAAATAAGCAGTGGCACCGCCACAGAGAAGGAGAACAGTGCACCTGAAATGCACAGAAGATTTTGAAATATTAATTTACCTCTCCTATCCATGTAATCAGCAGCATTATTGCTGTTTGTAAAAAAGTTAAAGCAAACATTTGCAATATAACACAGTCACACAGAGCAGGAGAAAAAACAGAGTAGTGAGTGATGAAAACATTGCTACTACTACTCACCAAGCCCGGGGACCTCCACTCCCAGCAGGTCTAGCAGGTCGCGCTCCCGGTCCAGGATATCGGTCCAGCGGTGGGTCACTTGATTGTAGGTGCGCTGGACCCCCGTGATGTCAAAAAGGGCCCGGCACACCTGCCCCCACCGCTTCCGTCGCTCCTGGCTGTTGGTATAACCAGCAGCGATCCTGCCGCCTGCTGCGATGGTCCTGGGGAGACGGCGCTGCACATAAAAAACGAGTGAGCCCACCTCCTCAGGGCTGAAGATCTCCCTGGGCACCACCATTTCCGCCCTCAAACGGCCACACGGGCACGGGCTGCGGTGCCCGTCTTGGGCAGCTTGACAGCTGTCTTCACCATGTTCTGGGCAGGTGTTAGCAGTAAGGAGACAAAATGAAAAAGAATAAGAGTAGGGAAGAAGGAAATAAAAGTTTAAAAAAGTAGTTGAAAAGTAAACAAAAGTAGCCTAAAACACAAAAATATAGACCTAGAAAAATAGAGGGATAGAAAAAAAGTAAAATAGATTAAAAAAATATTAAAACAAGCAAAGGATGGCAGAGATATACAGAGGATAGAAACACCATGCCCAGACACATAGGAATGAATGAAAAACAAGATGGCGGCCCGAACACGTGCGTGTAAGTAAGTTCGCATGCGATTTCTCTCGCGAACTCGTGCGAACTTGCATTCGCAAGGCGCTCATTGCGCGAGATTACACATAGCGGGCGGAAATGGAAATACGTCACGCAAACAAAATGGCGGCGCCCATACTTAACCTTGGGGTAACTCGCACGAGTTTGCGGCTTCCACGGTCGATTTCGCACGACGCCGCGCCTCGCGAATAGGGCGAAATTACCAAAAAACGAGTTTTGCAAAAGCAAAACCAACGAGCAGGTGCAAAAGTTCGAGCTCATCATTTGTAACCATTTACCTGTAGTGCTTCCTGAAGGGGCCCTCCAGAATCCGGTTGCCTACTTGCAACTATTGTGTGACCCTGCTTTGACAGTCACAGAATAGTTACAAGTATGCCATTGCATCCTGTTATTGCAACAAAAAGGAAAGGGAGCAGACAAGCAGGTGCCAGCCTTCATTAATGTCAGTTGGGGCAGGGCAGGTGTTGTTGTTTGCAAAACTTAAAGCACTTAGCAGGTGTGCTTGGCTTTGCCACAATAATGTACACTCACTGGTCAATCAGAGGGTGCTGTGATGACACCGAGGGTGGCATGGGTGTGCCAGCCAGAGGGTGGCATGGGTGAACCAGAGTGCCAGTGTTGACAGAGGATGGCAGTGCTTTGCTTTGCCCCAATAATGTACACTGGTGAACCAGAGGGTGCTGTGATGACACAGAGGGTGACATGGGTGAGCCAGAGGGTGGCATGGGTGACCAAAGAGAGTGCCAGTGGTGACAGAGGGTGGCAGTGATGAAGAAAGCCTTGCAAACAGGCTGGGCACGTAGAAACAACAAGTTCGCAAAACTGGCGACCCGACAAGTAAGTTCGCAATTTGCGAAATTGTACAAAACCCTCGCGAACTTGCAGAAACCCGTGCGAACACACACCCCCAAAAAAATACGCAAATCCGCGAGAATTCGCGGATTTTGCGTATTGTCGCAATCCGCAAATACGCAAATCCGCAAATTCGCGGATTGCGAATCCGCAAAATCCACCCATGCTTAGTAACAATCTGAATGCCAAAGGGCTTGACAACCTCGGCCAGGGGGCTCATATAAACAATAAAAATTATGGGGCTCAGGGAAGAACCTTTGAGGGACCTTGCATCTCAGAGGCATACTTTCAGAGATAAAGTTATCCTCAAATACTTGAAATGATCTGTCATCCAGAAAAGACTCTAGCCACTTAAGTGCCGTTCCCGGCACTCTTACCTCTCTAGGGCTCGAAATAAGTAGTTGATGATTAACCATGTCAAAGGCCGCGCTAAGGTCAAGGAGGACAATTGCTGTGGAGCCGCCGACATCCAGCATTATTCTGGCTTCTTCAACTACTACCAGCAGGGCGGTCTCCATGCCCTGTTGGGGTCTAAAACCAGTTTGTGAAGGATGAAAGCATGAATTCTTCTCCAAAAAAGTGGAGAGAATGGAGTTAACATACTTTTCAGCAATTTTTGCAATCCCTTGCAGAAGCAAAATCGGCCAGTAATTCGAGAATACTTCTGGGTCTAAATTAGTTTTTTTGAGAAGGGCTTTGACCATGGCCCATTTCCAAAGAGAGGGAACGAGCCCAGAGGAGAGTGAGATATTGATGAGATCCAATATGGTTGGGGAAACTATACCAGCGGCCTGATTTAGAATAGTGGGGGGGGGGGCACATTGCTAGGGGAACCAGATTGGTTAAGATAGTTTTTTAGGGATTTCATATCCATGGGAGGAATACCCGCTAGGGAAAGATCAGGCATTCATGACTGGTTCTCCAAAAGGGAGGTGTTTTAAAATGCTGGTATAGGGGAAAATGCCAAATAAATATCTTGCAATTTTTAAAAAAAAGAATTGTGCCAGATTGTTTCAGCACTAAAATATTATCAGAGGGCAAGGATGGAGAGAGGGGGGGTGTTAAGGAGAGATTTCGCAATCTGAAAAACTTCGCAAGGAGAGTTGGAGGCTGAGATAATCCATTTTTCATAGTGCAGGGATTGAGCACTTCTAAATTCTGCCTTGTATGCTTTAGTGGCCTCTCTGTATTTAATTTTCTTAACGGTGGAGAAATCTTTCCACCAACTTCTCTCCAAGCGTTTACATTTTTGCTTCGACTCTCTAAGCTTAGGAGTGTACCGTGCAATTCTATTGGAATTTTTCTTATTGGTCAACCATTTTTTTAGGCCACCAAGTCTAAAGAGGAATCAAGCCAGTTATTAAGCTTATCGTTGGCGGTTTCTGGGTCATCCTCGAACACGGGTCTAGCACAGGGGTCTCCAACCTTTTCTGTATTGAGAGCTACTCATGTTCAATGAAACACATTTACAGCTATTAATATTATTAGTGCTGTAACATTTCAACTTTAAGGATCATACTGAAACCTAGCAAAAACTTTTCAATTTAACAAGCTGGGCAGCACACAGGTGAGCTACTCAGAGGTAGTTGGTGAGCTATAGTAGCTCATGAGCTACTGGTTGGAGACCCCTGCAGTTTCAAGACATCCCATATATTGTTAAATTGTGAATCAACAGTAAGGTTAACATAAAAAAAATCACAGGTAAAGTGTTTAAACACATCAGTGAAATGTTTATCTAGCAGTAGTGCATTGTTTAATCCCCATCATTTAGTGCTGGAAATGTCTTCAGGGTCTCTAAATCTAAAATGGCAGGAGAATGGTCAGAAATTAAAATGGATCCTAGTGTTCTCCCTGGTTCCTAGTATCACAGATTGGTGCGTCCATGATGTGGATACAGGGGGCAGATTACCTGTGAAGCACAAGTCTTACAGGGTAACTGACAGGGTAAGGGTGTGCATCAAAGAGGAGGTCGCAAAGATGCTTGCACTAGGGGTGATTGAGTACTCCAGCAGTCCTTGGGCCATCCCAGTGGTCTTGGTCCCAAACGCGGCGGCGCCGGGTGCCACACCCGAACTCCGGTTCTGTGAGGACTACAGAGGGCACAATTCGGTCATGAAGATCGATGCGCACCCAATCCCCAGAGCTGATGAGCTCATTGATCGGTTTGGGGCCTCACGGTACCTCAGCACGTTACACTTGACGTCTGGGTACTGGCAGATCACCTTGACTGATGGGGCCAAGGAGAGGTCAGCATTCTCCACACCAGATGGGCATTTCCAGTTCCGTGTCATGCCCTTTGGGATGAAGAATGCCCCTGCCACCTTTCATAGGTTGGTCAACCAGGTGTTGGTTGAACTGGATGAGTTCAGTGCCGCCAACCTGGATGACATCGCAGTGTTCAGTGTCTCTTGGGAGGAACAGCTGCGCCACCTCTGGGAAGTGTTGTAGGCACTGCGGAAGGCAGGCCTCATGATCAAGGCAAACAAGCAGATCGTTCAGTGTTCTGTGGTGTACTTGGGACACCAATTTGGGAGTGGCCAGGTGGAGCCCCTACAACCCAAGATTGAAACCATCCTGGCTTGGGAACCCCTCAAAACACAGACAGAGGTGAGGGCCTTTTTAGGAGTCACAGGGTACTACAGGAGGTTTGTCAAGGGGTATGGCAACATTGTTGCACCCTTGACAGAGCTGACTTCCAGGAAGCAGTCCAAGAAAGTGATTTGGACTGACACCTGTCAGAAAGCTTTTGAGGCCCTGACAGCTGGCATGTGCACAGCGCCCGTGCTCCTGGCACCCAAATTCTCCCAAGAGTTCATCGTTCAAACAGATGCTTCAGACCATGGTGTGGGGGCTGTTTTGTCACAGATGAATGAAGAGGGCCTAGATCAACCTGTAGCCTTCATCAGTAGGAGGTTCTTTCCACGGTAACAGGAGTGGAGTGCTATTGAGCGTGAGGCATTTGCTGTGGTCTGGGCACTGAAGAAGCTGAGACAATACCTGTTTGGGACTCACTTCTGGGTTCAGACAGATCACAGGCCCCTCAGATGGTGGATGCAGATGAGGGGTGAGAATCCAAAGCTGTTGAGGTGGACCCTTTCCCTACAGGGTATGGACTTTACGGTGGAACACCGCCCTGGTACAGAACACGCAAATGCTGATGGTCTGTCCAGATTTTTCTGCATTAATGATGAGAACTCCCAGGAGGTAGGGTAGTTCTCCCCACATTTCTGCTGAATGGGACACGTTAGACCTGGCACCATTGGCGTGGGTCTCCCTTCTATTTTTGCTGTTGCCTCATGGGTTTTTGCTGGTGTTAGATGCTTTGGGCACTGTGCCACTGCTGTCCAGTGCCACAGTGCGAGTGCTCCCTTCTGTACTTTGATGTATTGATTAGTGGTTCCATGATTGGATGTTTGGTTTACTTGAAAGAACCCTGGTAAAGTGCACTGAGTGTGCCCAGGGCGTGTACATTCAAATGCTGCTAGTGGGCTTGCAGCACTGGTTGTGCCACCCACAGAAGCGGCATTGTAAAACGTGTCTAAGGTCTGCCATTGCAGAGCCTACGTGCAGTCTGATACTGTCATGCTGACTGGGCAAGTGCACCCAATTGCCAGTCCCTAAGCCTTCCCTTGACTTCATATTAGTCACCCCTATGGTAGGCCCACGGGCAGGGTGCATTGTAAGTATAAGGTAGGACAAGCCCTGATGTGTGTGGCATGTCCTAATAGTGAATTACAGCTATTTTCATTTTTCACTATTGCAAGGCTACCTGTTCTGCATAGGCCAGAATGGGCTGTTAGATTATTACATGTTTATAATCCTAACATACTCAGAGAACATGATAGAAATTCGAGTTTAGAATGCCTGGACTCGGGGGGCGTGGCCAAGCGCGAGCTGGAATGGCCGCATAGTCTTGGAGCTCAGTAGTCGGTGAGCCCCGCGACTATCCTGTTGTGCAAATCCTGAGTCTACAGTGTCTCCCCAGTAAGCGGACGGGCCTCGGAACAGGTGCAGCTCACTTTCTGCCCATTTGACGCATCTGTGGGGCTGAGGAGACGGGGAGCCAGCATCGAGGAGTGGCAGGCCTAAGAGCCGGGCCCTGTACTGTGAGCCCCGGCCGTGTGGTGTGTAACTTCTGCTCAGCCCGGGGGACGGGACTACACCTTTGGATTGCCGCATCTGGTCGCGTTCTGACCAAGAAGATCGGCGAGACTGCACCGGGGTCCGCTGCCAGTTCGTCAGTGTTTTGGGCAGTAGAGGCGGCGGAGAACCTGTGGCAGTCGCGATCCGGCAGCCGCCGAGAATCGGAGTTATCGGCTGTCCCCGGGCAGGAATCGGACGGCCCCACCCATTACGGCCCTATCGCGGAGCTGGTGAGATCTCCCCCAGCGGCCCCGGATTTGGTTGCTGCATGCGGCGGGATGGAGGCGGTGAGAGTGGACTTCCCCCCCTCGCCTCCCCTTTTATTTTGCTTTGGTGGTTTTACTGACTCCGGGACGGCCATCTTGGGCAGTGTGGAGTGCCCGGATGTTGCGCAGACAACAGACTTTCCTTTTCCTTGGGCTTTCCCCACGCTCCACCACCAACGTTAAACGCTTTTGAGCGCTGTGCAGTGTGGGATCACGCTGCAGGCCCTGCACGGATACTGCCGGAATTGGGGGCATGGGGGGGTGATGGACTTGTGCTGTTGGTTTGGTGCCTGCCCCGCCTGGGCCCTGGAATACACTGGATTGGAACTACTGTTGTGGTGCCGTGTTGCTGTGTGCTGGTCCCGGGGGCCTACAACACAAGTGTTAAGTGGCTCCCTTTCCCCTCCCCTGCCCCGCCCCGCCCCGCTTCTGTTTCTGTGACTCTCCCTCATTGGTGGTCTGTATGGGCATTGGAGTGAATACTGGAGGCAGACGGATTGGATTTCGCGAGCTTTGGATGCCGGTGTTGCCTGCGCCCACACTGTTGTAGGGCCTTCTCCTGCCACGGTAGATCCTGAGGAGTCTGCAGCTGGAGTGGCCGAGTTTAACACATCGGTTGCCTGAGCTGTGACTGCCCCGGATTGAATGCCACGGGCTGGAGGATGGAGCAAGGGAAGGGCACTGGCTCTAGAGGAGTGAAGCCAACTCAATCAAATAAACTGGACAGGTACACCATCACTAAAGAGATACCCAAGGGAAGATTGTCGGAGGACTCGGCTGGGGGGGCACCGGTCGGGGAGGGTGCAGACCTGTCTCTCAAGGATGTTATGGACGCTACATCTGGGGTCAAGACCTCCCTTGAATACAAAATGGACTCAATGGCCGTAGATATCAATCTCATTCGGGCAGATATGGGGAAACTAAACGAAAAAGTGAAACAGGTCGAACTCACCGCCTCTAGCCTGGTCGAGGATGTTTCCCAGCTACAGATGGAGGTAGGAGAAATTTGCTACTTGCGAATGGCATTTGAACTCAAGCTAGATGACTATGAAGGCCGCCTCCGCCGCAATAACCTACGCATCTTTGGTGTACCCGAGAAGTCGGAGGGTCAGTCCCCAGACTTATTCGTCGAGGACCTTATTCTCAAACATCTTCAGCCGAAGGGACTCAGCAAGTTCTTTGTTGTTGAGCTGGCACATAGGGTCCCGGGGGGCCGTCCCAGGCCGGGCGCTCCCCCGCGGCCCATGCTGGCCAGAGTCTTCAACTTTCGAGATAGAGATGCTATTCTCCAATGCTCGAGGGCTAGCGCTCACCTCCAGTTTGAGAACGCTACAATTTATTTCTTCCCAGATTTCACTCAGAGAGTACAGAGACAGCGAACGACCTTCCTCTCAGTGAAACGTGATCTGCGGGAGAGAGGCATGAAGTACTCTATGTTGTTCCCTGCTCGTCTTCGAGTGGTTGCGGATGACAAAGTATGGTTTTTCGATCGGCCAGAGACAGTGTCTGAGTGGCTGGAGACTCGGGGACATTCGGATCAAGTAGGCCTAGGGGGTGGGGGTGATGTTGAGACCTAGCCTTTCTGATTGGAAGCTGGATCGTGTGCCCTGGGGGTGTGGATGGGCGGCGGGGGGTGAGGGTGGGGTTCCGAGATGTGGGGGAAGGATGCCTTTATGTTCATGTGGGGAGGGTGTGTGATAAATATTTGCTTTATTGTGTTCACTGCGGTCTTATACCTGTGGGTGTTTTTATGGGGCATGACCTGGCCCTCTCGGAATTTCCCCCTAACTAACCTTTCTTGTTCTTTTTTTCGAATGTTAAGGTCGACAGGCACTCTGCTTTTTCAATGGGCAGTTTGAAGCCTAGTGGGCAGGGCAGCAGAGTGAGGGAGTTGGGGAGGGAAGTTTGGTTCGTCAGTTAGACGTATAGTTTATGGCATCAATGTGTCGCACGTTTTAAACATCATGTATACAGGGGACGGTCAACTCTCTTTCGTACATGATGATGGGGGGTAGGGAACTAAAGGTTGTAAGTTGGAATGTGAATGGGTTGGGGGACAGGATCAAACGTAGTGTGGTTTTTCAGTTTCTTAAACGTCAGGCGCCAGATGTGGTGTTGTTTCAGGAAACGCATCTAATTGGGAATACATGTAAGGCTATGCACAGAATGGGTTACAAACTGTTGGCACACGCAGGATTTACGTCAGGCTCCAGGGGAGTGGGTATTTTAACGCGTAAAGCATTCCCTTTGGTTATAGATTCCAAGTGGGAGGATGACAGGGGTAGGTATATTGGCATAACAGGTTGATGGGAGGGGCAGGTTCTTACCCTCATGTCTGTCTATGTCCCCCCAGGTATGCAGTCCACTTCCTTTGCTGATCTGTGAAGGCTTCTGCTTGAGCTGCCGGCGGGTCTGTTAGTCTTGGGAGGGGACTTCAACGCAGTGATGTCCGGAACCGCAGACAGACACCCCCCCGTGAGCTGGGACGTGCCATGCGGTGGCTACCCGACTTTCTAGATGCCATGGGTTTGGTGGACGGTTGGAGATTGCTCCATCCTGCTCAGAGGCAATACACATTTCTCTCCGGAGCCCATGGAAGCCTCTCCCGCCTGGACTATTGTTTGGTTCCAGCGGTTCAGGCACCCTAGCTCGTTGAGGCAACGCATCTGGCCCGGGGTATATCTGATCATTCCCCACTTTGCTTTCGGTTTTGTATCACACCAGGAACAGCAGGCAAGGTGGCCCCCATTAATCCCTGGTATGTGTGTGAGCCCAAGTTTCGTAAAGACCTCATTAAATCTCTAGAGACCTACTTCACAGACAATGTGGGGTCTGTCTCTTCTTACGTGTCCCTATGGGAAGCCTTCAAAACTGTTATTAGGGGCCAGGCTCTTTCATTGATTACTGGAAGCAAAAAGGAGAGGAATAAAAATGTAGTGGCTGTAGAAACTGAGATTGTACACCTGGAGTGGGAACTGGAACAAGAGGTAGCACAGGCGGGGTTGCACCTTTTGAGCCTTAAGCAATACATATACAAATCTCTGGTCACTGATAGAGCAAGGACACTTGGCAGGGAACAACAGGGCAGACTTTATGATCTTGGGGATAAGGTGGGGAAACTGATCGCTTGGCTGGATAAAAAAGACTGGGCTGATCGTGTGGTCCCGGAAATTGTTACAGGCGAGGGTGTCACACTTACAGATCCCCAAAGTATAGTCGACAGCTTCGTGTCTTACTTTCAAATTGTTTACACCTCGGTCTCAGAACGGCCGGAGTAGGACTCGCACTTGTTGCTCAGGGACCTGTGACTCTCTTGTCTGTCTCAGGAGGATCGTAATTTGATGGATAGTGCCTTCACCACTAACGAAGTAGCCCAAGCTATTCATTCTCTGAACTCAGGGAAGGCACTGGAACCAAACGGACTTCCGATTGAACTCTATAAGCTCAGACCCGATAAGTTGGCACCCTATCTAAAAGATATGTTTATCGAGGCCCGGGCGATGGGAATTTTGCCCAGGGATCAGAGAATTGCCTCAGTGGTGATAATTCACAAGGCGGGTAAGCCCAAAACCGCTTGCACATCCTATAGGCCAATTTCTATATTAAATGCGGAACCCAAAATTCTGGCCAAGCTCCTCTCCAATAGGCTGGTGAAGGTAGTCAGCGGACTGATTCACCCTTATCAATCAGATTTTTGTCCACGTAGAAACACTGCCCTGAATCTACGTAGGCTGCATGGAGTAATAGCCAGAGCCCACACACTGCAGGAACCAGCGGTTATTGCTTCACTTGAGGCAACTATGGCTTTCGATACAGTGGAGTGGCCCTACTATTGGGCGGTCTTAACTAAATTTGGATTATGCCCTGAGTTCATAGAATGGGTGCGTCTGTTGTACTCTGAGCCGCTTGCCCAGGTAGTCATTCATAATCGGGTCTCTGCAACCTTCCGCCTTGGTCGGGGCACACGGCAGGGCTGCCCCCTTTCTCCCCTTCTTTTTTCGCTGGCATTGGAGCCTTTGGCGGCTTGGCTGCGTTGGAAACCGTCTATCTGAGGCATTCAGTGGTCCCACGATTGGGAGGACCAAGTATCCCTATACGCAGATGACATTCTGCTCTATTTAGCCTCTCCCCGTAAGTCCCTAATTGTGGTGTGCGATGTCCTGGCCTCGTTTGGTAAGAACTCTGGGCTCTCCATTAATTGGGGTAAATCTTTGCTATTTGTCCTCAGGGGAGATTTCCCGATTCCCCCGCGCAATTGCCCCATCCGGATCTGCACTGAAGGGTTTAAATATTTGGGGATTTTCATCTCTCTTGATCCTGCGATCAGGTACGCCGAGAATCTCCTGCCACCTTTGCAGAAGCTTAGGAGTGATATTGCCAACTGGAGGAAACTCCCGCTCTCTCTGCTGGGGAGAGCGACTCTTTCTAAAATGATGGCTCTGCCTCGTTTCCTTTATGCCCTTCAGAACTCCCTGGATGTTGTTCCTGCCAGCTATTTCGGTGAGTGGAGGGATTACAGCGCAGCTTTCTATGGGAAGGTAGACCCGGATAGCCCTTGCGAAATTGACGCTTGCCTGGTATGATGGAGGCATTGCCCTCCCAGATATTAAACGGTATTATTGGGCCCCCACTTTTTGACTCGGACCGACTTGGTAAGCTTTGGAAAACGAAAGGGTTTGATAAATGGGACCTGATAGGTATCTCTACCGTTAAGGAAATCTGGAGTAAGGGGAGGATGAAAACATTAGTGGACATGCAAAAAGAATTCCAGCTGGCGAGTTCTGAATATTTCCGTTATGTGCAAATCCGGCACGCAATGCTGACGGCCTTGCCGGTGGACGCCGACCTTCCAGAGTCCTCCCCCCTCGAGGATAGACTTTTAGATGGTCACCTCCCCGAGAAAATGATCTCCCTGGTTTACAAGAAATTAATTAACCATAGGTTTAACCTACTTGGCGAGTTGCGGGAAAAATGGGTCTGTGACGGAATAGAACTAGATGACGAGGACTGGCAGTCAGCAATCTCATCTCCTAAAGTGGTTGCCATCCCTGCACGGCTGCGACTCGTTCAATTAAAAATATTACATAGGATTTATGTAACGGGGCCCCGCCTGGTGCAGATGGGTTTGTCTAACTCCGGATTGTGTAGACGTAGATGTGGTCTCACGGGAACGTTCCTCCATGTTATCTGGGAGTGTTGGTATATAGCGGAGTATTGGAGTAAAATTCACAATATCATACATGAGGTCTTTGACATCTCCTTGCTACCTAAGGCACGGAGATACCTCCTCAACATATGGGAGCCAACCAACCTTAACACTGCACAGACACAATGGGTCACTTTGAGTTACATGATAGCCAAAAGGAACATCGCACAACAGTGGGGATCGGAGCAGCCTCCCACCCAGGAGACCTGAAAGAGCAACCTAGATTGGTGCATGTTCCGGGAAAAAACTGTTTTTCTGGCAAGGGGCCGCCCTCGAAAGTGGGCTTCACTCTGGGGACCCTGGAATCAGTATAGAGGTGATATTTGTGTGCCTCCCAGAAGCGCTGGGTTTGATGTACCCCCATCCCCGTCATATCTTTGCTGTGTACGTACTTTTGTTTCCGGTGCCCCACTGTGGTGGGGATGTTGAGGGGGAGATGATTCTTCTGTACTGTATTGTTCACTGATGCCTTGTTTTAATAAAAAGAATTGTTAAAAAAAATAGTATGCCTGGACTCAGAATAATAAAATACATCTTTTAGTGAAGCTTATTTTTTTTTTGTCAAAGATATTTTTTTTGTTTTTTCAGTAAGAACACATGGCACAATCCGCCCATTATCCCACGCAGGGGAGCGATGACTATAATATATATAAACTTCTTTATTCGGCTTTTTCACAAGAAAAACCATAAAAGAACAATTTTAAAAAAAATACAACGTACATTTTAGCCCTAATATACAAATTTAAAACATCGATTCTGAAATTTCATACAAAAGCAAAGACCATTTCATTTCATCAGAAGTAAGGTTACACAGTTGTTAATTATAAATTTTGTCTATGCTTCATAGTGCATTTTAGAAAGTTAAGAACAATGTAGCAAACTGTTTCAGATTCAAGCATTTGAAGTCTGAGAAATGCCGGTCTACATTGTCTTAAACCCCAGCTCCTCATCGTTGGAAGTAACCAAATTTTTCTATGTGAGTGGTGAAATTTGCAAAACATGATCACATGTAAATTAGACTGATTTGATTTTTCGTCGCAGGGGCATGGGAGGAGACTTGAGTCCCATGCGTTTTTCAAGGGAAACGCGACCAATCTAAAAAATGTGTTCAGCCTAAATCTTGTCATCAGCATTCTCTCATAGGTTGTTATCTGCAATGTTAAGTACGGATGAATGCCATATGTTGCTTGGACCATGTTTGCATGTATGACCGAGGGTTTTGAGGACTCGGATGCCAATCTCAAGGTCTCTAAGTGGCGGAGGGCTTGTTGTTTTAATTCGTTCTTCGGGAAGTCGATTATGGACTCTGGATGAAGATAATATTTCTCAAGCCCAAGGTCTTTGAGAAAATTTCTAATATAGGAAAGCCATCTTACTTTAGAAGACTTGTCAAGGGTCATTGTATCCAGTACAATGGACTGGGTCAGCGAGTTTTTGTCGGATGTCCAAATGCGCCGCCACAGAATCAATGGTTGAATCTTAATCAAGTCCTCCAGGTAAGGGATTCCTAATTCCAGGTGGGAAGCGTAAGTAGAAGTGCCTTTTGGGGTAGCTAAAAGAAATCTTAGAAAGGCATTTTCTGCTACCTGGATAAGGCTCGTATCCGTGTGTCCCCAGACTCCTGCTCCATACAGTGCAATGGCCTGACATTTGGCGCTGTAAATTTTCAATAACTCCACTGGGGCCCTTCTCCCCAGTCTCTGGGAGAAGCTCATTAAGGCCGCTATTGATCTTTTAAAAAGATGGCATCTTGTCTCTACAGCTGGTTTCCATGTCAATCGATCGTCTATCATGATGCCAAGGTACGGATACTGGCCGGTAACCTCGAGTTTTTGTTTATCGAGGTAGATTTCTTTTACTCTTTTTTTCCTGTTACCTGATATCATGACAAACGTCTTCTTGACGTTTACCTGTAGGTCAAGACCACCCATAAAGGTAGTATATCTGTTCAGGGAGTTCTGAAGCTCTCGCGGGGTACGCGCATCATCCGCGTAAAGCAGAGCGGGAATCAGGCGCTGTTTTATACGTGGGAGGTCATGGGCCCCCCTCAACAGCCCCTTCTCCAGACCGTTGGTATAAAGTGCGAAGAGGAAGGGGGCCAGGACACATCCTTGCCTGACTCCACGCTCTACCGCAAATGATGCTGTCAACTCGCCATTCAGGCCAAAGCGTACTCTGGCCGAGGCTCCTGTGTAGAGTTCTCTCAAGAAATCAAGGAGGGGGGGTTCAATTCCCATATGGCGTAGAACCGTCCATAGCTTTGAATGCGAAACGCAGTCAAAGGCTGCGGACAGGTCTACATAAACCATATATATCGTGTTCTCCTTAGCCTGCGTGTATTTACCCACTATCAAACTGAGATTAAGGGCCTGTTCTACCGTTCCGAACCCCTCTCGGAAACCGAATTGGAGGTCAGAAATAATGCCTCTCTCCTCACCCCACTGCTGGAGTCGATCCAAGATTACTCTCCCCACATCTTTACCGATCGAGTCCAGCAGTGAGATGGGGCGGTAGCATTTCACGTCTTGGCGGTCCCCTTTTTTTAAAATGGGGACCATTATGGACTTAGTCCAGGAATTCAAGACTCCCTCATTTGCAACAGCTGTGCATACTCTTGTGATAATAGGTGCCCGAAAGATCTAGGTTATGTTTGAATAAGTCCACAGGGACACCATCGGGCCCTGGGGCTTTCCCTGTTTTGCTTGATTCTAGGGCCACTACCAGGTCAGGTATATCAAAAAGGAGCGAGATTGGATATTGTATATTTGGAAGCATATTTTCCGGTTCAACGGCAGTTGAGTTATTTTTAAAAATCTTCGAGAAATGAGCCACCCATGTACTTTCATCAATGGCTACTTCAATCTTGGGGATGTTATTATCAGTAAGATAGGGGGCCCTGACCGTTCGCCAGAAAGCCTCACTATTTTTTGAAACAGCGCTCTTATGCAGATCTTCCCAGAGTTTCTGTTTTAGTTCTTTCACTCTTAGCTTACGTTCCCCGGAGTATTGGCGTCTAAGAAGTTGAATCTGTCCCGTGTCCCTAGGTTTGTTTTGTAGGGCAAGTTTTAATTTCGTAAGGGCTATAGTGCAATTATGATTGAACCACCCTTTTTTTGTTACATTTTTGGACGTTACTTTAGACGAAAATAATTCCTTCATTTTCTCTAGGATTTGTTTAAAATTATTTAAAACTTCTTTATGACTTACCGAGAGGTCTAAGCATTTTATTATGTTTGGGTAGGCAAGCTTGACCAATTTTTTTGTAATTTCGTTAGGATTTATTTTTTCCCATTTAATAGAATAACCATTCTGTTTTCCTACCTCTAAATTATTCTGGGCGAGAGTATTTGCTATGACTATATTTTGGGGCTTATGATCAGGTAAGTAGAGGTGCATCCTCAACGCAGAATGGTCGCTCAATAAGTTTTCAATGACCTGGAAATCTTTGGCTATATCTAATAAGCCAGGGGACAATAAGATGAAATCGACTGTTGTTTGATGGCCTCTACCCACATAAGTCGGATTAAGAGAATTTAAATCAGCAATTGGTTGATTAGCGATTTGCAGATCCAGGTCAGAGAGCACGCTGTTTAAGGCATTCCCCGCTTTACTATGCGTGAAATACACTAATGGCGCCTCGTGTTCATCCACTATCCCACAGCAGTGTGAATTCGCCAGTGGGCATGGATGAAGATTGAAATCCCCTCCCCATTATAAATGAATTGCCCCATTTCTACCTTTCCATTGATAGTATTGACTTAATCTCTCCTTTAAATTTCTAAGAAGAATCATAAATTGATCTTCCTGTAGATTGTTATAGAGCTTAGTCAAAAAAATAGTCTCCTTGTTTTTATTTGCGAAGGAAAGTGAAAGAATTTGGTAATTAGGATCAGAATGGATGATCGATACTTTTAAATTATTCAAGGTGTTTGCTATATATGTTATTAGCCCACCTTTTGGCCTACCTGTTTTACTACTCAGCGCTGGTATGAAATATGTTTTGTAACCTAGTAAGTGAAGCTCTGTTATTAGCCATGACTCCTGGAGGCAGATTATTTTATACGGTTCTAAAAAGTTTTGGGCCGTCCCGTCCTCAATCTTTGAACGCAGGCCCGCTGCGTTCCAGAAGTGGATGGGTATAAGATGTATTTCATCTTTTAATGCTACTCCTTCTTTAGGTGGCAAGGGGGAGCTCATATTTGGAATGGGGTAGGATAAATTGTGGTTAATAGGTTCAGTTCCCGTTGGTGGTCAATCAACCATTTCGAGTCCACTGAATCTATTGGACAGCGGGATGTTGTACCATGATTCCCACCTGGGTGGCTCTCTATATGCCATCCTTGGTATGTGTGGCCTCCATTCTTCCCAGCCTCCACCCTGGTGTCGTGGTCCCACTGGCTGCCAGGAATTATCTTGCTCATAATATCTGGGGGCCCCATAATGTCTGTTGTTTTGAAAATCGACCTGTCGGGGGACTGGTGCGAGCCAAGGAGGATCATAGTCCTGAGAGAAACCATTTAACTGTCTGAAAGGATAGAAGAAGGAAAGTGACTTAACACTAATTCCTCCTTTTGCATCCGTGTCTTCCCACGAGCAGATATACTCTGCTATACGGGGGTCTTCAAGGGTGATCACGATGCAATCCCCTGAGATCGTTTTTCTAGTTTTGCCCACCCATGGTGTTCTACGTACTGACCGAATCCTTCCATGCCAAGTCGAAGGCATGGGTCGATTGGTCTGTAGCCAATGTTGTGCCTTGTTTTTCAGGGACCAACCGGGTTCCGCAGTGTGGCCTTCTAACTCTGGAACGCCAGTCATCACCACTACAAAGGGTGAGGCCTCGGGTGGCAGTTCGATTGGAAATCTAGCGTCCCCAGAGTTTCTCAAGGTATTTCTATTAGCTTTTGGGGCCAAGAGATTAGGGGCCGATGGTTGAGGCACCAATGTTTTTGATGGTGGTTTGTTTGTGGTCTTGTTGTTTGCTGCCACTAAATTTGATGCAGATGTAGTTGGTGTCTGTAAATTCCCCTGTGGCTGGGGAAAAGATACCTTAATAGTTGGGGTTGGTATGTTTTTAGACGTTGGCAGGGTAGGAGTTACTGCCTGGGGTACGTTCTTTTGGACATTTGGTGGTTTCAAGGCTTTATTTATAGGATTTTTAGAGAGTTGTGTGTTATTGGTGTTTCCCCCTGCTTTTTGAGCCCCTACTATTTGATTATGTTGGGGGGATTTAACGAGCTTTGATATCTGTAGCTCGAGCTGTGCTAGCTTTTGGTCTAATGGTCGCAAGGAAAGTTTAAATAGGTTGGCAATCTGATTTAACAGCTGTGAATTATCGCCCTCGCATAGTCCCTTATTAGCGACTAAAGGGACCGGGGAATCCAAGGTAATGGGGATGGGGGATTCATTCTCAATATGGTGAATTTGCGCGGAGACTACTAATTGTTCTGCTCTAGTGGTTTTATCCTGTGGGGCACAAGGAGTATGATTCGACGTGGTAGGGAGGGGGTTTTCTTGCTTGTTCTGTCTCTTACTTATTGCGCCCTCCCTCCTTCCCCTTTCTTGAATTCTTTCTAGGGAAGTCACTTGTGAGGGGGATTGGGGTACTAATTCAGGTGTTCTTTCTAAATCAGAACTTAACTGTGAGTCTGCAAGATGAGACACGGATAAATCCACGGTGTTTGGCAAACTACGTCTCTCACGGCTCACCCTCACCCCTTCGTTTGTGTTCCCTGCTACTGGTGTTCGAGCGTCAGCCAAGTTACCCAAGGAAGATCTTTTGGCGAAGGCTAGATCTAGGGATACCCTTTCTTCTATCAAGGATATGCTTTGGTCTATGAATGTGTTCGCCTTGGTTATAAAATATTCCATCGGACCAAGCAATTTACCCACGCTACCCGGGGCCTTTGTTTTGTTTCCTCTGGTTACCACCATTTTACCTAGGAAGGGGCAAAAAGCAGATGGAAAAAAAAGCGAAATAAAAAGAAGGTGGCCCAGTCCAGTCTCTCACGTTCTCGAACGGCCTCAAACGGCCCGCCCTTTGCCCGGGCTTAGCCCCGGGCTCAGTCCCGCGTGCGTCCCGCGTGCGCGCAATGGTACTCCCTTCAAATAGTTAGCTGGATGTTGGTAATAGGAGGGGAAACAGCGAAGGGGGGCGGAGCGAGAAGAGGACCCAGGTGCGGCCACTGAGGTGGAACTTGGCCCCCTGGTCCTCGCAGTCCCGCTACACGCCCGTGTGGATCTCGCCCGGTTATCCCTGTGTGAACGGTAATTATCAGCACTCCTTAGCAATGTCAGGGCAGGAAATAGCAGAGTCTGTAGCCTTTGAGCGGCTCCCGCGGAGCGGGGGCCGCGAGGCGTTGAAGTAGGCGGGGGGCGGAGCGAGAAGAGGACCCAGGTGCGGCCACTGAGGTGGAACTTGGCCCCCTGGTCCTCGCAGTCCCGCTACACGCCCGTGTGGATCTCGCCCGGTTATCCCTGTGTGAACGGTAATTATCAGCACTCCTTAGCAATGTCAGGGCAGGAAACAGCAGAGTCTGTAGCCTTCGAGCGGCTCCTGCGGAGCGGGGGCCGCGAGGCATTGAAGTAGGCGGGGGGCGGAGCGAGAAGAGGACCCAGGTGCGGCCACTGAGGTGGAACTTGGCCCCCTGGTCCTCGCAGTCCCGCTACACGCCCGTGTGGATCTCGCCCGGTTATCCCTGTGTGAACAGTAATTATCAGCACACCTTAGCAATGTCAGGGCAGGAAACAGCAGAGTCTGTAGCCTTCGAGCGGCTCCTGCGGAGCGGGGGCCGCAAGGCATTGAAGTAGGCGGGGGGGCGGAGCGAGAAGAGGACCCAGGTGCGGCCACTGAGGTGGAACTTGGCCTCCTGGTCCTCGCAGTCCCGCTACACGCCCGTGTGGATCTCGCCCGGTTATCCCTGTGTGAACGGTAATTATCAGCACTCCTTAGCAATGTCAGGGCAGGAAACAGCAGAGTCTGTAGCCTTCGAGCGGCTCCCGCGGAGCGGGGGCCGCGAGGCGTTGAAGTAGGCGGGGGGGCGGAGCGAGAAGAGGACCCAGGTGCGGCCACTGAGGTGGAACTTGGCCCCCTGGTCCTCGCAGTCCCGCTACACGCCCGTGTGGCTCTCGCCCGGTTATCCCTGTGTGAACGGTAATTATCAGCACTCCTTAGCAATGTCAGGGCTGGAAACAGCAGAGTCTGTAGCCTTCGAGCGGCACGATGACTATAAGCCAACATACTGATACACGTCAAAAGAACCTTTTTTGTGTGTCGACGTACCCCTATCGCAACACAGAGCTCAACTGGAGGGTACAGTTTCTAAAGCTTATGGGTACATAGAGCATACAAATTGAGAAGGAATGTCAGAAGAAGCCTATAGTTTCTCTACCGTCTTCTCTGTCAGCTTCAGTGTTCTTGACAATGCCACTTTTGAATCAAAGTCACGGTAGGTGTTAGCATAGCGGAGCTCTCCCCGTATAGGGCCTAAGCAATGAAAAAACTAACAGCCATACAAAAGTAACTACTGATTTAACTAAACTTCCCCAATCTCCACTCCCCCCACCCACCCCGGTGGTGGCCTCTTATAATCTGGATTTAGGCCGCACTAGATGGGCTTGCTCAGAGTTGGAAGAGATGTAGAGCCAGTAATGAAGCAGGGCAGACCGCTGACGGAAGACCCCGTGAAAGGAAGGAGACCAACGGACCCCATCTGAACTCAAAATTCTTAAAATCATCCTTAAAGATGTCAGACATGCGTTCCAGGCTTAGCAATTTCCAGAGGTAGGAGTGCCACAAGGATATTGCTGGTGCTTCCTTCCTTTTCCATGCCGCTGCTATAGTAATCTTAGCTGCTCCTATACTAAGCCACATTATTCTTTTATCAGCCCTGGTCTGATGTTCTAACATAGGGTCTCGGATACCCAGAAGTATTTCTGCCAGGGACATAAGGAAGGGGTATCCAAGCATATCTTTCATCTGTGCCAAAATTTCCTCCCAGAAGGGCCAAACGGTTGGGCAGTCCCACCAGATGTGCTGGAAGTCTCCGAGCTGCGCGATAAAAAAGGGGATGATGGACGGAGCGTTTGAACAAATCAAACACTCACCCCCAGTCAACTGATCTGGGTTTAATCCATCACCATTCTTTAGTTCACTCAGCCACCCCAGTTCAGACATGGCTATATGCAAATCAGTCTGACCCTGTGCCTTATGGGAACAGTCCAGCCCGAACTGCCAAGCTATGTCTTCCCTGGACCGGAAACAAGCATCCTGGGACCGGTTTCGGATTCATAATCCTCATCAGCCAGGCTATCTTGAATCCAGGGGCCAAGTGAACAAGGGACTCACGTCTGAGTATACCCTGCCACACTTAGGGCGAACAAAGCGATACAAAAGGGGATGATGGACGGAGCGTTTGAACAAATCAAACACTCACCCCCAGACAACTGATCTGGGTTTAATCCATCACCATTCTTTAGTTCACTCAGCCACCCCAGTTCAGACATGGCTATATGCAAATCAGTCTGACCCTGTGCCTTATGGGAACAGTCCAGCCCGAACTGCCAAGCCATGTCTTCCCTGGACCGGAAACAAGCATCCTGGGACCGGTTTCGGATTCATAATCCTCATCAGCCAGGCTATCTTGAATCCAGTGGCCAAGTGAACAAGGGACTCACGTCTGAGTATACCCTGCCACACTTAGGGCTAACAAAGCGATACAAAAGAGGATGATGGACGGAGCGTTTGAACAAATCAAACACTCACCCCCAGTCAACTGATCTGGGTTTAATCCATCACCATTCATTAGTTCACTCAGCCACCCCAGTTCAGACATGGCTATATGCAAATCAGTCTGACCCTGTGCATTATGGGAACAGTCCAGCCCGAACTGCCAAGCCATGTCTTCCCTGGACCGGAAACAAGCATCCTGGGACCGGTTTCGGATTCATAATCCTCATCAGCCAGGCTATCTTGAATCCAGTGGCCAAGTGAACAAGGGACTCACGTCTGAGTATACCCTGCCACACTTAGGGCGAACAAAGCGATACAAAAGGGGATGATGGACGGAGCGTTTGAACAAATCAAACACTCACCCCCAGTCAACTGATCTGGGTTTAATCCATCACCATTCTTTAGTTCACTCAGCCACCCCAGTTCAGACATGGCTATATGCAAATCAGTCTGACCCTGTGCCTTATGGGAACAGTCCAGCCCGAAGTCTCCGAGCAGGCCACACCCCCACCAGCATCTGTCTGAGGAACCCGGGAATATCCGAGATAGTTTGGAGGGATAAAGGTACCAGTCCATCATTGTTTTTAAATGGGCCTCTCATAGGTCTGTGGATTGGTTAAATTTACAGATGTCAGACCACAAGTGAGCCCACTCCTCATCTGCAATGTCCCGTTGGGCCAGCCCCTCCCACATGGACATGTACCACAGCCGAGGGGAGAGTGTAGTGGAGAGGAGAAATTTGTACAGAAATAAAATTACACCCTTCATAGAAGAGGATCTGGTAAGAAAGGCTTCAAATTTAGTAAGGGGACGGGTAGCCCCTTCGCGGACCTGGGGAGCGAGTGCCCAATGCATTATCTGAGTATAGTGATAGCGCTCCGAATCCCCCACACCATAGTCTCTTTTACAGTTATCAAAAGCAAGGGGATCGTAGTTGTGGAACAGGTGGGTCAAGGCAAGACATCCCCCCTCCCGCCAGTCGTCGAAGGGCCCCTCCTGAAAGTCCGGAGGGAATGCTGCGTTGAAGTGGAGTGGAGTAAAGGGTGAAGGAAATGTAGTCCAGCTGTCATCTTTTGATACGGAGTCCCAAACTCGTAGGGTGGTGTGCATAGGAGTGCTAAGGTAGGCGTTTTTGGGTCTGTCCCGTTTTGGACGCCAGATTAGGTCCCATATTGTCCTGCCAGCTACACTACGGTCCATATGGAGCCAATGCTTCTCGGACTCCTTCTGCAACCATTCAACCAGTATGCGGAGTTGTGCAGCCTTGTAATATAGGTGGATATCAGGTAGACCAACCCCTCCTTCCCGTTGTGAGCGGCGCAACAGGAAAAAGGTAAAACGGTCTCGTCCTCCTTGCCAAATGAAGCGTAGGATCACAGCTTTTACACGTCTAAAAAAATCCCCTTCTAGTTCAATTGGGAGTGCTTTGAAGAAATATAGTAATTTAGGGAGAAGGGTCATTTTAACCGCATGTACGCGACCCAGCCAAGAGAGGAAGAGAGGTTTCCACCTTGTCAACTCCGCTTGAATGCGATTAAGAATGGGTGGGAAGTTGGCAGAGTATAGTTTCTCCACTGTCGATGTCAGTTGGATACCCAAATATTGGATGGAGGAGGAGGCCCAGGACAAGGGTATAAGGGACTGGAGTCGGAGGACCTCCTGTTGTGAGAGGGTGAGGTTAAGAATATAGGATTTATCCATATTAACTTTAAAGCCTGCCACTGCCTCAAAGCGCTCAAGTTCCATTTGTAGGTGCGGAATAGACACTGTCGGGTCTGAAAGAGACAAGAGGACATCGTCCGCAAATAGAGAGATCTTATGTGATTCCCCAGTGAAGGGTAGAACTTTGATCCCAGGGTTCTCTCTGACCGCAATCGCTAGTGGTTCAATACTGAGAGCGTATAGCAGGGGGATAAAGGGCATCCCTGCCTAGTCCCCCTGGAGTGGATAAAAGGGGAAGATTGCACTCCATTCACCGCAACTTTAGAGCGGGGGTGTTGGTAATTGGCCCGAATCATGGTTAGGAATTGTGGCGAGAAACCAAACGCCGAGAGCGTTTAGAATAGGAACCTCCAATTGACGCGGTCAAAAGCCTTTTCGGCATCCAACCCAATTAAAACCGCCGGGATCTTAAATTTGTTAGGCTTTTCTATCAAATGGACATTGCGGCGGGTGTTGTCGTGGGTCTGACGTCCCGCAATGAAAACAGATTTATCTGGTTGAATAAGGAGCGGCATTAGGTCGTTCAGCCTCTTAGCCAGAATAGAAGAATACAGTTTTGCGTCTATATTCAGGAGGGCAATAGGCCTATGGAGGCGCAACGCGAGGGGTCTTTCCCTGATTTGGGAATTACCAAGATCACAGCCTCGGACATAGAACCAGTCGTGTCCCGTCGGTGGCCATTCTATTAAAAAGCTTAACTAAGTGGGGGTTGATGTCAGAGGAGAATGTTTTATAGAAAATCGCAGTGTACCCATCAGTGCCCGGTGCCTTATGGGGCTTCAATGCCTTAATGGCCGAGGTGACCTCTTCTAAAGTGATCGGAGCTGCAAGCTCCTCATTCCAAGCGGGGGAGACCTGAGGAATGGGCAGCTGTCTAAGGAATTCCTGTTGCCTGTCTTCGTCAAGGGAATCTTCGGAGTACAAAATTTTATAAAATGCCCCCAAAAGTTCCGCCTTGTCCTCGTCTTTATGGGTAATGACTCCTGAGGGATTCTGAATACCCCCTACGTATTCTCTATCTCTTTAATTGCCTGGCGAGATGTTTCCCAATTTTATTACCCTGAGTATAGGATAAGTTACGCAGTTTAAGAAGTGTGAATTCCGCTCTATTGTTGTATATAGCCCGAGTTTACCTCTGATCGATGTGAGCTGGCGCAATGTCTGTCTGGTGGGTTTAAGCTTATGGGTTTGTTCATTGGCCGAAAGTTCCGCCTCCAGCAGTTCCCTATCCTTGGCACGCTGTCTATTCAGGGCTTTTTTGAGCGCAATGCATTTACCCCGCAATACAGCCTTAAAAGAGTCCCATGTAATGTATTCTGATGTGTCTTCCGGCTGGTTAAGGGTGAAAAATTCTCTGAAAGTTTTGCGGAGTTGGGTACAAGCTTCCTTGTCCCTGGCCAATGACGCCGGAAAGTACCACCTAGGGGTAGATGGGGCATTCCCATACCAGTTTAGACAGATAGAATACAGGCTATGATCCGAGACTGACATGGGGTATATCTTGGCCTCTCAGAGACCCCCCTGCAGGGACTGGCTGGTGAAGATGTAATCCAGTCGGGAATAGGAATGATGGACATGGGAGAAGAAGGTATAGTCCCGGGTCTGGGGGTATAGAACGCGCCACGTGTCCAATAAGCCTAGGCCTTGAATGCGCCTTTGAATGTCACTGGAAAAGGGGCCCAGATCAGAGCGGCGTGTATGTGTACTATCTAAGTCTGACTGCCACACCAGGTTAAAGTCCCCCATAAGAATTAGAGGCCCCTCAGCAAAATCTGTCACCTTTCTCAATAGGGCTTGCAGAAATCCCGTTTGGCCAGTGTTAGGGGCGTAGAGGGCCACAAAGGTACAAAGCTTCCCCTTCAAACATCCCTTGACCATAAACCAGAGCCCATCTCTGTCACTCTGCACCCCTATGGGGTACACCGGTACATCTGGTACCAATTTAAAAGAGCCGTGGCATCACAAAATGAATGCTGCAGCCACAGACACAAGTCTGGCCTCCTGCTGCTGACTGAAATTCAGAGGAGGCCTGGACAATAGGTTTCCTGTCACAGGGAGGTGTAACCACCTCCCAGACAGGCTTTAGTTTATTGGTCTGGGTGGGTGCACTCTGAGAGTGCTTTGATGTCTGCACGGAGGCACATTTGATGTCCCTGTGCATAGTCCAGTTCAAACCGGTTATGGGGGCATTCACTCCCTGCTCTGGTGTGAAACTGGACAAAGGAAATTGGTGTAACCACCCCTCTTTCTAGACCCTCCCATAGATGGGTCCCCAGAGTATGTCCAATCCCTTTTCTTAGTATAAGTAAGGGACCCCTGGCAACAGGACTTCAGATTACACCTGAACGAAACTCTGAAACTGAATCCTGAAACTTCAATGCTCTACTAAAGACCAGAGGGTGGAATAATCTCCCTTGGGGTCAAGGAGTGACTCCCCTGTTCAAACAGGCACCAACAAAGCATTTGCCGGTCTGCATCGCTGAAGCTCCCGCCGGACTCCGAAGTAATTGGAGCCCAGGAAGAGGATTTCCAGACTTCTTGAAGGCAGACACGAGTCCCCAGCCCTCACGAGTGACGTGGAACCGGACTCCTGGACACCATGCACATTTTCTAGTGCACTGACTTCCCGAGCATTCCTGAAGTTGTGCTTTGGTTTACCTGTCACCCGAGCATCATCTGCAATGAAGATTGTGTGGAACACTCCACGAGTGTTCCGTGAGGCCGCTTCTTGCATTTCCGCTCGAGGCTCCTTCGCAACCCTTGGTCTTTTGACTGGTGGGTCCCCACGAAGGCCATTCTGATTTTCCTTGGGCTTCCCTAGTTACTCCAGAAGTGCCCTGCTGTGCCCTGACCCAAGTGGTGAGTCCCTCAGACCTTGCTGGTCTGCACCGAAGCCTATCTCTGCTTTCTGTGTGGGTTCCCAATGCCAAGGCTTGTTGGGTCCAATCTGGAAGCCAAAACTGCAGCACTCGACATCCTTTGTGGCACAGCTCAATTCCAGATCCTAGTCATCGTCAGCGCCTCCTGGTCCTCGTAGCTGACGAGTCAAGCTTCATCTTCTTCACCTGAAATCACCCGACATTGGTGGTCATTCGACTATCATGGTAAAGGGACCCAGACTCTGTCCCCTCTGCTTTAAGGTTCTCCTAATCCTCGATCCAGGCTTGAATCCCTTCGGACAATTTCCTCTTCGACGGTAGCAGCACTTTGCAGCAGATCGCCATTGAAATGACGACAAAACCCAACACCAAATGACACCTATGCACCCAGCTTAACTGGGTGAGGTAACTCGAGTACTCCGGGTTGCTGTTGCCAAGGCTTGTTGGGTCCAATCTGGGCACCAACACCGCAGCACTCAACAATCAACATCCTTCGTAGGACAACTGGATTCCAGACACTGGTTGTCGTCGACACCTCCTGGTCCTTGTGGCTGAAGAGTCAAGCTTCACATTCTTCACCTGAAATCACCCGACATCGGGGGGCATCCACCCATCGTGCTCCTGTTCACTGGCTAGTGACCCAGACTCTGTCCCCTCTGCTTTCAGGTTCTTCTCATCTTCGATCCAGGCTTGGATCCCTCCGGACACTTTACCCTTCGACGGCAGCAGCAATTTGAATCAGATCATCATTGGAAACTAAGACGATTCCAGACACCAAAATACACATATGCACCCGGCTTCTCTGGGTGAGGTTACTCAAGTACTCCGGTGCTCCCATGGGTGTTGGCTCTAGAACCCCTTAAGTCTCAAAGGGTTTGCTCCAAGTCCTTCTCTAAGTGTCCTTTATCTTTAAATTTCCAACCGCGACTTTCCCCATTGAAGTTAATGGTGATTTGTGGCTGTGTTTAGACACTGCACGAGTCCCCTGTGGGTCCCCTTTGTCAGTACCATGGGTTGTTCCTGGTGGCCCCAACAGTTCTACAATCTCTAAGCCTTGTCTCTATGCAAGTCGTGGTTCTTATACCACTTTATCGATATATGGTTTGGTACGCCCCTAGGGCTCAAAGTATATTGTGCTAATTTACTCTGTGCTATTTAGTTTACTGTATGTACTTTGCCTCTAGCCTCATAAAGAGACTAGTGGGATGTGTTTAGAATAAATACATATATTTGATATATACACCTGGTGTGGTCTTCTCCTTTCATTTGGTCATTCACAAGATTATAGACTGGTAAGACAAGCTGCTTTACATTCCTTCAAGACTTAGCCTGAAGGCTCCTCTCCACAGCTACCACTAGGATAGCTTTCAATAAAGGTTGTCTTTAACATACCATTAATAAGGGGTCGTTTAGACTGGTGCAAGGTGCCCACTAGAATAGTGGACAGCAGATGCCAGGCCAACTTCTAACAGTGGACCATGCCACCATGCCACTAGGTACCCAGAAGCTATTCCCCTTAGGACCACTACAGCACATGTGGTGGCAAGGGCCCTCTTGGGAGTGTTCTCAAGAGTGGGTTATACTAAGGTGGTTTCAGACAGAGGAGCAAACTTTATGTCTAGTTACTTGACTGCAATGTGGAAGGAGTGTGGAGTGAATTACAAATTCACCACACCCTTTCATGAATGGGTTTAGTTGAAAGGTTCAACAACACCTTAAAGGGTATGATCAAGGGTCTCTCAGAAAAGCTTAGGCGAAGATGGGACATCCTACTGCCCTGCCTTTTATTTGCATACAGGGAGGTTCCTCAGAAGGGGGCTGGTGAGAGCCATTTTGAACTTCTCTTTGGGCATCCTGTAAGAGGTCATTAGTGTCTGGTGAAGGAGGGATGGGAGTTACCTCTCAAACCCCCTAAACAGGACATAGTGGACTATGCACCTGGTCACCGTTCCAGGATGGCTGAGTATATGAAAAAGGCAACCAAAAACCTTGAGGCTAGCCAGGAATTGCACAAGGCCTGGAATGACCGAAAGGCTGTACTGACCTTTTACCAGCCAGGGCAGAACGTGTGGGTGTTGGACCCTGAGGCCCCAGCAGCTCTCCAAGACAAGTGGAGTGGACCCCACACTATTGTTGAACAGAAGGGAGAGGTTACCTACCTGGTAGACCTCGGAACTCCCAGGAGCCCCCATAGGGTGCTTCATGTCACCAGACTTAAACCTTATGTTGATAGGGCAGCCATGGGCTTGCTCATGGCTACTGATGAGGGACAGGAGGAAGAGCGTGATCCACTCCTGACCTGCTCTCACAGAACCCTGGTGATGGGTCAGTTGATGGTGTAACCTTGGCAGGCAGCCTCACTGCTCAGCAACAAGCTGATTGTAAACTGGTGCTCAATCATTATAGGAACATGTTCTCACTGACTCCAAGTCAGACTACTTGGTGCACTCATGAAGTGGACACTGGGGACAGCCTGCCTGTTAAAAATTAGACTTACAGGCAACCTGACCATGTCAGGTACTGTATCAGGACTGAAGTCCAGGAGATGTTTCTATTTGGGAGTTATTGAATCCTCAGATAGCCCTTGGGGAAGTCCTGTGGTTTTGGTACCTAACCCTCACACCCAGTGCGGTAAGAGAGGGATGAGGCTTTGTGTTGACTACAGGAGTCTCATTGCAGTCACTAGGACTGATGCCCATTGTTCAAATTGTGGGTCTCTAGTTGGCATAGGTAGGTACGTGTGACAAATATGGACCCTCTCCTCTAGTCAAAGTAAGGGGGATTACACTCCTAAAATAACCCCTGCTCACCCTCTATTTGGCGTGGCGCAAGCAGTCAAGGCTTATTTCAGAGGCGGTGTAAGTTAAGCATTTATGACCACATACAGTAACCCAGTGACAACACTACAAATTGACACCACACAGGTTTTATATCAAAAATAAGTTATACTTTATATATAGTTACCACAAGACCAATAAACGACAAAAATAATCCACAGTACTATTAGCTTTCGAGAGTTCTGGTTAAAAGGCTTAATTCAAGGTTCTGTGCGAGTCGGTAGCCCAGTCTGGCTACAGCGTTGTTGAAATAACACAGTCTAGCAAATCCAGCGGAACGCTTCGGTACGGGCCCACTCAAATGTCGACAGACTCAGTCACAGTACCTTTTACTTGAGGCAGCCGGCACGGATGTGCGAGCCGGTTCCGGTGTTCGTCGCGGTGCAGAAAGGAAGCATTGCAGGATGTGTTGTCCCTCGATGCGGTGCAGGTAGCGGCCTGTTGACAGAGTTGGTGGATCCAAGGTGTGCATTGCAGGGCAAGACGGTGCTTCGATGCGGTGCTTGCAGCTTGCAATGCGGCGAGAGAGCCGGAGTTCGGGAGCTGGCATAGATCAGTCCGGACAGCGGTGCGAGTCGGGCGGTGCATCCCAAAGCATGCGAGGCGGTGACCAACTCCGGTGCGGTCACAGAACTCGAAATCAGCAGCAGTGACGGCATCGGTCAGACCAGTTCGATTCGGTGTACCTAGGCGTTGCAAGTCGCGATGTCCTTCCAGTCGCGGTGCAGGCTACGGCTCGGTGACGGCGTCAGGACGGAGTCGGTGAGCGCAGAGCTTGCGTTGTTCGAGGCAGACGTTGCTTGATGTGGTGCCTACAGGACACCGGGCCGGTCGTGATAGTCAGTCACAGCTCCCTGCCTCTGTAGCCACTTGTTTCCAGCAGCAATCCACAAAGGCTGGAGAAGTCCACTGGTCCTGGGACTTCGGTCAGGGGGCAAGCTCTCTTCCAAGCCCTTGGAGATCTTTGCACAAGTTGAAAGAAAAGTCCACAAAGTTCTTTCTCCTCTCTTTGGCAGTCAGACAACCACTGTAGGCCAATCCCCCAAGCAGCACTTCAGCTCGGGAATAGTCTCTCCTCAGATTCTTCAGGTTCCATCTCCTCAGCAGAGGTTTTGTCTTGTAAGTCCAGAAGGGATCTAATTTCTTGGGATCAGGGTCCCAATATTTATACCCCAAATCTTTTGTTCTCTGAGGGGAGATGGGCCTGTGCCTAGTTCAAACCAGTTCTGAAGCACTCTGTTTATCAGACTTCTCCTTTCCTTTCACAGCACAGAGCAGGCACATCAGACGCCCCACAGGAGGTGGAGCCAGCATTGTGGAAAGCAAGTACAGTCCTTGAGCACTTTGTTGACAGTCTTTCCCTCTTCTTTCAGTGAGCAGGGCAGGGACATCAGACGCACCGCAGGGGTGAAGCCTGCATTGTAGAGGGAAGGCCCAGCCCTATTCAGGTCCCAGGTGTAACTCCTCCCTCCCATCTAGATGCAGATCTCCCTATTCACCATCGGCTACCCCAGCTTGTCTCTTGGACTCCCCCAGCCCTGTCACTCACAAAACCAGACAAAGGAATACACAACCTCGCAGAGGCAGGCTCAAATGGTTAGGCAAGGAAATACCTACTTTCTAAAAGTGGTATTTGCAAACACAGAATATTAAAATAAACTTCACTAAAATATGTATTTTATTATTCTGAATCCAGGCATACTAAACTCGACTTTGTACCATGTTCTCTGAGTCTGCTAGGATTATAAACATGTAACAATCCAGCAGCCCATTCTGGCCTATGGAGAACAGGTAGCCTTGCAATAGTGAAAAAAAAAATGGCTGTAATTCACTATTAGGACATGCCACACACATCAGGGCTTGTCCTACCTTATACTTACAATGCACCCTGCCCTTGGGCGTACCATAGGGGTGACTAATATGATAAAAAGGGTTGGTTTAGGGACTGGCAAGTGGGTGCACTTGCCCAGTCAGCATGACAGTACCAGAATGCACACAGGCTCTGCAATGGCAGACCTTAGACACATTTTAGAAGGCCGCTTCTGTGGGTGTCACAATCATTGCTGCAAGCCCACTAGCAGCATTTGGATTTACACACCCTGGGCACACTCTGTGCACTGTACTAGGGTCAGACAAGTAAACCAAATATCCAATTAGGGAACCACTAATCAATACATTAATTTACAGTAGGGGACACTTGCACAGTGCCACAGTGCCCAAAGCATCCAACACCAGCAAACACACACAAGGCAACAGTAAAAATTGAAGGGAGACCCACGCCAATGGTGCCAGGTCTAACAAGTGTCCCCTCCAGCTGAAATGTGGAGATAACTACCCTACCTCCTGGGAGTTCTCATCACTAAGGCGGAAGAATCTGGGCAGACCATCAGCGTTGGCGTGTTCTGTACCAGTGCCGTGTTTCACCATAAAGTCCATACCCTGTAGGGAAATGGACCGCCTCAACAGCTTTGGATTCTCACCCCTCATCTGCATCAACCATCTGAGGGGCCTGTGGTCTGTCTGAACCCAGAAGTGAGTCCCAAACAGGTATGGTTTCAGCTTCTTCAGTGCCCAGACCAAAGCAAATGCCTCGCGCTCAATAGCACTCCACCTCTGTTACTGTGGAAATAACCTCCTACTGATTAACCCTGGGCGTAGCACTTTGCGAAGTAGGCGTAGCAGGCAACACTACGCCCACTCCGTGGGCGTAGCGAAGTTGCCCGCCACCCGCCTCCCTCCCGCCCTCCCTAAATACTTAAATAATGATTTTATAAACAATAAACACCACTTACCTTGTCGGCTGCGTCTCCGGGGCTCCCTCTGGTAACCGCGCCGCCATCATGGATAGTAATGCGCATGCGCGGCCGCCCGCGCATGCGCATTTCTCACGAGAAATGCGCATGCGCGGGCGGCCGCGCATGCGCATTAGTATCCAAGATGGCGGCGCGGTTACCAGAGGGAGCCCCGGAGACGCAGCCGACAAGGTAAGTGGTGTTTATTGTTTATAAAATCATTATTTAAGTATTTAGGGAGGGCGGGAGGGAGGCGGGTGGTATTTAGCGAGGGCGGGAGGGAGGCGGGTGGCGCGTAGTGGGGCTACGCGAAGTGCGTAGGTGGACGTAGTTTCTGGTTCACTTCGCGTAGCTTCGCGTAGCCCCACTACGCCTACTACGCCCAGGCTTACTACTGATGAAGGCTACAGGTTGATCTAGGCCCTCTTCATTCATCTGTGACAAAACAGCCCCCACACCATGCTCTGAAGCGTCTGTTTGAACGATGAACTCTTTGGAGATGTTAGGTGCTAGGAGCATGGGCGCCGTGTAAGCATGGGTGGATTTTGCGAATTGGCAATCCGCGAAATTGCGTATTTATGGATTCGCAATCCGCAAAATCCGCGAACTCTCGCGAATTTTGAGGATTCCTGTTTTTTTTGTGTTCGCAAGTGTTTCTGCCATTTCGCAAGGGTTTTTTACCAGTTCGCAAACGCGAACTTACTTGTCGGGTAGCAACGGTCGCGACCATGTTGTTTCTACGCCTGGTTCATCACAGCACCCTCTGTTTCACCACTGCCACCCTCTGTTTCACCACTGCCACCCTCTGGCTCACCCATGCCACCCTCTGGCTCACCCATGCCACCCTCTAGTTCATCACTGTAGATTATGGGGGGAAAGCACACCTGCCCTGCCTCAACTGACATGAATGAATTAGGGGCTGATTAATGTGTCACTGAATTTGAACTTCCAGGCTGGCACCTGCTTCCTTATCTGTAATTGCTTTCTGTTGCAGTGTAATTTTTTTAACAGGACCTTTGTTGTATACTTGTAGCTATTCTCTGAGCCTGCTGTGAGGGTCAGTGCAGGGTCATAGAATAGTTGCAAGTAGGCAACTGAACTCTGAAGGGGCCCCTCAGGAAGCACTACAGGGAATGGTTACTAATGATAAGATTGAACTTTTGCACCTGCTGAGTGCTTTCAGTTTTGCAAAAATCCAAATATCCAGCAGCATCCACAAAAAGTAATCCTTCCAGGCACTACAGGGAATGGTTACTAATGATAAGATTGAACTTTTGCACCTGCTGAGTGCTTTCAGTTTTGCAAAAATCCAAATATCCAGCAGCATCCAAAAAAAGTAATCCTTCCAGGTCAAGATCCAAATCAAAGTGACCAGCACATGAAGAAAGCACTGGGAGGAGCCTGCTGGACAGGAACAGGAAGTTGGAGACTGTGTGGCACTTCCTTCCTCCCACCCCCCCCAAAATGGACTCCTTGCAACAAAAAAAGTGCAGGCAAATGTCAACCTGTGGAGTTATTCTGATAAAAATCATAATTTTCAAGGTTTATGCTGCCTGCTGGTGGACTTCTTGTGCGAATTTGCAAATTTTGCAATCTCGCAATTGCGAGATTGTCGCTGCCCGCCGCATCTACGTGTTCGCAAGTGTTTACTCCCGCAAAATTGTATAGTATTCTAGTTGGCAAGTGCGACCAATGAAAAAATCCGCTTCGCACGGATTTACGAATTTTCGGCAAGTTCGCGAGAGTTCGTGGATTGAAAATTTGCCGAAAATCAGCAAAATCCGCGAGCGGAACGGATTTTACGCCCATGCTTAGCGCCGTGCACATTGCGGCTTTCAGGGCCTCAAAAGCTTTCTGACAGGTGTCAGTCCAAATCACTTTCTTGGGCTGCTTCTTGGAAGTCAGCTCTGTCAATGGTGCAACAATGTTGCCATACTCCTTGACAAACCTCCTGTGAGTCCTAAAAAGGCCCTCACCTCTGTGTGGGTTTTGGGGGGTTACCAAGCCAGTATGGTTTCAATCTTGGGTTGTAGGGGTGCCACCTGGCCACTCCCAACTTGGTGTCCCAAGTACACCACAGAACCCTGCCCGATCTGGCTCTTACCCGTGTTGATCGTGAGGCCTGCATTCCACAGTGCCAACAACACTTCCAAGAGGTGGAGCAGATGTTCCTCCCAAGTGACGCTGAACACTGCGATGTCATCCAGGTAGATGGCACTGAACTCATCCAGTTCAACCTACACCTGGTTGACCAACATCTGAAAGGTGGCAGGGGCATTCTTCATCCCAAAGGGCATAACCCGGAACTGGAAATGCCCATCTGGTATGGAGAATGCTCACTTCTCCTTTGCCCCATCAGTCAAGGCGATCTGCCAATACCCAGACGACAAGTCAAACGTGCTGAGTAAGCATGGGCTGAAAATTCGTTCCGCTCACAAAATGTGCGGATTTTTGGCAATTTTGCGTTCCGCGAAGCACGCGAAATTGCCTAACAATCCGCGATTTGCAAGTTTGCGAAATTTTTTTGCTTGTTCGTGCTTCAAAAATACAATCTCGCGTGCGCTGAGTTGACTTACCTTGATTCTGAGTTTGCTGAGTTGTTTTCCTCCCGCGAACAAGATGGTCACGCCCAAAAACGACCGCATGGGTAAGTTTGCGGTAGCCGCGCTGAAAAAAAAACCCGCGAACACGCCAATATAAAAAAGTTCGCACAAATTCACGGATTTCGCGGACCGTGAATTAGCTTTTGCGTGAATTCGCAGAACGTGAATTCGCAAATTTTGCCCATACTTAGTGCTGAGGTACCGGGCAGCCCCTAACTGATCAATGAGCTCTGGGGATGGGGTGCGCATCGGTCTTCGTGACCCAATTGAGCCCTCGGTATTCCACACAGAACTGGAATTTGAATGTGGCACGCGGCGCCGCAGCCTTCGGGACCAAAACCACTGGGCTGGCCCAAGGACTGCTAAAGGACTCACTCACCCACTAGGCAAGCATCTTTGAGACCTCCTCTTTGATGCAAGCCCTTACCCTGTCAGTTACCATGTAAGACTTGTGCTTTAGAGGTAATCTGTCTCCTGTATCCACATCATGGACGCACCAATCTGTGATACTAGGAACCAGGGAGAACAGATCAGAAAACTGTCCCAGCAACTGGAAGCAGTCATTCTGTTGCTCAGGGGTCAGGGTGGAAGAGAGGTTAACAACATCCACGGACCCATCTTGCTCTGTTGCTGCCAGGAGGTCATGAAGAGGCTCAGTCTCCTCTTCCATTCCAGTATCTGTCACCAAGAAGATGCCCACTTCAGACCTCTCTAAGTGGGGCTTAAGGCTGTTGACATGCAGGACCCTCAAGGGGTTCCTGGGAGACCGCAAGTCCACCAAGTAGGTAACTGGACTCTTGCGCTCCACAACCTCAAATGGTCCGGTCCACTTATCCTGGAGTGCACAGGGCTCCACTGGGGCCATGACCCACACTTTCTGGCCAGGTTGAAGCTCGACCAGAGTGCCATTCTGGTCGTACCACCGCTTCATCTCCTCCTGGCTTGCATCCAGGTTTGCCTCAGCGAGTTGCCTGAAACGCCAAGTCTGGTTCCTGAAGGCCAGCATGTAGCTATATACATCCTGGGGAGGTTTCCTGGGAGATTGCTCCCAGCCTTCCTTGTCCAGACTCAGAGGTCCTCTGACCGGGTGCCCATAGAGAAGCTCAAAGGGACTGAACCCTAGAGATTTCTGTGGCACCTCCCGGCATGCGAACAACAGGCATGGTAAGAGGACATACCACTTACGCCTCATGGGTTACTCAAGACCCATAATCATGCCCTTCAGGGTTCAGTTGAACCTTTCAACCAACCCATTTCCTTGGGGGTGGTAAGGAGTGGTGAACTTGTAAGTTACCCCACACTCCTGCCACAGGGACTTCATATACTTGGAAATGAAGTTGGTACCCCGGTCAGACACTACCTTGCGAGGGAATCCCACTTGTGAGAAAATTCCCATCAGTGCTCGTCCCACCACGGGGACTGTCATTGTCCTCAGAAGTATGGCTTCCGGGTACTGGGTGGCATAGTCCACCAAGACCAGGATGAACCTGTTGCCCATGGCTGTCTTGGGGTCCAGTGGCCCCACAATGTCAATCACCACCCGCTCAAAGGGGGTACTGACCACAGGGAATGGCTGGAGAGGAGCCTTCTGCTTCCTCCCACTCTTTCCACTTGCCTGGCAAGTCTGACAGGTCCTGCAATAAGTGTCTGAACTCATGCGCATTTGGGGCCAATGAAAGTGGGTCACAAGCCTCTCAAAGGTCTTGTCCTGCCCCAAATGTCCTGCCAATGGCACATAATGAGCCAGCTGCTGCGTAATCAAGAGAGAGAGGTAGGACCAGAAAGCTAGTCCAAGTCCCCGGTTAATATATGATTAAATCAAAAAGAGACTAGCTCAAGTTACTTTAGGGGAGGGGGAAGACTCTGATATGTTTTGTCACGGAGTGTGAACACCCAGCAGGTGTGTTCAAAAAGCCCTCACCCACCAACCTAGTTGGTGGCATGCTTCATCATCGGGCCCACCCAGTGGCACCTAGCGTGTCCCGGGTGTGCTTCAACGCCTGACTACAGCGGAGCTGGTATTTTACTGAGTGTGCGGTGAAGATAGTTAAGGAAGTGATGTTAAAACGGCTGAACGGGGGTCCCAGTACCCGAAGGTAAAATTAGACTTTAATACCTGGGCCTCCGTCAGCGGTTAAAAATAAGGCAAGGGGATGTAAGAGGCGAGTTACGACCTCTCACATCCAATGGGTCAACATGTTTCAGCCAGTGCCTTATGACTAGACTGGCTTTCTTCAGGACCTAAAATAAGTGAGTGCAAATTACCTAGTGGGGGTGTAGGGGAGACTATGTGTCTACACGCCCTAAAGTGTATCTACGTGTGAGAGGGGGATTCCCTTCTCAAGACCACCTGTACACATAACATGGAAGGACTAAACAAAACACACAGGGAGAAGGTAGAGTCATTAGGATGTACAGTTTTACGCACATCTGATGCCGTCACTATAGCGAGTGCTGGTGGGCTATAGGCGGCTATGGTGTGATGGTATTGGTGGTACCATCACAGTGGGAATCGCACTGATAACTCGAGAGTGAGGTGTTTTAAGAGACGGAGTAAAACAAGGTGCATTAGTGAAAATGCGGCGCAAGGAGGGATTCTTACGCAAGTTATTTGCTCAGTCTGACCTCAAGGTTGGGAGGTGGCAAAGGCTTGACCCTGGGGGGACAAACATTTACCATACTGATTAGGGAGACCTGTTAGGAAAGAAAATAGCGCTTACCAGGAGTCGTGATGGTGGTTTCTCATACTCACAGTACTTCTGGGTTGAGCCTGCTCTGGACCTGTAGTGCCTCCTTCGCATACCGGTGGGGAATGAGTGTTTTCCCAGGTCTTAAGTAGTATTGTTAATTGGTCTAATTAAGTACACCTGTGATGGAGGGCAATGGTGAAAAGACTCACAGGCCTGAGTCATGCTGCCTGGAGTAAGTATGGGCGCCTTAGGTGCGCGCGCGCTCTAGCGCCCTGTCGCGCTGGGAGGCATCGTTATGGGCCACTGGGGAACCACCCAGGCGCTCGCGTCTATAGTTAGCGCATGCGCGATAGGTCCAAGTGCAAGTTCCTCAGGGGAACGCCCTGGAGGGTAGTGTTAGTTGTACGCGCATGCGCATTATGACCGGGCTGGTCTGCGCATGTGCGGCGTATGCCGGGTGATCGCCCGCGCATGCGCGGTGTTTTGTTCACCGGGCACATTTTATTTCGTCCATTGAGTGGACCTGGGGCATGTGAATAATTTCATTTCGTCCATTACATGGACGTCGGGCATGTAAAAACATGTAAACAAGTGTATTGTGAATGGGGGACAAACTTTAGCAATTTTCAGGAGAAAGACTGCTTAGAGGACGTAGTCGTTTCAGTGATACTGCGCCCAAACATATGTAGTTTGATGATGGGGGTAGTGTGATCACTGGCGGGTCAAGGAATTCTCATAAAGAGTATCAGGGATATTTGTAGTAATAAATCTATATATATTTTCAATATATATCTGTGTGGTGTCCTTTCATTTGGTATTCAAGGGATTGTGTATGGTAAAACAGCTTGCTTCACAAGCCTTTACAGAGTTTAGCCTAAGACTGCTTAGTCCATGCTACCCCTAGGATAGCTTGTCTATAAGGTTGACTTTACAACCTGCACCATAAGGATTGCTTGGCATGATACAAGGTGATCACTAGCACTAGTGAGCATCATATATCAGGCCAACTTCTCACAGTCAGGACCACAGGCTTCTTCTCAGGGGGAGGCTGGGAACCTTTCCCTTGGTTCCCTTGGGAATTACTTTGGGGCCCTCTGTGGAACTCCCTCTGTTTACCCATGTCCCCCCCACTCTTCTGCTGGGGACCCTGTCCACCTTTGGCTGAGTCTCCAACCTGACCCTTGTGGACCCTGGTACTGACCCAGCGGTCCGCCTCCTCAGCAAGCTTCCTAGGGTTAGTCAGCTTGCTATCATTCAGGATCCTGGCGCAGCTCTGGAAAACAATTATCAGACATGTGCTCCCGGGCAATCAAATCAAAGAGACCTTGAAAATCATTAACTTTGCTGCCCTTTACCCAAACATCCAATGCTCTGCAACAGAAAGTGACATACTCTACCCAGGTACTATTTTCTATCTTTTTGCACTTCCTGAACCTCTGCCTATAGAGTTCAGGGGTCAAACCATACCTAGTCATGAGTGCCTCTTTCATGTGTCTATAGGAATTATGGGCTTCAGAATGCCAGTCCAACAGTGTGTCCTGCCCCTCACTAAGGAACCTTCCCCACAACCCCACTCCCCAATCTCTCTCAGGAACCCAGTAGGAAGATATGGCTACCTCATAAGCTCTGAACCACTGCCCAATATCATCATTCTTAAAAAACTCCTTTACCACATCTTTGGGGATGTACACTCTACCTTCCCAAAGTGCTGACGGTGTGCTGCTTCTAGAGTGAGTAATCTCTATGCTCCTGGCTTTCAGATCCAACTCCCTCAAAACTTTGTCATGCTCGAACTGTAATCTCTTTTCCTCTAGAGCCATCTTCTTGCTTTCTAGCTCCAGTTGCCCATTCAATTTTAGCGTGTCCATCTCCATTTCATGCATCCTGTTTTCCTTTCTGTCTGCTAACTCTTCTGGAGACAGACCTCGGACAGAAACACTGCTACCCACTGGGGAGGGCGCACCCCTACTATCAGGACCCAGTGTCCCACCAAGTTGCTCCTCTGCATCCTCATAATTCACTAAATCACAAGGGGCATTCCTTGCTGCCACCCAGACCCTCAGCGCCTTGTGGTAGTGCTCCTTTCTGGAAATTCCTGTCAGAGAAATGTTAAAGCTTTTGCAGAAGCTTTTGAGCTGCTTGGTGGTGTAGCTTTCTACTTTCTCTTCCTCCCAATCACAGTCAACAGATGCAACTGAGGCTGTCTCCTCCACGATGACTGAATGAGGCATGATTAAAAAAAATTGACATCTCTGGCAAAAACAAGTATCAAAAGTACATGGTTGCGTTCTGGTCTGTACTCACTAAGTAGTGTTCACCAATTACTGTACATGAGTCACAAATGCAAATTCGGATTCCTTTCCACTGACTACCAATGTTAGAATTGGGGGTCTCTAGTTGGCACTGGTAGGTACTTGAGACAAATAGGGACCCTCTCCTCTAGTCTGAGTAAGGGGGATTACACTCCTAAAATAACCCCTGCTCACCGTCTAGGTGGCGTGGCGCAAGCAGTCAAGGCTTTTTTCAGAGGCGGTGTAAGTTAAGCATTTATGACCACATACAGTAACCCAGTGACAACACTACAAATGGACACGACACAGGTTTTAAAAATAAGTTATACTTAATATAGAGTTACTATAAGACCAATAAACAACAAAAAGAATCCACAGTACTATTAGCTTTCAAGAGTGCTGGTTAAAAGGCCAAGGTTCTGTGCGAGTCGGTAGCCCGGTCTGGCTACAGGGTTGTTGAAATAACACAGAGTCTAGCAAATCCAGCGGACCGCGTCGGTACGGGCCCACTCAAATGTCGACAGTACCTTTTACTTGAGCTGGCCAGCACGAATGTGCCAGCTGGTTCCGGTGTTCATCGCGGTGCAGAAAGGAAGCGTTGCAGGACACGTTGTCCCTCGATGCAGTGCATTCAGCGGCCCATTTACAGAGTAAGTGGATCGAAGGGGTGCGTTGCTGGGTGAGAGAGTGCTTCGATGCGGTGCTTGCAGCTTGTGGTGCGGCGACAGAGCCGGAGTTTGGGAGCTGGCGTCGATCAGTCCGGACAGCGGTGAGAGTCGGGCGGTGCTTAGCAAAGCGTGCGAGGCGGCGCTCATTGCAGTGCGGTAACAGGACTAGAAATCAGCAACAGTGACCGCGCGGTCAGACCAGTTCGTTTCGGTGTAGCGAGGCGTTGCACGTCGAGGTGTCCTTCCAGTCGCACTGCAGGCTATGGCTCGGTGACGGTGTCAGGACGGAGTCGGTGAGTGCAGAGCTTGCGTCGTTCGAGGCGTACGTTGCTTGATGCGGTGCCGACAGGACACCGGGCCGGTCATGAGAGTCGGTCACAGCTCCCTGCCTCTGTAGCCACTTCTTTTCAGCAGCAATCCACAAAGGCTGGTGAAGTCCACTGGTCCTGGGACTTCGGTCAGGGGGCAAGCTCTCTTCCAAGCCCATGGAGATCTTTGCACAAGTTGAAAGAAAAGTCCACAAAGTTCTTTCTCCTCTCATTGGCAGTCAGGCAACCACTGCAGGCCAATCCCCCAAGCAGCACTTCAGCTCATGAATGACCCTCCTCAGAGTCTTCAGGTTCCTTCTCCTCACCAGAGGTTTCGTCTTGTAAGTTCAGAAGTGATCTAATTTCTTGGGATCAAGGTCCCAATATTTATACCCCAAAATCCTTTGTTCTCTGAGGGGAGAGGGGCCTGTGCCTGGTTCAAGCCAGTTCTGAAGCACTCTGTTTACCAGACTTCTCCTTTCCTTTCACAGAGCAGGGCAGGCACATCAGACGCCCCAAAGGAGGTGGAGCCAGCATTGTGGAAGGCAAGTACAGTCCTGGAGCACATTGTTGACAGTCTTCCTTCTCTTCTTTCAGTGTGCAGGGCAGAGACCTCAGATGCACCACAGGGGCATTGTAGAGGGAAGGCCCAGCCCTATTCAGGTCCCAGGTACAACTCCTTCCTCCCATCTAGATGCAGATCTCCCTATTCACCTCCAGGCTGCCCCAGCTTGTCTCTTGGAATCCCCCAGTCCTGTCACTAACAAAACGAGACAAAGGAATACACAACCTCGCAGAGGCAGGCTCAAATGGTTAGGCAAGCAAATACCTACTTTCTAAAAGTGGTATTTGCAAACACAGAATATTAAAATAAACTTCACTAACAGACATATTTTATTATTCTGAGTCCAGGCATACTAAACTCGAATTTCTATCATGTTCTCTGAATCTGCTAGGATTACAAACATGTAACAATCCAGCAGCCTTTCTGGCCTATGGAGAACAGGTAGCCTTCCAATAGTGAAAAACGAAAATGGCTGTAACTCACTATTAGGACATGCCACACACATCAGGGCTTGTCCTACCTTTTACTTACAATGCACCCTTCCCTTGGGCCTACCATAGGGTTGACTAATATGAAGAAAAGGGAAGGTTTAGGGACTGGCAAGTGGGTGCACTTGCCCAGTCAGCATGACAGTACCAGACTGCACGCAGGCTCTGCAATGGCAGACCTTAGACACATTTTAGAAGGCTGCTTCTGTGGGTGGCACAATCAGTGCTGCAAGCCCACTAGCAGCATTTGGATTTACACACCATGGGCACACTATGTGCACTGTTTAAGGGTCTGACAAGTAAACCAAATTTTCATTCAGGGAACCACTAATCAATACATCAATTTACAGTAGGAAAACTCGCACTGTGGCACTGGACAGCAGTGTCACAGTGCCCAAAGCATCTAACACCAGCAAAAACACATGAGGCAACAGTAAAAATGGAAGGGAGACCCACGCCAATGGTGCCATGTCTAACACCCATACAGTCCCAAGAGCAGATGAGCAGCCAAGTTTCTGAGCACATTTGATCTTACAACTGGCTACTTGCAGATCAGATTAGGTGATGATGACACCATTTTCTACCCCTAGTGGGCACTATCAATTTGTGGTAATCCCTCTGGTATTGAATAATGCACCTGCCACATTTCAAAGGTTGGTGAACAAAGTCCTAATAGGCCTGGAAGACTACAGTGCAGCGTATCTAGATGATATTGCAGTCTTTAGCTCCACCTCGGAGGATCACCTAGTCCACCTGAGAAATGTTTTGGAGGCCCTGCAGAAGGCAGGCCTAACTATCAAGGCTACTAAATGCCAGATAGAGCAGAGTCAGGTTATGTACCTGGGCTACCTTGTGGGTGGAGGCCAGGTTCAACCATTACAGAGCAAATACCTGACCATCATAGACTGGGTTGCTTCAACCACCTAGACTCAGGTCAGAGCTTTCGTGGGCCTGATTGGGAATTGCAGGAGATTTTTCAAGGGGTATGGATGTATTGTGACACCCCTAAATGACTTAATTTCAAAAAGAATGCCTAAGAAAGTTCAGAGGACAGTCAGCGGTCAAAAGGCATTTGATGACCTGAAGCCGGCCATGTGCACTGCACCAATTCTGCAAAGTCCTAGATACTCCAAAGAATTCATTGTCCAAACAGATGCTTCTGAGTTGGGGTGAGGGCTGTGCTGACACAATTGAATGATGAAGGTCAGGACCAGCCAGTAGCTTTTATTAGCGGAAGGCGGACCCTAGAGAGAAACGTTGGTCAGCTATTGAGAGGGAGGCCTTTGCTGTGGTTTTGGTTCTGAAGAAGCTGAGGCCATTCTTGTTTGGCACTCACTTAACTGTTCAGACTGACCATAAGCCCCTCTTATGGCTAAAATAATTGAAGGGTAAAACCCCCAAACTTTTAAGGTGGTCCATTTCCCTACAGGGGAAGGACTATACAGTGGAATATAGACCTGGGATTAACCATGCCAATTCAGATGGACTCTACAGATTTTTCCACTTTGAACATGAAGACTCTGCTTACTATGGTTACCCCCACTTTCTTGCTGGTGTTTCACTGTTTTTCAACTTGACTGGTTGGGGCCCTGCTATCCAAGACCCCAGCCTAGCTGCTTTCTTTCTAAATGGATTCCATGTACTTTAGGTATACCCTAGTTTGGTTACTGGGGTGCCCTTGTGAGCCCCTAGTATATGGTACCATAGGTACCAAGGACATAGGTAACCCAGAGGCCTACCAGGGGCTGCAGCATGTATTATGACACCCCTGGGAAGCCTTCCAAAATGACACTACAGGACTGCTACTGCAGCCTGGGTAAGGTGGTGCATGCACCCCTTTCTAAGCTATAGGTTACCTATATCTCCCTTAAATCACTACACATAGAAACCCTATGGCAGGCCTTATCAATCCTGAAGGCAGGGTGCTTGGTTTCATGTGAGAGGGTGCCCATGCATGAGCAGGACCCCTCTGCAGCTTTTGGAATCTATTCTCTGAGGCTGTTCTGTGATGCAGCCAGACCGTATACTCTTAAGTGCATTATAAACTCGCAGTAAATGCTACATTTAGAATGGCTGCATAGAAACATGTCTTGTTTGGTGTCAAATACTTTGGAATCCTATCCCACCAGTCATGGTGGTGGGGGTAGAATTCCATCCTTCTAGAGGGAGAGACATGTACACACCGGTAAACCCGGTACCAGTTAAACAGAACCCTGTCATCACAAAATGGATGCTGCTGCCACAGACACGAGTCTGGCCTCCTTCTTCTGACCGAAACTCCTGCAGGGGAGGCCTGGACAATAGGTTTCCTGTCACAGGGAGGTGTAACCACCTCCCAGATAGGCTTTAGTGTATTGGGGCTGGGTAGGTGCACTCTGAGAGTGCTTTGATGTCTGCATTGGGTGCACGTGTTGGGTCCCTGTGCATAGTCCAGTTCAAACCAGTTGCAGGGACAAGCAGCCCCTGCACTGGTATGAAACTTGACAAAGGAAATGCGTGTAGCCACCCCTTTTTCCAGACCCTCCCATAGGTGGGTCCCCAGAGTATGTCCAACCCCTTTCTTTAGTATAATTATGGGACCCCTGGCAACAGGACTTTCAATTACACCTAGACGAAACTCTGAAACTGAATCAAGGAACTTCGCCGCTCTACTAAAGACTAGAGGATGGAAGAAACTCCCTTAGGGTAAAGGGGTGACTCCCCTGCTCAAGCAGGCACCATAAAAGCATTTTCCGGTCTGCATCTCCGAAGCTCCCGCTGGACTCTGAAGTAATTGCAGCACAGGAAGGATTTCCAGATTTCCCAAAGGCCAACACAAGTCCCCAGCAAGGATGAGGCCCACATCCCTCCCGAGTGATGTGAAGCCAGAACTCTGTGACACTGTGCACTGTTGCTAGTGCATCAACTTCTTGACATCCCTTGAAGTTGAGCTTTGGTTTTCTTGTAGCCCCATCCCCCTGCTCAATCGCCCTGCACTGAAGATTGTGGGCCTATACTCCACGAGTATTCCTTGGGCCCGCTTCTTGCATTTCAGCTCAAGGCTCCTTAGTGATACCTAGTCCGTTGACTGGTGGGTCCCTGTGAAGGATACTCTGATTTTCCTTGGACTTCTCTGGTTAGTCCAGATGTGCTCTGACTCCCTATCAAGTGGTGAGTCCTTCGGACCTTTCTGGTCCCCACCGAAGCATTTATTTGATTCCTGCATGGGTTGCTGTTGCCAAGGGTTGTTGGGTCCAATCTGGGCACCAACACCATAGCACTCAACATCCTTCCTAGGACAGCTGGATTCCAGATACTAGTTGTCATCAACACCTCCTGGTCTTTGTGGCTGAAGAGTCAAGCTTCACATTCTTCACCTGAAATCACCCGACATCGGTGGGCATCCGCCTATCGTGCTCCTGGTCACTGGCTAGTGACCCAGACTCTGTCCCCTCTACTTTCAGGTTCTTCTCATCTTCTATCCAGGCTTGGATCCCTCCGGACACTTTCCCCTTCGAAGGCAGCAGCAATTTGAAGCAGAGCGTCATTGGAAACAAATACAATTCCCAACACCAAAAGACACATACGCACCCGGCTTCTCTGGGTGAGGTTACTCGAGAACTCCGGTGCTCCCATGGGTGTTGGCTCTAGAACCCCTTAACTCTCAAGGGGTTTGCTCCAAGTCCTCCTCGAAGTGTCCCTTTTCTTTAAATTTCCAACTGCGACTTTCCCTATAGAAGTTAATGGTAACCAGCAGCTGTGTTTAGAAACTGCACGGGCTCCCTTTGGGTCCCATGTGTCACTACCTTGGGTGGTTCCTTGTAGCCCCAGCACTTCTACAGGCTCTAGGCCTTGTGGCTATCAAAATCATGGTTCTTATAGCAATTTATTGATATATGGTTTGGTACGCCCCTAGGGCTCAACATATATTGTGCTAATTTACTGTGTGCTATTGAGTTTTCTGTATGTACTTTTGCCTCTTGCCTCATAAAGAGACTAGAGGGATGTGTTCAGAATAAATACATATATTTGATATATATAGCCTGAAGGCTGCTCTCCACAGCTACCACTAGGATAGCTTTCTATAAGGTTGTCTTAAACCTACCATGAATAAGGGGTCGTTTGGACTGGTGCAACATGCTCACTGGAATAGTGGACAGCATATGCCAGGCCAACATCTCACATATGGGTCATTGCATGAGTACATGGGTACTGACTGCATGATTATAGTACTGCAAGGAGAGTGCATGGTGATTTATAACTGCTTGGGTTTTGGCGCGGTGATTGGATAAGTATATGGTGCTGAATGGGTGATTGGAGGAGTGCATGGATAGTGGCAGAGGGATTGCTAGAGTCCATGGGTATTATCTGGTTAATTGGAGGAGTGAATCAGTAATGTGCAGGTGGTTAGAGGTCTGCATGGGAAGTGCTCAGGAGATTGTAGCATTGCCTGTGTTTGTGCCTGGGCCATTGCATAAGTACATGGTGCTGGCTGAATGATTGGAGGGGTGCATGGTTAGTGACAGGGCGATAGCTGAACTGCATGGGTAGTGCTCAGGGGATTGGAGCAGTGATGATTAGAGTGCTGCAAAGAGAGTGTATGCTGTATTTATAGGTGCTTGGGTTTTGGCGTAGTGATTGGATAAGTACATGTGTACAGACTGGATGATGAGAGTACAGCAAGGAGAGAGCAAGGTGAATTTATAAGTGCTTGGATTTTGACAGAGTGATTGGATAAGTACATGGTGCTGACTGGGTGATTGGAGGAGTGCATAGGCAGTGACAGTGAGATGGCTGAACTGCATGGGTAGTGCCCAGGGGATTGAAGCGGTGCATGTGTTAGTGGCTGGGTCACTGCATGAGTACATGAGTACTGACTGGATGATTAGAGTACTGCAAGGAGAATGCATGGTGAATTTATAAGTGTTTGGGTTTTGGTGGAGTGATTGGATAAGTACATGATGCTGGATGGGTGATTGGTGGAGTGCATGGGTAGTGACAAGGAGATGTCTGGTCTGCATGAGTAGTGCTCAGGTAATTGTAGCATGCATGTGTTAGTGCCTGGGTCATTGGATGAGTACATGCGTTGTGACTGGATGATTAGAGTACTGCAAGGACAGTGCATGGTGATTTTATAACTGCTTGGGTTTTTGGCTGAGTGTTTGGATGAGAACATGATGCTGTATGGGTGATTGGAGGAGTGCATGGGTAGTGATAGAAGGATTGCTCGAGTAAATCTGTACTACCTGGGTAAATGGAGGAGTGAATCCGTAGTGTTTAGGTGGTTAGAGGTCTGCATGGTTAGTGCTCAGGGGATTGTAGCAGTGCATGTGATAGTGCCTGGGCCATTGCATAAGTAGGTGGGTACTGACTGGATGATTAGAGTACTGCAAGGAGAGTGCATGTTGAATTTGTAAGTGCTTAGTTTTTGGCAGAATGATTGGATAAGTACATGGTGCTGGCTGGATAATTGGAGGAGGGCATGGGTAGTGACAAGGAGATGGCTGGACTGCATTAATAGTGCTCAGGGGATTGTAGCAGTGCATGTATTAGTGCCTGGGTCATTGCATGAGTACATGCGTAGTGACTGGATGATTAGAGTTCTGCAAGGATGGTGCATGGTGATTTTATAACTTCTTGAGTTTTGGCAGACAAGTACATTGTGCTGGCTGGGTGATTGGAGAAGTGCATGGGTAGTGACAGAGGGATTTATGGAGTGCATGGGTACCTGGGTATTTGGAGGAGTGAATCAGTAGTGTGTAGGTGGGTAGAGGTCTGCATGGGAAATTGCTATGGGGATTGTAGCAATGTATGTGTTAGTGCCTGGAGCATTGCACAAGCACATGGTTACTGACTAGATGATTAGAGTATTGCAAGGACAATGCATGATGAATTTATAAGTGTTTGGGTTTAGGCGGAGTGATTAGATAAGTACATGGTGCTGACTGGGTGATTGTAGGATTGCATGAGTAGTGACAGGGCGATGGCTTAACTGCACAGATAGTGCTCAGGTGATTGTAGCAGTGCATGTGTTAGTGCCTGGGACATTGCGTGAGTACATGGGTACTGACTTGTTTATTAGAGTACTGCAAGGAGAGCGCATGGTGAATTTATAAGTGATTGGATTTTGGAAGAGTTATTGGATAAGTACATGGTGCTGGCTGGGTGATAGGAGGAGTCCATGGGTAGTGACAGAGGGATGGCTCGGCTGCATTGGTAGTACTCTGGGGATTGTAGAAGTGCATGAGTTAGTGCCTGGGTCATTGCATGAATACATAGGCACTGACTGGATGATTAGAGTACTGCAAGGAGAGTGCATGGTGAATTTATAGGTGCTTGGGTTTTGGTGTAGTGATTGGATAAGAACATGATGCTGGATGGGTGATTGGAGGAGTGTATGGATACTGATAAGGATAAGGAAATGGCTGGTCTGCATGAGTAGTGCTCAGGTAATTATAGCAGTGCACATGTTAGTGTCTGGTTCATTGCATGAGTACATGGGTAGTGACTGGATGATTAGAGTGCTGCAAGGACAGTGCATGGTGATTTTATAACTGCTTGGGTTTTGGCAGAATGATTGGATACGTACATGATGATGAATGTGTGATTAGAGGAGTGCATGGGTAGTGACAGAAGGAATGCCGGAGTGCATGGGTACTACTTGGGTAATTGGATGAGTGAATCAGTAGTGTGTAGGTGGTTAGAGGTCTGCATGGGTAGTGCTCAGGGGATTGTAGCAGTGCATGTGCTAGTGCCTGGGTCATTGCATGAGTACATGGGTAGTGACTGGATGATTAGAGTGCTGCAAGGACAGTGCATTGTGATTTTATAACTGCTCAGGTTTTAGCGGAGTGATTGGATACGTACATGATGTTGGATAGGTGATTGGAGGAGTGCATGTGTAGTAACAGAGGGATTGCTGGAGTACATGGGTATTATCTGGGTAATTGGAGGAGTGAATCAGTAGTGTGTAGGTTTTTAGAGGTCTGCATGGGTAGTGCTCAGGTGATTGTAGCAGTGCATGTGTTAGTGCCTGGGCCATTGCATGAATACATGGTACTGGCTGGGCGATAGGAGGAGTGCATGGGTAGTGACAGGTCAATAGCTGGACTGCATGGGTAGTGCTCAGGGTATTTTAGCAGTGCATGAGTTAGTGCCTCGGTCATTGCATGAGTGCATGGGTAGTGATAGGATTATTAGAGTGCTGCAAAGAGAGTGTATGGTGATTTATAAATGCTTTGATTTTGGCAGAGTGATTGGATAAATACATGTTGCTGACTGGGTGATTGGAGAAGTGCATAGGCAGTGACAGGTGTGAGAAATTGGGGTTACATATGCTGTCCTCTATTCTAGTGGGCATCTTGGTAGGTTACAGACAACCTTAATAGAAGCTATCCTAGTGGTAGCTGTGGAGAGCAGCCTTCAGGCTAAGTCTTGAAGGAATGTAAAGTAACTTGTTTTACAAGTCTATACTCTCATGAATGACCAAATGAAAGGAGAACCACACCTAGTATATATATCAAATACATGTATTTATTCTAAACACATCTTTCTAGTCTGTTTATGAGGCTAGAGGCAAAAGTAGACAAGGAAAACTTAATAGCACAGAGTAAATTAGCACTATATACGTTGAGCCCTAGGGGCGTATCAAATCATATATTAAGAAAGTGGTATAAGTACCAAGACTTACAAACATACAAGGCCTAGACCCTTTAGAACTGCATGGGCCACCAGGGACTACCTAAGGTAGTGACACAGGAGACCCATGTGGGGCGCGTGCAGCGTCTAAACACAGCCGCAAATCACCATTAACTTCTATGGGGAAAGTTGCGGTTGGAAAATTACAGATAGAGGACAATTAGAAGAGGACTTGGAGCAAACCCCTTTAGAACTAGAAGGTTCTAGAGTCAAAAACCACGGGGGCACTAGAGTACTCGATGCTACCTCACCAAGGGAAGCCGGGTGCATAGGTGTCTTTTTGTGTCGGGTTTCGTCTTCGATTTCAATGGAGAGCTGCTGCAAAGTGCTGCTGGCGTCCAAGTGGAAAGTGTCTGGAGGAATCCAGGTGTGGATTGGAGATCTGAAGAACCTGAAAGCAGAAGGGACAGAGTCTTGGTCACTAGCCAGTGACCAGGAAGGCGATGAGCGTTTGCCCACCGATGTTCGGTGAATTCAGGGAAGAAGATGAAGCTTGTCTCTTCAGCCACGAGGTCCTGGAGATGTCAACGATGACCAGGAGCTAGATTTGAGCTGTCTCACAAAGGATGTCTAGTGCTGCGGTGTCGGTACCCGGATTGGACCCAACAAGCCTTGGCAACAGCAACCCATGCAGAAAGCAGAGATCGGCTTCGATGAAGACCAGCAAGGACTGGGAGACTCAACTTTTGGAAGGGCATCAGGGCACATCTGGAGCAACTAGGTAAGCCCAAGAAAAAGCAGCGTTACCTTCAAGGGGACCCACCAGTAAACGGACTAGGGATTGCGAAGGAGCCTCAAGCAGAAATGCAAGAAGCAGGTCCACAGAACACTTGTGGAGTGTAGGCCCACAATCTTCAGTGCAGATGATGCTCGAGGCTTTTGTATGTATAGGCATTTATATAGCGCACTACTTACCCGTAGGGTCCCAAGGCGCTTCGACCGCTGCGAAACCCTTCCTGGCTTCCCTGGAGATGGTCCCTTAATGGGTATCTCCAGGGTGAGACCAGGCATCCCCGGCGGTCTGGTGGGGCCGTTAGTGAAGATGAGGCAAGCTAATGCCCAGAGTTGCCGAGTGTGATCGCTGATCAGAGTGGGCACCGAGGCGAGAGAATTATCGAGTCCGCTGACCTTGGTCCAGAAACCTGCCGCGCCGGGAATCGAACCCTGGTCCCGGGCCGTCCTCTGCTCTCGGGTCTGCCGCCTCTAACCAGTGAGCCACACTACTTCACTTTTGCTACAAGTAATCCAAAGCATACCGTCAGGAAAGCTCGGGAAGTCAATGCACTTTGCAAATGTACACGGTGCAGGAATTTAATTTCCACGTCATTCGTTGGGGCTGCAGGTCTCAGCTTTGCTGGGGACTCATGTCAGCCTCAGTGAAGTCTGGAAATCCACTTCCTGTGCTGCAGGTACTTCGAAGTCTGGCGGGAGCTTTGAAGATGCAGACTGGCAAATGCTTTGTTGGTACCTGTTTGAACAGGGGAGTCACTCCTTGACCCCAAGGGAGATTCTTTCATCTTCCAGTCAAAATAGAATGTCAAAGTTCCAGGATATATGTTGCAGAGTTTCGTGCAGGTGTAATATGAAGTCCTAAGGACAGCGGTCCCCTAATTATACTAAGAAAGGGGGTTGGACATACTCTGGGGACCCAACTATGGGAGGGTCTAGGAAGAGGGGTGGTTACAGCCATTCCCATTGTCCAGTTTTGTGCCAGAGCAGGGGCCGAGTGCCCCTGCAACCGGTTTGAACTGGGATATGCACAAGGACACCATGTGTGCCCCCAGCACTATCTGAAAGGCATTCTATGAATGCACACACCCAGCCCCAATACACTAAAGCCTGTCTGGGAGGTGGTTACACCTCCTTGTGACAGGAAACCTATTGTCCAGGCCTCCCCTGCTGGGGTTTCATCCAGCAGCAGGATGTCAGACCTGTGTCTGTGACTGCAGTATCTATTTTGTGATGCTGGGGTTCTTTTAAACTATTACCGGTCAGACCAGTGTGTACAAGTCTCTCCCTCTAGAAGGGTGGAATTCTACACCCACCACCAGGAATGGCAGGGGGTAGGATTCCAACGTGTTTAACACCAAACATGAAATGTTTCGATGCAGCCATTCCAAAGTTAGCATTTACCGTGAGGTTATAATGCACTTAAGAGTATATGATATGGCTGCATCACAGAACAGCCTCAGGGAATAGATTCCGAAAGCTGCAGAGGGGTCCTGCTCAAGCATGGGTACCCTCTCACACAAAAGCAAGCACTCTGCCTTCAGGATTATTAAGGCCTGCCATAGGAGTGACTTATAGGTTTATATGTGGCTGTTATTAAAGGTAGATATAGGTAACCTATATCTTAGTAAGGGGTACATGCACCACCTTACCCAGGCTGCAGTAGCAGACCTGTGGTGTCATTTTGGAAGGCTTCCCAGGGGTGGCATAATATATGCTGCAGCCCCTGGTATGCCTCTAGGTTTACCCATGCCCTTGGTACCTAAGGTACCAAATACTAGCGACTCACAAGGGTACCCCAGTAACCAAACTGGAGTACAGCTAAAGTACATGCAATCATTTTAGAGAGGATGCAGCTAGCCTTGGGTTCTGATTCGCAGGACCCCAGTCAGAAACAGTGGAACACCAGCAAAAAGTGGGGGTAACCATAGTAAGCAGATCCCACTCTCCTACACTCCCCCCCCCAATGCAGGGACGTTAAACTAACCTTGACCAGTTGAGTCTTCATGTTCTAAGTGGAAATATCTGGAGAGTCCATTTGCATTGGCATGGTTACCCCCAGGTCTATGTTCCACTGTATAGCCCATACGCTGTAGGGAAATGGACCACCCAAAAGGTTGGGTTTTTCATCCTTCATCTGTTTTAGCAATAAGAGGGGCTTATGGTCAGTCTGAACAGTGAAGTGAGTGCCAAACAAGTATGGCCTCAGCCTCTCCAGAGCCTAAACCATAGCAAAGGCCTCCCTCTCAATAGCTGACCAACGTTTCTCTCCAGGGGCCAGCTTTCTGCTAATAAAAGCTACTGGCTGGTCCTCACCTTCATCATTCAATTTTGACAGCACAGCCCCTACCCCCAACACAGATGCATCTGTTGGGACAATGAATTCTCTGGAGTAGTTAGGTCTTTGCAGAACTGGTGCAGTACACATGGCCTGCTTCAGGTCAATTCAATTCAATTAAAAAAAGTCTTCATTGCGATTTTCATCTTAAAAGACAAACAAAAATACAGGTACATATTTCATATAATTACCTTAAACACTATGAAAAAATACCTATTCACACAAAAAATATAAATAGCAAATATTACATATTAAAATATTAGATAAGACCAGATTAACTATATCACATTCATGGACTTTTCTATTTAAAAACTTATATTAAAAGACAAATACATCAATTCATAAAATACCATTTTCAGAAATTGATCTACCCAACAGTAAGCGCCCCCCTATTTTTCTCCCGGATGGCCCAAGACCAACTTAAAAATTTAGCAACCCCTACAACCAGGATGTCATTACAGCCAATTTTCAGCAGCCTTTTAGCATACAGGGCTGAGCTGGTTCCCAGAGATATGCAAAGAGGTTTAAGCCACTTATTATGTGGTTCATGGTAAGCAGGGCAAGCGTAAAGGAGATGCCCAATGTTTTCAATGTATTCAGGGCAAAACGGGCATTTGTCCCCTGAACCAATTGCCCAGTTACACGTGAACTTCTTTAATGGGAGAGACTCAACTCGAAACTGATGGTAAAGCTTACGATCCGTAGGTTTCGTTATTAGATCCCAGTAGCTTTCCATGGTAGGTTCGCCTTTAAACTCACAGAATTCACTAGTCAGGGAGGAGCTAACCAAAGCGGAGAACCTCCTAATTTTAATGAGATTCCAGTACGCTGCTCTAAACATTTCTTTAGTTGGAAATGCAGCAGACTCTGGACAACCCCACAGGTCCCTCATCCCCATATCTGTAAGTAAAGATTTAATGCTAACAAACCAAGCGATTTTGTTCGAGCCATCCAGTCCCCTAACTTCTAACAAACCCTTTGCAAATAAAAATAATTCCGGAGTTATCCAGAGCCTTCTCCAGGAAGCCAACATCCTGTATCGTGCAATGTCCTCTATGGCACGACAACCCAGATCTAACAGAAGCGGGATGCGTGGGGTAGATTTTGGGAGGCCCACAATTGATCTTAAAAATTTACTCTGGGCTAGAGCAAGTGGGTACAGGTTACTAGCTCCCCATATCTCTGCCCCATAAAGAATTGCGGGGGTTATTTTCGTATTGTACACTTTAACAACCAGGGCTATAGGCTTAGTAAGTGACTGCCTATGTTCCTTGATTAGTGCGCCTGATAATTGTGAGTGTTTGAGCGCCATTAGCTTCAATTGTGGCGACCAACTCAATCTTTCGCCAAAAGTAACGCCCAGATAAGTGAAGACATCTGTCTGCTCCAAGAGCCTACCACTCATGAAGACTCTTGAAGTTACGGGCCTAGCCCCGTGCAAGACCATACATTTAGTCTTCTCTACATTGACCACCAAATCATGATCGCTGCAGAACTCCTCAAAACGAGACAGGGCCAATTGAAGCCCCTGCCTCATTTTGGCTAAAATCAAAGTATCGTCTGCGAACATGAGACGGGGTACCCTTTGGCCGGCAAGCATGGGCGCGTCCATAGGGTAGTTTTCAAAGTAGCGCACGACCCTATTAATAAATAAATAAAATAATGTGGGGACCAGCACACACCCTTGGCGGACGTCCTTCCCTACGACCTCCCCTGGTTTACCCCAGCAGACCTGAGCGTAATTAGAACTATGAAGCCTTATCAACAAGGAAACCAATTATTTAGACATCCCCAGCCCTAGCAAAACATTCCACAATTTAGTTCTTGAGACCAGGTCTAACGCGGATTTTAAATCTACGAATGCAGCGAAAATCATACTTTTTCCCAGCAGGATCTCCTTCCAGTATAACAAAACACATCTAAAAGCTTGGTCAAGGGTCCCCATATGGGCCTGAAACATTGCCTGCAGCAGGGTAAGAATGTTCTCATCGAGCATCCAAGACTGGATCCTACCCAGAATAACTCTTGCTATGATCTTCTGTACAGCATCAATAAGGCTTATAGGCCTGTAGTTAGCCGGCATGGAACGATCACCTTTCTTATAAATTGGAATTATTTCCGCTCCACACCAGGATGCTGGAATTGGTGCTCCCCTGCAATCGCATTAATTAGATTTGTGATGTACGGGATCCAAAGGTCAGGTTCCTGCTTGAACAAGTCGGCTGGAATCCCAGCCTTGCCATTCGGAATAGCCTTTAAGACTACCTCAATCTCTTTGGTATTAAATATCAGGGTTGTAACTGGGGTTAAGGGCGGGATGGGGATCTCAATACGTGTTCCCTTCTTAAATTGTGATTCAAAATATGCAACCCACTGCTGCGGTTCCACATTGTTAGAGGGAACATTAGTCCTTTGCCCATTTCCCCATTTTATCAGTTCCCAAAACTGGGTCATATTCCTGCCTTTACAAGCTGCAAGTAAATCCTGCCAGCGCTCCTCATCCCAGAGTCTCTTTGCCATGTGGATGGTAGATTTATAAGCAATCCTGGACTGTTTAATGGAGCTATAATTCCTTTTTTTAATAGCTTCAACTAGGGCCTTATGGGCGGACCTACATGAATCGTTATACCAAGTTTTAGGTTTATGTTTGGTATTCTTCCTAGTTGGCTTGCTATTAATGAAGAACTCCTTTAATCCAATAAATAACCTATTATAAATCTTGGGTAAATTAATATTAAGCGCCCCTTTGTTACTGCATTTATTTAGCTCCTTTAGTGACCCCAGAATTAGGGTCCGAATCCCTTGAACTTTGCTTTCATCAAGTGCTACCTTTGCCCACCGAACCCTTTGCAAATCATTCACCACAACTATTTGGGGGGGGGGGGGGGCATGTAGCATCCTCCATAAGTGGTTTGCTACAAAAGCTCTTATCATTCCAAGTAAGAACCAGTGGGTTGTGGTCACTCTCTGGACGGCTTTGAACAACCATATCCAGAACCAGTGTCCACAACTCAACGCTCACTAGGATGTAATCAATGCGACTTTTGAAGCGCCCATTATCAAAAGTCGGCACCCCCTGTGCATCGGACACGGTCCTACCATTAACCGCCCTAAGGCCCCATTCTAAACAGAGCCCTTTGAGTTGGAGGGCGGCCTCAGACCATTTCTTAATAGGTGGAACGGCCAATTGGGGCACACCCCATTGCTCATCCACCTCATTACTCACACTATCATCTACTGTACCCAGGGGCTCAAAACAGGTATTAAAGTCTCCTGCTAATATCATGTTAGCATTATATAGACCATCTGCTAGAAAGGACTCCAGTGCAGCAATTACCGGTGAACACCTACCACCCGGATGTCCTCTTGCATAGACATTGAATAATAATAAATCCAGACCTTTTTGTGATTTAACTCTAATAACCTGGATATCTGGGCTATCAAAGTAAACCTCCTCTATGGTAATCCCCTCACACTGCCTTACCCAGCACGTTAAGTCACCCACTGATCTCCCCCTTTGGCTCTTGTTTGCTGGTTTTGTAAAACTTAGGTAGCCAGCATGAAATACGGGCTCTGTTGACCATGTTTCTTGAAATGCCCATATATCACTGCCTTCTATATAAAGTGACCAACCAAGTGAGGCAGCCTTGGATTCCAACCCTGCTATATTCCATGAAGAGATAACCATAGAAATTTTCCAGGAAGCAGGGTCTGGTATACCAGCTACATGAGCTTTCACCACATGGTGTTTAGCGGCCATCATTGCCATGGGAGATAGTAGGGTAGGTGGAACAATTCACTCTACTCGATTATCCACTCGATTGTCAGGGTTCAGTGTAGCACCCTCAGACTCCACCCTGTCTCCACTCACTAGCCCATCCTGTTCAAACGACCCCATTCAATCTATTTCTTCAATTGTTGAGAGAGCGTCATATCCATTGCTAAGCTAGATGGTATGATCAGGCCTAAAGGAGGCTTCCTGTGATCCTCCTGTACCCCTCGGTCTGGGAGGATGATGTTGTTTATAGAAGAAGCCGAGGGGGAGAATACCAATAGCGGCCTTGTCAAAGTGAGCATAACTAGCCACATCAAGGATGTGGCCAACCAGGCCTGGAGATATAAAACTCACGACCACGCAGTCCCCTGGAATGGTCTTAGTACTATGGCCCACCCACTCTGTGCGTCTAACCATTTTAAACTCCTGGATGAGGGCGTCCCCCAACCCAGTTTGTTTATTCAGATAATGAAGGGCTTTATTTTTTAGGGTTGACCAATGTTCAAAAGTTCCATGTGCTAACAGTGGGACATTGGCAAGAATTACTGTAAATGGGGTAGCTTCCGGGGGTAAGTTAAGAAAAGGGCATTTCCCTTTTAGCCCCTCATCACCCTTAGCTGCCAACTTCTGTTGCCCCTTCTGTTCTAATGGCCTTCCTGTGGGTAAGGGTTTGTCCATACTTGTTGCTGCTGTAGTAGGACTCCTAGACCTCCCAACATGGTGATTACCTCCCTCCACCATTGGAACATGTGCGTTAACACCACCCTGATCCCTATGGATAACCCCTATACTAACTGGCATCATACACGATGGGACCTGTATGCCAGGATTTGTCTGGGTTATTTGGGGTGGTTTGATGAGAGCCTCTTCTATCTTTAAAAGTCTACTATCCACTGAGTCTGACCTTTTAAGGATCGGCTCAAGTAGAGCTGTCAATTGATCTTTCAGTAGAGTGCTAATATCACATAAAGACAGCGGGGAAGTGGCAGTGGCAGCGGGGGATTTGTCATGGGTGTTCAAGTTAAAATTGCCAAATACATATACCCCACTCGCACCTTTAGAAACTGGAAGGGTCTTTGGTACTTTGGTTCCTCTTCCCTTCCTTTTTTAGATAGGGGTTCTTTACTAGTAGCACCCATGGCCTTCATCCCTCTTGTAGTGACCATAGCAGGGCTATTAACTTTACTCGGGGGCCGGGTGGTACGATGTCCCAGGCTGAGTGGAAGCAACCTGGGTGAGCCAAACAGCGAGTAATTGCTATGAGCAACAATATCAGGGGCTATCTGTGAGTTGGTAGCTGGGTGCATGGTAGCGATCCTCTCCTTAGGAGGGTGGGATCAAGGGAGAGTCTATGTTTAGTAGCCTCAATTTCATGGATCAAAACAGATTCTGCTCTATCAAGGAAAGCGTAAAGTGATCTCACCACCCTATCCCCCACTCTCTTTTTATCCATTCTACAAGTATGCAATACTTATACAATTTGAAGCGTAGTAACCCACAAGCAAAACCCCCCTGCAGCCAAATGCAGCAGTTCAAGTATTAAATATTCTTACTGTCCGCTAGTTACACGTCAGGGGGGAGGCCCAGCCCAGCCTCGTCTGGCCTCGGACGGCCACAGACGGCCCCGCCCTTGTCCCGGGCTTCTCCCGGCACGTCCCGCGTGCGATCCCGCGACACGGGGGCTGAGCGCTATTTGAAGCGCCTGCGGGCGCGTGAATGACGGGGGCGGCTTCCGCCGCTGAGGAGCCTGGGAAATGGAGTCCTCCTCTCGGCGGCCGCAGAAGTTGGCAAATGCGGCGGCGGGAGGACAGGCAGGATCAGCTAGGCCTTTCTGAGCATGTGCAAGGCTCTGCAAGAGGGAGAAAGCACATGGCGAGCACATGGCTAACTAAAATGGCTGCCACAAAACAAAATGGCTTCAGCTGAGGCTAACAGCCATTGCAGCTAGTTTCCACAGAGGGCCGTTTTAGCCTTAGCTGAAGACATCCGCTACGATCTAAAAGGAACATAGAAAATATTCTGCACATTTATTTTAATAAATTCATCAATATTATATCCATTGCTAGGTGGGCATTTACATTCTAAACATTTCATTAAGCGAGTATATATAAGGTATAAGCAGGAGTACAAAGCGAATAGAGCATTGGGTCATAATTAACATACATATAGCAGGAGAGAGTAATGACTATTATTACAAACAGAACTATCAATATTTTTCAACCCCAAGCAGAAAGCAAATCCTAGAACCATCCAGTCCAATTCTATGTTTTAGGGCTCTGATGTATTTCAGTGAATATCTATTTCAGTTTCAGAATAGTAAGTATGAGCCAAAAATTTGTTCCGCTCGCGGAATTTGCGGATTTTCCGCAATTTCGCAATCCGTGAATCTCTCGAAATTGCGGCAAAATCCGCGAATCCGCGAGCAGGATGAATTTTGTTCAGGAAGCACTTACAGGGTTACAGCAGGTGCCCAAGTTGAAGCTAATTTCTTTGTAACCATTTACAAAATGGTTACAAAGAAATTAACTTCAACTTGGCCACCTTCTGTAACCCTGTAAGTGCTTCCTGAGCGGCGCCTCGTTGCCTACTTGCAACTATTCTCAGACCCTGCTCTAACCCTCGAAGCAGGGTCAGAGAATAGTTACAATTAGACAACGAGGTTCCTGTCACAAAAATTAAACCTCAGCAGGAAGCACTTACAGATATAAATAAAGCAGGTGCCCGAGTTGAAGCTCAAATTCAGTAACGCTTTTATAATCAGCCCAAGAATCTTGTGAGCTCGGTCGATGCTATGCAGGTGTGCTTTCTCCCCAAATCTACCGTCTACAAATAGCTGTAATCCGTGATGGAGGTCTAGGCATCCACGAGTTTCTCGACCGCAATCCCCTGTACTTCCAGTGACCAGGAGGCTGCTTTCTCCTCATCTGCTGCGCTGATCGGTCTCTGACCTATATAAACAAGAAGCATGTGAGCTCGCACAGATGCCCGGCCCCACACACACTAGGCTATGCAACCTCTTCCCGCCCTTTCCCCCACTGTGATAGACAGCTCACTCGAGGGACCTCGGTGCCTATGGGCGCGGTGGCAAAGTTACAGACACACGGGGTCACTGGAGACAACTCTTCTGGGCCTTTACGCAGCTGTAGTGTAGGAAAAGCACGATACATTTACCCAACGAGGTAGCACTTACTGATTAGCCAGTAGAAAGTACTCCAGTTGAGTATAGTGCAATTGTCAAAAAATCAGCGATTTGCGGGGAAATCCACAAATTCGCGGATTTTTTTATGAATTCGCGTGAATTCGCAAACCGCGAATTCGCAAAATTCGCTCATACTTACAGAATAGCCAAAAACTCATATCTAATTAAAAAAAATTCCATACACTTATCCAGTGTTCCTTTCATGAGCGCTAGAGTATCAATCAATATACTCAAGGAAAGGGCAAAGTAACAGTTGTCAGCAGCTCAGAGGAACCTTTCTCTTGCGGAATAAACATTATTCAAAATGCAAATATTAAAGCAGTAGGACATATTATTACAAGAGAAGCAAGATGGCGGGTTGACGCCACCGGGAAGACAGGCACCCTGAGCAGCTCCCGCAAAACTCAGATTTGAAAGTCCCATCGAATTGCTTCTACTTGTGGAATATCACGTGGAGTTAAGGTGGAACCAAATGCAGCTATTGAACTGAGAACGGGAACGTGTTAGGGTGGAAAACCCCTTCTGCTCGATTCAGCGTGGTTTCGGAGTCTAAACCTACGGTGAAACGGCGAAAACACTAGCTGGCATATGCGGTCGGCACTGGCGACGCTGAGCTACGTTGTAACAGGAGGAGAAACTGCAACAAACTTACCGAACTTGCTGGCAGGTACGCTCTCATGTTTGTTGTCGGCACCAAGGCTCTCGGCGGTCCTTGCGGGCTGCGGGTGATCCGCTGGTGCCGCTGGAGCTGGAACGGTCTTTGGCAGGTGAGGGCGTTTGGTGCTGGCGACGCTTGGGACACAGCGGGGGGAGCCCCATCAAGCTGTTTTGATTATCGAGGCACTGAGGATCTTTAAATTCAAGGCATTTCAATATTTCCACATAGGTCATCTACATGAATCTACATATACATATAAGTGAGAGAGCTTTACAGACATATATCTGCTTTCTTAAGGGATAATAACTGCTGTTCAGTTCTGCAGCATATGAATTGAGGATCTGCTGGCGCCTGTTCTGAGTGATACATGCTTGCGTTTGTTGTTAGCACGGGCGCCCTCAGGCGATTTCATAAATCACGGCTGCTTTGCTGGCTGAACTCTGTGTTCAGCCGGGAGTCCTTGAGTTTAGGCAGAGCAAGCAGAGCAAGCAAACCGATGATGGCCCCGCCAAAAGCACAGGTTTGCTCTACACGGGCAGGAAGGCAGCTACCCCCTGCAGTGACAGGGAAAATGGTGCAAAACGAGGATATTGATCCCAGCACAAGATCACGAGTGGAAAACTACGGGCACACAATTCTAAGGTTGGCAAGCCCATATTACAGTTAATCCGATCTAGAAAGGCTGCAGAGTTGATTTCATCAAGCTTGCCTGTCGAGAATGGTGAGAACTATGACCTCGCAAGGGTATTGATGGGGGCTATATCTGGTCAGCAAATATGCATGGAAGGAGCTCTCAGAGAACTGGGGGGATATGAGACCTCAGTACAGGGAGAAAAGGAAGCGGATAAAGGGACTTTGGAGCTAACTGACAGTGATATGCTCGGAGCGGTACCACAGATCAGTCTAACGCTGGATAAAGAGGATGGTGCTAGATGTACAACTGTCATAGAGGCGACAGATGATACTGTTGATTTAGCTGAAGAAAGTAATGCTTCTAACATGATTGATAGCGCTCAAACTTCGTTAAATATGAGCTTATCTGATGAAGGGGAGCTACTTCAAAATCAAAATCAAGTAAAGGACAGTAAAGAGACAGAACCTAACACAAAAATTACACCCAGGTCAGGGGTTAAGAAAAGGAATACAACAATAAAAATGAAGTACCTAAAGGGCAATGGCAAGAAAACTCGGTCAAAATCTGATCAGCCGAGGGCGCGCTACGACATAAAAAAATTATTAATGACCCTTCTCTTCGCCGCTGGGTTCAAACATAAGGTGGGGTTAAGTCCTTAGTCTCTCAAGTCTCTGGGAGCAGCCCGACAGAAACACCTTAGAGTAGAGATACTATAATGAATAAAGATACAGATGTGGCATCTATAGTTTCTACTGTTATTAGTGTTTCTACCGCTCCTATTGTCTCTATGCAATCAACGTCATCTGATATCATGGTAGTCTCTGGAGCGGATGGTGGTGAATCTGAAAAAAGCTTAACAGCACTGTGTAGCTTAAAATTGGAACATCACTGGTTTTAATATTTCAAGCACTAAAAGATCAGAGACAAGAAGCCCAGGAACATTACTCGCAACTGAGGACAGATAATTTAGGCATTCAGCAGGCCCTTCAGGCAGCAACAGCTAAAGTTGACTCTCTTGCAAACGATATGACAGGTCTCCAGCAGCGTATAGTAGATACTGAGGAGGCGGTGTCACAGACAGTCGAACAAGCACAAATTAATGACACATCAATTAAAGTACTGCAGCTCAAAGTGGAAGACTTGGAAAACTGCCAGCGAAGGCAGAACCTGAGACTATTTGGTGTTCCAGAGGGAAAAGAGGGCACAGACCCTCGAGCATATTTAGTACTGCTTTTTTAGAAGGCTTTCCCAGATTTGTCAGATTGGGACTGGGATAGCCAGGTACAGCGGGCGCATAGACTTCCTCTTGGCCCTCAGAGACTGGGATCTAAGTTTCCTAGGCCTATAATAATTTATTTCAGATTTTTTTTGCTTTGTCAGGCTGTATATTTAAAAGCTCGCCCTAGCTCTCCTATAACAATTGATACTGTGACCTTTTTTGTGCGTGCAGATCTCTGTAAAGCTTCAATGGATAGGAGATGGTTAATGTGCTAGTTAATAGAACCTATGAAATCCTTAAATTTACTTGTGTTTTTGCAAGAGCCAGCACGGCTGAAAGTTTTGAGAGGTAGTCAAACCTATTTTTTTTCTACGGTAGAGGAGGCTAAGGAGGCTCTTAGCAAATGACAAAATGAGAAGGGTGGAAAACAATAAGAAGAGATGAATCTTAAACTAATCTCAAACTAATTTTGATGAAGGGATGACTAACATTTCACGGCTTCTGTGTGGGGGTTTTCAGATTAAGTTGGTTTTTTTTTTCCTCTGTTTGGGGTGCAATGTCTCCCTTAGGCTGCTGTTTTAGCAGCTTTTTGTAAGGAGGGTAATTCCTCTCCCAATGTACGGGGGTGGGTTGTTGAGAAGGTTCTGGGTAGGGTAAGGTGGGTGAAAAAGAAATCAACAAGTTAGCTAGAAATGTGGAAAATAAAATCAACAGGACAGTTAAGAGAAGAATTAAGTATAAGTTTGTTTACAACAGAGAATGAGGAAAGTAATTTAATAAATGGTATAAGGCTGAAATTAAATATAATGGTTTATCTGAAAAGAAAAAGAGATTAAGATGATGATAGAATTAAATTTATAATTTGGAACGTCGCCGGTCTAAATAGTAGTCAGTCAGTCAGTCAATTAGCTTTATTTCGATAAAAAGAGATATCTTAAAAGCATTACAAAACAGTAGACAAAAAACAAATACATTAATAACCATTGGCTAAACAGTTGAGATAAAATATTTTTCCAATAAATAGGATAAAAAAGGTCCTAATACAAGATTAAAATTAAACAATAATTTTTAGCCGTTTAAGTCTAATTGACCACGCCCAGCCTAGATATTTAGCCATACCACATACAATCAATGGACATGTATCTGACATTAAAATTCGCAGAACGACTATATGGTGTCTTGTCGCCAGCCCCCTACATAGTGGTTTTAGCCACCTAGATCTTGGGTATTTGTAGGCCGGGCATTCGAATAAAAAGTGGGCAACAGTTTCCACTCTAGATGTGCAAAATATACAAAAAGGGACAGTCTGCCCCGGGATTTTCCAACGGCCCGTCAATTCTCTCAGGGGGAGCAGGCCCACCCTAAATCTGAAATACAGGGCTCTATCAAGGGGCTTTGAGATCAAATCCAGGTAAGGGTTGTATTGGGGCAAATCCTTAATCTTAAGGAACTCCATAGTTGTTCTACATTCCTTAGGGTTGGAATTTAGATTGTTGTCTACCCACTGCCAATAAATGGTCTTAAGGGCAGCTTTCGGAGGGGCACTTCTGGAAGACCATGCGTCCCCTGAGCCCATGTCTTCAAGCAGGAATTTGACATTACTAAGCCAGCCAATTTTGGACCAGCCCGGCATCGACAGCACCTCTGAGAGCCCCTCCGCATAACTAGCGAGTTTGGGAACCCCCCAAAGATGTGCCCATAAAAGTAACGGGCGAAGGCGGGCCTGGTCTCCAATTGGGCGGCAACCCATGTCCAACTGGAAAGGTAACGTTGCAGTGCTCTGAGGAAGAGACATCAAATCCTTCAGGAATTTGTTCTCTGATCTGGAAAGGAGATCGATCTTATTTGCCACCCGAGGGTTCTGCCCCATATAGTGCTGCACTTACTCCTCTCGCTTTGTAAATGTCCAGTATAGGGGCAATAGGTTTGAAAGAAGAAGAGTGCTGCTCCTTAAGAAGTGCCCCAACGACCCTTTTGTGGCCCAACACCAGTTTTTGTAGATGAGAGCTCCACTGCATAGAGTCAGACAAACGGATTCCCAAATAGTCGAATACCTTGACTCTTTCCAGGGGCACGCAATTCAATATTGGGGGACGGCCAAGCTTCCTCGGCGGATTCAGTACCAAGTACTTAGTTTTATCGATATTGATTTTTAGCCCCCTGCTGGAACAAAAGGTCTGGAAGTAATCGAGGAGGATTTGTAGGCCCATAAGTGACTTTGAGATGAGGAGGGTATCGTCGGCGAATAGGAGGGTTGGTATTTTCTTTTTTTTTTCTTGCCCGCCAGGGTCGGAGCGTCAGATGGTTTGCTCAAAAGTAGCTCCATTACTTCGTTCACGTACAAGGAGAACAGAGTGGGGGCAAGAACACATCCCTGGCTGACCCCCCTATTCACCATAATTTTAGCGGTCTTTTGGCCCTGAGTACCCCACCTCACCTGGGCAAAGTTTCCCATATGCAACTTCATCAATAGGGACAAGATGTAATCCGGAATCCCTAGGTCAGCGAGAACCTCCATAAGCGGTCTCACGGCACCAGGTCAAAGGCAGTCTTTAAATCGATGAAAGCGACATAAAGACTGCCCTTGCCTAAAAGTACCACCTTCCAATAAATAAGCATTAGTCTGAAGACCTGCTCAATGGTGACTGTACCAGACCTAAAGCCTATTTTGGAAAAGGGGGGTGGTGATGGACAGAGCTTCTGAATGATGCAGAATACTCTTACCAAGTCAAGAGATCATAGTTTTAATCCATCACCGTTTTTTAGCTCACTGCACCATCCCAGCTCAGAACCTGGCTATATGCAAATTAGTCTGTTCCTGTCCCAGTGCATGATGGGAACAGGGCAAACCAAACTACCAAGCCAATTCTTATACTGGGAAGGAAACAAGCTTCCGGGGACCGGTTTCTGGCATCACAGCCTTCTTCGGCCCGGCTTGCTTGAATCCTGATGGTGCAATGAGCAAGGGACTCACGTCTGAGTATACCCTCCCACACATAGTGTGGATAAAACCGATTTTGGAAAAGGGGGGTGGTGATGGACAGAGCTTCTGAATGATGCAGAATACTCTTACCAAGTCAAGAGATCATAGTTTTAATCCATCACCGTTTTTTAGCTCACTGCACCATCCCAGCTCAGAACCTGGCTATATGCAAATTAGTCTGTTCCTGTCCCAGTGCATGATGGGAACAGGGCAAACCAAACTACCAAGCCAATTCTTATACTGGGAAGGAAACAAGCTTCCGGGGACCGGTTTCTGGCATCACAGCCTTCTTCGGCCCGGCTTGCTTGAATCCTGATGGTGCAATGAGCAAGGGACTCACGTCTGAGTATACCCTCCCACACATAGTGTGGATAAAACCGATTTTGGAAAAGGGGGGTGGTGATGGACAGAGCTTCTGAATGATGCAGAATACTCTTACCAAGTCAAGAGATCATAGTTTTAATCCATCACCGTTTTTTAGCTCACTGCACCATCCCAGCTTAGAACCTGGCTATATGCAAATTAGTCTGTTCCTGTCCCAGTGCATGATGGGAACAGGGCAAACCAAACTACCATGCCAATTCTTATACTGGGAAGGAAACAAGCTTCCGGGGACCGGTTTCTGGCATCACAGCCTTCTTCGGCCCGGCTTGCTTGAATCCTGATGGTGCAATGAGCAAGGGACTCACGTCTGAGTATACCCTCCCACACATAGTGTGGATAAAACCGATTTTGGAAAAGGGGGGTGGTGATGGACAGAGCTTCTGAATGATGCAGAATACTCTTACCAAGTCAAGAGATCATAGTTTTAATCCATCACCGTTTTTTAGCTCACTGCACCAACCCAGCTCAGAACCTGGCTATATGCAAATTAGTCTGTTCCTGTCCCAGTGCATGATGGGAACAGGGCAAACCAAACTACCAAGCCAATTCTTATACTGGGAAGGAAACAAGCTTCCGGGGACCGGTTTCTGGCATCACAGCCTTCTTCGGCCCGGCTTGCTTGAATCCTGATGGTGCAATGAGCAAGGGACTCACGTCTGAGTATACCCTCCCACACATAGTGTGGATAAAACCGACTTTGGAAAAGGGGGGTGGTGATGGACAGAGCTTCTGAATGATGCAGAATACTCTTACCAAGTCAAGAGATCATAGTTTTAATCCATCACCGTGTTTTAGCTCACTGCACCATCCCAGCTCAGAACCTGGCTATATGCAAATTAGTCTGTTCCTGTCCCAGTGCATGATGGGAACAGGGCAAACCAAACTACCAAGCCAATTCTTATACTGGGAAGGAAACAAGCTTCCGGGGACCGGTTTCTGGCATCACAGCCTTCTTCGGCCCGGCTTGCTTGAATCCTGATGGTGCAATGAGCAAGGGACTCACGTCTGAGTATACCCTCCCACACATAGTGTGGATAAAACCGATTTTGGAAAAGGGGGGTGGTGATGGACAGAGCTTCTGAATGATGCAGAATACTCTTACCAAGTCAAGAGATCATAGTTTTAATCCATCACCGTTTTTTAGCTCACTGCACCATCCCAGCTCAGAACCTGGCTATATGCAAATTAGTCTGTTCCTGTCCCAGTGCATGATGGGAACAGGGCAAACCAAACTACCAAGCCAATTCTTATACTGGGAAGGAAACAAGCTTCCGGGGACCGGTTTCTGGCATCACAGCCTTCTTCGGCCCGGCTTGCTTGAATCCTGATGGTGCAATGAGCAAGGGACTCACGTCTGAGTATACCCTCCCAAACATAGTGTGGATAAAACCGATTTTGGAAAAGGGGGGTGGTGATGGACAGAGCTTCTGAATGATGCAGAATACTCTTACCAAGTCAAGAGATCTTAGTTTTAATCCATCACCGTTTTTTAGCTCACTGCACCATCCCAGCTCAGAACCTGGCTATATGCAAATTAGTCTGTTCCTGTCCCAGTGCATGATGGGAGCAGGGCAAACCAAACTACCAAGCCAATTCTTATACTGGGAAGGAAACAAGCTTCCGGGGACCGGTTTCTGGCATCACAGCCTTCTTCGGCCCGGCTTGCTTGAATCCTGATGGTGCAATGAGCAAGGGACTCACGTCTGAGTATACCCTCCCACACATAGTGTGGATAAAACCGATTTTGGAAAAGGAGGGTGGTGATGGACAGAGCTTCTGAATGATGCAGAATAATCTTACCAAGTCAAGAGATCATAGTTTTAATCCATCACCGTTTTTTAGCTCACTGCACCATCCCAGCTCAGAACCTGGCTATATGCAAATTAGTCTGTTCCTGTCCCAGTGCATGATGGGAACAGGGCAAACCAAACTACCAAGCCAATTCTTATACTGGGAAGGAAACAAGCTTCCGGGGACCGGTTTCTGGCATCACAGCCTTCTTCGGCCCGGCTTGCTTGAATCCTGATGGTGCAATGAGCAAGGGACTCACGTCTGAGTATACCCTCCCACACATAGTGTGGATAAAACCGATTTTGGAAAAGGGGGGTGGTGATGGACAGAGCTTCTGAATGATGCAGAATACTCTTACCAAGTCAAGAGATCATAGTTTTAATCCATCACCGTTTTTTAGCTCACTGCACCATCCCAGCTCAGAACCTGGCTATATGCAAATTAGTCTGTTCCTGTCCCAGTGCATGATGGGAACAGGGCAAACCAAACTACCAAGCCAATTCCTATACTGGGAAGGAAACAAGCTTCCGGGGACCGGTTTCTGGCATCACAGCCTTTTTCGGCCCGGCTTGCTTGAATCCTGATAGTGCAATGAGCAAGGGACTCACGTCTGAGTATACCCTCCCACACATAGTGTGGATAAAACCGATTTTGGAAAAGGGGGGTGGTGATGGACAGAGCTTCTGAATGATGCAGAATACTCTTACCAAGTCAAGAGATCATAGTTTTAATCCATCACCGTTTTTTAGATCACTGCACCATCCCAGCTCAGAACCTGGCTATATGCAAATTAGTCTGTTCCTGTCCCAGTGCATGATGGGAACAGGGCAAACCAAACTACCAAGCCAATTCTTATACTGGGAAGGAAACAAGCTTCCGGGGACCGGTTTCTGGCATCACAGCCTTCTTCGGCCCGGCTTGCTTGAATCCTGATGGTGCAATGAGCAAGGGACTCACGTCTGAGTATACCCTCCCACACATAGTGTGGATAAAACCGATTTTGGAAAAGGGGGGTGGTGATGGACAGAGCTTCTGAATGATGCAGAATACTCTTACCAAGTCAAGAGATCATAGTTTTAATCCATCACCGTTTTTTAGCTCACTGCACCATCCCAGCTCAGAACCTGGCTATATGCAAATTAGTCTGTTCCTGTCCCAGTGCATGATGGGAACAGGGCAAACCAAACTACCATGCCAATTCTTATACTGGGAAGGAAACAAGCTTCCGGGGACCGGTTTCTGGCATCACAGCCTTCTTCGGCCCGGCTTGCTTGAATCCTGATGGTGCAATGAGCAAGGGACTCACGTCTGAGTATACCCTCCCACACATAGTGTGGATAAAACCGATTTTGGAAAAGGGGGGTGGTGATGGACAGAGCTTCTGAATGATGCAGAATACTCTTACCAAGTCAAGAGATCATAGTTTTAATCCATCACCGTTTTTTAGCTCACTGCACCAACCCAGCTCAGAACCTGGCTATATGCAAATTAGTCTGTTCCTGTCCCAGTGCATGATGGGAACAGGGCAAACCAAACTACAAAGCCAATTCTTATACTGGGAAGGAAACAAGCTTCCGGGGACCGGTTTCTGGCATCACAGCCTTCTTCGGCCCGGCTTGCTTGAATCCTGATGGTGCAATGAGCAAGGGACTCACGTCTGAGTATACCCTCCCACACATAGTGTGGATAAAACCGACTTTGGAAAAGGGGGGTGGTGATGGACAGAGCTTCTGAATGATGCAGAATACTCTTACCAAGTCAAGAGATCATAGTTTTAATCCATCACCGTTTTTTAGCTCACTGCACCATCCCAGCTCAGAACCTGGCTATATGCAAATTAGTCTGTTCCTGTCCCAGTGCATGATGGGAACAGGGCAAACCAAACTACCAAGCCAATTCTTATACTGGGAAGGAAACAAGCTTCCGGGGACCGGTTTCTGGCATCACAGCCTTCTTCGGCCCGGCTTGCTTGAATCCTGATGGTGCAATGAGCAAGGGACTCACGTCTGAGTATACCCTCCCACACATAGTGTGGATAAAACCGACTTTGGAAAAGGGGGGTGGTGATGGACAGAGCTTCTGAATGATGCAGAATACTCTTACCAATTCAAGAGATCATAGTTTTAATCCATCACCGTTTTTTAGCTCACTGCACCATCCCAGCTCAGAACCTGGCTATATGCAAATTAGTCTGTTCCTGTCCCAGTGCATGATGGGAACAGGGCAAACCAAACTACCAAGCCAATTCTTATACTGGGAAGGAAACAAGCTTCCGGGGACCGGTTTCTGGCATCACAGCCTTCTTCGGCCCGGCTTGCTAGAATCCTGATGGTGCAATGAGCAAGGGACTCACGTCTGAGTATACCCTCCCACACATAGTGTGGATAAAACCGATTTTGGAAAAGGGGGGTGGTGATGGACAGAGCTTCTGAATGATGCAGAATACTCTTACCAAGTCAAGAGATCATAGTTTTAATCCATCACCGTTTTTTAGCTCACTGCACCATCCCAGCTCAGAACCTGGCTATATGCAAATTAGTCTGTTCCTGTCCCAGTGCATGATGGGAACAGGGCAAACCAAACTACCAAGCCAATTCTTATACTGGGAAGGAAACAAGCTTCCGGGGACCGGTTTCTGGCATCACAGCCTTCTTCGGCCCGGCTTGCTTGAATCCTGATGGTGCAATGAGCAAGGGACTCACGTCTGAGTATACCCTCCCACACATAGTGTGGATAAAACCGATTTTGGAAAAGGGGGGTGGTGATGGACAGAGCTTCTGAATGATGCAGAATACTCTTACCAAGTCAAGAGATCATAGTTTTAATCCATCACCGTTTTTTAGCTCACTGCACCATCCCAGCTCAGAACCTGGCTATATGCAAATTAGTCTGTTCCTGTCCCAGTGCATGATGGGAACAGGGCAAACCAAACTACCAAGCCAATTCTTATACTGGGAAGGAAACAAGCTTCCGGGGACCGGTTTCTGGCATCACAGCCTTCTTCGGCCCGGCTTGCTTGAATCCTGATGGTGCAATGAGCAAGGGACTCACGTCTGAGTATACCCTCCCACACATAGTGTGGATAAAACCGATTTTGGAAAAGGGGGGTGGTGATGGACAGAGCTTCTGAATGATGCAGAATACTCTTACCAAGTCAAGAGATCATAGTTTTAATCCATCACCATTTTTTAGCTCACTGCACCATCCCAGCTCAGAACCTGGCTATATGCAAATTAGTCTGTTCCTGTCCCAGTGCATGATGGGAACAGGGCAAACCAAACTACCAAGCCAATTCTTATACTGGGAAGGAAACAAGCTTCCGGGGACCGGTTTCTGGCATCACAGCCTTCTTTGGCCCGGCTTGCTTGAATCCTGATGGTGCAATGAGCAAGGGACTCACGTCTGAGTATACCCTCCCACACCTAGGGGCCGATTATGATGGAGGATTTTCCGCCTCCTCCGGGCCGGCGGAAGCCACCTCCGGCCCGGAGGAGGCGGAAAATCCTCTGCGGAGTCACCAAAGACCCACCGCCGCATTACGATGGCTGGTGGGTCTTGGTTTCTGTCCGCAGCTTTTCCGCCGCGGTCGGATTACAACCACGGCGGAAAAGCTCTCATTTGGCTGGCAGTGTCTATCAGACACCGCCAGCCAAATTAGGAAGCATTAGTAAACATGCTTTTCCTCGGCGGTTTTTCCGCCGTGAAAAAGCATGTGTACTTTTGCTTTTGGGGGGCCGTTGCGGGCCCCCAGGGTGTAGGCGGGTGTGGGGTGCACATGGGGGGTACCTGTGGTACCCCCCAGTATTTACATGCTCAAAGCGGCAGGCACCGCGAGGTGCCTGCCGCTTTGTGCATGTAAATGCTACACATGCACTTTTAACATTGCGGCGGGTGCTGCTTGAAGCAGCACCCGCCACCATGTTAAATATCCAGGATGTGACCGCCAGGGTGGCGGTCACATCCTGATTTGCACGGAGGGACCTCCGCAGTCCATGCGGACGGTCCCTCCACCTCTGGGATGGCGGACGGACGCAAGTCCGTCCGCCATCCTAATCGGCCCCCTAGTGTGGATAAAACCGATTTTGGAAAAGGGGGGTGGTGATGGACAGAGCTTCTGAATGATGCAGAATACTCTTACCAAGTCAAGAGATCATAGTTTTAATCCATCACCGTTTTTTAGCTCACTGCACCATCCCAGCTCAGAACCTGGCTATATGCAAATTACTCTGTTCCTGTCCCAGTGCATGATGGGAACAGGGCAAACCAAACTACCAAGCCAATTCTTATACTGGGAAGGAAACAAGCTTCCGGGGACCGGTTTCTGGCATCACAGCCTTCTTCGGCCCGGCTTGCTTGAATCCTGATGGTGCAATGAGCAAGGGACTCACGTCTGAGTATACCCTCCCACACATGGTGTGGATAAAACCGATTTTGGAAAAGGGGGGTGGTGATGGACAGAGCTTCTGAATGATGCAGAATACTCTTACCAAGTCAAGAGATCATAGTTTTAATCCATCACCGTTTTTTAGCTCACTGCACCATCCCAGCTCAGAACCTGGCTATATGCAAATTAGTCTGTTCCTGTCCCAGTGCATGATGGGAACAGGGCAAACTAAACTACCATGCCAATTCTTATACTGGGAAGGAAACAAGCTTCCGGGGACCGGTTTCTGGCATCACAGCCTTCTTCGGCCCGGCTTGCTTGAATCCTGATGGTGCAATGAGCAAGGGACTCACGTCTGAGTATACCCTCCCACACATAGTGTGGATAAAACCGATTTTGGAAAAGGGGGGTGGTGATGGACAGAGCTTCTGAATGATACAGAATACTCTTACCAAGTCAAGAGATCATAGTTTTAATCCATCACCGTTTTTTAGCTCACTGCACCAACCCAGCTCAGAACCTGGCTATATGCAAATTAGTCTGTTCCTGTCCCAGTGCATGATGGGAACAGGGCAAACCAAACTACCAAGCCAATTCTTATACTGGGAAGGAAACAAGCTTCCGGGGACCGGTTTCTGGCATCACAGCCTTCTTCGCCCCGGCTTGCTTGAATCCTGATGGTGCAATGAGCAAGGGACTCACGTCTGAGTATACCCTCCCACACATAGTGTGGATAAAACCGATTTTGGAAAAGGGGGGTGGTGATGGACAGAGCTTCTGAATGATGCAGAATACTCTTACCAAGTCAAGAGATCATAGTTTTAATCCATCACCGTTTTTTAGCTCACTGCACCATCCCAGCTCAGAACCTGGCTATATGCAAATTAGTCTGTTCCTGTCCCAGTGCATGATGGGAACAGGGCAAACCAAACTACCAAGCCATTTCTTATACTGGGAAGGAAACAAGCTTCCGGGGACCGGTTTCTGGCATCACAGCCTTCTTCGGCCCGGCTTGCTTGAATCCTGATGGTGCAATGAGCAAGGGACTCACGTCTGAGTATACCCTCCCACACATAGTGTGGATAAAACCGATTTTGGAAAAGGGGGTGGTGATGGACAGAGCTTCTGAATGATGCAGAATACTCTTACCAAGTCAAGAGATCATAGTTTTAATCCATCACCGTTTTTTAGCTCACTGCACCATCCCAGCTCAGAACCTGGCTATATGCAAATTAGTCTGTTCCTGTCCCAGTGCATGATGGGAACAGAGCAAACCAAACTACCAAGCCAATTCTTATACTGGGAAGGAAACAAGCTTCCGGGGACCGGTTTCTGGCATCACAGCCTTCTTCGGCCCGGCTTGCTTGAATCCTGATGGTGCAATGAGCAAGGGACTCACGTCTGAGTATACCCTCCCACACATAGTGTGGATAAAACCGATTTTGGAAAAGGGGGGTGGTGATGGACAGAGCTTCTGAATGATGCAGAATACTCTTACCAAGTCAAGAGATCATAGTTTTAATCCATCACCGTTTTTTAGCTCACTGCACCATCCCAGCTCAGAACCTGGCTATATGCAAATTAGTCTGTTCCTGTCCCAGTGCATGATGGGAACAGGGCAAACCAAACTACCAAGCCAATTCTTATACTGGGAAGGAAACAAGCTTCCGGGGACCGGTTTCTGGCATCACAGCCTTCTTCGGCCCGGCTTGCTTGAATCCTGATGGTGCAATGAGTAAGGGACTCAGGTCTGAGTATACCCTCCCATACATAGTGTGGATAAAACCGATTTTGGAAAAGGGGGGTGGTGATGGACAGAGTTTCTGAATGATGCAGAATACTCTTACCAAGTCAAGAGATCATAGTTTTAATCCATCACCGTTTTTTAGCTCACTGCACCATCCCAGCTCAGAACCTGGCTATATGCAAATTAGTCTGTTCCTGTCCCAGTGCATGATGGGAACAGGGCAAACCAAGCTACCAAGCCAATTCTTATACTGGGAAGGAAACAAGCTCCCGGGGACCGGTTTCTGGCATCACAGCCTTCTTCGGCCCGGCTTGCTTGAATCCTGATGGTGCAATGAGCAAGGGACTCACGTCTGAGTATACCCTCCCACACATAGTGTGGATAAAACCGATTTTGGAAAAGGGGGGTGGTGATGGACAGAGCTTCTGAATGATGCAGAATACTCTTACCAAGTCAAGAGATCATAGTTTTAATCCATCACCGTTTTTTAGCTCACTGCACCATCCCAGCTCAGAACCTGGCTATATGCAAATTAGTCTGTTCCTGTCCCAGTTCATGATGGGAACAGGGCAAACCAAACTACCAAGCCAATTCTTATACTGGGAAGGAAACAAGCTTCCGGGGACCGGTTTCTGGCATCACAGCCTTCTTCGGCCCGGCTTGCTTGAATCCTGATGGTGCAATGAGCAAGGGACTCACGTCTGAGTATACCCTCCCACACATAGTGTGGATAAAACCGATTTTGGAAAAGGGGGGTGGTGATGGACAGAGCTTCTGAATGATGCAGAATACTCTTACCAAGTCAAGAGATCATAGTTTTAATCCATCACCGTTTTTTAGCTCACTGCACCATCCCAGCTCAGAACCTGGCTATATGCGAATTAGTCTGTTCCTGTCCCAGTGCATGATGGGAACAGGGCAAACCAAACTACCAAGCCAATTCTTATACTGGGAAGGAAACAAGCTTCCGGGGACCGGTTTCTGGCATCACAGCCTTCTTCGGCCCGGCTTGCTTGAATCCTGATGGTGCAATGAGCAAGGGATTCATGTCTGAGTATACCCTCCCATACATAGTGTGGATAAAACCGATTTTGGAAAAGGGGGGTGGTGATGGACAGAGTTTCTGAATGATGCAGAATACTCTTACCAAGTCAAGAGATCATAGTTTTAATCCATCACCGTTTTTTAGCTCACTGCACCATCCCAGCTCAGAACCTGGCTATATGCAAATTAGTCTGTTCCTGTCCCAGTGCATGATGGGAACAGGGCAAACCAAACTACCAAGCCAAATCTTATACTGGGAAGGAAACAAGCTTCCGGGGACCGGTTTCTGGCATCACAGCCTTCTTCGGCCCGGCTTGCTTGAATCCTGATGGTGCAATGAGCAAGGGACTCACGTCTGAGTATACCCTCCCACACATAGTGTGGATAAAACCGATTTTGGAAAAGGGGGGTGGTGATGGACAGTGCTTCTGAATGATGCAGAATACTCTTACCAAGTCAAGAGATCATAGTTTTAATCCATCACCGTTTTTTAGCTCACTGCACCATCCCAGCTCAGAACCTGGCTATATGCAAATTAGTCTGTTCCTGTCCCAGTGCATGATGGGAACAGGGCAAACCAAACTACCAAGCCAATTCTTATACTGGGAAGGAAACAAGCTTCCGGGGACCGGTTTCTGGCATCACAGCCTTCTTCGGCCCGGCTTGCTTGAATCCTGATGGTGCAATGAGTAAGGGACTCAGGTCTGAGTATACCCTCCCATACATAGTGTAGATAAAACCGATTTTGGAAAAGGGGGGTGGTGATGGACAGAGTTTCTGAATGATGCAGAATACTCTTACCAAGTCAAGAGATCATAGTTTTAATCCATCACCGTTTTTTAGCTCACTGCACCATCCCAGCTCAGAACCTGGCTATATGCAAATTAGTCTGTTCCTGTCCCAGTGCATGATGGGAACAGGGCAAACCAAACTACCAAGCCAATTCTTATACTGGGAAGGAAACAAGCTCCCGAGGACCGGTTTCTGGCATCACAGCCTTCTTCGGCCCGGCTTGCTTGAATCCTGATGTTGCAATGAGCAAGGGACTCACGTCTGAGTATACCCTCCCACACATAGTGTGGATAAAACCGATTTTGGAAAAGGGGGGTGGTGATGGACAGAGCTTCTGAATGATGCAGAATACTCTTACCAAGTCAAGAGATCATAGTTTTAATCCATCACCGTTTTTTAGCTCACTGCACCATCCCAGCTCAGAACCTGGCTATATGCAAATTAGTCTGTTCCTGTCCCAGTGCATGATGGGAACAGGGCAAACCAAACTACCAAGCCAATTCTTATACTGGGAAGGAAACAAGCTTCCGGGGACCGGTTTCTGGCATCACAGCCTTCTTCGGCCCGGCTTGCTTGAATCCTGATGGTGCAATGAGCAAGGGACTCATGTCTGAGTATACCCTCCCATACATAGTGTGGATAAAACCGATTTTGGAAAAGGGGGGTGGTGATGGACAGAGTTTCTGAATGATGCAGAATACTCTTACCAAGTCCAGAGATCATAGTTTTAATCCATCACCGTTTTTTAGCTCACTGCACCATCCCAGCTCAGAACCTGGCTATATGCAAATTAGTCTGTTCCTGTCCCAGTGCATGATGGGAACAGGGCAAACCAAACTACCAAGCGAAATCTTATACTGGGAAGGAAACAAGCTCCCGGGGACCGGTTTCTGGCATCACAGCCTTCTTCGGCCCGGCTTGCTTGAATCCTGATGGTGCAATGAGCAAGGGACTCACGTCTGAGTATACCCTCCCACACATAGTGTGGATAAAACCGATTTTGGAAAAGGGGGGTGGTGATGGACAGAGCTTCTGAATGATGCAGAATACTCTTACCAAGTCAAGAGATCATAGTTTTAATCCATCACCGTTTTTTAGCTCACTGCACCATCCCAGCTCAGAACCTGGCTATATGCAAATTAGTCTGTTCCTGTCCCAGTGCATGATGGGAACAGGGAAAACCAAACTACCAAGCCAATTCTTATACTGGGAAGGAAACAAGCTTCCGGGGACCGGTTTCTGGCATCACAGCCTTCTTCGGCCCGGCTTGCTTGAATCCTGATGGTGCAATGAGCAAGGGACTCACGTCTGAGTATACCCTCCCACACATAGTGTGGATAAAACCGATTTTGGAAAAGGGGGGTGGTGATGGACAGAGCTTCTGAATGATGCAGAATACTCTTACCAAGTCAAGAGATCATAGTTTTAATCCATCACCGTTTTTTAGCTCACTGCACCATCCCAGCTCAGAACCTGGCTATATGCAAATTAGTCTGTTCCTGTCCCAGTGCATGATGGGAACAGGGCAAACCAAACTACCATGCCAATTCTTATACTGGGAAGGAAACAAGCTTCCGGGGACCGGTTTCTGGCATCACAGCCTTCTTCGGCCCGGCTTGCTTGAATCCTGATGGTGCAATGAGCAAGGGACTCACGTCTGAGTATACCCTCCCACACATAGTGTGGATAAAACCGATTTTGGAAAAGGGGGGTGGTGATGGACAGAGCTTCTGAATGATGCAGAATACTCTTACCAAGTCAAGAGATCATAGTTTTAATCCATCACCGTTTTTTAGCTCACTGCACCAACCCAGCTCAGAACCTGGCTATATGCAAATTAGTCTGTTCCTGTCCCAGTGCATGATGGGAACAGGGCAAACCAAACTACCAAGCCAATTCTTATACTGGGAAGGAAACAAGCTTCCGGGGACCGGTTTCTGGCATCACAGCCTTCTTCGGCCCGGCTTGCTTGAATCCTGATGGTGCAATGAGCAAGGGACTCACGTCTGAGTATACCCTCCCACACATAGTGTGGATAAAACCGATTTTGGAAAAGGGGGGTGGTGATGGACAGAGCTTCTGAATGATGCAGAATACTCTTACCAAGTCAAGAGATCATAGTTTTAATCCATCACCGTTTTTTAGCTCACTGCACCATCCCAGCTCAGAACCTGGCTATATGCAAATTAGTCTGTTCCTGTCCCAGTGCATGATGGGAACAGGGCAAACCAAACTACCAAGCCAATTCCTATACTGGGAAGGAAACAAGCTTCCGGGGACCGGTTTCTGGCATCACAGCCTTCTTCGGCCCGGCTTGCTTGAATCCTGATGGTGCAATGAGCAAGGGACTCACGTCTGAGTATACCCTCCCACACATAGTGTGGATAAAACCGATTTTGGAAAAGGGGGGTGGTGATGGACAGAGCTTCTGAATGATGCAGAATACTCTTACCAAGTCAAGAGATCATAGTTTTAATCCATCACCGTTTTTTAGCTCACTGCACCATCCCAGCTCAGAACCTGGCTATATGCAAATTAGTCTGTTCCTGTCCCAGTGCATGATGGGAACAGGGCAAACCAAACTACCAAGCCAATTCTTATACTGGGAAGGAAACAAGCTTCCGGGGACCGGTTTCTGGCATCACAGCCTTCTTCAGCCCGGCTTGCTTGAATCCTGATGGTGCAATGAGCAAGGGACTCACGTCTGAGTATACCCTCCCACACATAGTGTGGATAAAACCGATTTTGGAAAAGGGGGGTGGTGATGGACAGAGCTTCTGAATGATGCAGAATACTCTTACCAAGTCAAGAGATCATAGTTTTAATCCATCACCGTTTTTTAGCTCACTGCACCATCCCAGCTCAGAACCTGGTTATATGCAAATTAGTCTGTTCCTGTCCCAGTGCATGATGGGAACAGGGCAAACCAAACTACCAAGCCAATTCTTATACTGGGAAGGAAACAAGCTTCTGGGGACCGGTTTCTGGCATCACAGCCTTCTTCGGCCCGGCTTGCTTGAATCCTGATGGTGCAATGAGCAAGGGACTCACGTCTGAGTATACCCTCCCACACATAGTGTGGATAAAACCAATTTTGGAAAAGGGGGGTGGTGATGGACAGAGCTTCTGAATGATGCAGAATACTCTTACCAAGTCAAGAGATCATAGTTTTAATCCATCACCGTTTTTTAGCTCACTGCACCATCCCAGCTCAGAACCTGGCTATATGCAAATTAGTCTGTTCCTGTCCCAGTGCATGATGGGAACAGGGCAAACCAAACTACCAAGCCAATTCTTATACTGGGAAGGAAACAAGCTTCCGGGGACCGGTTTCTGGCATCACAGCCTTCTTCGGCCCGGCTTGCTTGAATCCTGATGGTGCAATGAGCAAGGGACTCACGTCTGAGTATACCCTCCCACACATAGTGTGGATAAAACCGATTTTGGAAAAGGGGGGTGGTGATGGACAGAGCTTCTGAATGATGCAGAATACTCTTACCAAGTCAAGAGATCATAGTTTTAATCCATCACCGTTTTTTAGCTCACTGCACCATCCCAGCTCAGAACCTGGCTATATGCAAATTAGTCTGTTCCTGTCCCAGTGCATGATGGGAACAGGGCAAACCAAACTACCATGCCAATTCTTATACTGGGAAGGAAACAAGCTTCCGGGGACCGGTTTCTGGCATCACAGCCTTCTTCGGCCCGGCTTGCTTGAATCCTGATGGTGCAATGAGCAAGGGACTCACGTCTGAGTATACCCTCCCACACATAGTGTGGATAAAACCGATTTTGGAAAAGGTGGGTGGTGATGGACAGAGCTTCTGAATGATGCAGAATACTCTTACCAAGTCAAGAGATCATAGTTTTAATCCATCACCGTTTTTTAGCTCACTGCACCAACCCAGCTCAGAACCTGGCTATATGCAAATTAGTCTGTTCCTGTCCCAGTGCATGATGGGAACAGGGCAAACCAAACTACCAAGCCAATTCTTATACTGGGAAGGAAACAAGCTTCCGGGGACCGGTTTCTGGCATCACAGCCTTCTTCGGCCCGGCTTGCTTGAATCCTGATGGTGCAATGAGCAAGGGACTCACGTCTGAGTATACCCTCCCACACATAGTGTGGATAAAACCGATTTTGGAAAAGGGGGGTGGTGATTGACAGAGCTTCTGAATGATGCAGAATACTCTTACCAAGTCAAGAGATCATAGTTTTAATCCATCACCGTTTTTTAGCTCACTGCACCATCCCAGCTCAGAACCTGGCTATATGCAAATTAGTCTGTTCCTGTCCCAGTGCATGATGGGAACAGGGCAAACCAAACTACCAAGCCAATTCTTATACTGGGAAGGAAACAAGCTTCCGGGGACCGGTTTCTGGCATCACAGCCTTCTTCGGCCCGGCTTGCTTGAATCCTGATGGTGCAATGAGCAAGGGACTCACGTCTGAGTATACCCTCCCACACATAGTGTGGATAAAACCGATTTTGGAAAAGGGGGGTGGTGATGGACAGAGCTTCTGAATGATGCAGAATACTCTTACCAAGTCAAGAGATCATAGTTTTAATCCATCACCGTTTTTTAGCTCACTGCACCATCCCAGCTCAGAACCTGGCTATATGCAAATTAGTCTGTTCCTGTCCCAGTGCATGATGGGAACAGGGCAAACCAAACTACCATGCCAATTCTTATACTGGGAAGGAAACAAGCTTCCGGGGACCGGTTTCTGGCATCACAGCCTTCTTCGGCCCGGCTTGCTTGAATCCTGATGGTGCAATGAGCAAGGGACTCACGTCTGAGTATACCCTCCCACACATAGTGTGGATAAAACCGATTTTGGAAAAGGGGGGTGGTGATGGACAGAGCTTCTGAATGATGCAGAATACTCTTACCAAGTCAAGAGATCATAGTTTTAATCCATCACCGTTTTTTAGCTCACTGCACCATCCCAGCTCATAACCTGGTTATATGCAAATTAGTCTGTTCCTGTCCCAGTGCATGATGGGAACAGGGCAAACCAAACTACCAAACCAATTCTTATACTGGGAAGGAAACAAGCTTCCGGGGACCGGTTTCTGGCATCACAGCCTTCTTCGGCCCGGCTTGCTTGAATCCTGATGGTGCAATGAGCAAGGGACTCACGTCTGAGTATACCCTCCCACACATAGTGTGGATAAAACCGATTTTGGAAAAGGGGGGTGATGATGGACAGAGCTTCTGAATGATGCAGAATACTCTTACCAAGTCAAGAGATCATAGTTTTAATCCATCACCGTTTTTTAGCTCACTGCACCATCCCAGCTCAGAACCTGGCTATATGCAAATTAGTCTGTTCCTGTCCCAGTGCATGATGGGAACAGGTCAAACCAAACTACCAAGCCAATTCTTATACTGGGAAGGAAACAAGCTTCCGGGGACCGGTTTCTGGCATCACAGCCTTCTTCGGCCCGGCTTGCTTGAATCCTGATGGTGCAATGAGCAAGGGACTCACGTCTGAGTATACCCTACCACACCTAGGGGCCGATTATGATGGAGGATTTTCCACCTCCTCCGGGCCGGCGGAAGCCACCTCCGGCCCGGAGGAGGCGGAAAATCCTCTGCGGAGTCACCAAAGACCCACCGCCGCATTACGATGGCTGGTGGGTCTTGGTTTCTGTCCGCAGCTTTTCCGCCGCGGTCGGATTACAACCGCGGCGGAAAAGCTCTCATTTGGCTGGCAGTGTCTATCAGACACCGCCAGCCAAATTAGGAAGCATTAGTAAACATGCTTTTCCTCGGCGTTTTTTCCGCCGTGAAAAAGCATGTGTACTTTTGCTTTTGGGGGGCCGTTGCGGGCCCCCAGGGTGTAGGCGGGTGGGGGGTGCACATGGGGGGTACCTATGGTACCCCCCAGTATTTACATGCACAAAGCGGCAGGCACCGCGAGGTGCCTGCCGCTTTGTGCATGTAAATGCTACACATGCACTTTTAACATTGCGGCGGGTGCTGCTTGAAGCAGCACCCGCCACCATGTTAAATATCCAGGATGTGACCGCCAGGGTGGCGGTCACATCCTGATTTGCACGGAGGGACCTCCGCAGTCCATGCGGACGGTCCCTCCACCTCTGGGATGGCGGACGGACGCAAGTCCGTCCGCCATCCTAATCGGCCCCCTAGTGTGGATAAAACCGATTTTGGAAAAGGGGGGTGGTGATGGACAGAGCTTCTGAATGATGCAGAATACTCTTACCAAGTCAAGAGATCATAGTTTTAATCCATCACCGTTTTTTAGCTCACTGCACCATCCCAGCTCAGAACCTGGCTATATGCAAATTAGTCTGTTCCTGTCCCAGTGCATGATGGGAACAGGGCAAACCAAACTACCAAGCCAATTCTTATACTGGGAAGGAAACAAGCTTCCGGGGACCGGTTTCTGGCATCACAGCCTTCTTCGGCCCGGCTTGCTTGAATGCTGATGGTGCAATGAGCAAGGGACTCACGTCTGAGTATACCCTCCTACACATAGTGTGGATAAAACCGATTTTGGAAAAGGGGGGTGGTGATGGACAGAGCTTCTGAATGATGCAGAATACTCTTACCAAGTCAAGAGATCATAGGTTTAATCCATCACCGTTTTTTAGCTCACTGCACCATCCCAGCTCAGAACCTGGCTATATGCAAATTAGTCTGTTACTGTCCCAGTGCATGATGGGAACAGGGCAAACCAAACTACCAAGCCAATTCTTATACTGGGAAGGAAACAAGCTTCCGGGGACCAGTTTCTGGCATCACAGCCTTCTTCGGCCCGGCTTGCTTGAATCCTGATGGTGCAATGAGCAAGGGACTCAGGTCTGAGTATACCCTCCCATACATAGTGTGGATAAAACCGATTTTGGAAAAGGGGGGTGGTGATGGACAGAGTTTCTGAATGATGCAGAATACTCTTACCAAGTCAAAAGATCATAGTTTTAATCCATCACCGTTTTTTAGCTCACTGCACCATCCCAGCTCAGAACCTGGCTATATGCAAATTAGTCTGTTCCTGTCCCAGTGCATGATGGGAACAGGGCAAACCAAACTACCAAGCCAATTCTTATACTGGGAAGGAAACAAGCTCCCGGGGACCGGTTTCTGGCATCACAGCCTTCTTCGGCATGGCTTGCTTGAATCCTGATGGTGCAATGAGCAAGGGACTCACGTCTGAGTATACCCTCCCACACATAGTGTGGATAAAACCGATTTTGGAAAAGGGGGGTGGTGTTGGACAGAGCTTCTGAATGATGCAGAATACTCTTACCAAGTCAAGAGATCATAGTTTTAATCCATCACCGTTTTTTAGCTCACTGCACCATCCCAGCTCAGAACCTGGCTATATGTAAATTAGTCTGTTCCTGTCCCAGTGCATGATGGGAACAGGGCAAACCAAACTACCAAGCCAATTCTTATACTGGGAAGGAAACAAGCTTCCGGGGACCGGTTTCTGGCATCACAGCCTTCTTCGGCCCGGCTTGCTTGAATCCTGATGGTGCAATGAGCAAGGGACTCACGTCTGAGTATACCCTCCCACACATAGTGTGGATAAAACCGATTTTGGAAAAGGGGGGTGGTGATGGACAGAGCTTCTGAATGATGCAGAATACTCTTACCAAGTCAAGAGATCATAGTTTTAATCCATCACCGTTTTTTAGCTCACTGCACCATCCCAGCTCAGAACCTGGCTATATGCAAATTAGTCTGTTCCTGTCCCAGTGCATGATGGGAACAGGGCAAACCAAACTACCATGCCAATTCTTATACTGGGAAGGAAACAAGCTTCCGGGGACCGGTTTCTGGCATCACAGCCTTCTTCGGCCCGGCTTGCTTGAATCCTGATGGTGCAATGAGCAAGGGACTCACGTCTGAGTATACCCTCCCACACATAGTGTGGATAAAACCGATTTTGGAAAAGGGGGGTGGTGATGGACAGAGCTTCTGAATGATGCAGAATACTCTTACCAAGTCAAGAGATCATAGTTTTAATCCATCACCGTTTTTTAGCTCACTGCACCATCCCAGCTCAGAACCTGGCTATATGCAAATTAGTCTGTTCCTGTCCCAGTGCATGATGGGAACAGGGCAAACCAAACTACCAAGCCAATTCTTATACTGGGAAGGAAACAAGCTTCCGGGGACCGGTTTCTGGCATCACAGCCTTCTTCGGCCCGGCTTGCTTGAATCCTGATGGTGCAATGAGCAAGGGACTCACGTCTGAGTATACCCTCCCACACATAGTGTGGATAAAACCGATTTTGGAAAAGGGGGGTGGTGATGGACAGAGCTTCTGAATGATGCAGAATACTCTTACCAAGTCAAGAGATCATAGTTTTAATCCATCACCGTTTTTTAGCTCACTGCACCATCCCAGCTCAGAACCCGGCTATATGCAAATTAGTCTGTTCCTGTCCCAGTGCATGATGGGAACAGGGCAAACCAAACTACCAAGCCAATTCTTATACTGGGAAGGAAACAAGCTTCCGGGGACCGGTTTCTGGCATCACAGCCTTCTTCGGCCCGGCTTGCTTGAATCCTGATGGTGCAATGAGCAAGGGACTCACGTCTGAGTATACCCTCCCACACATAGTGTGGATAAAACCGATTTTGGAAAAGGGGGTGGTGATGGACAGAGCTTCTGAATGATGCAGAATACTCTTACCAAGTCAAGAGATCATAGTTTTAATCCATCACCGTTTTTTAGCTCACTGCACCATCCCAGCTCAGAACCTGGCTATATGCAAATTAGTCTGTTCCTGTCCCAGTGCATGATGGGAACAGGGCAAACCAAACTACCAAGCCAATTCTAATACTGGGAAGGAAACAAGCTTCCGGGGACCGGTTTCTGGCATCACAGCCTTCTTCGGCCTGGCTTGCTTGAATCCTGATGGTGCAATGAGCAAGGGACTCACGTCTGAGTATACCCTCCCACACATAGTGTGGATAAAACCGATTTTGGAAAAGGGGGGTGGTGATGGACAGAGCTTCTGAATGATGCAGAATACTCTTACCAAGTCAAGAGATCATAGTTTTAATCCATCACCGTTTTTTAGCTCACTGCACCAACCCAGCTCAGAACCTGGCTATATGCAAATTAGTCTGTTCCTGTCCCAGTGCATGATGGGAACAGGGCAAACCAAACTACCAAGCCAATTCTTAAACTGGGAAGGAAACAAGCTTCCGGGGACCGGTTTCTGGCATCACAGCCTTCTTCGGCCCGGCTTGCTTGAATCCTGATGGTGCAATGAGCAAGGGACTCACGTCTGAGTATACCCTCCCACACATAGTGTGGATAAAACTGATTTTGGAAAAGGGGGGTGGTGATGGACAGAGCTTCTGAATGATGCAGAATACTCTTACCAAGTCAAGAGATCATAGTTTTAATCCATCACCGTTTTTTAGCTCACTGCACCATCCCAGCTCAGAACCTGGCTATATGCAAATTAGTCTGTTCCTGTCCCAGTGCATGATGGGAACAGGGCAAACCAAACTACCAAGCCAATTCTTAAACTGGGAAGGAAACAAGCTTCCGGGGACCGGTTTCTGGCATCACAGCCTTCTTCGGCCCGGCTTGCTTGAATCCTGATGGTGCAATGAGCAAGGGACTCACGTCTGAGTATACCCTCCCACACATAGTGTGGATAAAACTGATTTTGGAAAAGGGGGGTGGTGATGGACAGAGCTTCTGAATGATGCAGAATACTCTTACCAAGTCAAGAGATCATAGTTTTAATCCATCACCGTTTTTTAGCTCACTGCACCATCCCAGCTCAGAACCTGGCTATATGCAAATTAGTCTGTTCCTGTCCCAGTGCATGATGGGAACAGGGCAAACCAAACTACCAAGCCAATTCTTATACTGGGAAGGAAACAAGCTTCCGGGGACCGGTTTCTGGCATCACAGCCTTCTTCGGCCCGGCTTGCTTGAATCCTGATGGTGCAATGAGCAAGGGACTCACGTCTGAGTATACCCTCCCACACATAGTGTGGATAAAACCGATTTTGGAAAAGGGGGGTGGTGATGGACAGAGCTTCTGAATGATGCAGAATACTCTTACCAAGTCAAGAGATCATAGTTTTAATCCATCACCGTTTTTTAGCTCACTGCACCATCCCAGCTCAGAACCTGGCTATATGCAAATTAGTCTGTTCCTGTCCCAGTGCATGATGGGAACAGGGCAAACCAAACTACCATGCCAATTCTTATACTGGGAAGGAAACAAGCTTCCGGGGACCGGTTTCTGGCATCACAGCCTTCTTCGGCCCGGCTTGCTTGAATCCTGATGGTGCAATGAGCAAGGGACTCACGTCTGAGTATACCCTCCCACACATAGTGTGGATAAAACCGATTTTGGAAAAGGGGGGTGGTGATGGACAGAGCTTCTGAATGATGCAGAATACTCTTACCAAGTCAAGAGATCATAGTTTTAATCCATCACCGTTTTTTAGCTCACTGCACCATCCCAGCTCAGAACCTGGCTATATGCAAATTAGTCTGTTCCTGTCCCATTGCATGATGGGAACAGGGCAAACCAAACTACCAAGCCGATTCTTATACTGGGAAGGAAACAAGCTTCCGGGGACCGGTTTCTGGCATCACAGCCTTCTTCGGCCCGGCTTGCTTGAATCCTGAAGGTGCAATGAGCAAGGGACTCACGTCTGAGTATACCCTCCCACACATAGTGTGGATAAAACCGATTTTGGAAAAGGGGGGTGGTGATGGACAGAGCTTCTGAATGATGCAGAATACTCTTACCAAGTCAAGAGATTATAGTTTTAATCCATCACCGTTTTTTAGCTCACTGCACCATCCCAGCTCAGAACCTGGCTATATGCAAATTAGTCTGTTCCTGTCCCAGTGCATGATGGGAACAGGGCAAACCAAACTACCAAGCCAATTCTAATACTGGGAAGGAAACAAGCTTCCGGGGACCGGTTTCTGGCATCACAGCCTTCTTCGGCCCGGCTTGCTTGAATCCTGATGGTGCAATGAGCAAGGGACTCACGTCTGAGTATACCCTCCCACACATAGTGTGGATAAAACCGATTTTGGAAAAGGGGGGTGGTGATGGACAGAGCTTCTGAATGATGCAGAATACTCTTACCAAGTCAAGAGATCATAGTTTTAATCCATCACCGTTTTTTAGCTCACTGCACCATCCCAGCTCAGAACCTGGCTATATGCAAATTAGTCTGTTCCTGTCCCAGTGCATGATGGGAACAGTGCAAACCAAACTACCAAGCCAATTCTTATACTGGGAAGGAAACAAGCTTCCGGGGACCGGTTTCTGGCATCAAAGCCTTCTTCGGCCCGGCTAGCTTGAATCCTGATGGTGCAATGAGCAAGGGACTCACGTCTGAGTATACCCTCCCACACATAGTGTGGATAAAACCGATTTTGGAAAAGGGGGGTGGTGATGGACAGAGCTTATGAATGATGCAGAATACTCTTACCAAGTCAAGAGATCATAGTTTTAATCCATCACCGTTTTTTAGCTCACTGCACCATCCTAGCTCAGAACCTGGCTATATGCAAATTAGTCTGTTCCTGTCCCAGTGCATGATGGGAACAGGGCAAACCAAACTACCAAGCCAATTCTTATACTGGGAAGGAAACAAGCTGCCGGGGACCGGTTTCTGGCATCACAGCCTTCTTCGGCCCGGCTTGCTTGAATCCTGATGGTGCAATGAGCAAGGGACTCACGTCGGAGTATACCCTCCCACACATAGTGTGGATAAAACCGATTTTGGAAAAGGGGGGTGGTGATGGACAGAGCTTCTGAATGATGCAGAATACTCTTACCAAGTCAAGAGATCATAGTTTTAATCCATCACCGTTTTTTAGCTCACTGCACCATCCCAGCTCAGAACCTGGCTATATGCAAATTCGTCTGTTCCTGTCCCAGTGCATGATGGGAACAGGGCAAACCAAACTACCAAGCCAATTCTTATACTGGGAAGGAAACAAGCTTCCGGGGACCGGTTTCTGGCATCACAGCCTTCTTCGGCCAGGCTTGCTTGAATCCTGATGGTGCAATGAGCAAGGGACTCACGTCTGAGTATACCCTCCCACACATAGTGTGGATAAAACCGATTTTGGAAAAGGGGGGTGTTGATGGACAGAGCTTCTGAATGATGCAGAATACTCTTACCAAGTCAAGAGATCATAGTTTTAATCCATCACCGTTTTTTAGCTCACTGCACCATCCCAGCTCAGAACCTGGCTATATGCAAATTAGTCTGTTCCTGTCCCAGTGCATGATGGGAACAGGGCAAACCAAACTACCAAGCCAATTCTTATACTGGGAAGGAAACAAGCTTCCGGGGACCGGTTTCTGGCATCACAGCCTTCTTCGGTCCGGCTTGCTTGAATCCTGATGGTGCAATGAGCAAGGGACTCACGTCTGAGTATATCCTCCCACACATAGTGTGGATAAAACCGATTTTGGAAAAGGGGGGGTGGTGATGGACAGAGCTTCTGAATGATGCAGAATACTCTTACCAAGTCAAGAGATCATAGTTTTAATCCATCACCGTTTTTTAGCTCACTGCACCATCCCAGCTCAGAACCTGGCTATATGCAAAATAGTCTGTTCCTGTCCCAGTGCATGATGGGAACAGGGCAAACCAAACTACCATGCCAATTCTTATACTGGGAAGGAAACAAGCTTCCGGGGACCGGTTTCTGGCATCACAGCCTTCTTCGGCCCGGCTTGCTTGAATCCTGATGGTGCAATGAGCAAGGGACTCACGTCTGAGTATACCCTACCACACCTAGGGGCCGATTATGATGGAGGATTTTCCACCTCCTCCGGGCCGGCGGAAGCCACCTCCGGCCCGGAGGAGGCGGAAAATCCTCTGCGGAGTCACCAAAGACCCACCGCCGCATTACGATGGCTGGTGGGTCTTGGTTTCTGTCCGCAGCTTTTCCGCCGCGGTCGGATTACAACAGCGGCGGAAAAGCTCTCATTTGGCTGGCAGTGTCTATCAGACACCGCCAGCCAAATTAGGAAGCATTAGTAAACATGCTTTTCCTCGGCGGTTTTTCCGCCGTGAAAAAGCATGTGTACTTTTGCTTTTGGGGGGCCGTTGCGGGCCCCCAGGGTGTAGGCGGGTGGGGGGTGCACATGGGGGGTACCTATGGTACCCCCCAGTATTTACATGCACAAAGCGGCAGGCACCGCGAGGTGCCTGCCGCTTTGTGCATGTAAATGCTACACATGCACTTTTAACATTGCGGCGGGTGCTGCTTGAAGCAGCACCCGCCACCATGTTAAATATCCAGGATGTGACCGCCAGGGTGGCGGTCACATCCTGATTTGCACGGAGGGACCTCCGCAGTCCATGCGGACAGTCCCTCCACCTCTGGGATGGCGGACGGACGCAAGTCCGTCCGCCATCCTAATCGGCCCCCTAGTGTGGATAAAACCGATTTTGGAAAAGGGGGGTGGTGATGGACAGAGCTTCTGAATGATGCAGAATACTCTTACCAAGTCAAGAGATCATAGTTTTAATCCATCACCGTTTTTTAGCTCACTGCACCATCCCAGCTCAGAACCTGGCTATATGCAAATTAGTCTGTTGCTGTCCCAGTGCATGATGGGAACAGGGCAAACCAAACTACCAAGCCAATTCTTATACTGGGAAGGAAACAAGCTTCCGGGGACCGGTTTCTGGCATCACAGCCTTCTTCGGCCCGGCTTGCTTGAATGCTGATGGTGCAATGAGCAAGGGACTCACGTCTGAGTATACCCTCCTACACATAGTGTGGATAAAACCGATTTTGGAAAAGGGGGGTGGTGATGGACAGAGCTTCTGAATGATGCAGAATACTCTTACCAAGTCAAGAGATCATAGGTTTAATCCATCACCGTTTTTTAGCTCACTGCACCATCCCAGCTCAGAACCTGGCTATATGCAAATTAGTCTGTTACTGTCCCAGTGCATGATGGGAACAGGGCAAACCAAACTACCAAGCCAATTCTTATACTGGGAAGGAAACAAGCTTCCGGGGACCGGTTTCTGGCATCACAGCCTTCTTCGGCCCGGCTTGCTTGAATCCTGATGGTGCAATGAGCAAGGGACTCAGGTCTGAGTATACCCTCCCATACATAGTGTGGATAAAACCGATTTTGGAAAAGGGGGGTGGTGATGGACAGAGTTTCTGAATGATGCAGAATACTCTTACCAAGTCAAGAGATCATAGTTTTAATCCATCACCGTTTTTTAGCTCACTGCACCATCCCAGCTCAGAACCTGGCTATATGCAAATTAGTCTGTTCCTGTCCCAGTGCATGATGGGAACAGGGCAAACCAAACTACCAAGCCAATTCTTATACTGGGAAGGAAACAAGCTCCCGGGGACCGGTTTCTGGCATCACAGCCTTCTTCGGCACGGCTTGCTTGAATCCTGATGGTGCAATGAGCAAGGGACTCACGTCTGAGTATACCCTCCCACACATAGTGTGGATAAAACCGATTTTGGAAAAGGGGGGTGGTGTTGGACAGAGCTTCTGAATGATGCAGAATACTCTTACCAAGTCAAGAGATCATAGTTTTAATCCATCACCGTTTTTTAGCTCACTGCACCATCCCAGCTCAGAACCTGGCTATATGTAAATTAGTCTGTTCCTGTCCCAGTGCATGATGGGAACAGGGCAAACCAAACTACCAAGCCAATTCTTATACTGGGAAGGAAACAAGCTTCCGGGGACCGGTTTCTGGCATCACAGCCTTCTTCGGCCCGGCTTGCTTGAATCCTGATGGTGCAATGAGCAAGGGACTCACGTCTGAGTATACCCTCCCAGACATAGTGTGGATAAAACCGATTTTGGAAAAGGGGGGTGGTGATGGACAGAGCTTCTGAATGATGCAGAATACTCTTACCAAGTCAAGAGATCATAGTTTTAATCCATCACCGTTTTTTAGCTCACTGCACCATCCCAGCTCAGAACCTGGCTATATGCAAATTAGTCTGTTCCTGTCCCAGTGCATGATGGGAACAGGGCAAACCAAACTACCATGCCAATTCTTATACTGGGAAGGAAACAAGCTTCCGGGGACCGGTTTCTGGCATCACAGCCTTCTTCGGCCCGGCTTGCTTGAATCCTGATGGTGCAATGAGCAAGGGACTCACGTCTGAGTATACCCTCCCACACATAGTGTGGATAAAACCGATTTTGGAAAAGGGGGGTGGTCATGGACAGAGCTTCTGAATGATGCAGAATACTCTTACCAAGTCAAGAGATCATAGTTTTAATCCATCACCGTTTTTTAGCTCACTGCACCAACCCAGCTCAGAACCTGGCTATATGCAAATTAGTCTGTTCCTGTCCCAGTGCATGATGGGAACAGGGCAAACCAAACTACCAAGCCAATTCTTATACTGGGAAGGAAACAAGCTTCCGGGGACCGGTTTCTGGCATCACAGCCTTCTTCGCCCCGGCTTGCTTGAATCCTGATGGTGCAATGAGCAAGGGACTCACGTCTGAGTATACCCTCCCACACATAGTGTGGATAAAACCGATTTTGGAAAAGGGGGGTGGTGATGGACAGAGCTTCTGAATGATGCAGAATACTCTTACCAAGTCAAGAGATCATAGTTTTAATCCATCACCGTTTTTTAGCTCACTGCACCATCCCAGCTCAGAACCTGGCTATATGCAAATTAGTCTGTTCCTGTCCCAGTGCATGATGGGAACAGGGCAAACCAAACTACCAAGCCAATTCTTATACTGGGAAGGAAACAAGCTTCCGGGGACCGGTTTCTGGCATCACAGCCTTCTTCGGCCCGGCTTGCTTGAATCCTGATGGTGCAATGAGCAAGGGACTCACGTCTGAGTATACCCTCCCACACATAGTGTGGATAAAACCGATTTTGGAAAAGGGGGGTGGTGATTGACAGAGCTTCTGAATGATGCAGAATACTCTTACCAAGTCAAGAGATCATAGTTTTAATCCATCACCGTTTTTTAGCTCACTGCACCATCCCAGCTCAGAACCTGGCTATATGCAAATTAGTCTGTTCCTGTCCCAGTGCATGATGGGAACAGGGCAAACCAAACTACCAAGCCAATTCTTATACTGGGAAGGAAACAAGCTTCCGGGGACCGGTTTCTGGCATCACAGCCTTCTTCGACCCGGCTTGCTTGAATCCTGATGGTGCAATGAGCAAGGGACTCACGTCTGAGTATACCCTCCCACACATAGTGTGGATAAAACCGATTTTGGAAAAGGGGGGTGGTGATGGACAGAGCTTCTGAATGATGCAGAATACTCTTACCAAGTCAAGAGATCATAGTTTTAATCCATCACCGTTTTTTAGCTCACTGCACCATCCCAGCTCAGAACCTGGCTATATGCAAATTAGTCTGTTCCTGTCCCAGTGCATGATGGGAACAGGGCAAACCAAACTACCAAGCCAATTCTTATACTGGGAAGGAAACAAGCTTCCGGGGACCGGTTTCTGGCATCACAGCCTTCTTCGGCCCGGCTTGCTTGAATCCTGATGGTGCAATGAGCAAGGGACTCATGTCTGAGTATACCCTCCCACACATAGTGTGGATAAAACCGATTTTGGAAAAGGGGGGTGGTGATGGACAGAGCTTCTGAATGATGCAGAATACTCTTACCAAGTCAAGAGATCATAGTTTTAATCCATCACCGTTTTTTAGCTCACTGCACCATCCCAGCTCATAACCTGGTTATATGCAAATTAGTCTGTTCCTGTCCCAGTGCATGATGGGAACAGGGCAAACCAAACTACCAAGCCAATTCTTATACTGGGAAGGAAACAAGCTTCCGGGGACCGGTTTCTGGCATCACAGCCTTCTTCGGCCCGGCTTGCTTGAATCCTGATGGTGCAATGAGCAAGGGACTCACGTCTGAGTATACCCTCCCACACATAGTGTGGATAAAACCGATTTTGGAAAAGGGGGGTGGTGATGGACAGAGCTTCTGAATGATGCAGAATACTCTTACCAAGTCAAGAGATCATAGTTTTAATCCATCACCGTTTTTTAGCTCACTGCACCATCCCAGCTCAGAACCTGGCTATATGCAAATTAGTCTGTTCCTGTCCCAGTGCATGATGGGAACAGGTCAAACCAAACTACCAAGCCAATTCTTATACTGGGAAGGAAACAAGCTTCCGGGGACCGGTTTCTGGCATCACAGCCTTCTTCGGCCCGGCTTGCTTGAATCCTGATGGTGCAATGAGCAAGGGACTCACGTCTGAGTATACCCTACCACACCTAGGGGCCGATTATGATGGAGGATTTTCCACCTCCTCCGGGCCGGCGGAAGCCACCTCCGGCCCGGAGGAGGCGGAAAATCCTCTGCGGAGTCACCAAAGACCCACCGCCGCATTACGATGGCTGGTGGGTCTTGGTTTCTGTCCGCAGCTTTTCCGCCGCGGTCGGATTACAACCGCGGCGGAAAAGCTCTCATTTGGCTGGCAGTGTCTATCAGACACCGCCAGCCAAATTAGGAAGCATTAGTAAACATGCTTTTCCTCGGCGGTTTTTCCGCCGTGAAAAAGCATGTGTACTTTTGCTTTTGGGGGGCCGTTGCGGGCCCCCAGGGTGTAGGCGGGTGGGGGGTGCACATGGGGGGTACCTATGGTACCCCCCAGTATTTACATGCACAAAGCGGCAGGCACCGCGAGGTGCCTGCCGCTTTGTGCATGTAAATGCTACACATGCACTTTTAACATTGCGGCGGGTGCTGCTTGAAGCAGCACCCGCCACCATGTTAAATATCCAGGATGTGACCGCCAGGGTGGCGGTCACATCCTGATTTGCACGGAGGGACCTCCGCAGTCCATGCGGACGGTCCCTCCACCTCTGGGATGGCGGACGGACGCAAGTCCGTCCGCCATCCTAATCGGCCCCCTAGTGTGGATAAAACCGATTTTGGAAAAGGGGGGTGGTGATGGACAGAGCTTCTGAATGATGCAGAATACTCTTACCAAGTCAAGAGATCATAGTTTTAATCCATCACCGTTTTTTAGCTCACTGCACCATCCCAGCTCAGAACCTGGCTATATGCAAATTAGTCTGTTCCTGTCCCAGTGCATGATGGGAACAGGGCAAACCAAACTACCAAGCCAATTCTTATACTGGGAAGGAAACAAGCTTCCGGGGACCGGTTTCTGGCATCACAGCCTTCTTCGGCCCGGCTTGCTTGAATGCTGATGGTGCAATGAGCAAGGGACTCACGTCTGAGTATACCCTCCTACACATAGTGTGGATAAAACCGATTTTGGAAAAGGGGGGTGGTGATGGACAGAGCTTCTGAATGATGCAGAATACTCTTACCAAGTCAAGAGATCATAGGTTTAATCCATCACCGTTTTTTAGCTCACTGCACCATCCCAGCTCAGAACCTGGCTATATGCAAATTAGTCTGTTACTGTCCCAGTGCATGATGGGAACAGGGCAAACCAAACTACCAAGCCAATTCTTATACTGGGAAGGAAACAAGCTTCCGGGGACCGGTTTCTGGCATCACAGCCTTCTTCGGCCCGGCTTGCTTGAATCCTGATGGTGCAATGAGCAAGGGACTCAGGTCTGAGTATACCCTCCCATACATAGTGTGGATAAAACCGATTTTGGAAAAGGGGGGTGGTGATGGACAGAGTTTCTGAATGATGCAGAATACTCTTACCAAGTCAAGAGATCATAGTTTTAATCCATCACCGTTTTTTAGCTCACTGCACCATCCCAGCTCAGAACCTGGCTATATGCAAATTAGTCTGTTCCTGTCCCAGTGCATGATGGGAACAGGGCAAACCAAACTACCAAGCCAATTCTTATACTGGGAAGGAAACAAGCTCCCGGGGACCGGTTTCTGGCATCACAGCCTTCTTCGGCACGGCTTGCTTGAATCCTGATGGTGCAATGAGCAAGGGACTCACGTCTGAGTATACCCTCCCACACATAGTGTGGATAAAACCGATTTTGGAAAAGGGGGGTGGTGTTGGACAGAGCTTCTGAATGATGCAGAATACTCTTACCAAGTCAAGAGATCATAGTTTTAATCCATCACCGTTTTTTAGCTCACTGCACCATCCCAGCTCAGAACCTGGCTATATGTAAATTAGTCTGTTCCTGTCCCAGTGCATGATGGGAACAGGGCAAACCAAACTACCAAGCCAATTCTTATACTGGGAAGGAAACAAGCTTCCGGGGACCGGTTTCTGGCATCACAGCCTTCTTCGGCCCGGCTTGCTTGAATCCTGATGGTGCAATGAGCAAGGGACTCACGTCTGAGTATACCCTCCCACACATAGTGTGGATAAAACCGATTTTGGAAAAGGGGGGTGGTGATGGACAGAGCTTCTGAATGATGCAGAATACTCTTACCAAGTCAAGAGATCATAGTTTTAATCCATCACCGTTTTTTAGCTCACTGCACCATCCCAGCTCAGAACCTGGCTATATGCAAATTAGTCTGTTCCTGTCCCAGTGCATGATGGGAACAGGGCAAACCAAACTACCATGCCAATTCTTACACTGGGAAGGAAACAAGCTTCCGGGGACCGGTTTCTGGCATCACAGCCTTCTTCGGCCCGGCTTGCTTGAATCCTGATGGTGCAATGAGCAAGGGACTCACGTCTGAGTATACCCTCCCACACATAGTGTGGATAAAACCGATTTTGGAAAAGGGGGGTGGTGATGGACAGAGCTTCTGAATGATGCAGAATACTCTTACCAAGTCAAGAGATCATAGTTTTAATCCATCACCGTTTTTTAGCTCACTGCACCAACCCAGCTCAGAACCTGGCTATATGCAAATTAGTCTGTTCCTGTCCCAGTGCATGATGGGAACAGGGCAAACCAAACTACCAAGCCAATTCTTATACTGGGAAGGAAACAAGCTTCCGGGGACCGGTTTCTGGCATCACAGCCTTCTTCGCCCCGGCTTGCTTGAATCCTGATGGTGCAATGAGCAAGGGACTCACGTCTGAGTATACCCTCCCACACATAGTGTGGATAAAACCGATTTTGGAAAAGGGGGGTGGTGATGGACAGAGCTTCTGAATGATGCAGAATACTCTTACCAAGTCAAGAGATCATAGTTTTAATCCATCACCGTTTTTTAGCTCACTGCACCATCCCAGCTCAGAACCTGGCTATATGCAAATTAGTCTGTTCCTGTCCCAGTGCATGATGGGAACAGGGCAAACCAAACTACCAAGCCAATTCTTATACTGGGAAGGAAACAAGCTTCCGGGGACCGGTTTCTGGCATCACAGCCTTCTTCGGCCCGGCTTGCTTGAATCCTGATGGTGCAATGAGCAAGGGACTCACGTCTGAGTATACCCTCCCACACATAGTGTGGATAAAACCGATTTTGGAAAAGGGGGGTGGTGATGGACAGAGCTTCTGAATGATGCAGAATACTCTTACCAAGTCAAGAGATCATAGTTTTAATCCATCACCGTTTTTTAGCTCACTGCACCATCCCAGCTCAGAACCCGGCTATATGCAAATTAGTCTGTTCCTGTCCCAGTGCATGATGGGAACAGGGCAAACCAAACTACCAAGCCAATTCTTATACTGGGAAGGAAACAAGCTTCCGGGGACCGGTTTCTGGCATCACAGCCTTCTTCGGCCCGGCTTGCTTGAATCCTGATGGTGCAATGAGCAAGGGACTCACGTCTGAGTATACCCTCCCACACATAGTGTGGATAAAACCGATTTTGGAAAAGGGGGGTGGTGATGGACAGAGCTTCTGAATGATGCAGAATACTCTTACCAAGTCAAGAGATCATAGTTTTAATCCATCACCGTTTTTTAGCTCACTGCACCATCCCAGCTCAGAACCTGGCTATATGCAAATTAGTCTGTTCCTGTCCCAGTGCATGATGGGAACAGGGCAAACCAAACTACCAAGCCAATTCTAATACTGGGAAGGAAACAAGCTTCCGGGGACCGGTTTCTGGCATCACAGCCTTCTTCGGCCTGGCTTGCTTGAATCCTGATGGTGCAATGAGCAAGGGACTCACGTCTGAGTATACCCTCCCACACATAGTGTGGATAAAACCGATTTTGGAAAAGGGGGGTGGTGATGGACAGAGCTTCTGAATGATGCAGAATACTCTTACCAAGTCAAGAGATCATAGTTTTAATCCATCACCGTTTTTTAGCTCACTGCACCAACCCAGCTCAGAACCTGGCTATATGCAAATTAGTCTGTTCCTGTCCCAGTGCATGATGGGAACAGGGCAAACCAAACTACCAAGCCAATTCTTATACTGGGAAGGAAACAAGCTTCCGGGGACCGGTTTCTGGCATCACAGCCTTCTTCGGCCCGGCTTGCTTGAATCCTGATGGTGCAATGAGCAAGGGACTCACGTCTGAGTATACCCTCCCACACATAGTGTGGATAAAACCGATTTTGGAAAAGGGGGGTGGTGATGGACAGAGCTTCTGAATGATGCAGAATACTCTTACCAAGTCAAGAGATCATAGTTTTAATCCATCACCGTTTTTTAGCTCACTGCACCATCCCAGCTCAGAACCTGGCTATATGCAAATTAGTCTGTTCCTGTCCCAGTGCATGATGGGAACAGGGCAAACCAAACTACCAAGCCAATTCTTAAACTGGGAAGGAAACAAGCTTCCGGGGACCGGTTTCTGGCATCACAGCCTTCTTCGGCCCGGCTTGTTTGAATCCTGATGGTGCAATGAGCAAGGGACTCACGTCTGAGTATACCCTCCCACACATAGTGTGGATAAAACTGATTTTGGAAAAGGGGGGTGGTGATGGACAGAGCTTCTGAATGATGCAGAATACTCTTACCAAGTCAAGAGATCATAGTTTTAATCCATCACCGTTTTTTAGCTCACTGCACCATCCCAGCTCAGAACCTGGCTATATGCAAATTAGTCTGTTCCTGTCCCAGTGCATGATGGGAACAGGGCAAACCAAACTACCAAGCCAATTCTTATACTGGGAAGGAAACAAGCTTCCGGGGACCGGTTTCTGGCATCACAGCCTTCTTCGGCCCGGCTTGCTTGAATCCTGATGGTGCAATGAGCAAGGGACTCACGTCTGAGTATACCCTCCCACACATAGTGTGGATAAAACCGATTTTGGAAAAGGGGGGTGGTGATGGACAGAGCTTCTGAATGATGCAGAATACTCTTACCAAGTCAAGAGATCATAGTTTTAATCCATCACCGTTTTTTAGCTCACTGCACCATCCCAGCTCAGAACCTGGCTATATGCAAATTAGTCTGTTCCTGTCCCAGTGCATGATGGGAACAGGGCAAACCAAACTACCATGCCAATTCTTATACTGGGAAGGAAACAAGCTTCCGGGGACCGGTTTCTGGCATCACAGCCTTCTTCGGCCCGGCTTGCTTGAATCCTGATGGTGCAATGAGCAAGGGACTCACATCTGAGTATACCCTCCCACACATAGTGTGGATAAAACCGATTTTGGAAAAGGGGGGTGGTGATGGACAGAGCTTCTGAATGATGCAGAATACTCTTACCAAGTCAAGAGATCATAGTTTTAATCCATCACCGTTTTTTAGCTCACTGCACCATCCCAGCTCAGAACCTGGCTATATGCAAATTAGTCTGTTCCTGTCCCATTGCATGATGGGAACAGGGCAAACCAAACTACCAAGCCGATTCTTATACTGGGAAGGAAACAAGCTTCCGGGGACCGGTTTCTGGCATCACAGCCTTCTTCGGCCCGGCTTGCTTGAATCCTGAAGGTGCAATGAGCAAGGGACTCACGTCTGAGTATACCCTCCCACACATAGTGTGGATAAAACCGATTTTGGAAAAGGGGGGTGGTGATGGACAGAGCTTCTGAATGATGCAGAATACTCTTACCAAGTCAAGAGATTATAGTTTTAATCCATCACCGTTTTTTAGCTCACTGCACCATCCCAGCTCAGAACCTGGCTATATGCAAATTAGTCTGTTCCTGTCCCAGTGCATGATGGGAACAGGGCAAACCAAACTACCAAGCCAATTCTAATACTGGGAAGGAAACAAGCTTCCGGGGACCGGTTTCTGGCATCACAGCCTTCTTCGGCCCGGCTTGCTTGAATCCTGATGGTGCAATGAGCAAGGGACTCACGTCTGAGTATACCCTCCCACACATAGTGTGGATAAAACCGATTTTGGAAAAGGGGGGTGGTGATGGACAGAGCTTCTGAATGATGCAGAATACTCTTACCAAGTCAAGAGATCATAGTTTTAATCCATCACCGTTTTTTAGCTCACTGCACCATCCCAGCTCAGAACCTGGCTATATGCAAATTAGTCTGTTCCTGTCCCAGTGCATGATGGGAACAGGGCAAACCAAACTACCAAGCCAATTCTTATACTGGGAAGGAAACAAGCTTCCGGGGACCGGTTTCTGGCATCAAAGCCTTCTTCGGCCCGGCTAGCTTGAATCCTGATGGTGCAATGAGCAAGGGACTCACGTCTGAGTATACCCTCCCACACATAGTGTGGATAAAACCGATTTTGGAAAAGGGGGGTGGTGATGGACAGAGCTTATGAATGATGCAGAATACTCTTACCAAGTCAAGAGATCATAGTTTTAATCCATCACCGTTTTTTAGCTCACTGCACCATCCTAGCTCAGAACCTGGCTATATGCAAATTAGTCTGTTCCTGTCCCAGTGCATGATGGGAACAGGGCAAACCAAACTACCAAGCCAATTCTTATACTGGGAAGGAAACAAGCTGCCGGGGACCGGTTTCTGGCATCACAGCCTTCTTCGGCCCGGCTTGCTTGAATCCTGATGGTGCAATGAGCAAGGGACTCACGTCGGAGTATACCCTCCCACACATAGTGTGGATAAAACCGATTTTGGAAAAGGGGGGTGGTGATGGACAGAGCTTCTGAATGATGCAGAATACTCTTACCAAGTCAAGAGATCATAGTTTTAATCCATCACCGTTTTTTAGCTCACTGCACCATCCCAGCTCAGAACCTGGCTATATGCAAATTCGTCTGTTCCTGTCCCAGTGCATGATGGGAACAGGGCAAACCAAACTACCAAGCCAATTCTTATACTGGGAAGGAAACAAGCTTCCGGGGACCGGTTTCTGGCATCACAGCCTTCTTCGGCCCGGCTTGCTTGAATCCTGATGGTGCAATGAGCAAGGGACTCACGTCTGAGTATACCCTCCCACACATAGTGTGGATAAAACCGATTTTGGAAAAGGGGGGTGGTGATGGACAGAGCTTCTGAATGATGCAGAATACTCTTACCAAGTCAAGAGATCATAGTTTTAATCCATCACCGTTTTTTAGCTCACTGCACCATCCCAGCTCAGAACCTGGCTATATGCAAATTAGTCTGTTCCTGTCCCAGTGCATGATGGGAACAGGGCAAACCAAACTACCAAGCCAATTCTTATACTGGGAAGGAAACAAGCTTCCGGGGACCGGTTTCTGGCATCAAAGCCTTCTTCGGCCCGGCTAGCTTGAATCCTGATGGTGCAATGAGCAAGGGACTCACGTCTGAGTATACCCTCCCACACATAGTGTGGATAAAACCGATTTTGGAAAAGGGGGGTGGTGATGGACAGAGCTTATGAATGATGCAGAATACTCTTACCAAGTCAAGAGATCATAGTTTTAATCCATCACCGTTTTTTAGCTCACTGCACCATCCTAGCTCAGAACCTGGCTATATGCAAATTAGTCTGTTCCTGTCCCAGTGCATGATGGGAACAGGGCAAACCAAACTACCAAGCCAATTCTTATACTGGGAAGGAAACAAGCTGCCGGGGACCGGTTTCTGGCATCACAGCCTTCTTCGGCCCGGCTTGCTTGAATCCTGATGGTGCAATGAGCAAGGGACTCACGTCGGAGTATACCCTCCCACACATAGTGTGGATAAAACCGATTTTGGAAAAGGGGGGTGGTGATGGACAGAGCTTCTGAATGATGCAGAATACTCTTACCAAGTCAAGAGATCATAGTTTTAATCCATCACCGTTTTTTAGCTCACTGCACCATCCCAGCTCAGAACCTGGCTATATGCAAATTCGTCTGTTCCTGTCCCAGTGCATGATGGGAACAGGGCAAACCAAACTACCAAGCCAATTCTTATACTGGGAAGGAAACAAGCTTCCGGGGACCGGTTTCTGGCATCACAGCCTTCTTCGGCCCGGCTTGCTTGAATCCTGATGGTGCAATGAGCAAGGGACTCACGTCTGAGTATACCCTCCCACACATAGTGTGGATAAAACCGATTTTGGAAAAGGGGGGTGTTGATGGACAGAGCTTCTGAATGATGCAGAATACTCTTACCAAGTCAAGAGATCATAGTTTTAATCCATCACCGTTTTTTAGCTCACTGCACCAACCCAGCTCAGAACCTGGCTATATGCAAATTAGTCTGTTCCTGTCCCAGTGCATGATGGGAACAGGGCAAACCAAACTACCAAGCCAATTCTTATACTGGGAAGGAAACAAGCTTCCGGGGACCGGTTTCTGGCATCACAGCCTTCTTCGCCCCGGCTTGCTTGAATCCTGATGGTGCAATGAGCAAGGGACTCACGTCTGAGTATACCCTCCCACACATAGTGTGGATAAAACCGATTTTGGAAAAGGGGGGTGGTGATGGACAGAGCTTCTGAATGATGCAGAATACTCTTACCAAGTCAAGAGATCATAGTTTAAATCCATCACCGTTTTTTAGCTCACTGCACCATCCCAGCTCAGAACCTGGCTATATGCAAATTAGTCTGTTCCTGTCCCAGTGCATGATGGGAACAGGGCAAACCAAACTACCAAGCCAATTCTTATACTGGGAAGGAAACAAGCTTCCGGGGACCGGTTTCTGGCATCACAGCCTTCTTCGGCCCGGCTTGCTTGAATCCTGATGGTGCAATGAGCAAGGGACTCACGTCTGAGTATACCCTCCCACACATAGTGTGGATAAAACCGATTTTGGAAAAGGGGGGTGGTGATGGACAGAGCTTCTGAATGATGCAGAATACTCTTACCAAGTCAAGAGATCATAGTTTTAATCCATCACCGTTTTTTAGCTCACTGCACCATCCCAGCTCAGAACCCGGCTATATGCAAATTAGTCTGTTCCTGTCCCAGTGCATGATGGGAACAGGGCAAACCAAACTACCAAGCCAATTCTTATACTGGGAAGGAAACAAGCTTCCGGGGACCGGTTTCAGGCATCACAGCCTTCTTCGGCCCGGCTTGCTTGAATCCTGATGGTGCAATGAGCAAGGGACTCACGTCTGAGTATACCCTCCCACACATAGTGTGGATAAAACCGATTTTGGAAAAGGGGGGTGGTGATGGACAGAGCTTCTGAATGATGCAGAATACTCTTACCAAGTCAAGAGATCATAGTTTTAATCCATCACCGTTTTTTAGCTCACTGCACCATCCCAGCTCAGAACCTGGCTATATGCAAATTAGTCTGTTCCTGTCCCAGTGCATGATGGGAACAGGGCAAACCAAACTACCAAGCCAATTCTAATACTGGGAAGGAAACAAGCTTCCGGGGACCGGTTTCTGGCATCACAGCCTTCTTCGGCCTGGCTTGCTTGAATCCTGATGGTGCAATGAGCAAGGGACTCACGTCTGAGTATACCCTCCCACACATAGTGTGGATAAAACCGATTTTGGAAAAGGGGGGTGGTGATGGACAGAGCTTCTGAATGATGCAGAATACTCTTACCAAGTCAAGAGATCATAGTTTTAATCCATCACCGTTTTTTAGCTCACTGCACCAACCCAGCTCAGAACCTGGCTATATGCAAATTAGTCTGTTCCTGTCCCAGTGCATGATGGGAACAGGGCAAACCAAACTACCAAGCCAATTCTTATACTGGGAAGGAAACAAGCTTCCGGGGACCGGTTTCTGGCATCACAGCCTTCTTCGGCCCGGCTTGCTTGAATCCTGATGGTGCAATGAGCAAGGGACTCACGTCTGAGTATACCCTCCCACACATAGTGTGGATAAAACCGATTTTGGAAAAGGGGGGTGGTGATGGACAGAGCTTCTGAATGATGCAGAATACTCTTACCAAGTCAAGAGATCATAGTTTTAATCCATCACCGTTTTTTAGCTCACTGCACCATCCCAGCTCAGAACCTGGCTATATGCAAATTAGTCTGTTCCTGTCCCAGTGCATGATGGGAACAGGGCAAACCAAACTACCAAGCCAATTCTTAAACTGGGAAGGAAACAAGCTTCCGGGGACCGGTTTCTGGCATCACAGCCTTCTTCGGCCCGGCTTGCTTGAATCCTGATGGTGCAATGAGCAAGGGACTCACGTCTGAGTATACCCTCCCACACATAGTGTGGATAAAACTGATTTTGGAAAAGGGGGGTGGTGATGGACAGAGCTTCTGAATGATGCAGAATACTCTTACCAAGTCAAGAGATCATAGTTTTAATCCATCACCGTTTTTTAGCTCACTGCACCATCCCAGCTCAGAACCTGGCTATATGCAAATTAGTCTGTTCCTGTCCCAGTGCATGATGGGAACAGGGCAAACCAAACTACCAAGCCAATTCTTATACTGGGAAGGAAACAAGCTTCCGGGGACCGGTTTCTGGCATCACAGCCTTCTTCGGCCCGGCTTGCTTGAATCCTGATGGTGCAATGAGCAAGGGACTCACGTCTGAGTATACCCTCCCACACATAGTGTGGATAAAACCGATTTTGGAAAAGGGGGGTGGTGATGGACAGAGCTTCTGAATGATGCAGAATACTCTTACCAAGTCAAGAGATCATAGTTTTAATCCATCACCGTTTTTTAGCTCACTGCACCATCCCAGCTCAGAACCTGGCTATATGCAAATTAGTCTGTTCCTGTCCCAGTGCATGATGGGAACAGGGCAAACCAAACTACCATGCCAATTCTTATACTGGGAAGGAAACAAGCTTCCGGGGACCGGTTTCTGGCATCACAGCCTTCTTCGGCCCGGCTTGCTTGAATCCTGATGGTGCAATGAGCAAGGGACTCACGTCTGAGTATACCCTCCCACACATAGTGTGGATAAAACCGATTTTGGAAAAGGGGGGTGGTGATGGACAGAGCTTCTGAATGATGCAGAATACTCTTACCAAGTCAAGAGATCATAGTTTTAATCCATCACTGTTTTTTAGCTCACTGCACCATCCCAGCTCAGAACCTGGCTATATGCAAATTAGTCTGTTCCTGTCCCATTGCATGATGGGAACAGGGCAAACCAAACTACCAAGCCGATTCTTATACTGGGAAGGAAACAAGCTTCCGGGGACCGGTTTCTGGCATCACAGCCTTCTTCGGCCCGGCTTGCTTGAATCCTGAAGGTGCAATGAGCAAGGGACTCACGTCTGAGTATACCCTCCCACACATAGTGTGGATAAAACCGATTTTGGAAAAGGGGGGTGGTGATGGACAGAGCTTCTGAATGATGCAGAATACTCTTACCAAGTCAAGAGATTATAGTTTTAATCCATCACCGTTTTTTAGCTCACTGCACCATCCCAGCTCAGAACCTGGCTATATGCAAATTAGTCTGTTCCTGTCCCAGTGCATGATGGGAACAGGGCAAACCAAACTACCAAGCCAATTCTAATACTGGGAAGGAAACAAGCTTCCGGGGACCGGTTTCTGGCATCACAGCCTTCTTCGGCCCGGCTTGCTTGAATCCTGATGGTGCAATGAGCAAGGGACTCACGTCTGAGTATACCCTCCCACACATAGTGTGGATAAAACCGATTTTGGAAAAGGGGGGTGGTGATGGACAGAGCTTCTGAATGATGCAGAATACTCTTACCAAGTCAAGAGATCATAGTTTTAATCCATCACCGTTTTTTAGCTCACTGCACCATCCCAGCTCAGAACCTGGCTATATGCAAATTAGTCTGTTCCTGTCCCAGTGCATGATGGGAACAGGGCAAACCAAACTACCAAGCCAATTCTTATACTGGGAAGGAAACAAGCTTCCGGGGTCCGGTTTCTGGCATCAAAGCCTTCTTCGGCCCGGCTAGCTTGAATCCTGATGGTGCAATGAGCAAGGGACTCACGTCTGAGTATACCCTCCCACACATAGTGTGGATAAAACCGATTTTGGAAAAGGGGGGTGGTGATGGACAGAGCTTATGAATGATGCAGAATACTCTTACCAAGTCAAGAGATCATAGTTTTAATCCATCACCGTTTTTTAGCTCACTGCACCATCCTAGCTCAGAACCTGGCTATATGCAAATTAGTCTGTTCCTGTCCCAGTGCATGATGGGAACAGGGCAAACCAAACTACCAAGCCAATTCTTATACTGGGAAGGAAACAAGCTGCCGGGGACCGGTTTCTGGCATCACAGCCTTCTTCGGCCCGGCTTGCTTGAATCCTGATGGTGCAATGAGCAAGGGACTCACGTCGGAGTATACCCTCCCACACATAGTGTGGATAAAACCGATTTTGGAAAAGGGGGGTGGTGATGGACAGAGCTTCTGAATGATGCAGAATACTCTTACCAAGTCAAGAGATCATAGTTTTAATCCATCACCGTTTTTTAGCTCACTGCACCATCCCAGCTCAGAACCTGGCTATATGCAAATTCGTCTGTTCCTGTCCCAGTGCATGATGGGAACAGGGCAAACCAAACTACCAAGCCAATTCTTATACTGGGAAGGAAACAAGCTTCCGGGGACCGGTTTCTGGCATCACAGCCTTCTTCGGCCCGGCTTGCTTGAATCCTGATGGTGCAATGAGCAAGGGACTCACGTCTGAGTATACCCTCCCACACATAGTGTGGATAAAACCGATTTTGGAAAAGGGGGGTGTTGATGGACAGAGCTTCTGAATGATGCAGAATACTCTTACCAAGTCAAGAGATCATAGTTTTAATCCATCACCGTTTTTTAGCTCACTGCACCATCCCAGCTCAGAACCTGGCTATATGCAAATTAGTCTGTTCCTGTCCCAGTGCATGATGGGAACAGGGCAAACCAAACTACCAAGCCAATTCTTATACTGGGAAGGAAACAAGCTTCCGGGGACCGGTTTCTGGCATCACAGCCTTCTTCGGCCCGGCTTGCTTGAATCCTGATGGTGCAATGAGCAAGGGACTCACGTCTGAGTATACCCTCCCACACATAGTGTGGATAAAACCGATTTTGGAAAAGGGGGGGTGGTGATGGACAGAGCTTCTGAATGATGCAGAATACTCTTACCAAGTCAAGAGATCATAGTTTTAATCCATCACCGTTTTTTAGCTCACTGCACCATCCCAGCTCAGAACCTGGCTATATGCAAAATAGTCTGTTCCTGTCCCAGTGCATGATGGGAACAGGGCAAACCAAACTACCAAGCCAATTCTTATACTGGGAAGGAAACAAGCTTCCGGGGACCGGTTTCTGGCATCACAGCCTTCTTCGGCCCGGCTTGCTTGAATCCTGATGGTGCAATGAGCAAGGGACTCACGTCGGAGTATACCCTCCCACACATAGTGTGGATAAAACCGATTTTGGAAAAGGGGGGTGGTGATGGACAGAGCTTCTGAATGATGCAGAATACTCTTACCAAGTCAAGAGATCATAGTTTTAATCCATCACCGTTTTTTAGCTCACTGCACCATCCCAGCTCAGAACCTGGCTATATGCAAATTCGTCTGTTCCTGTCCCAGTGCATGATGGGAACAGGGCAAACCAAACTACCAAGCCAATTCTTATACTGGGAAGGAAACAAGCTTCCGGGGACCGGTTTCTGGCATCACAGCCTTCTTCGGCCCGGCTTGCTTGAATCCTGATGGTGCAATGAGCAAGGGACTCACGTCTGAGTATACCCTCCCACACATAGTGTGGATAAAACCGATTTTGGAAAAGGGGGGTGTTGATGGACAGAGCTTCTGAATGATGCAGAATACTCTTACCAAGTCAAGAGATCATAGTTTTAATCCATCACCGTTTTTTAGCTCACTGCACCATCCCAGCTCAGAACCTGGCTATATGCAAATTAGTCTGTTCCTGTCCCAGTGCATGATGGGAACAGGGCAAACCAAACTACCAAGCCAATTCTTATACTGGGAAGGAAACAAGCTTCCGGGGACCGGTTTCTGGCATCACAGCCTTCTTCGGCCCGGCTTGCTTGAATCCTGATGGTGCAATGAGCAAGGGACTCACGTCTGAGTATACCCTCCCACACATAGTGTGGATAAAACCGATTTTGGAAAAGGGGGGGTGGTGATGGACAGAGCTTCTGAATGATGCAGAATACTCTTACCAAGTCAAGAGATCATAGTTTTAATCCATCACCGTTTTTTAGCTCACTGCACCATCCCAGCTCAGAACCTGGCTATATGCAAAATAGTCTGTTCCTGTCCCAGTGCATGATGGGAACAGGGCAAACCAAACTACCAAGCCAATTCTTATACTGGGAAGGAAACAAGCTTCCGGGGACCGGTTTCTGGCATCACAGCCTTCTTCGGCCCGGCTTGCTTGAATCCTGATGGTGCAATGAGCAAGGGACTCACGTCTGAGTATACACTCCCACACATAGTGTGGATAAAACCGATTTTGGAAAAGGGGGGTGGTGATGGACAGAGCTTCTGAATGATGCAGAATACTCTTACCAAGTCAAGAGATCATAGTTTTAATCCATCACCATTTTTTAGCTCACTGCACCATCCCAGCTCAGAACCTGGCTATATGCAAATTAGTCTGTTCCTGTCCCAGTGCATGATGGGAACAGGGCAAACCAAACTACCAAGCCAATTCTTATACTGGGAAGGAAACAAGCTTCCGGGGACCGGTTTCTGGCATCACAGCCTTCTTCGGCCCGGCTTGCTTGAATCCTGATGGTGCAATGAGCAAGGGACTCACGTCTGAGTATACCCTCCCACACATAGTGTGGATAAAACCGATTTTGGAAAAGGGGGGTGGTGATGGACAGAGCTTCTGAATGATGCAGAATACTCTTACCAAGTCAAGAGATCATAGTTTTAATCCATCACCGTTTTTTAGCTCACTGCACCATCCCAGCTCAGAACCTGGCTATATGCAAATTAGTCTGTTCCTGTCCCAGTGCATGATGGGAACAGGGCAAACCAAACTACCAAGCCAATTCTTATACTGGGAAGGAAACAAGCTTCCGGGGACCGGTTTCTGGCATCACAGCCTTCTTCGGCCCAGCTTGCTTGAATCCTGATGGTGCAATGAGCAAGGGACTCACGTCTGAGTATACCCTCCCACACATAGTGTGGATAAAACCGATTTTGGAAAAGGGGGGTGGTGATGGACAGAGCTTCTGAATGATGCAGAATACTCTTACCAAGTCAAGAGATCATAGTTTTAATCCATCACCGTTTTTTAGCTCACTGCACCATCCTAGCTCAGAACCTGGCTATATGCAAATTAGTCTGTTCCTGTCCCAGTGCATGATGGGAACAGGGCAAACCAAACTACCAAGCCAATTCTTATACTGGGAAGGAAACAAGCTTCCGGGGACCGGTTTCTGGCATCACAGCCTTCTTCGGCCCGGCTTGCTTGAATCCTGATGGTGCAATGAGCAAGGGACTCACGTTTGAGTATACACTCCCACACATAGTGTGGATAAAACCGATTTTGGAAAAGGGGGGTGGTGATGGACAGAGCTTCTGAATGATGCAGAATACTCTTACCAAGTCAAGAGATCATAGTTTTAATCCATCACCGTTTTTTAGCTCACTGCACCATCCCAGCTCAGAACCTGGCTATATGCAAATTAGTCTGTTCCTGTCCCAGTGCATGATGGGAACAGGGCAAACCAAACTACCAAGCCAATTCTTATACTGGGAAGGAAACAAGCTTCCGGGGACAGGTTTCTGGCATCACAGCCTTCTTCGGCCCGGCTTGCTTGAATCCTGATGGTGCAATGAGCAAGGGGCTCACGTCTGAGTATACCCTCCCACACATAGTGTGGATAAAAACGATTTTGGAAAAGGGGGGTGGTGATGGACAGAGCTTCTGAATGATGTAGAATACTCTTACCAAGTCAAGAGATCATAGTTTTAATCCATCACCGTTTTTTAGCTCACTGCACCATCCCAGCTCAGAACCTGGCTATATGCAAATTAGTCTGTTCTTGTTCCAGTGCATGATGGGAACAGGGCAAACCAAACTACCAAGCCAATTCTTATACTGGGAAGGAAACAAGCTTCCGGGGACCGGTTTCTGGCATCACAGCCTTCTTCGGCCCGGCTTGCTTGAATCCTGATGGTGCAATGAGCAAGGGACTCACGTCTGAGTATACCCTCCCACACATAGTGTGGATAAAACCGATTTTGGAAAAGGGGGGTGGTGATGGACAGAGCTTTTGAATGATGCAGAATACTCTTACCAAGTCAAGAGATCATAGTTTTAATCCATCACCGTTTTTTAGCTCACTGCACCATCCCAGCTCAGAACCTGGCTATATGCAAATTAGTCTGTTCCTGTCCCAGTGCATGATGGGAACAGGGCAAACCAAACTACCAAGCCAATTCTTATACTGGGAAGGAAACAAGCTTCCGGGGACCGGTTTCTGGCATCACAGCCTTCTTCGGCCCGGCTTGCTTGAATCCTGATGGTGCAATGAGCAAGGGACTCACGTCTGAGTATACCCTCCCACACATAGTGTGGATAAAACCGATTTTGGAAAAGGGGGGTGGTGATGGACAGAGCTTCTGAATGATGCAGAATACTCTTACCAAGTCAAGAGATCATAGTTTTAATCCATCACCGTTTTTTAGCTCACTGCACCATCCCAGCTCAGAACCTGGCTATATGCAAATTCGTCTGTTCCTGTCCCAGTGCATGATGGGAACAGGGCAAACCAAACTACCAAGCCAATTCCTATACTGGGAAGGAAACAAGCTTCCGGGGACCGGTTTCTGGCATCACAGCCTTCTTCGGCCCGGCTTGCTTGAATCCTGATGGTGCAATGAGCAAGGGACTCACGTCTGAGTATACCCTCCCACACAGGATTCAAGCAAGCCGGGCCGAAGAAGGCTGTGATGCCAGAAACCGGTCCCCGGAAGCTTGTTTCCTTACCAGTATAAGAATTGGCTTGGTAGTTTGGTTTGCCCTGTTCCCATCATGCACTGGGACAGGAACAGACTAATTTGCATATAGCCAGGTTCTGAGCTGGGATGGTGCATTGAGCTAAAAAACGATGATGGATTAAAACCATGATCTCTTGACTTGGTAAGAGTATTCTGCATCATTCAGAAACTCTGTCCATCACCACCCCCCTTTTCCAAAACCAGACCTAAAGCCTGCCTGGAACTCGGAGAGGATATTATTCTCGGCTTCCCATTCGAGCACTCTCCCTAGAATCACCTTACCGGCAACCTCCTGTTATGAGACTGATGGGGCGATAGTTTGCTGGATCGTCCCGACAGCCCTTTTTAAAAATCGGGACGACCTCAGCCCCCTTCCAGGAGTCTGGAATCGCAGTTCCATAAAGGGTGGCGTTGAGCAAGGATGAGATAAGCCTCCCTCATTCTTTGGGATAGAGGCGAAGCAGATCCCCAGGTATCCCATCGGGGCCAGCTGCCTTATTGGGCACTAGAGATTTAAATAGTAAACTTAAGAGGCAGTTGGTACGGGAAGAACTAAAGATGCATAATCCTCAATTTGTTTTTTTAACAGAAACACATTTGTCTTACAAAGACCGTAAACTTTTGCTACAATTGGGTTTTGAAATCATTGTCTGTACTTCTCAATCTTGTACTATTAGAGGAGCAGAAATTTTGAAGCAAAAGGGTTTTGCTTGTGTGATACATAAAACTATGACAGACAATGCTGGGAGATGGGTAATTGCACAAGTCGAAATACGGTGTATAAAATATGTGCTATCTTCTATATATGGTTCAAATACAGACAAACCATCAATATTTTATGTTTTAAATATGGAATTATTGAATTGGGAGGGAGACAAAATGATAATGAGTGACTTCAATTGTATTATGAATCATAGTACAGATACAAGTAGACAAATGCTTACTAAAAGAATGTCTAAAACAAGAGCTGCGATAGTTGAGATGAGTCGTTTACAGCAAATAAAAGATTTATGGAGATGCTTACATCCTAATATTGCAGGATATACTCACTACTCTTTCCACACTACTCATATTCAAGGATAGATATGGCGTGGGCTTCGTACGGGATTTTGACAACAGCCGATATAACGATATGCTCACGTATTACTTCAGATCATAACCCTCTTATGGTAACATTTCAGGCCATAGGAGGAGCTAAGACGTGCAAACCATTTAACTTTCCAAAGTATTTGCTTACAGACGAGATATATATAGAAACCACTAGGAAGCAGCTCAAAGTTTTTTTTCAGGATAATATAGGGTCAGCTACTCCTGTCATAATATGGGACACATGGAAAGCAGTTATTCGGGGGATGACTTTGCAATATGTACTGCAGCAAAATAAAAAAAGCAAAATGCAATAGAAGAAGGTATCTTGGCTATAAAACAGGCTGAAATAGCACATATTAATTCGGTTAGGCTTGGATTATCTAATCAGGATGAATTATTATTTGAATTAATTGATTTGAGGGTGGCTGCTAAAAAAGTATTTAACGAGAAAATTGTTGCAAATCTTAATAAGTACCGCGCTTCACAATATGAGTTTGGCGAACATGTAGGAAAAGTCCTTGCTTACAAGGTAGCTAATGACCGGGCTAAAACTTACATCAAAGGAATAAGAGGGGCAAATGGTGATATGCACACAGAACCGAAAGAGATTTTAAAACATGTTCTGCCTATTATCAGAAATTATATACTTCTGATATTGTAACTAATGAGGCAGATATAGAACAATACCTCCAAAATATACATCTTCCAAAAATTAAGGAGGAAGATATTACTTTAATAAGTAATGAGATCAGCAAAGAGGAGATACTTTTAGCGATCTCTGCACTTCCATCTGGGAAAGCGACAGGAGAAGAGTCTTTACAGCTTGAGTTTTATAAAGTATTTAAAGAGCAGCTAATTGAGCTGTTTAGAGGGGTTATACAACATATTGGGAACTGTGGCATAGTGCCCAAATCTTGGAATCTGACACGAATAGTGTTTTATTTAAAGAAAAACAAACCTCCCTGTGAATGTGGCTCGTATAGGCCTATTCCGCTTATTAATTCAGACCCAAAATATTTGCCAACATTTTTGCCAACCGGCTAGCACCACTTATGCCACATCTTGTCTCGACCCATCAACATGGCTTTATTCAAGGAAGAGAGCCTGCAGCTCACATAAATACTGCAATTTCTGCTTTTGACCTTGCGGAAAAAAAGGATATTACATTAGGTTTGGTGCTTTTATACGCTGAAAAAGCATTTGACAGGGCTAATTGGGAGTTTTTATGCGCTGTGTTGGCAAAAGTGGGGATAAAGAATATTTTAATACAGTGGATTTGGGCTCTCTACGATAAACCACAGGCAAAATAATGTATGCAGGGATACAAACAGAAATGTTTCCAATTGTTCGTGGTACGCGACAAGGATGTCCGCTCTCTCCCCTTTTATTTGCTCTTTATATTGATCTTTTTATTTTTTCATTACAGTCTAATCCTCAAATCATGCCGTTACGACATGGTGCACACTTATTAAAGATAATTGCCTATGCGGACAACATAGCCGGTTTTACGACAGAACCAAAGAGAGCAATGGAGGAAATTGTTAATGAAGCAGTTGGGTTTGGGACAATAGCTGGATACAAACTTACCCCCCACAAAACTCAGATACTTCTAAATTTTACACCAAGGTGTTACATATCTGGGAGTAAGGCTATCCTCACAAATAATCAAATAATTTCGCTAAATTATGAGCCTTTGATAAAGGACACGGCCATTTTGTTAAAAAAAAATGGTATAAACTACCTATTGGTATTATAGGTTGGGCTAATATTATTAAATCAAGGTACTCCCAAAATTGTTGTATTTTTTTAGGTCTATTCCTTTACGTCTCCCTAATAGTTTTTTAAAAACATTAGATGGCCTCTTTAATAGTTTTGTTTGGGGCTATAAGAGGGCAAGGAGAGCAATCGATTTACTTAAATGTTCCTGTGATTTGGGGGGAATAGATTTTCCAGATTTTAAGATGTATTTCTGGTCTGCATTTGCGAGTCGTTTTCGGAGTTTGTTAATTCCTTCATGTACTACTTTTTTTCATCAATTACTTTTGGCAGAGAACAGCTCGATGTATTTGTATAACATTACTGACCCAAAGTACTTCAAGCGTGTTAAATTTAAGACCTTACGGGATACTATGTGCATCTGGAAAGGTATTTTAGTTAAATGTGACCTAGCATATTATCACAACAATCTCCCTTTGTCGGGCAACCCGATTGTTTCGGAGATCTTTCAAGATACTACCATTAGGCAATGGGCTAATTTTGGCATTTCAAAACTTGGGGCTGTGTATGTTTATGGTGGTTTTTCTTCTTTTGAAAATCTGCAACTTTTGTTCAAGTTACCTGGGTATATGTTTTTAAAATATTTACAGATTAAGAACTATCTTTTGGCACATTTAAAATAGAGAATATAACCAAATCAGAGATATGGGATTATTTTTATCAGGATAAAACTAAATCCATGATTAGCCTTATGTATAAAGTTTTCATTATATTTTTTTTAAAAAGAGATAGTATTACAAAAACAATCCTGGCTGCAGGGGACCAGGAGGACCACACAATTAAAGCTGCTGTACAACCAGCCAGAGGGGAGTCTTCTCCCTGCGTCCGTTTGAGCCTCACAGGCAGACTCTTGTTGTTCCCACAGTGGAGCTGCACAACTAGCAAATCAGGAAAAGAAAATCATGGCCCAGTTTGAGAAGAAAAAGTCTTTCTTTCAGGATAGGGCAATCACCCCAGGGCAAATGCCCTCAACTATCCTGTCCAGTGTCTCAGGCAGTTCTTCACGTTAATCTAACAGGCACCAGAGACACAGTACCTGTACCCTAAACTCAAGTCCTTCCCTAACTCCTGTAGTGCTCCCCTGGCACACTGCTCTTTTGTTGGGCCCACAGATTGTACCCTGTATGCCCAGGCACCTCTTGATCAACAAACAGAGATGCAAACTTGCATTCACTTTGGGACCAGAACTCAGAGGCCTGATGTTGGGATCTCTGTAGCAACCATAGTTTCAAAAGGGGTCACCTCAAGCAAAAACTTCCTTGCCATACTTGGCGGTTTGTGACTCTCAGCTGGGCATCAAAAACTTGATCCACGACTTCTCCTTTCTGTTTTCTGACCCCGTCTTTCCCCCAAGACATTGGCAGTTAAGGCTTCCGCCTTAACTGGGGTCCTAGTGTCAGCAACTCAATAGCAAGCACCCTTGCCACACCGAATCTGAGAAGGGGTAGAGTAAGTTGGCATGTCAAGCTGGGGAAAATTCATCCCCACCTGTGGCTGCTGTATAGCAGATTGTTACTCCTGATTGCATACTCTGGCTTAGGTACAACTAAAGATGGTGGCCAACGCCAAACTAAGACTATGCATTCTAGTCTTCTGAAGAAAGGCACAAGATCAAGCCAATCTGCAGCGCGAGCCCCTTGTGAGCTGCGCACTTCAACTGTAGAATCACCCGGAGTACAGTGTTTTTCCACAGTGTCTGTTTTGAACAAAGAACTTCGTCAAAATCAGAATCCCTTTTCAAACCAGCGACTCACGGAAGGGTGTGCACACCGGGAACTCGATTCCCAACCCTTTTTGAAAGCCTAAAACACTTCCTGAGAGAATATTACTTCTCATCAGGATTCCTGGAGGCTTCGTGAAAATTCAAGTGACAAGTAAGGTCTTTATTGTGTCTTTTCTCCTGTCTTCAAGATTCCGACTGACCCAGAAAATAACTGACGAAGTATGAGAAAGTCTTCATATACATTTAGCACTGTATTTACCTACATTTCCAGAAACATTTTAAGTATATTACATTGTTAATTAATCACCTGAGTTAGCCTTCTCAAGTGAAGTAGTTTGGGAACCTATCATCTCAAAAAAACTAAATTCTAAGTTTCAAGAGAAAGTCTACAAAAGGATTAGTCAGGTATAGGAACAGTTCTAGAGGGTCTGTCTAAGAGGGTTTTTCAGGTAAAATTAGATATTAAATTGTTTCTTTATCTCTTAGTAGGTCCAACCTTGAATGCTCACCAACTAGACTTACCAAGACGTAATCTTAACGACGTTTCAGAGAGAAGGGCAAAACCTGTAGATAACCCAGATCGTTATTCTAGCTTAAGAGGAAGGTAGTAGAGAGATAGGAAGGAGGGAGTTTGAAACCTGAGTTCTGTTCTCTCGCCCAGTTGCAGGTCCAGCTAGATCTTTTTCTGACCCGAGAGGACAGACGAGGAAGATCGTAAAGAGAAGATTACCGGGCAGAGAAAGTTGGCAGCACCTGGAACACGCAGGCAGTCTCTCTATCTTTTCTCATTCCCCTTTCCCCCTCGTGGGTGCTATGTCAGTATATTCTGACTGGTAGCTGCGTAGGGGATTTGGGATCAGTTGTTTGCTTCTGTGGAGATTTGGGCACTCAAGGTAAGAGTTCTGACACCTAGTTGCCAGCAACGCCTGTGCTGGTTACCTTCACCTTGGCTTCAAGCTGGACCGGTGCTGACTCCCCAGGCTGGATCTGATGTCCGTGCCCCTCTGGCAATGGTTGTAAGGTAGCAAATATCTATTGGTGGACAGAACAAAAGGTCTTTAGACAAGGCATACAAGTAATCTATCAACAAAGAGGATAGTCTTAGAATGCTTCCTGAGTCTTTGGGCACCCCATACATTAGCAAGGCACCCAAGAACCACTTCATCCATCTGAGAGAAAACAACTGGACTATTACACTATTTGAAGCAGCTAAGGAAGTCTGTGCTCATTTACTAAATTCTTAGGAAAAGAGAAAAACAATACAGACATACTCTACATCCTTACATTTGTGTATTCCTATATTATTTATCTGAAGAACCTCAAGAAAGGGAATTCTACACTTTTACTCATTAACCTTGCATTACTTGTACAGGACTGCAGACACTTCTAAAATGATTTCTCTTTTATAAAAGCACCTACATTTTACACTTAGGACCATGCTCTCATGTTATAGTCACAGCAGGAAAATCTAAAACGCTAATTTAACAGGGATTCTTAATACTTAAAGAATTTAAAAAAAACTTCAACATAGTTGGTATATAAATTTCTCCAGCAGAGCATGTTGTGACAAACAAACTCCTATAAAACAATATTTTCTTTAAAAAAATGTTTGCTGAGGATCACACAGGCGTCTTTCCTGCAATGCCCTTGCAATACTGTACGTAGCATAAGAATAACATAAACAATAATGGTGTAATCACCTGAGAATTTTAGACCAAAAACTACCCATATCTAGTTTACCTTAAAGGTCAAATAAGGGAACAGAAGCCTAGACTACTCATCCTTTCATAATTTCATCAGACAGGATGGGCAGTAACATGGCATATTTATTTATGCATTTTATTAATGCTAACAATTTTAAAACAGCATTACTGAAAAGACAATTAAATGTCTCATGGCCATTTCCTAGACAGCTTAGACAGGTTCAACAGAGAATGAGAAAAGGAGAGAGAAAACATACATTTGCCTACACTTAAAATGTGAAGGAGCCAACCTCTGTCCCCCATTATGACAGTCGGAAACCTTAAACAGGTTTACCTTCTGGCGACAGTATCTACCTCTATTTTTGGTAAAAACATTGGTGTCATCACCTCAGAATTTTAGAACAAAAACTACCCATATCAAGTTTCCCTTAAAGGTCAAATAAGGGAACAACAACCTAGACTACTCATCCTTTCATAATTTCATCAGACAGGATGGACTATAACATGGCGTATTTATTTATGCATTTTATTAATGATAACAATTTTAAAACAGTATTACTAATTAAACAAATTAAATGTCTCATGGCCATATCGTAGACAGCTTAGACAGGCTCAAAAGAGAGTGAGAAAAAGAGAGAGAAAACATAAATTTGCCTACCCTTAAATGCAGAGGAGCTAACCTCCTTCCCCCATTACGATAGTAGGAAACCTGAAACAGGTGGGGGTTCCTCGCAAACGCCGACTGTGTCTCTCGCCGAACCGGACCTTCTGCCCTGAGCTGTGCCCACCTGCTCTGCAATCCATCTGCTCTCCTCCCGCTGCCGCAGCACGTCTCCACCTCCTGCTTGCGGCCGCTGTGGGGGGGAGAGTGCAGGCAGCCAGGACCACAGGCTCCAGCCTGCAGTGCGGCCGGAAGCCGCCAACGTGAAAAAAGCGCCAGGAGGCGCTTTAAATCCAGCCTCTTCCTCGGTGGAGCGGGGGTTCCTCGCAAACGCCGACTGTGTCTCTTGCCGAACCGGACCTTCTGCCCTGAGCTGTGCCCACCTGCTCTGCAATCCATCTGCTCTCCTCCCGCCGCTGCAGCACGTCTCCACCTCCTGCTTGCGGCCGCTGTGGGGGGGAGAGTGCAGGCAGCCAGGACCACAGGCTCCAGCCTGCAGTGCGGCTGGAAGCCGCCAACGTGAAAAAAGCGCCAGGAGGCGCTTTAAATCCAGCCTCTTCCTCGGTGGAGCGGGGGTTCCTCGCAAACGCCGACTGTGTCTCTCGCCGAACCGGTCCTTCTGCCCTGAGCTGTGCCCACCTGCTCTGCAATCCATCTGCTCTCCTCCCGCCGCCGCAGCACGTCTCCACCTCCTGCATGCGGCCGCTGTGGGGGGGAGAGTGCAGGCAGCCAGGACCACAGGCTCCAGCCTGCAGTGCGGCCGGAAGCCGCCAACGTGAAAAAAGCGCCAGGAGGCGCTTTAAATCCAGCCTCTTCCTCGGTGGAGCGGGGGTTCCTCGCAAACGCCGACTGTGTCTCTCGCCGAACCGGACCTTCTGCCCTGAGCTGTGCCCACCTGCTCTGCAATCCATCTGCTCTCCTCCCGCCGCCGCAGCACGTCTCCACCTCCTGCTTGCGGCCGCTGTGGGGGGGAGAGTGCAGGCAGCCAGGACCACAGGCTCCAGCCTGCAGTGCGGCCGGAAGCCGCCAACGTGAAAAAAGCGCCAGGAGGCGCTTTAAATCCAGCCTCTTCCTCGGTGGAGCTGGGGTTCCTCGCAAACGCCGACTGTGTCGTGTCTCTCGCCGAACCGGACCTTCTGCCCTGAGCTGTGCCCACCTGCTCTGCAATCCATCTGCTCTCCTCCCGCCGCCGCAGCACGTCTCCACCTCCTGCTTGCGGGCACTGTGGGGGGGAGAGTGCAGGCAGCCAGGACCACAGGCTCCAGCCTGCAGTGCGGCCGGAAGCCGCCAACATGAAAAAAGCGCCAGGAGGTGCTTTAAATCCAGCCTCTTCCTCGGTGGAGCGGGGGTTCCTCGCAAACGCCGACTGTGTCTCTCGCCGAACCGGACCTTCTGCCCTGAGCTGTGCCCACCTGCTCTGCAATCCATCTGCTCTCCTCCCGCCGCCGCAGCACGTCTCCACCTCCTGCTTGCGGCCGCTGTGGGGGGGAGAGTGCAGGCAGCCAGGACCACAGGCTCCAGCCTGAAGTGCGGCCGGAAGCCGCCAACGTGAAAAAAGCGCCAGGAGGTGCTTTAAATCCAGCCTCTTCCTCCGCGTGCGGGAGCGCCCGGGGCTAAGCCCGGGCAAAGGGCGGGCCCTCTACGGCCCTCAGAGGCCAGAGGAGGCTAGGCTAGGCCACCCCTTTAACATCCATTAAAGAGTACTAAGTAACTATCACCTGCGGCACAAGATAGCATGTACCGTTGACCTCCAGATCTGCCACCGACCCGCTTAGGAAGCCTGGTAAGCGGAGGGAATCTGTCTGGAAAAGCCTAAACAGCCCTGATACTACAGCTAAACAGGAAGAGGAAAAAAATGCATCCACATCTGGTACTGAAGTAAGATCATCCTGTATTTACTTTCCTTTTCCTTCTATTTCCTTGTGGGCACAAGATAAACACTAACTGTACCACAATCATGTCTAAAAGAAATATTTCTGTGGCACCTGATACACCAAAGAACACTATGGACAATTATCTTGTTCAGGTGGTCAACAAGATATATAGTGAACGAAGACAATCGCTGGGCCTATATCAGTCACCCATCCTCCCCTCTATGAGTCCCCCTGTAAATCCACAAATAACTGATGCTACACAACAAGACCCTAGCATCGTTGCCCCCGAAACCGATTCCACAGGCAATGCAAGTATGGATATAAGTGGTCCTAATGGGGTTGACATGGAGATACACACGGACACTGACCTGGACACACATATTGACATTGTGACGGAAGAAGCACCGTCTGTTAAGCGGGCGACTAGGGCAGTCAGAGCGTGTCGTAAAACGCGAAAAAATCGTGGGGGGGGGGAGGTTAGGGAAGAATAAAGCAACTCCATCACCAAAATCTAAAAGCAAATGTCGGGAGTATGAGGAGGGAAATACTAGGGAGTTACTGGACGAAGCTTTATTGTCTAAAATCTCAGAGCTGCTAGAGTTGAAAATTCAGACATTCATCAAGCCACTGATTGGTAAAATCGACAAACTTTCTGCGGTAATCAAAAAATTGGGAGGTACTCAAGACACATTAGTTGATGCGATAGGCATTGTTTCAAAGAGTGTTACAAAGCAGTCTGATCGTCAAGAGACACATAATATGGGTGGGATAGTATCAGATGTACTTCCACTAGAGGCTATCCCCGCGGAGAACCCTCAAATTGGTCCTATCATCAATGAACCTGTGAAAGAGGTCCCAATAGATCCACCACTTGTACCAGCTCCCTATAGTTTTGAGAAAGACTCGTCACAATTTGTACTAGAAGCTGCACCTTTGATATTAGTACTAGCAAATGTACCTTCCCTATCACCTGACCAAACAGAATCAACATCATCACTAACTAGCAAGGCATTGCATTGGCTGTCAAATAAAATGAGGATGGCGCAGTGGGGAGAACAGCAGTTAGCTGATGAAGTTAAAATGGCAAGGAGGGTTACATGGATTGGGAATAATCTAAAAAAATGGAAGGGCGATTGTGTCGTGTTAAATTTCCATAACTCAGCCACACTTCCGAATATTTTGCCCAATATTCTTCCCCCACAACGAAGAAGTGGCACCATAATCCCCCTTACATTGGAATTTTTCTACAATGAGCTGAAAAAACAACCCAAACAAAATGCCCTGAAGCCAGTTTGGATTGTAAGAAACAATAGATGGGGTGGGGGACCTATGGTAACTGATCCTAATATTGCCTTAGGTAATAGGGTTGGTGCATGGCTAGGTGACCACCAAAAAACGCCCTGTTTGACTACCCAAGGGTCAAATTGGAACTTGGTGAGTAGACGGGGCCCGTATAACCATGTCAACATGTATGCGCCGTCACGTAATGACAATTATGTCGGAGGATGGCTAGGGGACCAGCAGAACGTGCCATACCCTAATATCCCAGTGCCTAGATGGAATTCAGCTACAAATGGATGGGGTTTTGGGGCTCCGTCCTACAACTGTGGAATTAGCACCTCCAACAGGTTTGGGGCTTTGGCTGGTCTTAACAACTGTGATTGACTCAAGGGGGGGGAGTTCCAATGAAGTAAGGGATGCCACTCCCAGGTATAACCCTGAAGTTGAGCCCAATCAAAATGCATTGGATTGTATGGGAGAATTGTCACTCTACAATCCCACTAGACAAAATGTTGTGGCTCAAACCTTGAACACTGATGTCCTCGAGAATACTAGACAACCCCAGGCACAGGCAAATCAAGAAATCCTAGAAATAGATAAAATATTTTGCTGGAACATTGCAGGGTTGAGAAAAAATCTATCGGATCCAGCTTGGCACCAATATCTTGCCAGCGGGGACCTCATCCTGTTCCAAGAAACTTGGGGGTTAGAGAATTACTTCAAGGTTGATTATAGATCTTTTTTTATTCCTGCAATAAACACAAACGGGGGCAGACCTTCTGGCGGTTTAACAATATGGGTCAAAATTGCAGGGGGGATAAGCTTTAAGCAAATAGACACAAACAATTCTGACCTTCTGATGATTGAACTAAAAAAAACCAAGGGACAGACCATTTATGTGATTAATGTCTATAATAGACCACACCAAGCATGTAAAGAATCGCCAGTCATAACCCACTTAGGTAACATCATGGCAGGGCTAGATCAGAATGCAACGGTAATTGTAGGTGGCGACTTTAATAGAAGTTTCGAGCCCATATTGGGTCTTGAAGACATCTATAAAGACGAGGATAGTGCCAACAATATACCCCTGGTTGACACGACCTACAAAGTAGCCTGCACTGTGAGTGCCCTACAATTACTGAGCTTAACGCTTGAGCATGGGCTGCGTGCATGTAATGGGCGCCTGCCTTCAGATTGCCCCAGTAAGCCAACATTCATTAGAGGTGTTTGTTCTAGTCATTTAGATTACCTCATGGTTTCCTTACATTTATGGCCTATGGTAGTGGATTTAAAAGTGGATGACCGCATGGAGAGCGATCATTATCCTCTGATTTTATCTATTCAAAATCTGATTTCTAACCCTACCAATAAGAGAGCCAGACATAATTATCAATCACAAGACCCTCTAGAAGCAAATAATCGTAGGTCCCTAAAGTGGCCAGTAGTCTTAGGAAATGCAAATACTATTAGCCAGATCTACCACGTCTTCGTTAGACACATGTCCCCCTTGGTGGAGAATAGTATTGAAAACTATAGCCTTTGTCTGACAGAATCCCATGACCATTTAATTGGCCAGCTCAGTGAGATCATGACTAGAGTGGTAAAAAGACCAAATGCCGCTCACAAATGTAAAAAAATGGGTAATTCCTGGTATAACCAGGAATGCCAGAGAGCTAAATCAGATTTAATTACCGCAGTTAGGGAAAATTCATCAGACAATGTTAAAATCAAAAGAGCCCGGCACAAAAGATGTTTACTTTTGGCCAAAAAAGAATGGGACGAGAGGGTATGGTCTGACCTGCTTGATGCTTGTAAGCGTAAAGACCAGACCTCCTTCTGGAGCCTTATTGCTAGTGGCACCAAAGGGGCCACAGAAACCAAAGACAGATTTCTTGAGGAAAGTACTTGGGTTAGGTATTTCTCTCTACTATATGCTTGTGCCGACCCAGGTGATAATGAAGACCAGGCCAATATGTACCTAGAGATGGCATTGCATGAACCCCCTCTTGTATTCACCTTGAATGAAACACTTTTAGCAATTAAAGCAATTAAGCCAGGAAAGGCCCCTGGTCCGGACAGAATACCAGGGGACCTCTGGAAGCACGAGAACTATATTTGGGCTCCCTACATTAATTTATTATCTAACGAAATTGCTAGTGGAGATTCTGTCCCTGAAACTTGGAAGGGGGCAGAGATTGTAACATTATTCAAAAAAGGTGATAGGTCGAATCCCTCGCATTATCGTCCTATCAGCTTGATTGACGTGTTACAAAAAATGTTTGCCCGTCAACTTCTTAGCCGACTTGCCTTATGGATCGATGATCATTCTATTTTTACGAAGTACCAGGCTGGTTTTAGATCAAAAATAAGCACAGTGGACCAGGTTTTTAGATTTTTATGTCTAGTCTGGAAATACACTATTATAAGGAGCTCCCATATTTATGTGGCTTTCGTCGACTTGAAAGCAGCCTTTGATATGGTTCCCAGGGCAGACCTATGGAAGACACTAAATAATATGGGTGTGCCCGGAAACATTCTACAGTTACTAATTAGACTGCATGAGAATAACTATGCACGAGTCAGATGGGGACCAAATGGGGAGCTAAGCGAGAAAATAAATATATCTAAAGGGGTTAGGCAAGGGTGCGTATTGGCACCTACCCTATTCTCCCTTTATGTTAACGACATACCCGACACCCTTTTGGGCTGCGAGCATGACTCTCCCAAATTGTGTGGTGAAGCCGTTCCGGCATTGTTATTTGCAGATGACACAATTTTAATCTCTCAGACACCTAGAGGACTTCAGAATCTTTTAAATAAATTTAGTTTGTATTGTCATGACAGGAAATTGGAAATGAATTCCTCAAAAACAAAGGTCATGACAATTAATCCTCATAAAGGTTTTAACAAAGTTTTTAAAATAAATGATGAAACTTTTGAAGAAGTCCCTAATTTTAAATACCTTGGTATCATTTTAGACAGCAAAATAACATGGAAAACACAATTAGAAAATGCAAAGTTGAGGTTGACTCAAAACCAGTTCCCAATTTAAAAAAAGCACAAGAACAGCCATTTTAAATCAGTATCACCGGCCATTGAACTATTCAAATGCAAAGCACAATCATCTTCCCTTTATGGAGCAGACCTTTGGGGTTATGCATTGAAGGATACTTTTCTAGTGCGTGAGAATTCCTTCATTAGACAGCTCCTAGGTGTACCTGGTTCCACACCATTGACCCCCGTATTGTGGGACCTTAATTTCCGACGCACAGATGATTATGCATCTCTTCGCCCGTTGCTTTATTGGGTCCGTCTGTGGTCTACAGAGGAGCTGGTAGACTACAGAGAAGCATTGCGAGAGATAATGGCTATAAAAAATACTACCTATCTGCCATGGTTGGTGTATGTCGAAAAATGGTTTGGAAAATTGGGCCTGAGTAATTTTTGGTCAGACCCAGACTGGCTAACCAATAGCTCAAAAAAACTTCTGAAACAAAGGTATTGGGAGTTTATAAGTGATTCAGTCCTAGCCAACCCTAATATAGGAACTCTGACCTCAAAATTCCTTGAAGTAAAAATGAATATGCAATTGGAGCTTTTTATGGATGAAATCTACCCCCCGTTCGCTAAAAGTCTATATCTAAAATTCAGGTATGGCATTCTGCAAACGAGGGACAGGACAAGCAAATGGCACTGTAACAAGGGTGCAAATGGGAATACCGATCCAGCTCTATGTGAGCTTTGTGAAATGGGGCTGAAGGAGGATGAATCCCATGTATTATTTATATGTCCTGCATATTTTAACGCAAGGAAAAAATGGCTAAAGCCTATATGTAAAATGTTAGGCCTTCGCCATATCAGGGTTGGGCTCAGAATATTTAAGGGAGACACCTCTCAACCGATAGTGTTTAGTCTGAGCCGTTTCCTCTTATGTGTAGCCTTGATTAGAAAGAGAAAAGGTCTTAAAATCTAACTTTTACCCTTATACTGGACTATCGTTGGCTAGAACTGAATCTACAAGCTGAGTGCTAGATGAGGCAAGCCGACTGTGATGAATTGCCTTCCAATTTAAAAAATATTCTGGGACATGTAAATACATATTTCGTATTATTGCTACAAGAAATTACGTGCTGCTAACTGTACCCTAATTTAACTGTGATTTCGTATCTGTTTGTATTTTGTTTTTTTTAATTATATGTACTGTATCTTATAAGGTTTTTAACCGAATAAAGATTGAAATGAATGATGAAACAGGTTTACCTTCTGTCAACACTATCAACCCCTATTTTTGGAAACTGGCCATAAACAAACTTGTAGGAGTTAAATATGGCATTGAGCTAGCTAGAAAACATTGATAACCAACTACCAATACCTTTAGCAATTGTACTAGTGTAACATGAGGGCGAATAAATGCAAACTAAATCCCATTGCCTCCTTATACCAGCCCTTGCACAGTAATCTTTAAGCTAAAACCATTATTTTTACATACATGGCAGAGCTATGCTATGCACAAGACCCACATATACCACAATCTTTCAATCTGGTCATATGACTGTGCAAAAACTTGCTTTTGCCAAAAATGGAAAGTAAAGCCTCTCTTTTTTCCCTGCGTTGTCATCACGATTTCGGAATTTTTCAGAGGTCGAAGTGTCAAAGCAAACCTTGCTCTTAGCCCTGCTAGGCTGCTAAATGCAGAACTTGACCTCTAAACCTTACCAGCTGTCCTATTTTGTGCAAGGCTTTTCAAAGCGGCTTTTCCAATTCAAAGTGACTCTGGAGACTGACAGCTGAAAGGCAGTCCCGTTCCTGTTTTTGCTAATAATTTAAAGGTAGGATAATAACTTCTGCATTTTTTAATACTTATTTTTATTTGTGTGTGGTGTGCTGTCTAGCAGTATAGAGTTCAGCTGTACATTCTGTACTTGCATGTGTTCATTACTGATGCCGGAGATCAGATTGAAAACTGCCCTGAGTGGCAGAACTGCTTTTAAAAATAAAATGTTGCCCATATTCGACTTTATTGGTAGGGGCACTAAAAATGAATAGCCTACAATGTTTTGGCATATTAGGGACCCCCAGAATGTCCTCTAGATATCCCAGAGACAGGAGATCAGAAATGTATAAGGTATACCCTTATATAAAGAGTTTTGTAGTTTAGATAAAGTGACATTTCAAATGTTTTTTCCCATTTTGTGGTTAAAACACTGCTAACATTTCAACCTTGATGCTAGGAGTTCACAGTATGATTAATAGACATTATAGAGATCAAAAAACAATGTTTAGTGCACTTATTTTTTTTAAAACAATTCTTATATATTCAAAATTCCTTTTTTTTATAATGATCACCAACCCTTTTGATGGTTCCACAAAGCAAGCCTCATTCCTTCCATTTCATCTTTAAATGTATTAATTTATAACCCTAAGCACAAAAGCCTTACTGAAACATGAAAAGTCTGCATAACGTTTAAAGGAAACCACCGCAATGGATCGCACACCGCTAGCCCCTCCTCCGGATCGCCCCTAGGCACTCTGGTACATGAAGTGCGTGAAGTTCGAAGAATGACTGTAAAGTTTGTGAGTGGTTCACCTGAGTAGGTGCAAGTATGTACTTGTTGTTCCCAAGAATCTCTAGACCCGAGACATGGCCCGGGTTTCGGGATATCTTCCCTCATCAGTAGAGAACATATCTGGGGTGGAGAAGAAGGCCGCCAAGTAACCGTCACAGGCCTCGTTGCCTAACAGGCTTCGCAGGTGCTTCTCCAGAAGTTTGTCAGCTTAAAAGGCTCAAGGGAGCCCGAATCGAAGATACCACCGCAATGGATCGCACACCGCTAGCCCCTCCTCCGGATCGCCCCTAGGCACTCTGGTACATGAAGTGCGTGAAGTTCGAAGAATGACTGTAAAGTTAGTGAGTGGTTCACCTGATTAGGTGCAAGTATGTACTTGTTGTTCCCAAGAATCTCTAGACCCGAGACATGGCCCGGGTTTCGGGATATCTTCCCTCATCAGTAGAGAACGTATCTGGGGTGGAGAAGAAGGCCGCAAAGTAACCGTCACAGGCCTCGTTGCCTAACAAGCTTCGCAGTTGCGTCTCCAGAAGCTCGTCAGCTTAAAAGGCTCAAGGGAGCCCGAATAGAAGAAACCACCGCAATGGATCGCACACCGCTAGCCCCTTCTCCGGATCGCCCCTAGGCACTCTGGTACATGAAGTGCGTGAAGTTCAAAGAATGACTGTAAAGTTTGTGAGTGGTTCACCTGAGTAGGTGCAAGTATGTACTTGTTGTTCCCATTTCATCTTTAAATGCTTTATTTTATAACCCTAAGCACAAAAGCCTTACTGAAACATGCATCACGTTTAAAGGACAGTAATTATTTAACATCAGAACCGCAGATGTGCTTATCTAAAAAGGTAGTAATAAAGAAAATCCCTATATTTATTCTTTTCTCTGTTATCCCATATAATGAAACTGTCCTTTCTAGCTTTTAGAGTCCGCAGTCTTTAATGCACAACTTTATACCAGGTTTGCACCAACTTAAAATCTAGTTAACCCAACAGTTTTTCTGTGTGGCTTGGGACCAGAAATGGCCATGTGTTGTTGACTCAGCTGTGCTCTTGACCTGCAGGTGTCAATTTCCATGCCTCTCTCAGGAGAAAAACCAAGCCTTTTGCTGTATTGTAATGTCCTGAAAGAGTTTAATCTCCGTTTGTTGTGTCAGACAGCTTCTTCTCAGTGAGACAGCTTATACACAGCTGTTTGAAAGCTCTTTTTCTGGTACTGGAATTTGAACTTGGTTCAGTTTATTTAAAAACTGAGGCCTTTCAAGACAGTCACAATCTATCGTTTTTGCAATGTGGTGAAAGAGACACTTTTATTTTACAGCAACTAATTACTCAAATAATGTGAATGCCGTTTAATATCTAATACAATGTATCTAAGGAGAATGCTGTAACATTTTGTATTTTAGTCCTAGTTTTGCAAAGCACACAATTTCGTTTTTTCTTCCTTTCTAGGAGGCCTATTTTATTCCTATTGAATGTGAATTCTAATTTATCTTTACCAGTGTGGCAATTTGCACATATCTATAGTTTCTTACTTTGTCAATTTTAATGGTAGCGTGTATCTATTTAGCATAGGTTACATAATTCATTTCTGGATTTCTTTTTTTTAAATAAATTCATTCAATGACATTTGTATAACAGAATGATGACAAGACAACACATTGAGCTCATTCCATACATTTTCAGAAGGGGGTCATACACTCAGAACACAATATACAGCACGCTTAAGTCTAGCCATTCTTACACAAAGAGCGCAATCGCTATTTACTCACACAAGTACCACCGTTATCAAACCACAAACCACAAACCACATAGACATTCAAACACACAATCAACCCACAAATCACTACTTAGGACAAAACCAAGAGACAGCCCACAGACTATACTAAAACCAAACCATTTGTAAATATTAATTGTAAGTCATATTTACAAGAAAAGTTCTCAAAAGTAGTCCAAAAGACTGCACAAAAACAGCCCAAAGACTGTTACAAGTTCAAGAAGCTAAAATACACCAAATTTGCCAGTTTGGGCTAGCAGAACACTCAAGAAGCGCTCTACATATCACTACTTATGAATGTTAGTAAGTGCACAGACCAGGATCCTTTTTATGTACATATTTAGTTCCATGGGGTACTTAGTCAACAAGGAAGAAATATATTTTTTAATATACTTAACCTATTTAGGTATCCCCTCTAGGGGAATCGGCTGAGTTCATTCAAGATTCACATTGGTACCTCCAAGAAAGCAACACATTCTACGAAGTGTGCTAAGAACAGGCATACCAAGAATATTGCAGCATATACAATATTATTTTCAAAGTGGCACTTAACGCAATGTGTGCCGTTCAAGTTTTAAAAAAGGTAGAGACAAATCTCCTCATTACCTGTCTATATAAATTGCAATTCATATATATCCAAGCAAGTTCCAAGATTTATGGCCAAAACAAACAAGCAAATGTCGACGACCTTTCCAAGCACATATCTCCAGCCTCTCACTGCCAAGTTCTGAGTGAACAAGCAATAATTTTAGAATACTCACGCCAAAGAAGTTCTCAGTCGGGAGCGGTAAACACTTTGAGGATCAGATCAGGAAGACCAGAAATATACTGGGCTGGAAAGACAAACAATCTCCGTGCGCAGGGTACCTCCTCAGTAGATTCCTGTCCTGTCCCCCTCAGTAGATTTCTGTCTCCTGTGAAGACCACTCCCTTCGATAGCCCCTCCGCCGATGAGGTCCACGTTTGGGCGCCATTTGAATAAATACAAACTTTTTAGGGGTTCCCTGATCCTTAAACCAACAAAGAAGAGATTGGCACGGAAGCTGCAATATGAAAAAAACGTATTTAATAACCTCACATGAGGGAGACTGCATCATTAAGCATGGGCGTAAAATCCGCTCCGCTCGCGGATTTTTCGGATTTTCGGCAAGTTCGCAATCCGCGAACTCTCGCGAATTTGTCGAAAATCCGTGAATCCGCTCGTGGCGGATTTTTTGCTTGGTTGCGGCGCGCAGCGTGGTGCACGGCGTTCACTTTCCGTCATTAAGCGCTTGCCGAGTTGTTTTTCTCGATCATATTTTTCTAGTGCCGCGCCATTTTAGATCTTGCTGCGTGATCCCGCGGGAGTTTGGCGCCCGCGAATACGTAATCGCGGCTTGCCACCTTGCACAGCACACCTCGCGAGAGTTCGCAATTGCAAACACGTAGTTGCGGCGGAAAGGAACAATCTCGCACTCGCGAAATAGAGATTTTGCAATTCTGCACAAGAAAATCACCAGCAAACAGGATAAACCTTCAGAAAATTATGGTTTTTATCAGAATCACTCCTCAGGTTGACATTTGCATGGCCTTTTTTTTTGCAAGGAGTCCATTTTTGGGGGGGGGGGAGGAAGGAAGTGCCCCACAGTCTCCAACTTCCTGTTCCTGTCCAGCAGGCTCCTCCCAGTGCTTTGTCCATCTCCTGGTCACTTTCATTTGGATCTCGAACTAGAAGGATTACTTTTTGTGGTTACTGCTGGATATTTGGATTTGAAGCCTTTTTGACTGTCTTTGGATAACTTTTGGATTAGAAATCAACTTTCACAAGTAAGTTTGTTTGGGGCATTACAGTTGCTGCAAGTACAATTTTGGAACTTTTTCAGAGCATTAAATAAATTATATTGTGGGTAGCCACAGTATCCAGTAGGACCAGGGTTGGTTAGGGGTGCATGATACAACTGTTTTGTTGAATTTAAACACCATTGAGGCCATGGATGGGCTGGGATTGTGCTGATTTTTGTCGTTTTTTTGGGCCTGCTGGTGTGGCCCTTTGCCCAGGGGTGGTGAGTGTTGCATGGGCCTAGTCTTTCTGTGGGGTGTCTTCTTGAATTTAAGCATCATTGAGGCCATGGATGGGCTGGGATTGTGCTGATTTTATTGTTTTTTGTCGTTTTTTTGGGGCTGCTGGTGTGGCCTTTTGCCCAGGGGTGGTGGTGCATGGACTGAGTGTGCCTGTGGTGTAGTCTCACTCCCTTTAATGTAAACATCATGGATGGCATTGGATTGTGGTGATTTCTGGCTGGTTTTCTGTTTTTGGGGGTGTACTGTTGATGTGGACTGGCCATGTGGGTGGTGGTGGTGGCCATCTTGAGTGCTGGCTGGTACAGGCAACATGTGCTTGGGGTGTAAGGGGCCATTTTGAAAAGAGGCAGTGTCTGAGGCCTGCACTTATTTTGCCTACTTTTCATCCATTATGCCCAGGGGTAGTGAGTGTTGCATGGGCCTAGTCTTTCTGTGGGGTGTCTTCTTGAATTTAAACATCATTGAGGCCATGGATGGGCTGGGATTGTGCTGATTTTATTGTTTTTTGTCGTTTTTTGGGGGCTGCTGGTGTGGCCTTTTGCCCAGGGGTGGTGGTGCATGGACTGAGTGTGCCTGTGGTGTGGTCTCACTCCCTTTAATGTAAACATCATGGATGGCATTGGATTGTGGTGATTTCTGGCTGGTTTTCTGTTTTTTGGGGGTGTACTGTTGATGTGGACTGGCCATGTGGGTGGTGGTGGTGGCCATCTTGAGTGCTGGCTGGTACAGGCAACATGTGCTTGGGGTGTAAGGGGCCATTTTGAAGAGAGGCAGTGTCTGAGGCCTGCACTTATTTTGCCTACTTTTCATCCATTATGCCCAGGGGTAGTGAGTGTTGCATGGGCCTAGTGTTTCTGAGGGGTGTCTTCTTGAATTTAAACACCATTGAGGCCATGGATGGGCTGGGATTGTGCTGATTTTATTGTTTTTTGTCGTTATTTTGGGGCTGCTGGTGGGGCCTTTTGCCCAGGGGTAGTGGTGCATGGACTGAGTGTGCATGTAGTGTGGTCTCACTCTCTTTAATGTAAACATCCTGGATGGCATTGGATTGTGGTGATTTTTGGCTGTTTTTCTGTTTTTTTGGGGTGTACTGTTGATGTGGACTGGCTTGGGGTGTAAGGGGCCATTTTGAAGAGAGGCAGTGTCTGAGGCCTGCACTTATTTTGCCTACTTTTCATCCATTATGCCCAGGGGTAGTGAGTGTTGCATTCTTGCATGGCCCTAGTCTTTCTGTGGGGTGTCTTCAATGTAAACATCATGGATGGCATGGGATTGTGCTGATTTTTCTGTGTTTTGTCGATTTTTTGGGGTGTATAACTGAACTGATGTTCCTCTGTCTTCCATTGCTTTTAGGTGCACAAGACTCAAGAGAACCACCAGTGCCAGGAAGAAGTCCTGCAGCGGTGTGTGTGTGCAGCATAACGTCATGCGACGTCACGTCTGGACACAGACAACTCTGCAACTCGTGCAACTGCTGCCTGCTGTTCTGACCTGCTCTGAAGAAGATGGCCCCAAAAAAAGTTACCCGTAGCTCCTCTAGCAAGAAAGGTGCCAGTAAGGAGCAGAAGAAGCAAGTTACCAAGGAGACTGGTGTGCCGCCCGCCCCTTTTTTTGGGAGTAAAAAAAAAAGTATGCCTGCAGCAGCAGCGGGATCTGCTGGGGACCAAGCTGGCAGCAGCACCCCCGCTCCATTGGGCTCAGTGCCACCACCACCACCACGCCAACTTATGTCCAAGCCCTTGAGTGCTGCAGAGGCAGCCAATCTACTTGTTCAATCACCATCGACCAGTGATGTTGGCTCATCGCAAGAAAGCAGCAGCAATGTCCCTCAATCAACACAGGTTGTTGTAGCTCATCTGACGAGTGTTGAACAACCACAGCCGCAACAACAATCACATGTGCAAGTACAAGCCCAAGTACATGTGGAAGGAGAGGCAGCGCAAGGAGATGCGCAAGCAGAGGTGCATGGAGGGTCACAAGTGCCCACAATAGTTGTTCCTCCCGAAGTAGGGGCACATCAGGAAATCGACAATCAAGGCGAGGTATCATTTGAGGAAGCCACTCCTCCTGATGATCATTCATTGTCTTCCACACCCCTAGCAAGGAAGAGATCAAGGGTGGTGTCTACATCTTCTTCAAGCACACCTCCTTCTGATGATATGGATCAAACTTGGGAACCAGCACCACTGCCGTCTGACAGTGAGGCACACCATCATCTGACAAAGGTAGTTAAGCGTAAAAGGAAGCTCGTCCAAAGTCTCAGAGTTATGGAGTGTGATGAGGCTCAACAAGAAGTGGCGGATACTGCTGCTGATGAAGACTCTGACAACGACGACCCAGTCATCATAAAGGTCACTGCAGCCCCAGCGGGCATGCAGCAAACAGACATTTTGACCCTAGCCCGAAGAGCTGCTGAGCGTGATGATGATGATGTTGTCGATGAGGAGGCAGTGGAAACACCACAATCATTGGAGTTAAGTAGTACACCAACTCGTCCCACTTCCATATTTCTTTCTGGCAAGAAGGGACCTCCATCCACCTCGACCTTAATTAGTGGCGGTGAAAGTGCACAACGTACAAAAGTTGGGCAATCCAGATCCTCCACTTCAACTGGCATTAGCTTCATGACCACCACCACCAGTATCGCCGCCTCCTCCAGGCCCCACAGACACTTCAAGTCCCCAGTTTGGGACTTCTTTACTGTTTGTCAAAAAAATCCAAAGTTTGCCATTTGTACCCTTTGTAAGCTTGCAGTTAGTCGTGGTAAGTCAGGTACCAACTATGGTACCGGAGGCCAGAGAGGTCATCTTAGGAGACAGCACACTGGCCAATGGTTTGCGCACCTAGATGCGATCAAGGAAGCCCGAATTCAAGAAAACGTTGATGTTGCATCTGATGATGACGAGGAGGAAGAAGACGTGTCAAACACTTCCCTTACACCCAGTACCCCTGTCAGCAGCACACCCAATGTGAGGCACACTAAGAGTGTTGGAGCGAGTGAGACACCAACGCACAAAAGTTCACCAGCGAGCAAAATTGGGTCAACGAAGTCATTATCAGCCCGTAAATGCTTGGTCCAGGGCAACATTAGAACCATGTTTTCTTCAGACGTGCCATATGAACGCAACCACCCACTGACGCGTCTGTATAACACTAAGCTGGCTAAAATGCTAGCTGTGGACCTTCTCCCTTTTTCTTTTGTAGAAGCGGTAGGTTTTCTGGAATTAGTGGCAACGCTCTGCCCTAAATGGAAGGTTCCTAGCCGGTTCTATTTTGCCAGAGTTGCGGTTCCAGCACTACATGAAGATGTGCTGGAGGCGATTGGGGCAGCTTTGCAGAAGAGTGCTGTTCACACAATACATCTGACAACAGACATGTGGACCAGTGGCGCAGGCGCTGATTACATGTGCATCACTGCACACTGGGTCTCTTTTTCAGGTGTTAAAGCAAAGCTAAACGCAGGTGTTGACCCGGACCAAGTTTTCAAAGCTGCTCGGAAACATGCAACACTAGCCATGTTTGGCTTGGAGAAAAGTCACACATCCGAAAACATTTTGTACGAGTTTAACAAAAAGGTCTCGAAAATGCTATCCCCAAAAAAACGCCAGATTGGTTATATTTCCACGGATAATGGCGCCAATGTAGTTAAGGCCATGTCGCTGGGTGGCTATTTCAGAGTGCCGTGTTTGGCGCACTGTATCAACCTGGTAGTTCAAAAATTCTTGAGTGATAGAGACAGTGCGGCGTTCGCGGTAATGGCCACCTGCCGCAAAATGTGCAACCATTTCAGCCATTCTTTTAAGGCCCGGAAGCATCTGAGGAGGCTGCTACTTGAACGTCGAATGCCAGTGAAAGCACTCATCCAGGAGGTGGCAACACGTTGGAACTCAACCTTCTACATGCTTGAGCGTCTGTATGAGCAGTATACGGTACTCGATCACTATTTCTTAACAGAGGGTACATCTCAGAAGGAGGACCTGCGGATGGCTGCGGCGCAATGGGACATAGTTAAAAGCCTGACAGACATGCTTCGTCCTTTTGAGTTCTTCACGCGTGCAGTCAGCCAGGAGGACTGTAATTTGGGAAAAGCTATCCCATTGTTGTGCATGCTGGAGCACCAACTGATGGCGGTGTCTTCTGAGTTTGAAAAAGATGTAAAAAAAAAAGACCCTTTTATTTTGTCTGAGAAATTATTAGAGCGCCTACGTGGTGATGAACGTCTTCAAAAGATCAAGTCAGAACAGCATTACATTTGTGCTACTATTCTGGATCCACGCTACAAAAAGGCGCTGGCAGGCGAAGCATTCTTTCCTTTTACTGATGAAGATGTTCAAAAGTACAAACATTGGCTAGCCTGGTCAGCCAAGAGGTTTGAAAAAGAACGGCAGGTTATTGAAGGAGAAGGCAGTACATCAGCATCAGCATCAGCAGGCCATCCCCAGTCACAAGAATCCACTTCTGCACCTGTGGCTGGGGCACAAGAGACCTCTCAGCCGTTAAAGACACCGGCAACTGGATCATCTGCACCACACACAACAGTAACAGTGGCTGCTGTAGAGGATTGGCTAAGTTTGCTTGGGTATGGTTCTCGAAAAAAAGTCACAGGCACAGTAAAAAGTAAGCAAAGTGGAGGAACCGCTGATGACCTTGAGTCGATGGTGCAGGACTATCTGAATGACTCAACAGAGGTCTTTCTTAATGATGAGCCATTGCAGTATTGGCATGGCAAAAAACAATTGTGGCCACAGCTCTCCAACCTGGCTATAAACTACTTGTCTTGCCCACTCGCAAGTGTGTCTTCTGAACGTGTTTTCAGTGCTGCTGGTGGCATTGTAACTCCCAAACGGAGCCGCCTCTCGCCCAAAAATGTGGAGAGGCTAACAATGATCAAGATAAATCAGCACCTCATACCACCAGATTACAAAGTACAAGAAAGCACGCCGCATGAAGACGAGGAGGACAGCAACGTAGATGAGGGAATTTGTTCTCTGTTCGGTGACGCTGACCTCATCCTGCCTGAATTCGCAGAGTATGATGACAAACTCTTATTCTTATTCCCTGACAGCGAGCCCTGAAAATGAGACAATGAATCAATAACTTTCTTTTTCGTCCTTATTCACTTTTATTCCTGTGTGTCTGTCTTTCTTTGTTTTGCACAGTTAATTTAATTCAAACTTTAATCACCTAACCACAAAAACAAGCCCATCAGCAGAACTGTCTTCACTTGTTTGCTTATTGATTTGAAGGTGCCGCAGTCTACATTCCTCAGGTTCACAAGTTCAGAAGAACATGCTCCTCTATCCTCCTCCTCCAGACTGCGATTTCCCTCAAAGCAGAGTGCTGGATTACGTCCAATGAAGAAAGACTCAGCACTTGTGGGGGTGTTCTACTTCTTTGCGGGTGAGTTGACGGCTTTGGGCCCATTGCTGTCAAGCTCTAATAATGGATAAAAGTGTTTTGGACCAAATATGAGGTGGAAATTTCTTGCCGTTTTTGCTGACTTGCTTGCCTTTGAGGTGCTCTTTGGCGGGGTTCCGGGTGTTTGTGGGTGAGTTTTGGGGTCTGGGAGCACTGCTGCGACAGTCTCATCTTGATTGCATTTGCTTTTCAGGAAATCCGTGGTGGAAAACAGGAGTTATGATGATGACCTAGCTGCACAGCGCGTTTGGACCGAAGGCCGAGAGATATAGTAAGTATGAGATTTATCTTTTTCGCTGTTTGGGGGGGTTGTCGCGTGCTTTTTTGCGGGTGGGTTGGCGGGTCTTGGCTGGGGCATTCCTGGGAAGGTCTAATACCGGATAGAAGTGTTTTGGACAAAAACCTTAAGGAAAAGCGTTTTTTTTTGCTATTTCTTCTGACATCTTGCTCAATGTAGCGTTTTGGGGGGCTTCCTGCTGTTCGTGGGTGGGTTGTGGCAGGGGTCTCTGTCGAAGCACTGCTGTGACAGTCTAATCTTGATTGCATTTGCTTTTCAGGAAATCCGTGGTGGAAAACAGGAGTTATGATGATGACCTAGCTGCACAGCGCGTTTGGACCGAAGGCCGAGAGATATAGTAAGTATGAGATTTATCTTTTTCGCTGTTTGGGGGGGTTGTCGCGTGCTTTTTTGCGGGTGGGTTGGCGGGTCTTGGCTGGGGCATTCCTGGGAAGGTCTAATACCGGATAGAAGTGTTTTGGACAAAAACCTTAAGGAAAAGCGTTTTTTTTGCTATTTCTTCTGACATCTTGCTCAATGTAGCGTTTTGGGGGGCTTCCTGCTGTTCGTGGGTGGGTTGCGGCAGGGGTCTCTGTCGAAGCACTGCTGCGACAGTCTAATCTTGATTGCATTTGCTTTTCAGGAAATCCGTGGTGGAAAACAGGAGTTATGATGATGACCTAGCTGCACAGCGCGTTTGGACCGAAGGCCGAGAGATATAGTAAGTATGAGATTTATCTTTTTCGCTGTTTGGGGGGGTTGTCGCGTGCTTTTTTGCGGGTGGGTTGGCGGGTCTTGGCTGGGGCATTCCTGGGAAGGTCTAATACCGGATAGAAGTGTTTTGGACAAAAACCTTAAGGAAAAGCGTTTTTTTTGCTATTTCTTCTGACATCTTTCTCAATGTAGCGTTTTGGGGGGCTTCCTGCTGTTCGTGGGTGGGTTGCGGCCGGGGTCTCTGTTGAAGCACTGCTGCGACAGTCTAATCTTGATTGCATTTGCTTTTCAGGAAATCCGTGGTGGAAAACAGGAGTTATGATGATGACCTAGCTGCACAGCGCGTTTGGACCGAAGGCCGAGAGATATAGTAAGTATGAGATTTATCTTTTTCGCTGTTTGGGGGGGTTGTCGCGTGCTTTTTTGCGGGTGGGTTGGCGGGTCTTGGCTGGGGCATTCCTCCTGGGAAGGTCTAATAACGGATAGAAGTGTTTTGGACAAAATCCATAAGAAAACACCTTTTGGCTCTTTTTGTATTTTAGGGTTCGTTAGGGTTAGCCCTAGCAGCAGGATTGCATGTGTTTCGGGGTGTTCTATTGCAACGCAGTTCTGGGGTTTTAGAGCACTGTTGGAGCGATGCTGGCTATGGATACTTTTGCTTGCTTGCAACTTGCAAGTGGTTTGAATACAATCCACGGTCGGTAAGGGTGTATTTGGGCCTACTGTTACTTTCAAAGTACGTTTTGTCACCATTTTTCTGCTAGGCATCGTTTTTGGAGATCTGATTGGGGGTCTTCTACATTTTTGCGACTGGCTTTAGTAAGGGTCTTGGTGGGAGCATTGCTGGGAAGGTCAAATTGTGTTCTAAAACACAGTTTACAATACACCTAACTTGAGGGGAAAGATCCGCTATAATATTTTGGCCATACTTATTTATCCTTAAAAAGGTGACTCAGACAGAGCACGCAATTTCAAAAATATTGTACTGTCTATTAGGGAAATCAAAGTGTGACTTTTTGCACCACACAGCGTACATACCTTTTATTTATTTATCAGTGGTATTGTAATAGCACTTCCTGTTTTCCGTTCAATAATTACAGGCCGGGTTTCAGTCAACATCCGCCAGGCAGGCAGTGGACAGGGTGTCTTCTGTCAGTGGTCACCAACATTGATGGATGAAGCGTCAGCTGGAATGGAGGAGTGCCGCTAATAAGAGGAATTGTTTGCTGCATGCAACTTACTTCCCAAATTCAAAAGGACAACTCCAACAACATACAGAATACAGATACAGTATCCATTGTTTTCTTCTATGAGTGTGACTGCATGTGCTTAGCTTTAGTTTGTACCAAAAGATTTCTTTATCTTCAATTATTGTTTGTCCAGGCTGTGCATTTTTTTTCTTCTCTCCACAAAACCTACCCAAAAAGAAACCCCCATTCCCATCCATTTTCCAAACCCTAACCCTCTTCCCCCGGGCTGTGTTGTTTTGCTTGATGTCTGACTAAAATGACATCAATAATTCCACACACTTGCTGGGGAGGATAAGGTCATAGCAACAGGCTGGCGAAGGAATACGAGGATATCTTCTAGACTTACTCAGCTTCAGTACTATTTCTTCTAGTAGTAGGAGCCAATGTCAAATAAATTCAACGCAAGTACTAGTTATACTTGCAAGCAAATACTTTACCATTTGTTAGGCTACATTATGGCACTGTTCTAGTGTACTGTCACCTGCTATATTCTCGATCGTACCGTAACTGTTGTAATGCTACAGTAAGGACAAACCAGGAAACGTTTTCTTTTTTTCCATAGGCATGCAACTGCCACTGTGTCACACCACTAGTACCACCGCAATGAGGAAATTTCACCCGCCCAGGATTGCCAACGTTAATCCCCATTTCACGTGGAGCCAGCCCTGGGCCTAGCCCTAATTTCTAACACAAATTACAGGTAAGATAGGCGTTTGGTGGGAGGTAGTATAATGGAGTATTAGGACTAGACGAGAGATTGACGGTAGTACTACTAAAGTCCTACGACTGTTCAGGAAAACAAACTTACTGTTACACCCCCGTCCCCCACCCACCAGACTGAAAAGCAGTAAAAAACAGGTATGGTCAGATAAAGTTCAAAAAAGTATATTTATGTAGCCCTAACAAAATAATCTCCCTCAAGACCCTCCCTAACCCCAACGATTGTCTTTGAAAAGTCCCAAAAAGAACCCAACTCCCAAATCCCACCCCCCAAAAGTCTCTAAAAAAGGGCAAGGGACACTCCACTACTGGAGGGTGCTGGTGAATTTTGCGGCCAGGGCATCATACTCCTTGCGGAGGGTGGCAAGGTCGAAGCGGAGGCCCTCCACCAAGTTCTTGTACGTAAGGACCTCCTGCTCCAGGTAGGACATTCGGACTCCTAGGCGGCGCTGGCGTGCCTTGCAGCTCCTGTGGGGGGCAGCTGGTCTTTCTGCTGCTTGACGGTGGCGGTTGGCTTTCTTAGCCCGGCTCAGTACCGCTGGAGCACTGCGCATGCTGGCGGCCCGTGGGGTCACGGAGGAGGATGCAGCTGTCCCAGTCGAGGATGTTGTGGTGGTTGCACCGGTCGACTGCGTGTCCTCCTCCTCCTCCAGGGCCACCAGCCGCCGATATTCGGCGACAGTGGCATCCAGCCTCCGTTGCCGGGCCATTCGAGCCTGCTCCCTCCGTGATGTTGATTTGGAAGGAGCAACTATATGAAGAAAGAAAGACATAGTCTGTGACCAATGCTCCTTAGCATTAATAACACAAAGTGAATGAGCCGAAAGTTGGGTCACAGTACAAGTAGCAAATTGAAAGCACAGTACATAACTATTGAGGACAGTATCTATGTAACCTCCCACTTCTGCATCCTTGCTCTAACATTAGTGGTAGTTTAATGAACAAATTCTATGACCACTATGGACTTCCATTACAGTCGACTATGACAGTACCCCAGTCTTATTCTTCTTCTTCTCTCTTGTTTAGGAAAATTGGTACGTTATCTTATGCAAGCCGGCAGAATGGCAGCACAGTGAACTTGCACCCGAGAAAAACAGTTGCACACCATGATGAGTGAGACACACTGGCGTTACTGTACCGGTCCAGTACATGCAGGTGGTGAAGCTATTACTTTTCTATTACGGGTGGCACTGAGAATACTCTGTTACAAGGGCTACTGCTTAATTAATTTACCTTTCACCCTACAGTGCAAATGAGTACTAGAAAAGGAAAATGAAGAAGCAAAATAATTTGATTATCTATCACTTCACATGGGACGTATTTGATGACATATGGGATGACTTTAGGTGCTTTGCTTAGTATTGAGTGAACAGTGATACACCCACACATGAATGACGTACTACAACTAAACTAAAGTTATTAAGAGAGGTACGGAGTGTCCACCGTAATAACCGGATATATGCTGTGCTTGCAGTTGCAATACAAAGTACTGCTACTATTCATGGTAGTATTGGACACATTTACAATTTCTTTTCCTTGCCTTCCCTACACTGGAACGGACGTGCGGGTGCGGTGGTACATGCTCTTCAAGGTAACACTTAGTTCATCCAGCGACCATCTACTCTCTCTATATACACATGTGCTATCTAAGAGTCAGAGAATACCATGCTCCAGGCATCCATTCATTCAAAGTATACGCACACATACAGTTTCTGTTTCACCCACCCAGGCTGCTGTCCTTCCACCCATCCTTGCTTCATCATTGACCCAGCCATGCACCATACCATATTCTTTCCTTCCCAGCCACCTCGGGGGCCAAGCAAACACATATCGTTCTTCTTTGCCAGCCATCATAAAATTTCGCGTCCCACTTACTTACACCCTTCTTTCGCTTTTCGTTCATCCCATCCATCACGTTCATCTAAGATCTTATTGGGATTCTTCTCACCAAAAACTTCACGGAGTACATTTCGAGGAGGCTACTACCTGGTTGATTTGTAATACACCTGTGCAGAAAGCACACTATGCAGTCTTCAATCTCAATAAGTAAGGAATATATAGCTTACCTGTTCCCGCCACCACCGTGGGAACCCCCACAGGACCGTCCGCCGGCTCTTGCACCGCTTCCTCCCCAGAGTCCTCCGAGTCCTCGCCCAACACCGCCACCTCCGCGCTGGCCCCGCCACCAGATGTTCCACCTACAAAGTACATTTAAGAATGTTAGAATACACCACTCACTACTATATAATATTTGGTCTAGGAGTAATAAAGAAATGTTAAAAAAACAGAATACAATGTAATAATTTGTGACTGTCTACTCTAAAGTAAAAATGTCCCTTTTTCCAGGGAAGGCTGTTGTCTTGCTGCACTTTTATGCACAACTGATGAATGCTTGCTTTTTATTTTTAACACGCACCACTTTTTCTCCTAACAGACAGAAGCTTGACTTCTAAGAACACGAGTCCAGGATCAAGTTCAAACCAGGTGAGAGCTCGGCTCGACCACAAGAAATGTGTCCAATTAATCGTCAGCACTAAGCACTTTTCCGTTTTCAGTTAAATAGTTTTATGACAAAGTTGATTTTAATAAATGTGTTTACCTTTAATAAAGCTATTAAACTTAAATAGACTCTGTGGTTTTTGGTCCTCCAGACTAGAGTGGATGAGCTAAAGGTTTTGGAATTTTTGCAAGCATGAGTGCCTCTGACACTTCTTGACTGTGACTCCGTACTCTTGTCCTGCGTAGGATAATCTAAAGATCATTGGGGATCAATCATCGGTGACTTCGGGAGCTAAATGACTCTGCCACACTATCTAGTCAGTAAGGAGACAGTGCATAGAGCTATTGCTGAATAGAATGGGAGTACAATGGAATTGCCAAATGTCCAATCTTAGTTAGCTACACAGACAGACTAATAAGAATAATCTAGTAATACCACATGGAGTCATATTCGAGGCAGGATAAGAATTTATATCCAGTCTACAAGAAGATCAAAGACGATTTAGAAAAAATCGAATGAGGAACGCTAGGAATAAATAGGTACTCTTTATTAAAATTTAAACTTACTGGGGCCAGCAAAGGAGCCCTCGCCTGCCCGATCCTGGCCTGCATCCTCCTGAACAGCACCCTCCTCCTGTGTCCTCTTGCCCTTGGGGGGAGCTGATGTACAACATGAAAGAAAGAAAGACCAGAAAACATGGATGAGATTTGTCAACCAAATCAAACATTTCAAAAGAACAATAACAAAATATTTTGGAGAAATAGCAAATAGATAGACAACTATTCCACGGGATCTATCTCATGTGGTATACTACGTTATTCGTATTGCCTGATTTGCGGACCGTTGACTTAGAAAGTTCCTATGTAACTCAATAAACAGACTACTAAAGAGGTTTGCCTAGGCCTGGCAGGCAGCAGTCCGCAGCACGCGAAGTGACAGACAAAGTCCATCCTGCTTGCAGATCAGTGAATACTCAAACTATCAATCCACCGACCACCGCCACTATTTCTTCTTATAGCCATGTGTCTAAAGGAAGGACTGGACTTCAGTCTGTTGGGGCTGATTTAGAAGTCCCTTGCGGCTCATTTTCCTCCATTGTTGCATGACTTTTGTGACGCAGCGGCAGAACAAAAGACTCGCCATGGTGTTGGTGCGGCGTATATATGCATCACGTTGTAAAGCCCTGCGCCATCAGGGGGCGTTCCGGCGCAAGGGAGGGCGTACCTGCGCAGGAACGAATCCTAAAAGTGGCTGAGGGAAATCTACAAGATGTCAATCAGTCACTTTTAGGACAATGATGCATGACTCAAACCCTGCGCGCTTGAAGCCGACGTACGGCTTGATGCAGCATTGGGGAGATAGGGTACCCCAGAGCATTGCTGGAGCTGCGCCATCGTTGGCACGCAACTCCAGCAATGCGCCGCCTTTACGGCACAGATGCGTAAGGCTTCTGTGACATTTTGGGCCAATGGGTGGTGGTGGCATGGCACACAATTACTGCCGCACCCCTGCTACTTTGCAGGGATGCGCCGGTAATTGAAAATATGACCCTTAGTGTCTAGCATTACGCAGTTCTTATCTTTACACTACACTCATACATAATTTCTCAGGCCAATGAAATGAACACAAAATACAAAACCAATCAGCATAGTAGCAAGCAAGGCTACTGAGAAGGAGAGCAGTGCACCTGAAATGCATAGAAGATTTTGAAATATATATTACCTACAATGTAATCGGCAGCATTATTGCTCTTGGTAAAGAACAAAGATTTGCAAATGACAGAGCCGGATAAAACAGAGTAGTGATGAATAGCTACTACTACTCACCAAGCCCGGGGACCTCTACGCCGAGCGCGTCCAGCAAGTCCCGCTCCCGGTCCATGACATCTGTCCAGCGGTGGGTGGCCTGCTTATATGTGCGCCGGACCCCAGAGAGCCTAAACATGGCCCGGCACACCTTCTCCCACCGCTTCCGGCGCTCCCGGATGCCATAGCCGGTTGCGATCTTGCCGCCTCCCAGGATCGTCTTGGGGAGGCGGCGCTGGATGTGGAAGATGAGTGCGGCCACCTCCTCCACGCTAAAGATCTCCCGTGGCACCACTTGCTCCCCCCTCAAACGCCCGCACGGGAGCCGGTCACGGGGTGCGGGACCCTTCCCCTTCTCAGGGTGCTTCCCGGCTCCCTTTACCATGGTCTGGGCAGAAATAAAGTTAAATGATAAAGAAGAAATAGAATAGTGAAGAAGAAAAGAAAAGAGTTTAAAAAAGTAGTTTAAAAGTAACTAAAAGCAGCAGAAAACACAAAAATATAGAGCTAGAAAAATAGAGGGATAGATTAATAAGTAAAATAGATCAAATAAACTTCAAACAAGCAAAGGATGGCAGAGATTCAGAGAGGATACAGAAAGCATGCCCAGAACCATAGCAATGAATGAGAAACAAGATGGCCGCGCCCGTTCCCGACCGCGCGGGTAAGTTCGCGCGAGATTTTCCTCGCGAGCACGCGCGAAATTGTACTAGCGAGCAGCACAGTTTGCGAGATTACACATAGCGGCCGGAAACGGAATTACGTCACGCAAACAAGATGGCCGCGCCCGTGTACGACCGCTAGGGTAACTTGGCAAACGTATAGCTACAAGCGCCTCGCGAACACGCACAAAATCACGCGAACATACACGTCGCAAAGAAAAACTTAGTGTATTCGCAAGCATTCGCGGCTTCCGAAATCGATCTCGCACGGATTCGCGCCCCAAAAAACGCGCGAAATTGCAGAAAAAACGATTTTTGCTAAACTGAAAGCAATGAGCAGGTGCAAAAGTTCAAACTTAACATTAGCAACATTCACTCTAGTGCTTCCTGAGGGGCCCCTCCAGAGTTTGCAACTATTCTATGACCCTGCTATGACCCAAACAGCAGGCTCATAGAATAGCTACAAGTAGACCATAAAGGTCCTGGGAAAAAAATTGCACTGCAACAGAAAGCAAATTACAGATAAGGAAGGAAGCAGGTGCCAGCCAGACTGGAACTTTCAAAATAACTGACACATTAATCAACCCCAAATTAATTCATGGCAGTTGAAGTAGGGGAGGTGTGCTTGCTTTTTTCAACCCCCATAAACTACAGTGATAAACAAACCTAATGGGTGGCAGTGAGGATGTACCAGAGGGTGGCATGGGTGTCCCAGAGGGTGGCAGTGGTGAAACAGAGGGTGCTGTGAACCTGTGATGATAAACCAGACGTAGAAACAACATAGTCGCGGCCGTTGCGAGCCGAAAAGTAAGTTCGCAATTGCGAAATTGTCCCAAAATCCGCGCAAACGCTCGCCGACACAAAAAACGGGAAAATCCGCAAATCCGCGAGAGTTTGCGTATTCTCGCGGATTGCGAATCCGTAAATACGCAAATTCGCGTACGCGAGATCCGCTAGATCCGCCCATGCTTATGCATCATACGGTTCCCTCAGGCCACTGTATGAGACAGTCTAAGGAGTACAGAGAACAGGGGCCTTTTATGGCCCGTTTATTGCTGAGTTAGCATGAAGACTCAAAAGGAGGCAGTACAAGTGTGCACACAATTACATATAAGGATGCATAAGAATTTCTTAGTCAACAGAGTTGGAGGAGGGACTAAACTGAACACATCAGAATGAATAGCCTGAGAGTTTAACACTAGGAGCAGGTGCATTCTATCAACTAGGCCTTTCTGAGCATGTGCAAGGCTCTGGAAGAGGGAGAAAGCACATGGTGAGCTCATGGCTAACTAAAATGGCCGCCACAAAACAAAATGGCTTCAGCTGAGGCTAACAGCCATTGCAGCTAGTTTCCACAATGCCAACATATCTATAATATCTGCTCTTGGGATTGGATGGGCACTAGTCCTAGTGACTGCATTGAGACCCCTGTAGTCTACGCAAAACTAAGGGTGGGCTGAAAATTTGTTCCGCTCGCGGAATTTGCGGATTTTCCGCTATTTCGCGATCCGCAAATCCAGCGAAATCACGGTAAAATCCGCAAATCCGCGAGCGGGATGAATTTTCAGTCAAGCACTTACAGGGTTACAGCAGCAGGTGCAAAAGTTGAAGCTAAATTCTTTGTAACCTTTTACAAAAGGGTTACAAAGAAATTAACTTCAACTTGGGCAACTGCTGCTGTAAGCCTGTAAGCGCTTCCTGGCGCCTCGTTGCCTACTTGCAACTATTCTCTGACCCTGCTCTGACCCTTGAAGCAGGGTCAGAGAATAGTTACAAGTAGGCAATGAGGCGCCTGTCACAAAAATTAAACCTCAACAGGATGCACTGACAGATATAAAAATAATAACTGCGTCAGCCCCGTGGCTGAGGTGCATCATCGGAGTGGTGTGAATAATAACTGCGTCAGCCCTGTGCCTGAGGTGTATCATCAGAGCTGTGTGAATAATAACAGCTGTGAGCCCCGTGCCAGAGGTGCATCATCAGAGCTGTGTGAATAATAACTGCCATCAGCCCCGTGCTGAGATGCATCATCAGAGGTGTGTGAATAATAACAGCTGTGAGCCCCGTGCTGAGGTGCATCATCAGAGTTGTGTGAATATAAAATGCATCAGCCCCGTGCCTGAGGTGCATCATCAGAGCTGTGTGAATAATAACTGTGTCAGCCCTGTGCCTGAGGTGCATCATCAGAGCTGTGTGACTAATAACTGCGTCAGCCCCGTGCCTGAGGTGCATCATCGGAGCTGTGTGAATAATAACAGCTGATAGCCCCGTGCCTGAGGTGCATCATCAGAGCTGTGTGAATAATAACTGCGTCAGACCTGTGCCTGAGGTGCATCATCAGAGCTGTGTGAATAATAACTGCGTCAGCCCCGTGCCTGATGTGCATCATCAGAGCTGTGTGAATAATAACTGTGTCAGACCTGTGCCTGAGGTGCATCATCAGAGCTGTGTGAATAATAACTGCGTCAGCCCCGTGCCTGATGTGCATCATCAGAGCTGTGTGAATAATAACTGCGTCAGCCCCGTGCCTGAGGTGCATCATCAGAGCTGTGTGACTAATTACTGCGTCAGCCCCGTGCCTGAGGTGCATCATCGGTGCTGTGTGAATAATAACAGCTGTGAGCCCCGTGCCAGAGGTGCATCATCAGAGCTGTGTGAATAATAACTGCGTCAGACCTGTGCCTGAGGTGCATCATTAGAGCTGTGTGAATAATAACTGCGTCAGCCCCGTGCCTGATGTGCATCATCAGAGCTGTGTGAATAATAACAGCTGTCAGCCCCATGCCTGAGGTGCATCATCAGAGCTGTGTGAATAATACCAGCTGTCAGCCCCATGCCTGAGGTGCATCATCAGAGCTGTGTGAATAATAACTGTGTCAGCCCTGTGCCTGAGGTGCATCATCAGAGCTGTGTGAATAATAACTGCATCAGCCCCATGCCTGAGGTGCATCATCAGAGCTGTGTGAATAATAACTGCGTCCGCCCCGTGCCTGAGGTGCATCATCAGAGCTGCATGAATAATAACAGCTGTCAGCCCCGTGCCTGAGGTGCATCATCAGAGCTGTGTGAATAATACCTGCTGTGAGCCCCATGCCTGAGGTGCATCATCAAAGCTGTGTGAATAATAACAGCTGTGAGCCCCGTGCTGAGGTGCATCATCAGAGCTGTGTGAATAATAACTGCATCAGCCCCGTGCCTGAGGTGCATCATCAGAGCTGTGTGAATAATAACTGCGTCAGCCCTGTGCCTGAGGTGCATCATCAGAGCTGCGTGAATAATAACTGCGTCAGCCCTGTGCCTGAGGTGCATCATCAGAGCAGTGTGAAAAATAACTGCTGGCAGCCCCGTGCTGAGGTGCATCATCGGAGCTGTGTGAATAATAACTGTGTCAGCCCCGTGCCTGAGGTGCATCATCAGAGCTGTGTGAATAATAACTGCCGGCAGCCCCGTGCTGTGGTGCACCATCAGAGCTGTGTGAATAATAACTGCGTCAGCCCCATGCCTGAGGTGCATCATCAGAGCTGTGTGAATAATAACAGCTGTCAGCCCCGTGCTGAGGTGCATCATCAGAGCTGTGTGAATAATAACTGCGTCAGCCCCGTGCCTGAGGTGCATCATCAGAGCTGTGTGAAGAATAACAGCTGTGAGCCCCGTGCCTGAGGTGCATTATCTGAGCACATAGTGTGGATAAAACCGATTTTGGAAAAGGGGGGTGGTGATGGACAGAGCTTCTGAATGATGCAGAATACTCTTACCAAGTCAAGAGATTATAGTTTTAATCCATCACCGTTTTTTAGCTCACTGCACCATCCCAGCTCAGAACCTGGCTATATGCAAATTAGTCTGTTCCTGTCCCAGTGCATGATGGGAACAGGGCAAACCAAACTACCAAGCCAATTCTTATACTGGGAAGGAAACAAGCTTCCGGGGACCGGTTTCTGGTATCACAGCCTTCTTCGGCCCGGCTTGCTTGAATCCTGATGGTGCAATGAGCAAGGGACTCACGTCTGAGTATACCCTCCCACACATAGTGTGGATAAAACCGATTTTGGAAAAGGGGGGTGATGATGGACAGAGCTTCTGAATGATGCAGAATACTCTTACCAAGTCAAGAGATCATAGTTTTAATCCATCACCGTTTTTTAGCTCACTGCACCATCCCAGCTCAGAACCTGGCTATATGCAAATTAGTCTGTTCCTGTCCCAGTGCATGATGGGAACAGGGCAAACCAAACTACCAAGCCAATTCTTATACTGGTAAGGAAACAAGCTTCCGGGGACCGGTTTCTGGCATCACAGCCTTCTTCGGCCCGGCTTGCTTGAATCCTGATGGTGCAATGAGCAAGGGACTCACGTCTGAGTATACCCTCCCACACATAGTGTGGATAAAACCGATTTTGGAAAAGGGGGGTGGTGATGGACAGAGCTTCTGAATGATGCAGAATACTCTTACCAAGTCAAGAGATCATAGTTTTACTCCATCACCGTTTTTTAGCTCACTGCACCATCCCAGCTCAGAACCTGGCTATATGCAAATTAGTCTGTTCCTGTCCCAGTGCATGATGGGAACAGGGCAAACCAAACTACCAAGCCAATTCTTATACTGGGAAGGAAACAAGCTTCCGGGGACCGGTTTCTGGCATCACAGCCTTCTTCGGCCCAGCTTGCTTGAATCCTGATGGTGCAATGAGCAAGGGACTCACGTCTGAGCATACCCTCCCACACATAGTGTGGATAAAACCGATTTTGGAAAAGGGGGGTGGTGATGGACAGAGCTTCTGAATGATGCAGAATACTCTTACCAAGTCAAGAGATCATAGTTTTAATCCATCACCGTTTTTTAGCTCACTGCACCATCCCAGCTCAGAACCTGGCTATATGCAAATGAGTCTGTTCCTGTCCCAGTGCATGATGGGAACAGGGCAAACCAAACTACCAAGCCAATTCTTATACTGGGAAGGAAACAAGCTTCCGGGGACCGGTTTCTGGCATAATATTGCAGGATATACTCACTACTCGTTTCCACACTACTCATATTCAAGGATAGATATGGCGTGGGCTTCGTACGGGATGTTGACAACAGCCGATATAACGATATGCCCACGTATTACTTCAGATCATAACCCTCTTATGGTAACATTTCAGGGCATAGGAGGAGCTAAGACGTGCAAACCATTTAACTTTCCAAAGTATTTGCTTACAGACAAGATATATATAGAAACCACTAGGAAGCAGCTCAAAGTTTTTTTTCAGGATAATATAGGGTCAGCTACTCCTGTCATAATATGGGACACATGGAAAGCAGTTATTCGGGGGATGACTTTGCAATATGTACTGCAGCAAAATAAAAAAAGCAAAATGCATTAGAAGAAGGTATCTCGGCTATAAAACAGACTGAAATAGCACATATTAATTCGGTTAGGCTTGGATTATCTAATCAGGATGAATTATTATTTGAATTAATTGATTTGAGGGTGGCTGCTAAAAAAGTATTTAACGAGAAAATTGTTGCAAATCTTAATAAGTACCGCGCTTCACAATATGAGTTTGGCGAACATATAGGAAAAGTCCTTGCTTACAAGGTAGCTAATGACCGGGCTAAAACTTACATCAAAGGAATAAGAGGGGCAAATGGTGATATGCACACAGAACCGAAAGAGATTTTAAAACATGTTCTGCCTATTATCAGAAATTATATACTTCTGATATTGTAACTAATGAGGCAGATATAGAAAAATACCTCCAAAATATACATCTTCCAAAAATTAAGGAGGAAGATATTACTTTAATAAGTAATGAGATCAGCAAAGAGGAGATACTTTTAGCGATCTCTGCACTTCCATCTGGGAAAGCGACAGGAGAAGAGTCTTTACAGCTTGAGTTTTATAAAGTATTTAAAGAGCAGCTAATTGAGCTGTTTAGAGGGGTTATACAACATATTGGGAACTGTGGCATAGTGCCCAAATCTTGGAATCTGACACGAATAGTGTTTTATTTAAAGAAAAACAAACCTCCCTGTGAATGTGGCTCGTATAGGCCTATTCCGCTTATTAATTCAGACCCAAAATATTTGCCAACATTTTTGCCAACCGGCTAGCACCACTTATGCCACATCTTGTCTCGACCCATCAACATGGCTTTATTCAAGGAAGAGAGCCTGCAGCTCACATAAATACTGCAATTTCCGCTTTTGACCTTGCGGAAAAAAAGGATATTACATTAGGTTTGGTGCTTTTATACGCTGAAAAAGCATTTGACAGGGCTAATTGGGAGTTTTTATGCGCTGTGTTGGCAAAAGTGGGGATAAAGAATATTTTAGTACAGTGGATTTGGGCTCTTTACGATAAACCACAGGCAAAATAATGTATGCAGGGATACAAACAGAAATGTTTCCAATTGTTCGTGGTACGCGACAAGGATGTCCGCTCTCTCCCCTTTTATTTGCTCTTTATATTGATCTTTTTATTTTTTCATTACAGTCTAATCCTCAAATCATGCCGTTACGACATGGTGCACACTTATTAAAGATAATTGCCTATGCGGACAACATAGCCGGTTTTACGACAGAACCAAAGAGAGCAATGGAGGAAATTGTTAATGAAGCAGTTGGGTTTGGGACAATAGCTGGATACAAACTTAACCCCCACAAAACTCAGATACTTCTAAATTTTACACCAAGGTGTTACATATCTGGGAGTAAGGCTATCCTCACAGATTAATCAAATAATTTCGCTAAATTATGAGCCTTTGATAAAGGACACGGCCATTTTGTTAAAAAAAATGGTATAAACTACCTATTGGTATTATAGGTCGGGCTAATATTATTAAATCAAGGTACTCCCAAAATTGTTGTAGTTTTTTTAGGTCTATTCCTTTATGTCTCCCTAATAGTTTTTTAAAAACATTAGATGGCCTCTTTAGTAGTTTTGTTTGGGGTTATAAGAGGGCAAGGAGAGCAATCGATTTACTTAAATGTTCCTGTGATTTGGGGGGAATAGATATTCCAGATTTTAAGATGTATTTCTGGTCTGCATTTGTGAGTCGTTTTCGGAGTTTGTTAATTCCTTCATGTACTACTTTTTTTCATCAATTACTTTTGGCAGAGAACAGCTCGATGAATTTGTATAACATTACTGACCCAAAGTACTTAAAGCGTGTTAAATTTAAGACCTTACGGGATACTATGTGCATCTGGAAAGGTATTTTAGTTAAATGTGACCTAGCATATTATCACAACAATCTCCCTTTGTCGGGCAACCCGATTGTTCCGGAGATCTTTCAAGATACTACCATTAGGCAATGGGCTAATTTTGGCATTTCAACACTTGGGGCTGTGTATGTTTATGGTGGTTTTTCTTCTTTTGAAAATCTGCAACTTTTGTTCAAGTTACCTGGGTATATGTTTTTAAAATATTTACAGATTAAGAACTATCTTTTGGCACATTTAAAATAGACGAATAGAACCAAATCAGAGATATGGGATTATTTTTATCAGGATAAAACTAAATCCATGATTAGCCTTATGTATAAAGTTTTCATTATATTTTTTTTTAAAAAGAGATAGTATTACAAAAACAATCCTGGCTGCAGGGGACCAGGAGGACCACACAATTAAAGCTGCTGTACAACCAGCCAGAGGGGAGTCTTCTCCCTGCGTCCGTTTGAGCCTCACAGGCAGACTCTTGTTGTTCCCACAGTGGAGCTGCACAACTAGCAAATCAGGAAAAGAAAATCATGGCCCAGTTTGAGAAGAAAAAGTCTTTCTTTCAGGATAGGGCAATCACCCCAGGGCAAATGCCCTCAACTATCCTGTCCAGTGTCTCAGGCAGTTCTTCACATTAATCTAACAGGCACCAGAGACACAGTACCTGTACCCTAAACTCAAGTCCTTCCCTAACTCCTGTAGTGCTCCCCTGGCACACTGCTCTTTTGTTGGGCCCACAGATTGTACCCTGTATGCCCAGGCACCTCTTGATCAACAAACAGAGATGCAAACTTGCATTCACTTTGGGACCAGAACTCAGAGGCCTGATGTTGGGATCTCTGTAGCAACCATAGTTTCAAAAGGGGTCACCTCAAGCAAAAGCTTCCTTGCCATCCTTGGCGGTTTGTGACTCTCAGCTGGGCATCAAAAACTTGATCCACGACTTCTCCTTTCTGTTTTCTGACCCCGTCTTTCCCCCAAGACATTGGCAGTTAAGGCTTCCGCCTTAACTGGGGTCCTAGTGTCAGCAACTCAATAGCAAGCACCCTTGCCACACCGAATCTGAGAAGGGGTAGAGTAAGTTGGCATGTCAAGCTGAGGAAAATTCATCCCCACCTGTGGCTGCTGTATAGCAGATTGTTACTCCTGATTGCATACTCTGGCTTAGGTACAACTCAAGATGGTGGCCAACGCCAAACTAAGACTATGCATTCTAGTCTTCTGAAGAAAGGCACAAGATCAAGCCAATCTGCAGCGCAAGCCCCTTGTGAGCTGCGCACTTCAACTGTAGAATCACCCAGAGTACAGTGTTTTTCCACAGTGTCTGTTTTGAACAAAGAACTTCGTCAAAATCAGAATCCCTTTTCAAACCAGCGACTCTCGGAAGGGTGTGCACACCGGGAACTCGATTCCCAACCCTTTTTGAAAGCCTAAAACACTTCCTGAGAGAATATTACTTCTCATCAGGATTCCTGGAGGCTTCGTGAAAATTCAAGTGACAAGTAAGGTCTTTAGTGTGTCTTTTCTCCTGTCTTCAAGATTCCGACTGACCCAGAGAATAACTGACGAAGTAAGAGAAAGTCTTCATATACATTTAGCACTGTATTTACCTACATTTCCAGAAACATTTTAAGTATATTACATTGTTAATTAATCACCTGAGTTAGCCTTCTCAAGTCAAGTAGTTTGGGAACCTATCATCTCAAAAAAACTAAATTCTAAGTTTCAAGAGAAAGTCTACAAAAGGATTAGTCAGGTATAGGAACAGTTCTAGAGGGTCTGTCTAAGAGGGTTTTTCAGGTAAAATTAGATATTAAATTGTTTCTTTATCTCTTAGTAGGTCCAACCTTGAATGCTCACCAACTAGACTTACCAAGACGTAATCTTAACGACGTTTCAGAGAGAAGGGCAAAACCTGTAGATAACCCAGATCGTTATTCTAGCATAAGAGGAAGGTAGTAGAGAGATAGGAAGGAGGGAGTTTGAAACCTGAGTTCTGTTCTCTCGCCCAGTTGCAGGTCCAGCTAGATCTTTTTCTGACCCGAGAGGACAGACGAGGAAGATCGTAAAGAGAAGATTACAGGGCAGAGAAAGTTGGCAGCACCTGGAACACGCAGGCAGTCTCTCTATCTTTTCTCATTCCCCTTTCCCCCTCGTGGGTGCTATGTCAGTATATTCTGACTGCGTAGGGGATTTGGGATCAGTTGTTTGCTTCTGTGGAGATTTGGGCACTCAAGGTAAGAGTTCTGACACCTAGTTGCCAGCAACGCCTGTGCTGGTTACCTTCACCTTGGCTTCAAGCTGGACCGGTGCTGACTCCCCAGGCTGGATCTGATGTCCGTGCCCCTCTGGCAATGGTTGTAAGGTAGCAAATATCTATTGGTGGACAGAACAAAAGGTCTTTAGACAAGGCATACAAGTAATCTATCAACAAAGAGGATAGTCTTAGAATGCTTCCTGAGTCTTTGGGCACCCCATACATTAGCAAGGCACCCAAGAACCACTTCATCCATCTGAGAGAAAATAACTGGACTATTACACTATTTGAAGCAGTTAAGGAAGTCTGTGCTCATTTACTAAATTCTTAGGAAAAGAGAAAAACAATACAGACATACTCTACATCCTTACATTTGTGTATTCCTATATTATTTATCTGAAGAACCTCAAGAAAGGGAATTCTACACTTTTACTCATTAACCTTGCATTACTTGTACAGGACTGCAGACACTTCTAAAATGATTTCTCTTTTATAAAAGCACCTACATTTTACACTTAGGACCATGCTCTCATGTTATAGTCACAGCAGGAAAATCTAAAACGATAATTTAACAGGGATTCTTAATACTTAAAGAACTTTAAAAAAACTTCAACATAGTTGGTATATAAATTTCTCCAGCAGAGCATGTTGTGACAAACAAACTCCTATAAAACAATATTTTCTTTAAAAAAATATTTGCTGAGGATCACACAGGCGGCTTTCCTGCAATGCCCTTGCAATACTGTACGTAGCATAAGAATAACATAAACAATAATGGTGTAATCACCTGAGAATTTTAGACCAAAAACTACCCATATCTAGTTTACCTTAAAGGTCAAATAAGGGAACAGAAGCCTAGACTACTCATCCTTTCATAATTTCATCAGACAGGATGGGCAGTAACATGGCATATTTATTTATGCATTTTATTAATGCTAACAATTTTAAAACAGTATTACTGAAAAGACAATTAAATGTCTCATGGCCATTTCCTAGACAGCTTAGACAGGTTCAAAAGAGAATGAGAAAAGGAGAGAGAAAACATACATTTGCCTACACTTAAAATGTGAAGGAGCCAACCTCTGTCCCCCATTACGACAGTCGGAAACCTTAAACAGGTTTACCTTCTGGCGACAGTATCTACCTCTATTTTTGGTAACAACATTGGTGTCATCACCTCAGAGTTTTAGAACAAAAACTACCCATATCAAGTTTCCCTTAAAGGTCAAATAAGGGAACAACAACCTAGACTACTCATCCTTTCATAATTTCATCAGACAGGATGGACTATAACATGGCGTATTTATTTATGCATTTTATTAATGATAACAATTTTAAAACAGTATTACTAATTAAACAAATTAAATGTCTCATGGCCATATCGTAGACAGCTTAGACAGGCTCAAAAGAGAGTGAGAAAAAGAGAGAGAAAACATAAATTTGCCTACCCTTAAATGCAGAGGAGCTAACCTCCTTCCCCCATTACGATAGTAGGAAACCTGAAACAGGTGGGGGTTCCTCGCAAACGCCGACTGTGTCTCTCGCCGAACCGGACCTTCTGCCCTGAGCTGTGCCCACCTGCTCTGCAATCCATCTGCTCTCCTCCCGCTGCCGCAGCACGTCTCCACCTCCTGCTTGCGGCCGCTGTGGGGGGGAGAGTGCAGGCAGCCAGGACCACAGGCTCCAGCCTGCAGTGCGGCCGGAAGCCGCCAACGTGAAAAAAGCGCCAGGAGGCGCTTTAAATCCAGCCTCTTCCTCGGTGGAGCGGGGGTTCCTCGCAAACGCCGACTGTGTCTCTCACCGAACCGGACCTTCTGCCCTGAGCTGTGCCCACCTGCTCTGCAATCCATCTGCTCTCCTCCCGCCGCTGCAGCACGTCTCCACCTCCTGCTTGCGGCCGCTGTGGGGGGGAGAGTGCAGGCAGCCAGGACCACAGGCTCCAGCCTGCAGTGTGGCCGGAAGCCGCCAACGTGAAAAAAGCGCCAGGAGGCGCTTTAAATCCAGCCTCTTCCTCGGTGGAGCTGGGGTTCCTCGCAAACGCCGACTGTGTCTCTCGCCGAACCGGACCTTCTGCCCTGAGCTGTGCCCACCTGCTCTGCAATCCATCTGCTCTCCTCCCGCCGCCGCAGCACGTCTCCACCTCCTGCTTGCGGCCGCTGTGGGGGGGAGAGTGCAGGCAGCCAGGACCACAGGCTCCAGCCTGCAGTGCGGCCGGAAGCCGCCAACGTGAAAAAAGCGCCAGGAGGTGCTTTAAATCAAGCCTCTTCCTCGGTGGAGCGGGGGTTCCTCGCAAACGCCGACTGTGTCTCTCGCCGAACCGGACCTTCTGCCCTGAGCTGTGCCCACCTGCTCTGCAATCCATCTGCTCTCCTCCCGCCGCCGCAGCACGTCTCCACCTCCTGCTTGCGGCCGCTGTGGGGGGGGAGAGTGCAGGCAGCCAGGACCACAGGCTCCAGCCTGCAGTGCGGCCGGAAGCCGCCAACGTGAAAAAAGCGCCAGGAGGCGCTTTAAATCCAGCCTCTTCCTCCGCGTCGCGGGAGCGTGCGGGAGCGCCCGGGGCTAAGCCCGGGCAAAGGGCGGGCCCTCTACGGCCCTCAGAGGCCAGAGGAGGCTAGGCTAGGCCACCCCTTTAACATCCATTAAAGAGTACTAAGTAACTATCACCTGCGGCACAAGATAGCATGTACCGTTGACCTCCAGATCTGACACCGACCCGCTTAGGAAGCCTGGTAAGCGGAGGGAATCTGCCTGGAAAAGCCTAAACAGCCCTGATACTACAGCTAAACAGGAAGAGGAAAAAAACGCATCCACATCTGGTACTGAAGTAAGATCATCCTGTATTTACTTTCCTTTTCCTTCTATTTCCTTGTGGGCACAAGATAAACACTAACTGTACCACAATCATGTCTAAAAGAAATATTTCTGTGGCACCTGATACACCAAAGAACACTATGGACAATTATCTTGTTCAGGTGGTCAACAAGATAAATAGTGAACGAAGACAATCGCTGGGCCTATATCAGTCACCCATCCTCCCCTCTATGAGTCCCCCTGTAAATCCACAAATAACTGATGCTACACAACAAGACCCTAACATCGTTGCCCCCGAAACCGATTCCACAGGCAATGCAAGTATGGATATAAGTGGTCCTAATGGGGTTGACATGGAGATACACACGGACACTGACCTGGACACACATATTGACATTGTGACGGAAGAAGCACCGTCTGTTAAGCGGGCGACTAGGGCAGTCAGAGCGTGTCGTAAAACGCAAAAAAATCGTGGGGGTGGAAGGTTAGGGAAGAATAAAGCAACTCCATCACCAAAATCTAAAAGCAAATGTCGGGAGTATGAGGAGGGAAATACTAGGGAGTTACTGGACGAAGCTTTATTGTCTAAAATCTCAGAGCTGCTAGAGTTGAAAATTCAGACATTCATCAAGCCACTGATTGGTAAAATCGACAAACTTTCTGCGGTAATCAAAAAATTGGGAGGTACTCAAGACACATTAGTTGATGCGATAGGCATTGTTTCAAAGAGTGTTACAAAGCAGTCTGATCGTCAAGAGACACATAATATGGGTGGGATAGTATCAGATGTCCTTCCACTAGAGGCTATCCCCGCGGAGAACCCTCAAATTGGTCCTATCATCAATGAACCTGTGAAAGAGGTCCCAATAGATCCACCACTTGTACCAGCTCCCTATAGCCTTGAGAAAGACTCGTCACAATTTGTACTAGAAGCTGCACCTTTGATATTAGTACTAGCAAATGTACCTTCCCTATCACCTGACCAAACAGAATCGACATCATCACTAACTAGCAAGGCATTACATTGGCTATCAAATAAAATGAGGATGGCGCAGTGGGGAGAACAGCAGTTAGCTGATGAAGTTAAAATGGCAAGGAGGGTCACATGGATTGGGAATAATCTCAAAAAATGGAAGGGCGATTGTGTCGTGTTAAATTTCCATAACTCAGCCACACTTCCGAATATTTTGCCCAATATTCTTCCCCCACAACGAAGAAGTGGCACCATAATCCCCCTTACATTGGAATTTTTCTACAATGAGCTGAAAAAACAACCCAAACAAAATGCCCTGAAGCCAGTTTGGATGGTAAGAAACAATAGATGGGGTGGGGGACCTATGGTAACTGATCCTAATATTGCCTTAGGTAATAGGGTTGGTGCATGGCTAGGTGACCACCAAAAAACGCCCTGTTTGACTACCCAAGGGTCAAATTGGAACTTGGTGAGTAGACGGGCCCGTATAACCATGTCAACATGTATGCGCCGTCACGTAATGACAATTATGTTGGAGGATGGCTAGGGGACCAGCAGAACGTGCCATACCCTAATACCCAGTGCCTAGATGGAATTCAGCTACAAATGGATGGGGTTTTGGGGCTCCGTCCTACAACTGTGGAATTAGCACCTCCAACAGGTTTGGGGCTTTGGCTGGTCTTAACGACTGTGATTGACTCAAGGGGGGGGGGTTTCCAATGAAGTAAGGGATGCCACTCCCAGGTATAACCCCGAAGTTGAGCCCAATCAAAATGCATTGGATTGTATGGGAGAATTGTCACTCTACAATCCCACTAGACAAAATGTTGTGGCTCAAACCTTGAACACTGATGTCCTCGAGAATACTAGACAACCCCAGGCACAGGCAAATCAAGAAATCCTAGAAATAGATAAAATATTTTGCTGGAACATTGCAGGGTTGAGAAAAAATCTATCGGATCCAGCTTGGCACCAATATCTTGCCAGCTGGGACCTCATCCTGTTCCAAGAAACTTGGGGGTTAGAGAATTACTTCAAGGTTGATTATAGATCTTTTTTTATTCCTGCAATAAACACAAACGGGGGCAGACCTTCTGGCGGTTTAACAATATGGGTCAAAATTGCAGGGGGGATAAGCTTTAAGCAAATAGACACAAACAATTCTGACCTTCTGATGATTGAACTAAAAAAAACCAAGGGACAGACCATTTATGTGATTAATGTCTATAATAGACCACACCAAGCATGTAAAGAATCGCCAGTCATAACCCACTTAGGTAACATCATGGCAGGGCTAGATCAGAATGCAACGGTAATTGTAGGTGGCGACTTTAATAGAAGTTTCGAGCCCATATTGGGTCTTGAAGACATCTATAAAGACGAGGATAGTGCCAACAATATACCCCTGGTTGACACAACCTACAAAGTAGCCTGCACTGTGAGTGCCCTACAATTACTGAGCTTAACGCTTGAGCATGGGCTGCGTGCATGTAATGGGCGCCTGCCTTCAGATTGCCCCAGTAAGCCAACATTCATTAGAGGTGTTTGTTCTAGTCATTTAGATTACCTCATGGTTTCCTTACATTTATGGCCTATGGTAGTGGATTTAAAAGTGGATGACCGCATGGAGAGCGATCATTTTCCTCTGATTTTATCTATTCAAAATCTGATTTCTAACCCTACCAATAAGAGAGCCAGACATAATTATCAATCACAAGACCCTCTAGAAGCAAATAATCGTAGGTCCCTAAAGTGGCCAGAAGTCTTAGGAAATGCAAATACTATTAGCCAGATCTACCACGTCTTCGTTAGACACATGTCCCCCTTGGTGGAGAATAGTATTGAAAACTATAGCCTTTGTCTGACAGAATCCCATGACCATTTAATTGGCCAGCTCAGTGAGATCATGACTAGAGTGGTAAAAAGACCAAATGCCGCTCACAAATGTAAAAAAATGGGTAATTCCTGGTATAACCAGGAATGCCGGAGAGCTAAATCAGATTTAATTACCGCAGTTAGGGAAAATTCATCAGACAATGTTAAAATCAAAAGAGCCCGGTACAAAAGATGTTTACTTTTGGCCAAAAAAGAATGGGACGAGAGGGTATGGTCTGACCTGCTAGATGCTTGTAAGCGTAAAGACCAGACCTCCTTCTGGAGCCTTATTGCTAGTGGCACCAAAGGGGCCACAGAAACCAAAGACAGATTTCTTGAGGAAAGTACTTGGGTTAGGTATTTCTCTCTACTATATTCTTGTGCCGACCCAGGTGATAATGAAGACCAGGCCAATATGTACCTAGAGATGGCATTGCATGAACCCCCTCTTGTATTCACCTTGAATGAAACACTTTTAGCAATTAAAGCAATTAAGCCAGGAAAGGCCCCCGGTCCGGACAGAATACCAGGGGACCTCTGGAAGCACGAGAACTATATTTGGGCTCCCTACATTAATTTATTATCTAACGAAATTGCTAGTGGAGCTTCTGTCCCCGAAACTTGGAAGGGGGCAGAGATTGTAACATTATTCAAAAAAGGTGATAGGTCGAATCCCTCGCATTATCGTCCTATCAGCTTGATTGACGTGTTACAAAAAATTTTTGCCCGTCAACTTCTTAGCCGACTTGCCTTATGGATCGATGATCATTATATTTTTACGAAGTACCAGACTGGTTTTAGATCAAAAATAAGCACAGTGGACCAGGTTTTTAGATTTTTATGTCTAGTCTGGAAATACACTATTATAAGGAGCTCCCATATTTATGTGGCTTTCGTCGACTTGAAAGCAGCCTTTGATATGGTTCCCAGGGCAGACCTATGGAAGACACTAAATAATATGGGTGTGCCCGGAAACATTCTACAGTTACTAATTAGACTGCATGAGAATAACTATGCACGAGTCAGATGGGGACCAAATGGGGAGCTAAGCGAGAAAATAAATATATCTAAAGGGGTTAGGCAAGGGTGCGTATTGGCACCTACCCTATTCTCCCTTTATGTTAACGACATTCCCGACACCCTTTTGGGCTGCGAGCATGACTCTCCCAAATTGTGTGGTGAAGCCGTTCTGGCATTGTTATTTGCAGATGACACGATTTTAATCTCTCAGACACCTAGAGGACTTCAGAATCTTTTAAATAAATTTAGTTTGTATTGTCATGACAGGAAATTGGAAATTAATTCCTCAAAAACAAAGGTCATGACAATTAATCCTCATAAAGGTTTTAACAAAGTTTTTAAAATAAATGATGAAACTATTGAAGAAGTCCCTAATTTTAAATACCTTGGTATCATTTTAGACAGCAAAATAACATGGAAAACACAATTAGAAAATGCAAAGCTGAGGTTGACTCAAAACCAGTTCCCAATTTTAAAAAAGCACAAGAACAGCCATTTTAAATCAGTTTCACCGGCCATTGAACTATTCAAATGCAAAGCACAATCATCTTCCCTTTATGGAGCAGACCTTTGGGGTTATGCATTGAAGGATACTTTTCTAGTGCGTGAGAATTCCTTCATTAGACAGCTTCTAGGTGTACCTGGTTCCACACCATTGACCCCCGTATTGTGGGACCTTAATTTCCGACGCACAGATGATTATGCATCTCTTCGCCTGTTGCTTTATTGGGTCCGTCTGTGGTCTACAGAGGAGCTGGTAGACTACAGAGAAGCATTGCGAGAGATAATGGCTATAAAAAATACTACCTATCTGCCATGGTTGGTGTATGTCGAAAAATGGTTTGGAAAATTGGGCCTGAGTAATTTTTGGTCAGACCCAGACTGTAGTGTAGTTCCTATCTTCCCAATAGGCTCTGCGCATTGGAATAGTACCTACAGCAGTAAAGGCCTAGGCCAGACGTTAACTAGGTCTACTACTGTCGATACTAGACTTAATTTTTGGGTTTGCCAGCTAAGCTCAGAGTTCGCTAGAAACTTTCTCGAATGTTCAAGGAAGGATTAACTTCCCTGATTAGACAAGAAGGGATTTAGTTTCTGACAACCATAGAACATGACAACTTTGCTCTCCCCTAATCAAGAGTCAATCTCGAGAGTCGTGTGAGCACAAGGCAATTATTTTACTCAGTCAGTACGTGCATTCTTAGTCTCATCAGAATGTAGAGAAAAGGAAGAGACGGGCGTGTTCAATAAAAAGGTGTTATTTATTGATCAGTCTCTTTTCTCATACATGAGAAATGGATCGATATTATTGCAATACTTATAGTTAAGTAAAGTGCATACATTAAAAGCAATAGTATAAAATAATACTGTAAAAACATTGATATGGTTTCTGAGCCATATGATGTTTAAAATGATTAAAATATATTTACATACACATATACATTTGACTAAACGTACTCAACTGGTGTTTCTAAATACGCCTACCCCGTGTACCTGACCTAAGTCTAATGCGTGGGCGGGAATAGAAAGTTACAGTTTAAGTTAAGTTTGTTTTTGCCAAGTGAATAACTAAGGAATTCTCTGTGAGGGGTTATTCAGTTCTGTACCTGGAAGTTAGGATGAATGAGGAATGGTATCTCTTTCTCTGCTCTCGATATTCCAGGCTGCCTGCGAGGGCTGCCCGAAAGCGCCGGTGCTGGGTCTCTCGGCTTGAGATAGCAGCGCGTCTCTCAGCGCGTCAGGAAGGCGGGGCTGCGCCAGCGGGGTCTGCTTCTGCTCTCGGCTTTGGCAAGTATGGCTGCTCCGTCTTGTCACCACGCGTGTGTTTGCATAGGGCAAGGTCGGCAATATTTATACCTTAAAGGTGCCGAGATTGACGTAAGGATGGACATAGGTACGTCAATAAAGATGTCATACGACTTGCTCGTTAGCACATTCTTTTGCAAAAGTTCTCTGTGAAATCAAAACAATGGCCGCACGGATTATCCAGGTTGTCATAGGTTTGATTTGTTATGAGAACGTCGTATGCCTTATCAGGGGCTGGAGGAATGTCGCTTGTCTAATTAGATCTCAAGCGTTATGACCTAATCAGATAACACGTTCCTGTGCCGTAGTGTGACTGCGTCAGATAACGGTATCTGCCTCATGGGGGTTTTCTTGCCTCATGGGCTGACTGTTAGTTAACTTGATAGTTAGTTTAACCAGAATAGGGTCAGGAATAGGGGGACTGATTCAGAACCTATAGAAATACACGACACCCACTCCACGCTAACTATGGTCATATCTACTAATCTATGCATAGTATAACATAGTACAACATACTATAGAGTATAGTGTATACCTTACCACCCCAAAATACATAAATGCATTTCGAAATTTTCAAATATACTGAAAAATTGCAGTCATATATATTGTATGCACTTAAGCTATGAATTAAAATGCAAAAGTAAACACGCATTTTTATGCATTATTGCTTATTGGTATATGAGAAATACACATGAAATGGCTCTCAATATGGCTATACAGAAAGGAAGTTCGAGACCATTTCATCACATAATAAAATATTTGTGAACATACCAGCGGGCAGCTAAAGTCTATAAAGTATCTAAAAATAGAAATTTTTGTTCTCTAGGAATAGTTTCTTACTTTAAGCAGAAGATCAGTGTCCCGGGAAAAAATATGTAGAAAAATATTTTAAGGGGCTTGCTGAAAAAAATTGCTGTCCGTGAACTGGAGTGAAATTGTTCATGTGACTTTATTTTTAAAGTTGAAGGCCGAATTCAGGGAACGCCGTGTGCGAGTTTACTCAAAAGTCTCTATTTCTGTTCTGGAGAGAACATCATATCATTCAGGCTTTCGAAAAAACTGTCAACAGCTTCATGGGAAAGTTCCACTAAGTCGGAAATAGGGGTAACCATGCATTCGTGCGCATGATTGTCTCCATTGACATTCTGATTCGCATTGCTGACAGAAGGTCTTACCTGTTCGATGTTGCTTTCATCTTGAACTTCACTACTCTTCAATCGTAGTGGTGAAGATTCCAGGAATGCCGTCATCAGGATTGGCAGCCTTTGAGGGCAGCACAAAGCGTGAACCTTGGTAGGAACCAACAGTGTATCTGCATCCACTGGCGCATCCGATTGTAGCGTCAGACAGGTGTCTAACACGCATTCTTCTCCGCATAGCAGACACCTTAGTACAGGTAAAACACACCTTTGCCACATTGGTCGAAATGATAGAAACCAAGTCATGTTCAGGTCTCTAAGCCGGGAGAGTCCCAGGATTTTTGATATCCGGTCCCGGTATCCAATGGCTAGGATCGTATCTTCCATTGTCGCGAGAGTTTGATCTGTGACATGGGTTGCCATAACGAAAAATAAGGACTAGGAATAGGATTCCTGCAATTAGTCCCAGGATCAGGGGAAGTCCGCCAAAAATCGAATGGACGAAATCTGGAAAAATACCCAGTATGGCTTTGAATGGTGTTAATGCCATCGAAAATACTGTCTTAAATACCTTTGAGACCCCAGTGGTATCAGAAATATTTAAGATTTCGCTCAGGATTTCCGCAAAATGTACGGGGGAATTAGTTGATAATAATGTATGTATCTCTGCAGTCGTCCTTGCGACTTGTAGATCATATGTTTCTTTTGATGACGTGAGCCTTGTAGGCGTCTGAAGAAGCACTGTTTTCATTCTGCTTAAAGTGTCTATTCGAATAGAAGTAATTTTCAAACTGGGCCATGCCCTTGCCTCCCTGTCTGGAAAGGAGCTGGGGAATAAAGAACGTCCAAAGCACTTGACCTTCGCCGTTGTAGTTACTAGATAAGGAGTCCCGGGCATAAGACTGCAACATCTGCGGTCTACAATAAGAATGTAACTCCCATTATAGAGTCTTTGAAAGAATGGTTCTATTTCAGTTGCAGGTGCGCCTTGCTGGTGACATGAAAGGTTGTATGAATTCCCTTCACAGGCTCCATGCAAACTAATTCCGTTACACAGAAGCGTGCCGCTTAGTGACATAGCACAATTGTTGCCACTAAGAAACACTTTCTGTCCTTTATTACTGACACATGCATGTGAATAGGGCAGGTTCCAAGTTGTTTTAAGGTACCCCTTTCCCAATTTCTCGTACATGCCAGCCTGTATATATTTTTGGCAGTATTGAAACCTGAAGGTTGAGATTGGAATATTTATGATTCCGTGGATTATCCATTCACTGACAGGTCGTTCTGACATTGTCATTGGTAATCTTTCTAGTTTTTCAATGCTCAAGATTGTATAATCAGCACCCTTTTGCGCCATACCGATTTGTCTATCAGTAAGGTTAAAGATTTGGAATAGTGACGTTGTGTTGATTAAACACCAAGGCACATAGCCTGAACGCAGATTTTGTAACGTCCAGCCAAGCTGTACAATAGAACGCAATTGTGACTGACCATGTTGTAATAACAGTAAGTCTTGCGATAATATATCGATTGCTGAAGACACAATGCTGTCCAATGAAAAAATTCTGGAGGACAGAGTCATTAACCCATTGTCCACTACAGAAAGTGATTTTTCCAAATTGATACGGTCAATTTCCCGTATTCTTTCTGCTGTTTCAATTTGAGTAACCTTCCAGGCCTCATTGTATGCTGCATATACAGAGGCTGCTATGAAACGCTTTTGACGCTGTTTGCGTGGTCCCAGTATGAAATCACGCAAGTCAGCACCATCAGTAAGTAAAGTTAGGTGTTGCTTAATTTCAGGCAGTGTGGAAGTCTGTAGCCATTGAAGGCATAATTTGCCCACACTGTAGGTTGTTATTATCCCTGGGTGATGTCTTTGGGGATATCTAGGGTCTGGCCTGGTCATTTTAAAACCCTGTGTTTTATTCAGGAATCTATCTTGACAGTTATTTGTATCTGTGGGCCAGATCAACCATTGTTTCCAATCAGGATGTGTTCTGTTTTGGTTAAGTATATGGTTTACGTCTATCTCTTCATCTGTATCAGAGCTATTGCTAAACATTGTTGGCTTTGGAATAGACGGTTTAATTAAATCTTTGATTTTGGCTAAGCCAAGACAGGTGGTTTGTTGAACAGTGTCATTTAAAAATATCATTTGTTCTGGGATCATGCAGGCTCTAAACAAAGCTTCTAAACCCTGTACTTGCCATTCTTTTGTACCCCAAACACTTTTCAAATCAACATTTTTGTCCCAATAATCAAATCCAAAAGTATTCATTTTTTCAAAGAACGAATCTGAATATATCAATTTTGTGTTGGTTATCATGGTTTTCATCCCTGTCTTGTTTGACAATTTAAAATAAAATGTTCCAGCATTACTTATGTTAAAACCTGAGAAATATGAATATTTGTCATATACGGTTCTAGAGCTTCCTTTTGGAGGTGTAGCACAATGTTCCCATTGATTATAATTTAAAACATTTCTAGGTTGTGCCGATTTATGCAAAAAATGGTTACCATAATGGTTATAGCAATACATACTATCATAATTTGTAGAACCTTGCAAATAATCATGTTTTGTAAATTTAGCAGACATTACTAAATCAGACATCATATTGTTAATGCTTTCGAAGTCCCAATCATCAGCAAATGAGTTTGGTTTTGCAAAATCACTCAAAGAGATCTTGATTTGGTGTGGATATTTCAGGATTTCGACCAGACCATAAATTTCATAGTCAGTGTTGTCCCAGGCTACCCCACCAGGTATCGGATTGGCTGTGAAGTTGGCTGAAGAAAGTTCTGGAGAAAGTTCTCTTTTCTCGACGTGTGAAGATGTGTGTGGTTTGAGGACCAAGTTGATGTTCTGACTTGCTGTGTCCATTTTAGCATATTTTCCCTCAATGAAGCGTCCCAAAGTAAATACCATGATGAGCCAAAGTATGAGGATAAATGCACCAAAACCCACCCAAAATTCAATCCATGGAGAAATCAGATATGTTTCTTTCAGTTGTTTCAAAAGTTCCTTCGCTTTGTCTTTAAAGGATTTTGATGATGGCTGTGTCTTTGATTCACTGAAGCCGTCAGAGGAATCATCGAAGTTGATGAAGTAACCAGATGCAGTTCTGTCAATTGTTCCAATTGGTTCAGGATTGTTGTTTTTTGCATTTTCACTTGGTACTTCAGTATAGATTGGTGTGTCTCTGCTAAATGTCTTTATTTGGGTTTTCAGAGGTCTGAGTTCTATTGCATTGTTGCATAGTCCTTGTTGTTCTTCTGTAGGCGTTTCGAATGTGATGAGCCTCTTTGTTAGGACCTCTGTACTGGTAGCAAACCTTGGTGTTCTGCTACTTATTGGGAGTCCACTTGGCCTACTGTTTGTTATCGGCCACATGTTGTGGTTTTACCAGGTCGATGGATACAACTCGGTTCTCCTTTTTTCCAGCAAGTGGCGGTAGTACAACTGATCTTGTCCCGTTGACAGACAAGACAGGAACTGCTTTTCTGTAAGAAGGCCCAAATTCCTTCTTTACCGCGATCTTCTCCCTGACTAGATCCCCGACTTTTGGAATCCAGACAGGTCTTGCTGGGACAGGTGGTGATTCTTCAGTGGTTGTTGGCTGTTGTTTCAACTGTATGTTGCTCAGGTCTTTTCTTGTTTTGTTTAAGTCCTGTAAAATAGCCAAACGGTCTTTGACATCAAAGGTTTTTTCTATTACCACTGAAGTCTGACTATCAAGGTCAGAGATCAACATCCTAGTTCCGAATAATAATTCGTACGGACTGAATCCCTTCAGAGAATTTCTTGGCAAGTTATTTAGACTACGTTGGACACTTATTAGATGTTTGACCCACCCAGCTCCCGAACCTAATACCTTTGCCGTTATAGATTGCTTTATGTCACGTTTTTTTCTTTCAACAATTCCGTTCCCCTCAGGGTGAAATGGACAAGAGTACCGCAATTGCACGCCCATGCTGACCATGGCCTCCTTATAAGCCCGAGAGCTAGAAGCAGGACCATTGTCCGAATGCAGAATGCCAATTGCGTATGTGCCGATGAAGACCCGCAAATCTTTTATAACAGTTCTGGCGTCAGCCGTTCGCTGGGGCCACATCCATATAAATCTCGTGCATGAGTCCACTGCGACCAAGATATATTTATAGTTACCATCCCTTTGTAAGGGACCGCAGTGGTCTAGATAAACACAGGCTAATGGTTTATCCGAGATTAGAAGGGGCGTCTGCGATGGACGTCTCACCGTTGATACTTTCATTTTTTGACATATTTCACATGCTAGAACATAGTTCCTTGTTTGTCTTCTCATTTGTGGCCACCAGTATCTCTGTTTTAATAATGATACTGTGGCTGAGACGCCAGCATGAATAGAAGCAAGCCCTTCGTGTGCCGCTATTATTAGTCCTAACCTATGTTCCATGTTTGGAATTGCCCTATCCCCCACTCCAGGGATTCGAGCAAAAGGAACATTGTTTGCATCAGTTATGTATGAGTATTTTACTGGAAAGCCTTTAGGGAGTGGTTCTATCGAATCCTTTTCTGAAGCGCTGACAGCTTGTAATATTTCGCTGTCTATTTTTGTTTTTGACCGGGTGACGGCAGCTACGGAAGCCGTTTGCACAGCTGCTTTCGCGGCCTCATCAGCCAATGAATTCCCTGCAACGTGAACGCCATCACGTTGATGACTCAGTGTATGTATCACGTGAGTCTTTGGTAGTTCTTTTTGTAAAAGAGCTACTTGTTCCCAGAGCATTTTATGCTTGATTGTGCCACCCTTTGCATCCTTGAAACCGTTCTGAAGCCAGATCTGCAAGTATTCATTATAAGACTGAACGCAATAATACGAATCGCACACTATAAGTGTGGGGAATTCTCGATCAGTATTTTCAAGCGCCATCTTGAATGCTAGTAGTTCAGCTCGCTGAGCTGTGCAATCTCCTAGAGATTGTGTTTTAGTGAGGGTTGGTTTAAATTTCCCTTCGTGCCAACGACCTTTAACAATCGCGCACGCAGCACTGTAAGCTTGTTTACCCCCTACTGCGGGTTGTGCTGATCCGTCTGTATATATTATACAGCCGTATTGGTCTAGAGGCAGAATTTCGGTCGGCGGAGGACATTCAAATTCATATTGGAGAAATTCTTGTGTTTTTAAGTAAGGATCAAATTCGTACACCACGTCTGTTGCAGCAAGAGAGTTAGCCCATTGTATCCATCTCGGATGGAGTGCTTTAGCATTTGGAATGCTTGCCTTTGTTACCGCCTCTAGGGCTGGTATCGGTGTCACGATTATTATTCGTTTACCTTGTGCCAGGGCTCGTTCTTTTGCTATAGCTGTCTGTGTCGCTGTAAGAATTTTTTCCGTTGGGCTAAATTTCATTTCAGCCTTAGTGTACAAGTGTGATTTGAATGCAATTGGTACCTTTTCTCCCTCATTAGAGGTCAGGTACGTGAATCCGCATCTCCCTGGGATGACTCGGATCACAAGGTTGCGTGTGTTATCACGTGTTTCTAATTTTGTTTTAATTAGCATGTCTGTTTGTAAGGATCTCAAAATTTCTGTGTGTGTTTGAGTCCAACTGGATCTTTTAAAGTCTGGTTTAATTAGATCATAAAGGGGTTTGACCCTTTCTGCGTAGTTTGCAATGTATGTTCTTCCGAAATTTAGGAAGCCTAGAATTGACTGTAGGTTTTTTAGTGTTTTAGGAGCTTGGATTACGGCACATTTCTCTAGGAAATTGTCTGCCAGGCTTTTGCCTTCACTTGATAACTCATATCCTAAGAATAGGACCGTCAGATGGGCAATTCTGGATTTTTTAAAGTTGAATTTGTAACCCTCTGCAGCGAACCCAAGTATTATGGTGTTCACCCTTTTCAAGTGAGTCTCCAAGTCATCATCTGTTAAGTAAATGTCATCGACATAAGATAATGCTTCATCATCATATAGTTGTAGTAATTCTGTTAATCTCGCTGAGAATACCCCCGGGCTGTTCTTGTACCCCTGGGCTAACCGACAGAATTGTTTTTGAGTGCCATTTACTGAGAATGCAGTTAAAGATCTGCTCTCTGGTGCTATGTTTTGACAAAAGAATCCATTGGAGATGTCCAAGGTTGTTTTGTATTTTTTGCGCACTATGTTATTCATTAGTGCAGCACTGTGTGAGTTTTGCACTGCAAAGGTTTTGCAACATGTGTTAAGGTGTCGGTAATCCAAAACTAGACAATATGAATTGTCTGGTTTGGAGACCGGAAACAAAGGATTGTTCATTTGTGAGGTGCAAGTTTCAATCACCCCCTGGTATTCTAGCTGATCTAGTATTTCATTTACCTGTTTTTTAGCTTCTTGCTTAATTGGGTACTGCCTTTGTGCAGTAGGTTGTGATTTTAACTGGATTTTGTGAGGAGGGGAGTCCTCATCCCATCCTACATGATTTTTATATAAAGCAGGTGCTAAGGCCACTGCCCACTTTCTAGCAAGTGTATATTTTTTATGAATCGGGATTTGATTCGAGAAGGCAGGCATAATTACTTCTTCGCCATGAGGGCACTCCCTGACAAACTCTGGTGGCCAGTCTTTTTCAGCTAGAAGGATGTCATAGCCTTTGGAGAGGTTATCCCAAAATAGTCCCCTTATTTTCCTAGTCTTATCTCCCTCTATACGTAATGTTATCTCGTATATCTTGTGGGGCTTGCTAACTCTGGTGTCTGCAGTTTCCACTTGAAGGTATTCATTCGTGTCCACTGTCTCCAGATGATTCATAAGGACTTTGCGAGCTATGCTCACCTCTGCTGCGCTGTCTAGCATTGTCTGAGCCCACTCTCCGTTTTTCAGTTGTGTCCTCAGTATTCTCGGCATTGTTAACTACCTTGATACTGGCTACCTTCTTTTTTGGAAATTGTAATTTCTTTTTTAGCTGAGCAGGTTCCTTGTCTTTGGACTTGGCGTGCTCTTCTGATCGTCCTCTTCTTTCCAATTTCTGCGAGGAAGTCTGAAAAGATTGAGAGGGACGTGTATCAATGTCTTGATATCTATCAGGTTTTTTAATATTATCCCTATTTCTAAGGTTATATCTATTCCCAGAGGGGTCACTCTGCGGTGACCTCTGTCTTTGGTTTGGAGATTTCTCTCTTCGCCTCGGAGACCTTCCTCTGGACTGGAATTTCTTTTCTTTAGGATTGGATTGTTTGTTTCCATCCCAGTTCTTTTTTGGTGAATTATTATTATTAAAAAATATTTTTTCTGGACTTGTAGTCAGTTGCGGTTTTACTGGTATTCCACCTAGACTATCTCTGCCTAGTTCTTCATAGGATTTTTCTATGATTCTGGCAATTTCAGCTGGTTGGTCTGCTATATCTGTCTCTTTTAACCTCTGGCGGATCGCCACGTTTGCTGCTTCACCTTTTATGTTGGCTAATAATATAGCCGAGACCTGCTTGAAGTCTTTTAGTAATTTCATACCAAGAGTTAAAGCAGGTTCTGGACCGTATTCATCTTGAATTTGTTTAAGCACATCTGGTATTACCGAAATGGATGGAACACCGTGCGTTTTTGTGTAGATGGAAGCAAAGACTGTACCCCAAGTGTCACAGTCCTCAATGTGTGGTGCGATTCCCATTGGGAGACATATAGTCAGAATCCTGTGTTTTTCCAGCGGGGTGGTGTCAGGAAACACCGCCTCTATTTGGGTGATTTTCTGTGCCAACCAGAATGGTATTTGTTCCCGTTTAGCTGGAACTTTACCTAGGCAGGATTGGATGTTCTGTGGTGTAATTTTATTTGTGTTCCCCTGGTGAGGGGTCAGCTGTGGAAGTTTAATCGCTGGCTGAATTGTTGAAGTCCGCATTACATACTGAACTAATTGTCTATGAATTTTTAGTAGTTGTTTTAGCTGTATTAACAGCTCTGCTGCAGGCATTCTTTCGATGTCTGGATGTGGTGTGTATCCGGCTAAGACCGGCCACGTTGCTCCTGGTCTTCCTAAAGGACCGAGCCTTGTAATGTGATTGTTATGTTTTAGGGCGCCATCAAATAAGAGCAAATGCTCTTGGAATTTGAGTGGTACTTCCACCTCCTCGAAAGGAGTGTACGTTTCAGGAGGTTCCTCTACTTTGTAATAGTGGAAGTACTTTGTTACAGCATTTGCTGCTGGAAAATGTATCCATGAATAGTATACCTCTGTCTGCCGATATTCGTGTGCCTCAATTACGAATATGACTGTGCCACCTCTAGGTGTCAGTCCATTTTCTATAAGTTTTAAGGTTATAGATCTCCTTTTAATGACCGGAATGAGTGTTATATTCGGGTCTGCTGCTTGCATGGTAGCATCAGCATCTGCGAGTTCAGTTGCTAATCTAACTGCCTCTCTTTCATCATCACTCTCTGCCATTTTACAGACAGGATGGTATTATGTTTGTTTGCAGATCAGGTTTCTTTATGGAACAAAGATTAGATGTACAATATTTTGGAACTGTTTATCCTTCAACGTTGACTTGACCAAGAACCATACATAGGAGTTCCCTCCCGCGAGGTTTTGGAGGATATAACCTTTCACCCACTCCAGACGTCTTTGGAGTATTTGGGAAAAGGGGTCTGAGTGAGAAAGCACGACTGAGTTACTCTAAATGTCTTACGTTAGTTTTATCGCCCTTTCCAAACGCGTTGGGCGCCATGTAGTGTAGTTCCTATCTTCCCAATAGGCTCTGCGCATTGGAATAGTACCTACAGCAGTAAAGGCCTAGGCCAGACGTTAACTAGGTCTACTACTGTCGATACTAGACTTAATTTTTGGGTTTGCCAGCTAAGCTCAGAGTTCGCTAGAAACTTTCTCGAATGTTCAAGGAAGGATTAACTTCCCTGATTAGACAAGAAGGGATTTAGTTTCTGATAACCATAGAACATGACAACTTTGCACTCCCCTAATCAAGAGTCAATCTCGAGAGTCGTGTGAGCACAAGGCAATTATTTTACTCAGTCAGTACGTGCATTCTTAGTCTCATCAGAATGTAGAGAAAAGGAAGAGACGGGCGTGTTCAATAAAAAGGTGTTATTTATTGCTCAGTCTCTTTTCTCATACATGAGAAATGGATCGATATTATTGCAATACTTATAGTTAAGTAAAGTGCATACATTAAAAGCAATAGTATAAAATAATACTGTAAAAACATTGATATGGTTTCTGAGCCATATGATGTTTAAAATGATTAAAATATATTTACATACACATATACATTTGACTAAACGTACTCAACTGGTGTTTCTAAATACGCCTACCCCGTGTACCTGACCTAAGTCTAATGCGTGGGCGGGAATAGAAAGTTACAGTTTAAGTTAAGTTTGTTTTTGCCAAGTGAATAACTAAGGAATTCTCTGTGAGGGGTTATTCAGTTCTGTACCTGGAAGTTAGGATGAATGAGGAATGGTATCTCTTTCTCTGCTCTCGATATTCCAGGCTGCCTGCGAGGGCTGCCCGAAAGCGCCGGTGCTGGGTCTCTCGGCTTGAGATAGCAGCGCGTCTCTCAGCGCGTCAGGAAGGCGGGGCTGCGCCAGCGGGGTCTGCTTCTGCTCTCGGCTTCGGCAAGTATGGCTGCTCCGTCTTGTCACCACGCGTGTGTTTGCATAGGGCAAGGTCGGCAATATTTATACCTTAAAGGTGCCGAGATTGACGTAAGGATGGACATAGGTACGTCAATAAAGATGTCATACGACTTGCTCGTTAGCACATTCTTTTGCAAAAGTTCTCTGTGAAATCAAAACAATGGCCGCACGGATTATCCAGGTTGTCATAGGTTTGATTTGTTATGAGAACGTCGTATGCCTTATCAGGGGCTGGAGGAATGTCGCTTGTCTAATTAGATCTCAAGCGTTATGACCTAATCAGATAACACGTTCCTGTGCCGTAGTGTGACTGCGTCAGATAACGGTATCTGCATCATGGGGGTTTTCTTGCCTCATGGGCTGACTGTTAGTTAACTTGATAGTTAGTTTAACCAGAATAGGGTCAGGAATAGGGGGACTGATTCAGAACCTATAGAAATACACGACAAGACTCGCTAACCAATAGCTCAAAAAACTTCTGAAACAAAGGTATTGGGAGTTTATAAGTGATTCAGTCCTAGACAACCCTAATATAGGAACTCTGACCTCAAAATTCCTTGAAGTAAAAATGAATATGCAATTGGAGCTTTTTATGGATGAAATCTACCCCCCGTTTGCTAAAAGTCTATATCTAAAATTCAGGTATGGCATTCTGCAAACGAGGGACAGGACAAGCAAATGGCACTGTAACAAGGGTGCAAATGGGAATACCGATCCAGCTCTATGTGAGCTTTGTGAAATGGGGCTGAAGGAGGATGAATCCCATGTATTATTTATATGTCCTGCATATTTTAACGCAAGGAAAAAATGGCTAAAGCCTATATGTAAAATGTTAGGCCTTCGCCATATCAGGGTTGGGCTCAGAATATTTAAGGGAGACACCTCTCAACCGATAGTGTTTAGTCTGAGCCGTTTCCTCTTATGTGTAGCCTTGATTAGAAAGAGAAAAGGTCTTAAAATCTAACTTTTACCCTTATACTGGACTATCGTTGGCTAGAACTGGATCTACAAGCTAAGTGCAGAGGCGAAACGAACTGGTATTGTTCACTAAATGCTAAAGAGTTGCTTGTTTTTAGTGATCCTGGTGCATCTTTTATATGGAAAATATTGTATTGTTTTCTTTTTATATTTATTAAGTGACCTCGCTAGATGAGGCAAGCCGACTGTGATGAATTGCCTTCCAATTAAAAAATATTCTGGGACATGTAAATACATATTTCGTATTATTGCTACAAGAAATTACGTGCTGCTAACTGTACCCTAATTTAACTGTGATTTCGTATCTGTTTGTATTTTGTTTTTTTAAATTATATGTACTGTATCTTATAAGGTTTTTAACCGAATAAAGATTGAAATGAATGATGAAACAGGTTTACCTTCTGTCGACACTATCTACCCCTATTTTTGGAAACTGGCCATAAACAAACTTGTAGGAGTTAAATATGGCATTGAGCTAGCTAGAAAACATTAATAACCAACTACCAATACCTTTAGCAATTGTACTAGTGTAACATGAGGGCGAATAAATGCAAACTAAATCCCATTGCCTCCTTATACCAGCCCTTGCACAGTAATCTTTAAGCTAAAACCATTATTTTTACATACATGGCAGAGCTATGCTATGCACAAGACCCACATATACCACTATCTTTCAATCTGGTCATATGACTGCGCAAAAACTTGCTTTTGCCAAAAATGGGATGTAAAGCTTCTCTTTTTTCCCTGCGTTGTCATCACGATTTCGGAATTTTTCAGAGGTCGAAGTGTCAAAGCAAACCTTGCTCTTAGCCCTGCTAGGCTGCTAAATGCAGAACTTGACCTCTAACCCTTACCAGTTGTCCTATTTTGTGCAAGGCTTTTCCAAGCGGTTTTTCCAATTCAAAGTGACTCTGGAGACTGACAGCTGAAAGGCAGTCCCGTTCCTGTTTTTGCTAATAATTTAAAGGTAGAATAATAACTTCTGCATTTTTTAATACTTATTTTTATTTGTGTGTGGTGTGCTGTCTAGCAGTATAGAGTTCAGCTGTACGTTCTGTACATGCATGTCTTCATTACTGATGCCGGAGATCAGTTTGAAAACTGCCCTGAGTGGCAGAACTGCTTTTAAAAATAAAATGTTGCCCATATTCGAATTTATTGGTAGGGGCACTAAAAATGAATAGCCTACAATGTTTTGGCATATTAGGGACCCCCAGAATGTCCTCTAGATATCCCAGAGACAGGAGATCAGAAATGTATAAGGTATACCCTTATAAAAAGAGTTTTGTAGTTTAGATAAAGTGACATTTCAAATGTTTTTTCCCATTTTGTGGTTAAAACACTGCTAACATTTCAACCTTGATGCTAGGAGTTCACAGTATGATTAATAGACATTATAGAGATCAAAAAACAATGTTTAGTGCACTTATTTTTTTTAAAACAATTCTTATATATTCAAAATTCCTTTTTTTTATAATGATCACCAACCCTTTTGATGGTTCCACAAAGCAAGCCTCATTCCTTCCATTTCATCTTTAAATGTATTAATTTATAACCCTAAGCACAAAAGCCTTACTGAAACATGAAAAGTCTGCATAACGTTTAAAGGAAACCACCGCAATGGATCGCACACCGCTAGCCCCTCCTCCGGATCGCCCCTAGGCACTCTGGTACATGAAGTGCGTGAAGTTCGAAGAATGACTGTAAAGTTTGTGAGTGGTTCACCTGAGTAGGTGCAAGTATGTACTTGTTGTTCCCAAGAATCTCTAGACCCGAGACATGGCCCGGGTTTCGGGATATCTTCCCTCATCAGTAGAGAACATATCTGGGGTGGAGAAGAAGGCCGCCAAGTAACCGTCACAGGCCTCGTTGCCTAACAGGCTTCGCAGGTGCTTCTCCAGAAGTTTGTCAGCTTAAAAGGCTCAAGGGAGCCCGAATAGAAGATACCACCGCAATGGATCGCACACCGCTAGCCCCTCCTCCGGATCGCCCCTAGGCACTCTGGTACATGAAGTGCGTGAAGTTCGAAGAATGACTGTAAAGTTAGTGAGTGGTTCACCTGATTAGGTGCAAGTATGTACTTGTTGTTCCCAAGAATCTCTAGACCCGAGACATGGCCCGGGTTTCGGGATATCTTCCCTCATCAGTAGAGAACGTATCTGGGGTGGAGAAGAAGGCCGCAAAGTAACCGTCACAGGCCTCGTTGCCTAACAAGCTTCGCATGTTGCGTCTCCAGAAGCTCGTCAGCTTAAAAGGCTCAAGGGAGCCCGAATAGAAGAAACCACCGCAATGGATCGCACACCGCTAGCCCCTCCTCCGGATCGCCCCTAAATACTCTGGTACATGAAGTGCGTGAAGTTCGAAGAATGACTGTAAAGTACGTGAGTGGTTCACCTGAGTAGGTGCAAGTATGTACTTGTTGTTCCCAAGAATCTCTAGACCCGAGACATGGCCCGGGTTCCGGGATATCTTCCCTCATCAGTAGAGAACGTATCTGCGGTGGGGAAGTAGGCCGCCAAGTAACCGTCACAGGCCTCGTTGCCTAACAGGCTTCGCAGGTGCGTCTCCAGAAGCTCGTCAGCTTAAAAGGCTCAAGGGAGCCCGAAAAGAAGAAACCACCACAATGGATCGCACACCGCTAGCCCCTCCTCCGGATCGCCCCTAGGCACTCTGGTACATGAAGTGCGTGAAGTTCAAAGAATGACTGTAAAGTTTGTGAGTGGTTCACCTGAGTAGGTGCAAGTATGTACTTGTTGTTCCCATTTCATCTTTAAATGCTTTATTTTATAACCCTAAGCACAAAAGCCTTACTGAAACATGCATCACGTTTAAAGGACAGTAATTATTTAACATCAGAACCGCAGATGTGCTTATCTAAAAAGGTAGTAAGAAAGAAAATCCCTATATTTAATCTTTTCTCTGTTATCCCATATAATGAAACTGTCCTTTCTAGCTTTTAGAATCCGCAGTCTTTAATGCACAACTTTATACCAGGTTTGCACCAACTTAAAATCTAGTTAACCCAACAGTTTTTCTGTGTGGCTTGGGACCAGAAATGGCCATGTGTTGTTGACTCAGCTGTGCTCTTGACCTGCAGGTGTCAATTTCCATGCCTCTCTCAGGAGAAAAACCAAGCCTTTTGCTGTATTGTAATGTCCTGAAAGAGTTTAATCTCCGTTTGTTGTGTCAGACAGCTTCTTCTCAGTGAGACAGCTTAAACACAGCTGTTTGAAAGCTCTTTTTCTGGTACTGGAATTTGAACTTGGTTCAGTTTATTTAAAAACTGAGGCCTTTCAAGACAGTCAAAATCTATCGTTTTCGCAATGTGGTGAAAGAGACACTTTTATTTTACAGCAACTAATTACTCAAATAATGTGAATGCCGTTTAATATCTAATACAATGTATCTAAGGAGAATGCTGTAACATTTTGTATTTTAGTCCTAGTTATTGCAAAGCACACAATTTCGTTTTTTCTTCCTTTCTAGGAGGCCTATTTTATTCCTATTGAATGTGAATTCTAATTTATCTTTACCAGTGTGGCAATTTGCACATATCTATAGTTTCTTACTTTGTCAATTTTAATGGTAGCGTGTATCTATTTAGCATAGGTTACATAATTCATTTCTGGATTTCTTTTTTTAAAATAAATTCATTCAATGACATTTGTATAACAGAATGATGACAAGACAACACATTGAGCTCATTCCATACATTTTTAGAAGGGGGTCATACACTCAGAACACAATATACAGCACGCTGAAGGCTAGCCATTCTTACACAAAGAGCGCAATCGCTATTTACTCACACAAGTACCACCGTTATCAAACCACAAACCACATAGACATTCAAACACACAATCAACCCACAAATCACTACTTAGGACAAAACCAAGACACAGCCCAAAACCAAACCATTTGTAAATATTAATTGTAAGTCATATTCACAAGAAAAGTTCTCAAAAGTAGTCCAAATGACTGCACAAAAACAGCCCAAAGACTGTTACAAGTTCAAGAAGCTAAAATACACCAAATTTGCCAGTTTGGGCTAGCAGAACACTCAAGAAGCGCTCTACATATCACTACTTATGAATGTTAGTAAGTGCACAGACCAGGATCCTTTTTATGTACATATTTAGTTCCATGGGGTACTTAGTCAACAAGGAAGAAATATATTTTTTAATATACTTAACCTATTTAGGTATCCCCTCTAGGGGAATCGGCTGAGTTCATTCAAGATTCACATTGGTACCTCCAAGAAAGCAACACATTCTACGAAGTGTGCTAAGAACAGGCATACCAAGAATATTGCAGCATATACAATATTATTTTCAAAGTGGCACTTAACGCAATGTGTGCCGTTCAAGTTTTAAAAAAGGTAGAGACAAATCTCCTCATTACCTGTCTATATAAATTGCAATTCATATATATCCAAGCAAGTTCCAAGATTTATGGCCAAAACAAACAAGCAAATGTCGACGACCTTTCCAAGCACAAATCTCCAGCCTCTCACTGCCAAGTTCTGAGTGACCAAGCAATAATTTTAGAATACTCACGCCAAAGAAGTTCTCAGTCGAGAGCGGTAAACACTTTGAGGATCAGATCAGGAAGACCAGAAATATACTGGGCTGGAAAGACAAACAATCTCCGTGCGCAGGGTACCTCCTCAGTAGATTCCTGTCCTGTCCCCCTCAGTAGATTTCTGTCTCCTGTGAAGACCACTCCCTTCGATAGCCCCTCCGCCGATGAGGTCCACGTTTGGGCGACATTTGAATAAATACAAACTTTTTAGGGGTTCCCTGATCCTTAAACCAACAAAGAAGAGATTGGCACGGAAGCTGCAATATTAAAAAAACGTATTTAATAACCTCACATGAGGGAGACTGCATCATACGGTTCCCTCAGGCCACTGTATGAGACAGTCTAAGGAGTACAGAGAACAGGGGCCTTTTATGGCCAGTTTATTGCTGAGTTAGCATGAAGACTCAAAAGGAGGCAGTACAAGTGTGCACACAATTACATATAAGGATGCATAAGAATTTCTTAGTCAACAGAGTGGGAGGAGGGACTAAACTGAACACATCAGAATGAATAGCCTGAGAGTTTAACACTAGGAGCAGTTGCATTCTATCAACTAGGCCTTTCTGAGCATGTGCAAGGCTCTGGAAGAGGGAGAAAGCACATGGTGAGCTCATGGCTAACTAAAATGGCTGCCACAAAACAAAATGGCTTCAGCTGAGGCTAACAGCCACTGCAGCTAGTTTCCACAATGCCAACATATCTATAATATCTGCTCTTGGGATTGGATGGGCACTAGTCCTAGTGACTGCATTGAGACCCCTGTAGTCTACGCAAAACTAAGGGTGGGCTGAAAATTTGTTCCGCTCGCGGAATTTGCAGATTTTCCGCTATTTCGCGATCCGCGAATCCCGCGAAATCACGGTAAAATCCGCAAATCCGCGAGCGGGATGAATTTTCAGCCAAGCACTTACAGGGTTACAGCAGCAGGTGCAAAAGTTGAAGCTTAATTCTTTGTAACCTTTTACAAAAGGGTTACAAAGAAATTACCTTCAACTTGGGCAACTGCTGCTGTAAGCCTGTAAGCGCTTCCTGGTGCCTCGTTGCCTACTTGCAACTATTCTCTGACCCTGCTCTGACCCTTGAAGCAGGGTCAGAGAATAGTTACAAGTAGGCAATGAGGCGCCTGTCACAAAAATTAAACCTCAACAGGATGCACTGACAGATATAAAAATAATAACTGCATCAGCCCCGTGGCTGAGGTGCATCATCGGAGCTGTGTGAATAATAACTGCGTCAGCCCTGTGCCTGAGGTGTATCATCAGAGCTGTGTGAATAATAACAGCTGTGAGCCCCGTGCCTGAGGTGCATCATCAGAGCTGTGTGAATAATAACTGCCATCAGCCCCGTGCTGAGATGCATCATCAGAGGTGTGTGAATAATAACAGCTGTGAGCCCCGTGCTGAGGTGCATCATCAGAGTTGTGTGAATATAAAATGCATCAGCCACGTGCCTGAGGTGCATCATCAGAGCTGTGTGAATAATAACTGCGTCAGCCCCGTGCCTGAGGTGCATCATCAGAGCTGTGTGAATAATAACTGCATCAGCCCTGTGCCTGAGGTGCATCATCAGAGCTGCGTGAATAATAATAGCTGTCAGCCCCGTGCTGAGGTGCATCATCAGAGCTGTGTGAATAATAACAGCTGTCAGCCCCGTGCCTGAGGTGCATCATCAGAGCTGCGTGAATAATACCAGCTGTCAGCCCCATGCCTGAGGTGCATCATCAGAGCTGTGTGAATAATAACTGTGTCAGCCCTGTGCCTGAGGTGCATCATCAGAGCTGTGTGAATAATAACTGCATCAGCCCCATGCCTGAGGTGCATCATCAGAGCTGTGTGAATAATAACTGCGTCCGCCCCGTGCCTGAGGTGCATCATCAGAGCTGCGTGAATAATAACAGCTGTCAGCCCCGTGCCTGAGGTGCATCATCAGAGCTGTGTGAATAATACCTGCTGTGAGCCCCATGCCTGAGGTGCATCATCAGAGCTGTGTGAATAATAACAGCTGTGAGCCCGGTGCTGAGGTGCATCATCAGAGCTGTGTGAATAATAACTGCGTCAGCCCCGTGCCTGAGGTGCATCATCAGAGCTGTGTGAATAATAACTGCGTCAGCCCTGTGCCTGAGGTGCATCATCAGAGCTGCGTGAATAATAACTGCGTCAGCCCTGTGCCTGAGGTGCATCATCAGAGCAGTGTGAAAAATAACTGCTGGCAGCCCCGTGCTGAGGTGCAACATCGGAGCTGTGTGAATAATAACTGTGTCAGCCCCGTGCCTGAGGTGCATCATCAGAGCTGTGTGAATAATAACTGCCGGCAGCCCCGTGCTGTGGTGCACCATCAGAGCTGTGTGAATAATAACTGCGTCAGCCCCATTCCTGAGGTGCATCATCAGAGCTGTGTGAATAATAACAGCTGTCAGCCCCATGCTGAGGTGCATCATCACAGCTGTGTGAATAATAACTGCGTCAGCCCCATGCCTGAGGTGCATCATCAGAGCTGTGTGAAGAATAGCAGCTGTGAGCCCCGTGCCTGAGGTGCATTATCAGAGCTGTGTGAATAATAACTCTGTCGGCCCTGTGCCTGAGGTGCATCATCAGAGCTGTGTGAATAATAACTGCGTCAGCCCTGTGCCTGAGGTGCATCATCAAAGCTGTGTGAATAATAACTGCATCAGCCCCATGCCTGAGGTGCATCATCAGAGCTGTGTGAATAATAACTGCGTCAGCCCCGTGCCTGAGGTGCATCATCAGAGCTGTGTGAATAATAACTGCATCAGCCACGTGCCTGAGGTGCATCATCAGAGCTTTGTGAATAATAACTGCCGGCCCTATCTCCCCAATGCTGCGTCAAGCCTTGCGCCTGCTTCAAGCAGGCGCAGGGTTTTGACGCAGCATTGGCCTAAAAGTGACTGAGTGAAATATTGTAGATTTCACTCAGCCACTTTTAGGAGGCGTTCCTGCGCAGGAACGCCCTCCCCTGCGCCGGAACGCCTCCTGATGGCACAGGGCTTTGCAACGTGACGCATCTCTCAGATGCGTCACGTTGTTAATACCCAGCACCATGGCGCATCATTTGTGCTGCCGCTGCATCACAAAAGTGACGCAACTGCGGCGCAAAAGAGGCGCAAGTGGCTTGTAAATATGCCAGATGGTGCTTTTACTACACTGCAGCTTCGTAAAGGGCCAGAAGATGTGTCTCCAGTGACCATGTGTGCCTGTGCCTGTGTTACAGGCACACATGGTCACTGAAGACACATCTTCTGGACCTTTACGCAGCTGCAGTGTAGTAAAAGCACTATACATTTACCCAATGAGGGAGCACTTACTGGATTAGCCAGTAGAAAGTACTCCACGGCAAAATCGCTAAAAAATCTGCGGTTTCGCGGGAAAATCCATGAATTCGCGGAGCGTGAATTCACAAATTTCGCCCATACTTACACAAAACCTCATCTCTCTCTTACCACCCTGGGTATGAGGTTTAGGTACCAAGACTACTGGACTAGCCCAAGGGCTATCTGAGGGTTCAATAACTCCCAAATCCAACATTTTTCTGCACTTCAGTCCTGATACAGTCCCTGACATGATCAGGTTGCCTGTAAATCTTATTTTTAACAGGCAGATTGTTCCCACTGTCTACTTCATGAGTGCACCTGGTAGTCTGACTTGGAGTCAGGGAGAACATATGTCGGAACTGATTGAACACCTGTCAGCAATCAGTTTGCTGCGTGTCAGTGAGGCTGCCTACCAAGGCTATACCATCTACTGATCCATCATCAGGGCTCTGTGCGAGCAGGTCAGGGAGTGGATCACTCTCTTCCTCCTGTCCCTCATCAGTAGCCATGAGCAAGCCCATGTCTGGCCTGTTAACATGTTGTTTCAGTCTGTTGACATGAAGCACCCTATGCGGGTGCCTGTGAGTTCCTAGGTCCACCAGATAGGTAACCTCTCCCATCTGTTCAACAATAGTGTGAGGTCCACTCCACTTGTCATGGAGAGCTGCTGGGGCCACATGCTCCAACACCCACACTTTCTGTCCTGGCTGGTAAACAGTCACCGCAGCCTTTTGGTCATGCCAGGCTTTCTGTACTTCCTGGCTAGCCTCAAGGTTTTTAGTTGCCTTTTTCATGTACTCAGCCATCCTGGAGCGGAGACCAAGTACATAGTCTACTATGTCCTGTTTAGGGGGGTTGAGAGGCAACTCCTATCCCTCCTTCACCAGACACAATGGTCCTCTTACAGGATGCCCAAACAGAAGTTCAAAAGAGCTGTAGCCAACCCCCTTCTGAGGAACCTCCCTGTATGCAAATAAAAGGCAGGGTAGAATGGTGTCCCATCTATGCCTATGCTTTTCTGGGAGACCCTTGATCATACCCTTCAAGGTTTTGTTGAACATTCTAACTAAACCATTGCATTGTGGGCGATAGGGTGTGGTGAATTTGTAGTTCACCCCACACTCCTTCCACATTGCAGTCAAGCAGCTAGACATAACGTTTGCATCTCTGTCAGATACCACCTCCTTAGGGAAACCCACTCTTGAGAACACTCCCAAGAGGGCTCTTGCCGCCACAGTTGCTGTAGTGGTCCTAAGGGGAATTGCCACTGGGTACCTAGTGACATGGTCCACCACCACTAGGATAAACCTGTGCCCCGATGCTGTCTGAGGATCCATTGGTCCAACAATGTCAATCCGCACTCTCTCAAAGGGAAACGCCACCACAGGTAGTGGTATCAGGGGGGCCTTTGTGGTACCACCTGCCTTACCACTGGCTTGACAGATGACACAGGAGCGACATAACTCCTTTGTGTCTTCAGACATGTGGGGCCAGTGAAAGTGAGGGACAATTCTGTCCCAAGTCTTGTTCTGGCCCAGGTGTCCTGCTAAGGGAATATCATGGGCTAGTGTCAATAGGAAGCCCCTGATTTCCAAAGGTATAACCAACCTCCTGGCTGCACCAGGCTTGGGGTCTCTACCCTCTGAATACAGGAGTCCATCATCCCAATTAACTTTATGGGTGCCACTAGCATTCTCAGTAGCAGCTTGCTGTCTGAGGGGTTCAAGAGAAGGGCAGCTCAGCTGCTCATGGCTCAGATCTGCCCTGGATGGGCCCCCTGTCCCCAAGAACTCAACCTGATCAGGCTCAAGCTCATCTGGGACAGTTCCTTATTCAGGACTGAGTTCATCTCCCTCAAGAGTCTGATCTTCCCTTTGAGTCAGGGGGAAGGCACTACCTTAAAGCTACTGCTCTATTTCTTGGAAGACACTTGGTCCATTATTCCAGAATCCAGGGACTGTTAAGTGTTAGGCTTTTTGACCTGTGACCTAGTCACAGCAAACATATGTGTGGAGATCCCTAACATTTCTGCATGGGTCCTTAATTCCACTTCAGACCAGGCTGAAGTCTCTAAATCATATCCAAGCAGGTGCACAGTCTAAATATCGATTCCTAAATTTCGACGTATAGTAATATCGAGTTGGAAATATAGAAGGTGGAGAATATCGAGGTCAAGAATATCGTTGGACAGAATATCGACCCTAAGGTAAGTAATATCGAAAAATTTTATATCGATGTAAGTAATATCGAAGTTAGTAATATTGATATCAAATATATCGATGTTACTAATTTCGATGTTACTAATATCGATATTTGTTTATTGTTATGTATTTTATTATGTATTTTATATGTATGGGTTATATGTTTTTTGTTAAGTATTTTATTTGTTTTAAATTATATGTGTACTTTTTTTATATATTAATAATGTTAATTTTAAGTAAATTTGATGTTTTAGTACTGGAGCGGGTTGTGGGTTTATAGGGGAATAGAGTGGTAAGTAATTTAATGATTGTAAATTAATTAAGACTTTTTAATAATTGTAAATTTATTTTAAATAATTTTTGTGTTGAAGTTCTGTAGCAGGTTGTGGGTTTATAGGGGAATTGGGTGGGAAGTAATTTAATTGTAATTAAGTAATGATTATTTTTTATTGGAATTGATTTTTATGTTATTTTTAATTAATGATTAATTGGTAATTAATTATATTAATTAGTAATTAATTATTTTAACTGGTAATTATTATTTTTTTATTGGTAATTAATGTTTGTAATTGGTAATTACATTTTTTAATTGGCAATAATTTTTTTAATTTTAATTGGTAATTAATTATTTTAATTGGTAATTCAGATTTTTAATTGTTAATTACTTTTTATTTATTGGAAATACATTTTTATTAATTGGTAATTATAGTTTCATTTAAAATATTTTTTGATTTAAAATAAATGTATTGTTTACTATATTTTAATTGTTAATTAATTTGTAATTATTAATATGTTTTTTTTGTTTTGAAAAATATTTAAGTGTTCAATATTTATTATTTTTTAACTAATATTTATTAATAAATATGTATTGGTATTAATTGTTACTTAATTATTCAATTGTAATTATGTTTTTAGTTTTGAAAAATATTTTAGTGTTCAATATTTATTATTTGGTAACTAATATATATTAATTAATATGTATTGGTATATATTGTTAATTTATTGTTAATTAATTATTCAATTGTAATGATGTATTTAATAATTATTAATGGGTATTTGCAAATGATGTAGAGTTTAAAAAAAATGAAATTATTAATTATTTTATTTACAACAAATATTTATAAGATTGTTATATTTAACTTCTACGCTATCCAACGCTTTCCCTACTGTTGCACTCTCAGGAGTAAGAATAGTAATTTTTACCCCTACGCTATCCAACGCTTTCCCTACTGTTGCACTCTCTGGAGTGGGAATAGTAATTCACTCCTACGCTATCCAACGCTTTCCCTACTGTTGCACTCTCTGGAGTGGGAATAGTAATTTTTACCCCTATGCTATCCAATGCTTTCCCTACTGTTGCACTCTCTGGCGTTAGAATAGTAATTTTTACCTCTACGCTATCCAACACTTTCCCTACTGTTGCACTCTCAGGAATGGGAATAGTAAATTTTACCCTTACGCTATCCAATGCTTTCCCTACTGTTGCACTCTCTGGAGTAGGAATAGTAATTTTTACCCCTATGCTATCCAACGCTTTCCCTACTGTTGCACTCTCTGGAGTGGGAATAGTAATTTTTATTCCTACGCTATTCAACGTTTTTCCTACTGTTGCACTCTCTGGAGTTGGAATAGTAATTTTTACCCATATGCTATCAAACGCTTTCCCTACTGTTGCACTCTCTGGAGTTGGATTAGTAATTTTAACTCTACACTATCCAATGGTTTCTCTACTGTGGCGCTCCCTGGAGTGGGAATGGTAATTTTAAGTTCTATGCTATATAACGTTTTTATTACTGTCTTTTTTTAGTTATGGGTTTTGAATAGTATTTTTATTTATTTAGCTATTTGATATTGTTTGGATCATTTTAGATAATGTAGTATATACTTATTTTTAAAAACATTAAAAGTATTTTTAATTTTTTTAATTTATTAATAATTATTATTTACTTTTTATTTATGTTTTTGTTTTATGTTTGTAAATGTATTTGTAATTTATAATATTTGTTAATTTATAAATGATTAAAATAATTATTAAAACTTATTAAGTTAGTATGTATTATTTATTGTTTGTATATGTTTGATTAATGTATTATTATTAATATATATGTATTATTTATTCATTTTAAAGATTATTAGATATTTTTAACTATGTTTATTCTATTTATTAGTGTTATTTACTTTATTTTATATTTATATTTTTACAGGGAAAAAAACTATATTTTGAACATCGATATTTTTAACATCTATATATTTTTTTCGATATTTTTGTACTTACCATGTTGTAGATGGGATGTCGATATTCTTGCCTTCGATATTTCAGCATCGATGTTCCTGTAGGTCGATATTTTGAAGGTCGATATTTTGTCAGTGATCCTGCCAAGCAAGCATTCAATAGGGAGGTCTACACTTACCACAACCTTCTTGAGGCCAGTTACCCCTGCCCATTGCTAGCATTGGCCACTTGGTAAAGTTCACCAAGTTTGATATGTCCAGTGTCCACAAGGTCTTGTGTCACCATTGTGACACTTGCTCTTGTGTCCCTGTAGGCCATAGCCTATTTTCCATTTATTAAAAGCTGTTGTCTGTACTTGCCCAGGTTACTGGGATTCACAAAGGAGGACATATCCATGCCTCCATCACAGACTAACACAGCCTGATTTGGTACTCTGACTAGGCCAGAGTCTATCTCAGTACCCAGGGTTAACCCTACTACGCCCTTCTGCTGAGTATCACCACTTGAAGTTGAACTAGGGGGAACAGTTGCCTTAGGGGCAATGGTGGCTGGAGTTGAATCTTTTTATTTCTAGTACAATCACTAGTCCAATGGCTGTTCTGTTTCCATACTTTACACCATGGTTTCGTTTGGCCTTTCTTTATGGAAGATTGGGAATGTCCACCATTAGAATAATTTTTGGGGCCTTGTGAAGACTTCTGGTCTTTACCCTTCTCCCCACCCTTATTAGGATCTTGCTTCTTCTGGTCACAACCTTGGTTCTGTACCTTCTGCTTCACCCTGGTTCTGACCCATTTGTCTGCCTTCTTTCCCAATTCTTGGGGAGAGGTCAGATCAGAGTCTACCAGGTGCTGATGCAACAGCTGATTCTGACAGTTATTCAAGATTTGCTCCCTCATAATCATATTGAATAATCCTGTATAATCACACACCTACTGCCCAGTAACCACCCCTCCAGAGCCTTAGTAGCACAATCTACAAAGTCAACAGAATCCTGAGTCTGTGTTTTTAGTATTCCCAAACTGTATTCTAAACTGCTCAGTGGTTAGGCCAAACCCATATATTAGAGCACTCTTCAGGACTTTGTAATCATCAGCATCCTCTACTCTGATAGTGAGGAGCTTGTTTCTTCCTTTGTCTGCAAAGGAGAGCCACAAGATTGCTGCCCACTGCTCCTGGGGGACCTTCTGTTCTTTGCTGGCCCTTTCTACTGCAGTTATCCAAATGTGGATGTCATCCCCACTCTGGTAGGAAGGGACAATCTTGTTCAAGTTTCTATTGTCATAAGACATTTCCCTACCACTAGGGAAGTTGCTGCCACAATGGAACTCTAGTCTCATCTTTTTTCTTGCTCTTTCAGGCGCTAGGGACCCCCTTTCTAAGTCTACTCTTTGTCTCCTTATCCTCAGCTGAGCATCTTCAAGTCTCATCTGATGCATTCTACTGGGAGATTTCAACTTCCACCTAGAAAAGAAAAACGACTGCAACACCACCACACTTCTGGACAACCTGGCCAATCTTGGACTCCAACAACTTGTTGACACCCTCACCCACTTAGCCGGACACATGCTCGACCCTATCTTCACCTCCAGCAAACTCATCTCCTTCAATCATACCACAGCTCTCCATTGGACGGACCACAGCTGTGTCCACTTCAGCTACAAAACTACCACGACTCACAACCCCCCACAACCTATTCCTCGAAGAAACTGGAACAAAATCACCACCGACCAACTCCTCACATCGCTCAACCAATACCCTCCAGCCCTCTCATCGGACCCAAACGATACTGCCACCAAACTCAAACACTGGATCACTCACAGCGTTGACGAATTAGCACCCCTAAAAAACCGCCAGATCAAAAAAGGTAGCAAAAAGGCCCCCTGGTTCAACGATGACCTTAAGAATTCCAAGAAATTATGCCGTACTCTCAAAAAAACATGGAGAAAAAACCCAACCGCTGACAACATGACCACCTTCAAGGCAGCCACCCGCAAACACCACCAATTGATCCGATCCACCAAGAAATCAGCATTCAAGGATCGACTCGACAACAACGCCCACAACAGCAAGGAACTATTCAACATCGTCAAAGAATTTACCAACCCCACCGCAGCCTCAAACGACATTACTCCCTCCCAAGACCTCTGCGACTCGTTATCCTCTTTCTTCTACAACAAAATCGCCGACATACATAATAGCTTTAAGAACATTTTGAAAGATCAGCCCACTCCACCCACTTCCAAACCCGAATCGCTCTCTAACAACCTTAGCACCTGGAACCCAATCACCACTGAAGACACCATCCGACTAATGAACTCCATCCATTCAGGTTCGCCAACCGACCCCTGTCCCCACCACATCTGCAACAAAGCAGACTCCATCATCGCACCCCATCTCCGTGATGTCATCAACTGCTCCTTCAACTCCGCTACCTTCCCAGAAAGCTGGAAACATGTCGAACTCAGTGCCCTCCTGAAGAAACCCACAGCTGACCCCTCTGAACTTAAGAACTACCGCCCCATTTCCCTCCTCCCATTCCCTGCCAAAGTCATTGAGAAAGCCGTCAACAGCCAGCTCGCCGCCTTCCTTGAATCCAACAACTCCCTCGACTCTTCACAGTCCGGCTTTTAAGCCAAACACAGCACCGAAACCGCCCTCATTGCAGCGACAGATGACATCCGAACGCTACTGGACAACGGAGAAACAGTTGCTCTCATCCTACTCGACCTCTCCGCCGCCTTCGACACAGTCTGTCATAGCACCCTCATACAACGCCTCAGCAACGTCAGAATACAAGGAAAAGCCCTGGACTGGATCATCTCGTTCCTCTCCGGGAGAACTCAGAGCGTCCGACTCCCCCCATTCAAATCAGAGGCCACCGAAGTCATCTGCGGAGTCCCACAAGGATCATCACTCAGTCCCACCCTCTTCAACGTTTACATGAGTCCCCTTGCATCCATCGCGCGACAACACAACCTCAACATCATCTCCTACGCTGACGACATACAGCTGATCCTTTCCCTCACCAAAGACCCTAACACCGCCAAAACCAATCTTCATGAAGGCATGAAAGTAGTAGCCGAATGGATGAAAAACAGCCGCCTAAAACTTAACTAAGACAAAACTGAAGTTCTCATCCTGGGTTCTTCCCCCTCTGCCTGGGACGACTCATGGTGGCCATCGGCCCTGGGCACAGCACCCATACCCACAGACCACGCACGCAACCTGGGCTTCATCCTAGACTCCTCCCTCTCGATGACCAGACAAGTTAACGCTGTCTCATCCTCTTGCTTCAACGTACTCCGTATGCTCAGAAAAATCTTCCGTTGGATCCCCACCGAAACAAGAAAGACGGTCACCCACGCACTGGTCACTAGCCGACTGGACTTTGGAAACACCCTCTACGCCGGAACCACAGCCAAACTACAGAAAAAACCCCAACGCATCCAAAATGCATCTGCCAGACTCATATTGGACATCCCTCGCCAAGCTCACATTACCGGCCACCTGAAAGATCTCCACTGGCTTCCCGTCAACAAGAGAATAACGTTCCGTCTCCTCACCCACGCTCACAAGGCCCTCTACAAACTAGGACCCGAATGCCTCAACACACGACTGTCCTTCTACACACCCACCCGCCAACTAAGATCCTCCAACCAAGCGCTTGCCGCAGTTCCGCGCATCCACAGATCCACCATGGGAGGAAGATCCTTCTCCTACCTGGCAGCCAAGACCTGGAACTCTCTCCCCACTCACCTCCGCCTCACACAGACCCACATTTCCTTCAGAAAGGAACTTAAAACCTGGCTATTCGATAAATAATGCACCCCCTCCCGCAAGCGCCTTGAGACCCTATGGGTGAGTAGTGCGCTATACAAATTCCTGACCTTGAACTTGAACTATGCTCTCTCTTCTCCTGGGAGGTGTCCCTCATATGAGAAAAGATAGAGGTCCCTATAGATGTGTCAGAATGGTTAGATTCCTGGAAAGGAGATCTTGGCCTTATAGGCACACCTCTAACTCTTCCTGGAGGGGGGGCCAAAAAAAAGGACCCAATGGGCCTCCATCTCCAGTAGGAGCTCTTCCATCCAGGTCAAGGTCATTGTCACCTGCCTGGGCAGCAGCAGAGTCTGAATCCTGTGGGATTGGACCACTGGTATCTTCCTCATCTGCTGCTCCCACCCCACCGCCTACCCTCCCAGGCTCTGTAGCCTTACCAAGGTTGTCTAACAGCAATATCTCTCTGAGGCATTGGGTGGTGGCACCTTTGCCAGTCTTCAGTTTTCTCACTGTACACAGAACCCTTAACTCAGAGAAAGGGAATGTGTCATACTTAGATGTCTGTAATTTGCTGACATCTGCCAAGGACACACTAGGTCCTGGCACTTAAGACATAACTAGTGAGGTGTGGTGTATGCACTACCTACTCTAGTTGTTTACCTACTAAACTCTCTTGAGTTATAGAAAGGGTGTGCTAAGCCCCAGACACACAACTCTAAGTTCCGTAGAACTTACTGTATTTAAGCTTGTATTATATGTACCTCTGGTACCTTTGGTGGTTTTCAAATTATCAAACACTTGAAATTATCTGGTAAAACAATGGCAAGCTGGAATCCCACACGCTGCACACCAATGTGAGAAGTTGTCCTGGCATATGCTGTCCACTTTTCTAGTGGGCATCTTGCACCAGTCCAAACGACCCCTTATTGATGGTAGGTTAAAGACATCCTTATAGAAAGCAATCCTAGTGGTAGCTGTGGAGAGCAGCCTTCCGGCTAAGTCTTAAAGGAATGTAAAGCAGCTTGTTTTACCAGTCTATAATCTCATAAATGACCAAATGAAAGGAGAACCACACTAGGTATATATATAAAATATATGTATTTATTCTAAACACATCCCTCTAGTCTTTTTATGAGGCTAGAGGCAAAAGTACATAAGGAAAACTTAATTAGCACACAGTAAATTAGCACAATATACGTTGTGCCCTAGGGGTGTACCAAACCATATATTAAGAAAGTGGTATAAGTACCACGACTTACTAAGACACAAGGCCTAGAGCCTGTAGAACCGCTGGGCCCACCAGGAACCACCCAAGGTAGGGACACAGGGGACCCCCAGGGGATGACACGTGCAGTGTCTAAACACAGGCACGAATCACCATTAACTTCTATGGGGAAAGTCGCGGTTGGAAAATTACAGATAAAGGACACTTAGAAGAGGACTTGGAACAAACCCCTTTAGAACTAGGAGGTTCTAGAGTCAAAACCCATGGGAGCACTGGAGTACTCAAGTTACCTCACACAGGGAAGCTGGGTGCATAGGTGTCTTTTTGTGTCGGGTTTCGTCTTCGATTTCAATGGAGAACTGCTACAAAGTGCTGCTGGCGTCCAAGTGGAAAGTGTTCGGAGGGATCCAAGGGTAGATCGGAGATCTGAACAACCTGAAAGCAGAGGGGACAGAGTCTGGGTCACTAGCCAGTGACCAGAAAGGGGATGAGCTGATGCCCACCGGTGTCGTGTGATTTCAGGTGAACAAGGTGAAGCTTGACTCTTCAGCCATGAGGTCCCGGAGATGTTGCCAACAACCAGGAGCTGGATTTGACCTGTCCCACAAAGGATGTAGAATATTGCGGTGTTGGTGCCCGGATTGGACCCAACAAGCCTTGGCAACAGCAACGCATGCAGAAAACAGAGATCGGCTTTGGTGCAGACCAGCAAGGTCTAGGAGACTCACCTCTTGGTAAGGAGTCAGGGCACATGCGTTGCAACCAAGGAAGCCCAAGAGTTACCTTTGAGGGGACCCACCATTCAATGGACTATGGATCGCGAAGGAGCCTCAAGCAGAAATGCAAGAAGCAGGCCCACGAAACACTAATGGAGTGTGGGCCACAATCTTCAGTGCAGAAGATGCTCAAGGCTTGGGCTACAAGTAATCCAAAGCACAACTTCAGGAAAGCTGAGGAAGTCAATGCACTTAGCAAATATGCATGGTATCAGGAGTTCCGGTTCCATGTCACTCGTTCGGCTGCGGGTCTCAGCTTTGCTGGGGACTTGTGTCGGCCTTAGTGAAGTCTGGAAATCCTCTTTCTGGGCTGCAGGTACTTCGGAGTCCGGCGGGAGCTTCAAAGATGCAGACGGGCAAATGCTTTGTTGGTGCCTGTTTGAACCGGGAAGTCACTCCTTGACCCCAAGGGAGAACCTTCCATCTTCTAGTCAAAATAGAATGTCGAAGTTCCAGGATATATGTTGCAGAGTTTCGTCCAGGTGTAATCTGAAGTCCAAAGGACAGGGGTTCCAATACTTATACTAAGAAAGGGGAATGGACATACTCTGGGAACCCACCTATGGGAGCATCTGGGAAGAGGGGTGGTTACACCCATTCCCTTTATCCAGTTTTGCACCAGAGCAGGGGGGTGAGTGCCCCTGCAACCGGTTTGAACTGGGATATGCACATGGACACCATGTGTGCCCCCAGCACTGTCTGAAAAGCATTCTATGATTGCACCCACCCAGCCCCAATACACTAAAGCCTGTCTGGGAGGTGGTTACACCTCCCTGTGACAGGAAAGCTAATGTCCAGGCCTCCCCTGCCGAAGTTAAGTCCAGCAGCAGGAGGTCAGACCCGTGTCTGTGGATGCAGCATCCATTTTGTGATGCTGGGGTTCTTTTAAACTATTACAGGTCAGACCAGTGTGTACAAGTCTCTCTCACTTGAAGGTTGGAATTCTACCCCCGCCGCCAGGACTGGTGGGGGATTAGGATTCCAAAGTGATTAACACCAAACACGATGTTTCGATGCAGCCACTCCAAAGTTAGCATTTACTGCGAGGTTATAATGCATCAAGAGTATATGGTTTGGCTGCATCACAGAACAGCCTCAGATAATAGATTCCAAAAGCTGCAGAGGGTTCCTGCTCATGCATGGGCACCCTCTCCCACAAAACCAAGCACTCTTCCTCCAGGATAATTAAGGCCTTGCGTAGGAGTGACATATAGTTTTATATGTGTCTGTTATTAAAGATAGATATAGGTAGCCTATATCTTATTAAGGGGTGCATGCACCACCTTACCCAGGCTGCAGTAGCAGACCTGTTGTGTCATTTTAGAAGGCTTCCTAGGGGCGGCATAATACATGCTGCAGCCCCTGATAGGCCTCGGGGGTACCTATGCCCTTGGTACCTAAGGTACCATATACTAGGGACTCACAAGGGTACCCCAGTAACCAAACTGGTGTGTACCTAAAGTACATGGAATTATTTTAGAGAGGAAGCAGCTAGGCTGGGGTCCTGATTAGCAGGGCCCCAGCCAGACTAAAGTTGAGAAACCGTGAAACACCAGCAATAAGTCAGGGTAACCATAGTAAGCAGATCCTACTCTCCTACAAATTCTGTCCCAAAACTTGTTCTGGCCCAGGTGTCCTGCTAAAGGAATATCATGGGCTAGTGTCAATAGGAAGCCCCTGAATTTCAAAGGTATAATCAACCTCCTGGCAGCACCAGGGCTGGGGTCTCTACCCTCTGAATACAGGAGTCCATCATCCCAATAAACTTTACGGGTACCACCAGCATTTCCAGCAGAGCCTTAGGGACGTACCAAACCATATATTAAGAAAGTGATATAAGTACCATGACTTACATAGATACAAGGCCTAGAGCCTTTAGAACCGCTGGGGCCACCAGGAACCACCCAAGGTAGTGACATAGGAGACACACGGGGGAGGCGTGCAGTGTCTAAACACATCTGCGAATCACAATTAACTTCTATGGGGAAAGTCAAGGTTGGAAATCCAAAGTTAAAGGACAATTAGAAGAGGACTTGGAGCAAACCCCTTTAGAACTAGGAGGTTGTAGAGTCAACACCCACGGGAGCACCGGAGTACTCGAGTTACCTCACCCAGAGAATCCGGGTGCATAGGTGTCAGGTGTATCAGGTTTTGTTGTCGTTTTCAATGGCGATCTGCTGCAAAGTGCTGCTGGCGTCCAAGAAGAAAGTATCCGGAGGGATCCAAGCCTGTATCAGAGATGTAAAGAACCGGAAAGCAGAGGGGACAGAGCCTGAGTCACTAGCCAGTGACCAAGAAGGCGATGTGTGGATGCCCACCGATGTCGGGTGATTTCAGGTGAAGAAGGTGAAGCTTGACTCTTCAGCCACGAGGTACTGGAGACGTCAACAATGACCTGGAGCTGGATTCCAACTGTCCCATGAAGGATGTCGAGTGCTGCCATGTCGGGGCCCAGATTGGACCCAACAAGCCTTGGCAACAGCAACCCACGCAGAAAGCAGAGATAGGCTTCGCTGCAGACAAGCAAGGTCTGGGAGACTCACCACATGGTAGAGAGTCAGGGCATGTCTGGAGTAACCAGGGAAGCTCAAGGAAAAGTAGAGTTACCTTTGAGGGGACCCACCAATGCTCAGGCTGTGGCTACAAGCAACCCAAAGCACAACTGAAAGATCGGGAATTCAATGTACTTAGCAAATGTGCATGGTGTCCAGGGTTCAGATTCCAGGTCACTGGTTTGGGCTGCGGGTCTCAGCTCTGCTGGGGACTTGTGTCGGCCTTAGAGAAGTCTGAAAATTCTCTTTCTCTGCTGCAGGTACTTTGGAGTCCAGCGGGAGCTTCGAAGATGCAGACCAGCAAATGCTTAGTTGGTGCCTGTTTGAACAGGGGAGTCACTCATTGACTCCAAGAGAGATTCTTCCGTCTTCTAGTCGTGTAGAATGTCGAAGTTCCAGGATATATGTTGCATAGTTTCGCCCAGATGTAATCTGAAGTCCTAAGGACAGGGGTCCCATACTTATACTAAGAAAGGGGGTTGGACATACTCTGGGAACCCACCTATGGGAGGGTCTGGAAAGAGGGGTGGCTACACCCATTTCCTTTGACCTGTTTTGCACCAGAGCAGCGGCTGAGTGCCCCTGCAACTGGTTTGAATTGGACTATGCACAGGGACATCAAATGTGCCCCCTGCACTGTCTGAAATGCACTCTCTGAGTGCCCCCACCCAGCCCCAATATACTAAAGCCTGTTTGGGAGGTAGTTACACCTCCCTGTGACAGGAAAACAATTGTCCAGGCCTCCCCTACAGCAGTTTCATCCAGCAACAGGAGGTCAGACTTGTGTCTGTGGCTGCAGCATCCATTTTGTGATGCTAGGGCTCTTTTAAACTGTTACCGGTTAGACCAGTGTGTGCTTATCTCTCCCTCTAGAAAGGTGGAATTCTACCCCCACCGCCAAGACTGGTGGGGGGGTAGGATTCCAAAGTGTTTGACACCAAACACAACATGTTTCCATGCAGCCATTCCAAAGTTAGCATTTACCATGAGGATATAATGCACTTAAGAGTATGTGGTCTGGCTGCATCACAGAAAAGCCTCAGAGAATAGATTCTGAAAGCTGCAGAGGGGTCCTGCTAATGCATGGGCACCCTCTCACACAAAACCAAGCACTCTACCTTCAGGATTGTCAAGGCCTGCCATAGGAGTGACTTATAGGTTTACATGTGTCAGTGATTAAAGGTAGATGTAGGTAAATTATATCTTAGTAAGGGGTGCATGCACCACTGTACCCAGGCTGCAGTAGCAGACCTGTGGTGTCATTTTGGAAGGCTTCCCAGGAGTGGCATAATATATGCTGCAGCCCCTGGTAGGCCTCTGGGGTACCTAGGGTACCATATACTAGGGACTCACAAGGGTACCCCAGTAACCAAACTGGAGTGTACCTAAAGTACATACAATCATTTTAGAGAGGAAGCAGATAGGCTGGGGTTCTAGATAGCAGGGCCCCAGCTAGACTAAAGTTGAAAAACAGTGAAACACCAGCTAAAAGTGGGGGTAATCATAGAAAGCAGACCCTACTCTCCTGCACAACCCCCCCATGCAAGTACATTAAACTAACCTTGACCAGTTGAATCTTCATGTTCTAAGTGGAAATATCTGGAGAGTCAATCTGAATTGGCATGGTTACTCCCAGGTCTACGCTCCACTGAATAGTCCATCCCCTGTATAGAAATGGACCACCTTAAAAGTTTGGGGTTTTCACCCTTCATCTATTTTAGCCACAAGAGGGGCTTATGGTCAGTCTGAACAGTGAAGTAAGTGCCAAACAAGTATGGCCTCTGCTTCTTCAGAGCCCAAACCACACCAAAGTCCTCCCTCTGAATAGCAGACCAACATTTCTGTCTTGGGGTCAACCGTCTGCTAATAAAAGCTACAGGATGGTCCTGACCTTTATCATTTAATTGTGACAGCACAGCCAATACCCCCAACTCAGATGCATCTGTTTGGACAATGAATTATCTGGAATAGTTAGGATTTTGCATAATTGGTGCAGTGACATGACCTGCTTCAGGTCATCAAATGCCTTTTGACAGCTGACTGTCCACTGAACTTTCTTAGGCATTCTTTTAGAAGTTAAGTCATTCAGGGGTGTCACAATGGATCAATGCCCCTTGACAAATCTTCTGTAAGTAAGTAAGTAAATATTTATTGTACAAGTTAATAAAAACCTTTACGAAAAGGAGATTGCTCAAGTAAAAAAAATCAGCAAGATAGTGCACTACAATTTCATCATTTATGCATACATTATAAAAGGAAAGAGCTGTGGGAGGATTTGGCCGGACCCAGTTTTTCCTTTACAGATTGATTGAGCCTTCCTCCGACAGAATGTCTATATCAACAAGTGAGCTTTAGTGAATATAAAAACATGAATTAAAATAATTTAAGAATTACATTTATATCTAAAAGTCACAGAATTAATAGTTGCATTTATCAGGATTGTTTCAATTTTTATGATATGAATACTACTGGTCCTTCAGGTCCTTAGCATTTCCAAAGCCCAATCGTTTTCAAGGCGATAAAGAAAAGCTTTATTGTATCAGGTGTTTCCCCGGTGTAAAAAAAAAGAGGCCAATCTCGGGACCAGGCAGAGTAAGCCCTTGATTTAGAGCTATTTTCTGGTGCGCCAGATCTCTTAATTTTCTCCTCTGCCACCACCATAAATTGTACAAACCGGCATGCCAGCTGTACGTCTCCTCCACCAAAGCAAGCCTTCACTGCTTGCCTGCAGGTTCTTATCCTCCTGGCGTTAAAGATAGATTTCAGAAACAATCATTGTTCTAGGTCCAGAGCATGGCAAATGCATAGTAGATGCATGATGCTCTCTTCTGCTTCCCCGCAGAGACGGCACTGAGTTGTTTCTGTGGTTCGCTTCCATGGTGGTAGATGCGGGAGGACAGGAAGAAGTCCCAATCGAAACTGGAGGTATTTCTCTTTTAGACTCCTGCTGAATCCAGCACACAGGTAATCTTGGGGCCAGGTGTTTTATAGCTCTGCAGCACGCACCAACCGTGGGACCTTTTCCTGAGCGTTTCTTTGTCTTCGAGTACTGAGAGCTTTTTTGCAGTCTTATTTACCAAAGACTCAAAGCTGTTCTGTGTTCCCATAGTTGCCCAAACCTCCTTCAGGCCTAGGCAGTTTATGGATGTGGTCAGGTAATCCTTTGGGATGCAAGCTCTACTTGAGTTTATCTCTTTTCATAGGTGGAAATTCAGAGAGCACTTATCGAAGCTTCTGATCCTAAACCAGGATTTCACACAGCAGCATTGCCAGCTATTTTTTGTTACTGTAGGCCAAGCTCCAGCCTGATTTGCGCAGGAGAGACGTCATTTGGTAGGCTAAAGATTATTCTTGCTGCTTTTAGCACAGTTTGTTCCAAAGTCTCTTCATCTTTTCTCCAGAGGCATTTGCTTCCATATGTAATAGCTGGAATTAACTTTGCTTGTAGAACTTGAAGTAAGGGGTAAAAGCTTGGCCCGGCAGTTTTAAGTTTAAGCGATTTCAGACCTACCGCTATAGAATTTCCTCTCCGTTTTATGGCTTCTTTCTGTGGCTTGAAAGTACTCTCATCAAGTATCACCCCTTGGTACTTATATTCTGACACAAACTCCATGGGTGCACCTGCCAGGTTCCAATGAAACCTGGTTGTGTTCTTTTCCGGGTTGAACCGCATGATTTTTTACTTATCTAGGTTGATAGTTAAACCGTTAGATGCAGCATGATTGGCAGTTGTATTTAGCAAGTGCTGAAGCTCAATTGGAGTTCGGCTTATTAGGACAATGTTGTCAGCATACATTAAGTTAGAGAGTGACATCCCACCTAACCTCGGGGCATAAGAGGTGCTATTGTTTAATTCTGTAGAAAGGTCTGCCATAAACAGGTTAAAAAGCATGGGGGCCAGCACGCACCCCTGCTTCAATCCACTTGCTGCTGGTATTCTCCTTGACAGATATTCTCCGGTTCCTAGTTTTACTTAAAGCCAAGTTCTGTTTTAATAGCGCTGCTGCAATTTCCATTTTTTCTAGTTTAGCCCACACTTTGTGCCTGTTTATAATGTCAAAAGCAGCCGAATAATCGATGAAGCAGAAAAATAGGGGGAGATTTGATGCTTTGGCGCCGTTCATCAGTAGCGTCAGGGCAAGTAGATTTGTGATGGTCCCTGTGCCTTTGGAAAAGCCTGTCTGATTGATGGGGATGAGGGATTTTTCATTTGCCCATGCTGTTAGTTCGTCTAAAAGGAGACCGGCATAGTATTTTGCCTCAACATCAATTAAGGCTACAAGTCTGTAGCTAGTAGGTTTGTTCTTGTCTCCCTTCTTGTAGGTTGGAGATATTATGGAGCCTTTCCAGGAGTCTGGGATACCAGCCCCTTCTTCTATGGAGTTAAACACTGGTAATAATGCAGCCGCCCAATAGTTCGGATCAGTTTTAAACAGTATTGGGGAAATACTGCTGCGGCCAGGTGTCCCCACTTGCCTACCTTTGGCTACTCGTTTTTTAATCAGCAAAATCGTAAAGTGCAGCTCTCTTGTTGACCTCCTGCCGATGTTTACATGGGTGCTCAGCTTGTCAGGCTATCCTGACCCTGGTTGTGCTGTAACAGAGCTTTCTCCTCTTGTGTTAAAGTTTTCGTGGAGGTGGCTTGCCTGAATTTCCTCTGTTAGGTGGGAATTGATACCCTGCACGTGGGTATTACCTAAGTTATTAATTGTTCGCCAGAATTTTGCACTTTGATTTGTCTTTGTGTCAAATAGGAGCTTAGCCCACAAAGTATCTTCTGCTTCCCTTTTTGCTTGCCAGATCATTTTCTTCTTTGTGGCTTTTAATTGCGCAAGGGTTTTTTGTAGGGTAGGTTTGTTTCCCCTCTGTCTTAGCTTTCGTAAAGTTTTATTTATATCTTTATTGAGGGCCCTCAGATTTGGTATACTCGAGATTGGTAAATGGTTAAGTTGGTTTCCAGATTGAGATCTTATAATCTGTATATTGGGCGATCGTCTGTCTGACATATGGCCCTCTGATCTTTTGGCAAATTTTCCCCCTGTTTTTAATCACTGTTTCACAACAGGCTTTCGTGTTACTATGTACCTCTGCTTGATTTTCCCAGATTGACTTGGCTATGGTTTGGAGTTTGTCAGGTTGGCTAGTTTTGCAGTTGAGCCTTTTGAGATTCGCAGTATAAATAGTTGCAGGATCCTCCACTGGGAAGATCAAGGGCCTCTCCTTTATACACAACGAAATTTCCTGGGGCTGATGGTCACTATGCTCTTTTCTTCCGATCCTGAAACTAGAAATCCTGCTTAATAATTGTAGAGTAATCAGCGTGTAATCTATTGTAGAGTTTACCATGGCTTTGTGATAAGTTGCCACGGGGGTTGGTCTCCCAGAAAGTGACCATTTAGTACCACAAGGCTAAAGTGCTCCATGTCCTGTATAAAATTCCTAGCCTGGGCTGTCAGCTTTATCTTTTTGCTCTGTACCTGGGTTGGGATCTTCCCTGCTGTACCTTGTTCCTACAGCTCAGTATCCCTCGATTGTGGTCCTATTAAATGCATATTGAAATCCCCGGCCGGTACAAGGTTGGTTGTTGACTCTTCCGAGAGTAATTTTGTTATTTCCATACCCACCTTTTTAGCTCCTCTGGCTTTATCTCGTGGGTGAATGCAAACAATTAGTATAATAATTTGTTGTTTAGCGTTGCTCTCCTCTATGTCCAGTGCAGAAATGTGGAGCTTATTTGTTGGGGTTAAAGTGGAGTTAACTTCTCTTGTCCCCCTTATGGTGCTAATTGAGGAGTAAATAGAAAGGCCACCGTTTCGGTGGCTAAATTTGGGAGATGATGGGTTTTGTAGCCAAGTAGGTGCTGAGGTTCTTCCAGCCATGTCTCCTGCATTAGAATTAAGTCAAAACCTTGGATATAAGAAAGAAATTCTATGTCCCATACCTAGTGTTTTGAAGACCGTTTACATTCCAGGAGCATATTCGAAAGTTCGGGCTGCCCTCAAAGTCTTTGATGGAACTAAGTCAAGTGCCGACACCTTGTGAGTTTATTGTTCTAGCTAGCCAAGACTAGTCGTCCTGTTGGGATTCGTCATCCTGGCTTTTCCCTCCCGATGGATGCACATCCGTGCTCCGTGCCCCTTTAAGGACTGATTGGGTGGTTCTGGTGTGTGGATAGTCTGAATCAACTGGTCTGTTAGGTATAAGAGGATCAGGATAGCCTGGTTGTTGGTATAAAAGTATTTTAATTCCCCAGGGTTTTTAATTAGGCATCCTCTGCTAGGATCCTCCTTGCCGTTTCCTCTGAAGCCCAAGTTGCCTTGGTCATCTCTCTTTTTGACAGCTCTTCATTGGTTTTAAACTCAATTCCTTCAAGATCAGCTGAGTTGATGTCTCCCAAGCTCCTGATTGATTGAATCAGATGCAAAATGTTCCCTCTATTAAGGGTGTCCCCCTGGCCTCTCAATGTGAATTCAGGGATGAATCAGATTGCTCTGCTCTTCTGGTTCGTGATGTTAATGGTAAGGTGCTTGGTCTAGTTTACCTGGCCTGTTATTGGGGGGCGATCGGTGCCATTGGCTGTCCCCCCCACGGCATGCTTTTGTCCGGCAGGTGGGTGTGCAAGTGTGTTGTTGGTTATGCCGTTCAGGTTGCCGTTGCTGTCAGTCCGCGTACATTCTCTCCCCGGGGAGTGGTTTGCGTGGGCTGTTCTACTCCGAGAATTACCACCTCTGGTTCTGGGGTTTGCTGTGATGTCTCGGAGGTTTGTTTGTGACCGGTGTGCATATGTGCAGTACTGTTACTTGTCCAGACAAGTTACTGTTTTTACCGGTTGATGCATTTTTCCCTCCCGTGCAGCAATTTTGCTTAAATGGTTCTACTGGGGGAGCTTCCACCTCTGATTCGGGCGTCTCCCTAGATACCTCAGGGGACGTCTCCTGGGAGGCCTTCATGGTTAGAAGGCCCACTTTGCTATCTGTCTTTAGCGAGCAGAGTTCAGAAGTAGCGGTGTTGACCAAGCTTGCTGTCCCAAAAACTGGTCTATTAAGAGGGAAGTAGTCTGTTATATTCTCCTTCTTGTTTCTCCCTTTCCTCTTTTTCTTGCGATTTTGTGTCCGCTGCTACTTGATTTTCCCATTTTCCACGCCTTGGACGTTAGAGCTTGTGCTATCAACGGTTCCCTTCTGGCTCCTGCATGCGTTCACATTGCTCTATGTTGCTGCTCGCTTCCGTTACATTGTTTCCCTTACTGGTTAACCTTTCCGCCCAAGATGGTTCTATTTGCTAACCCTCTGCGGCATCTGATGTTTAAAGCCAGTGAGGACTTGAGCGGATATTGGATCTGTCTTCCTTGGTGTAGGCCTTTGAGGGGGATTTATCCCTGCCCTCTTCTCAGGTGGCAGTTCTCAACTGTACTCTAACGTATTTTTTGATGGTTTCTTTGGAGTTTGTCCTGGCGGTGTTCGTTAAGTCCCTAGTGTCGCTCACCAGATCCCCCATTTCTGCAGGCAGTGTGGATAGTTTTTCCACTATGGTGTAACAGGTACAGTGTGCTTGCGTTAATTGTGTTCCATCCTGAACCCTGAGTATCATTTCAGCCATGTTTATAAGTCTGTGATCAATTTCATTTAAGCATCTTTATTCGACTCACAGAATCATCAAAGTCAAAAAACACATTTACATGTAAGCGAGCAACTATTCTATTTACAAACAATTTCTAAAAATCTAAAATATTAGCAGCATGGAAAACACAATTTTAATACACATATTAGCTAATTAAGGAATATCTATGAATACAATCTCTTAGATTTGAGAGGAATAGAATGATATTGACAAAGCAAAAAACCAACCAACAGGTACTTTGACAAACTGTAATTAACCCAATTAGCCAAGTGTTCCTTATCAAATTCCATGTCTATTAATAATTAAAAATCATCCTCAAAGACTTAGAAATACAAAGTGCAAGTGCATAATAAACATTTTCAGACTCTATAAAAATGTCCAACTCAAAGAGAGGAGGAAGGAACAAAACCATCTTGGATTATCAAGTACAACGGTTATCAAAACCTTAAACCTCGTTTTGTTCTTATAAAATTAGCAGCCATTAAAAATCTACTCATTGCAAATACAACCAGTCTGGAGGTATCAGACTTAGCAATACGTAACATCTCAGTATATTTCCTGATACCAAGAATCCTACCCAGCGGTTTTATCAATTTTTCCTGGAGATATCATACAGTGTGCAAAAAAACAATACATGGGCAGTGTCCTCGTCTCTTCCCATGACACACTCCGTGCAAATACAATCCATTACCTCGTCATTCGGTTTCCCCCATCTGGATGTAAATGTTTTGATTTGCAATATCCCAAATCTAAATTTTAAATGCAAGAGGGGCTCCACCTCATCCCAAAAAGATTCGAAAGAGGGATTAGTTTTAATACTCAAAAATTGAGTTGTAAGTGATCAGTGACTAGAGCTTGCTGTAACACTCTACTAAATAAAATTTCAGAAATGGATTTACATTCCATTTTAGAAACAGGAGTGAGCAGTTCAGGAGATTTCCAATATCTACTCAGGCCCAGTTTCATCAACCAATTGTGAATATGGATCAGCCAGGGGAACAAGACAAAAACGTCCAACCTAATTAATTCTTGCAAAGCTTGTCTATAGACAAGCAGTTCCTCGGTTGTCCATATTCTGATCCCATATGAGAGGGTCATCCAGATGGCCCTGTGTTCAATACGCTTAATTCCAAGGTCCAACATAAGGGGAACCACTGGTGTATTTTGTGGAAGAGAGGTGAATCTTCTCATAATTTTATTTCCCCGTATAGATAATGCCGATAGGTCCCCCCCCATAATTTTAAACCATACAGAGCTGCTGTCTGTGCTCTGGCTTGATATACTTGCAGTGCCGGCGTAATCGCTTTTGACGTTGTGGAAAACAGTTTTTTAATAATTGGGAACGCGTTTTGAGTGCGAATCAATTTAGATTTCGAAATCTGGGGGTTCCATGATAGCTTAGAGTCAACAGTAACCCCAAGAGATACGAAATTCGGGATGAGCTCCAAGATTACGTTGTTTGACCACAATTTATTTGAAAAGGATGTATGTGGTCTAATGGTCATATATTTGGTTTTTACTGGGTTAATGTCGAGACCCATGGTTAGATTTTTTAAGAACTTCAACCATGTCATTGACATAGAGTAAAAATAGGGTTGGGGCCAGGACACAGCCCTGGCTCACGCCCCTTTGGATGGGTATCTCTTCTGTCAGCTCTCCTGAATTCCCCCAGCGGACTTTGGCATATGTGTTATCATGGAGCCTAACCAACTGTTTTACAATATTTCTTGGAACACCTTTCCGCAATAAATTAGCCCATAGATGGTCTCTAGGGATGGAATCAAATGCGGCTTTCAAATCTATAAAGGCCACATACAAGTGACCATGCCGTAACCTAGTGTATTTCCAAGATAACATTAAAAGCCTAAAAACCTGATCTATGGGGCTTATTTTCTTTCTAAAACCAGCTTGACAAGAAGAGGGCACATTATTATCTATGATCCATTCACTTAATTTATCCAGAATCTGTTTGGCATATACTTTTTGCAGAATATCAAGAAGACTGATTGGTCTATAATTTGATGGCTCATCCCGCAAACCTTTTTTATAGATTGGAACGATTTTCGCTCCTCTCCATGAATCAGGGATGGGCTGGCCACTAGCTATTCCATTTGAGAGGAGATTAATGTAGGGACCCCAGACATCCACTGCATGTTTGAATAAGTCACCCGGAATTTTGTCAGGTCCGGGTGCTTTAGAAGGTTTAATGGCAGAAATTGACTTTATTGTATCTGCCAGGCTAAAATGCAGGCAAGGAAGAGTATCATCTAACAGGAGTATGCTAATATCAATTATAGGTTCTAGGTTTAGACGTCCCGGGAAGCATAAAGATGGGCAAAATGGTTAAACCAGGATTTAGGATCCAGATTATAATCCTGGGCCAATGCGTTTACTTTCTAACCATTAGCGATGATCTTCCAGAATAAGAACTAATCACCATTCTTAATCGCTGCTATCAGATCCTCCCAGCTTTCATCTTCCCACTTTCTTCGTGCCACTATCAAGGTTTTACGATAAGTGTCCCTACATTGCCTAATTAAGGCTGAATGTCCCTCTCTCAGAGCCTTAGACATATTCTGTTTAGCAAGCGCACAATTTGAATCGAACCAAGGATTGGACCGGTTAAAACTGGCTGTATTTCTTGTACTATTACCAAGGACAGCTTTAGTCAAGTGAGGTTTTATATTTTCCATTAATGTATGGTGTACCTGTGAAATAGTTAGTTGGCCAGAATGGTTTTCTAAAAAAAGTGATATGAAATCAGCAAAGATGTTATAAACATGTGTTAAAAGTTCAATCTTCCCTAGGATTGAAGGCCAATATAATGCCCTCCTATTGTTAGAAATCACTGGCTCTATCACCTTTAGATCTAGATCTGGATTGGGGGAAACATGAAAAGAGAATATTTTTCCCTTCAATTCTAAACACAGGGGGGAAATGATCACTCTCTCTTCTAGTCATATCAACAGAGAAACTTTGGACAAGTGACCAATAAGAAATGTTAATCATAATATAATCTAAACGAGAAGATGAGGACCCTCTTGAAAAGGTGTTTGAACAATTGTAATCTAGCTGGCTTCTGCCATTAAATGATCTAAAACCCTTCTTGATGGTAAAATTGAGGATTTGTAGTGATGAAACAGAAGGTGCCATCATTTTATCAGTTTCCAGTGCTGGAACACCCATTGCTAGATCTTGTTCTTCGGTAACTGCATTTATTCCTTGTAGTGGCTCATAACAACAAATAAAATCACCTCCCACCACAACAACATCTTCCAAGTGGATAGTATCAATAACGTCCTCTAATTGGGAGATAATAATTGATTCTTTCGAAGGATCTCTGGGTCATATATATATATTAAACAATTAAAACCTACGTTTGTTAGGAAATTCAAGTCTAAGACCCAGAATATCACACGATGTAATAGGAATAGCGACTATAGAGACGTTTATATTATTTTTTTATCCAGATGGTAAGGCCACCAGATGGCCACCCTCTAGCTGATTGGTATGCCTCTACACTAAATGTCCTATAGCCACATTTAAATAGTGGAACCAGCGCCCATAGTCTTGAAAAAGGCAGATATCAAAGAGGCCGATGTAAGATTGCCAATCTGGTTCTTGCAATTTCCTTGCAAGCCCCGCTATGTTCCAAGATAGCATCCTAACGTGTGGAGGTGAAATGTCAGAATTATCACCCAAGGGAGAAGCTTCAAAAGGCATGTGAATGTTAGAGGACATAGTTCCCCCCAGGGCAACATTGTCGTTTAGCTGGTTGGCTTTGAACATATAACCATCGGGTTGAGATGGACCTATAGATAATTCACCACTAAGGATCAATGAGTGAGTTAAGGTGTTCGGTTCAGAATAGATAACCACAGGGTTTGGTAGTCAATCAATGGCTTCAAGATCACTATAACCATTTTGATTGCTGGGTTTATTCCAATGACTATGTCCATCATATCTACTTTGCCTAATACCAATTCTAGATTGGCAAAAAGAGTGTGTTCTCGGATTCATAACAATTAGGTCCTAAGCAATATCCTTGGACCAAAAACAAACCCTTATATCATCAAGGTTCCCAGTGGCCTGGGCAATCCTTTCCACACTCTTTATATCAGATCTTATTATGGAGCGACACTGCCTTACTTTCCTGAACCAATGGGTTACTTTATTTACAAGGGATTCCCTGTCTTCTCTGGAATCCCGAGATAGTCTTGGTACATTGGTTAGGTAACCAGAGTGCAATCTATGCTCATGCATGGGTTTACTTTGCGTGAATTGGGGGAGTCTATGATCTGCATCCCCAATACCCGTGCACCTTTCCCGCCCCAATGGCCAAGAACCCATCCCACTTGGTAGTTTGGTCTCCCAATTCCTATTTACTTTTTTTTTTTTAAATATCTTTATTTGGTTTTTACAACAAACATGCATTTTGTTACCCGCCTCGCCCCTCCAGGACAGGCAAGATTGATATAGAATTAGAAGGTAAAAAGAGAAGGAAAGAAGTATTTTTGTAAAAGGAAGAAAAAAGGAAAGCTGGCAAAAAAAAAGAGAAATAGAAAAAACATTAAGAAATTATACTCTTCAGTTAAGGTATACATGCTTCGATTTTTTCTGATATATAAGCTGTAATGTAGCTAAGTGCTATTTTGGCGTTGAGACCATTCCTTTAGAGGGAGCCAGATTTTGAGCCCTTTTATCCGTCGCTACCTGCCTTTTGTCTTATAAATAGCCATCTCTAAGTTATATATGGCTAGCAGCCTTGCAAACCATTGTTGGAATGATGGGGCGATGGGGTCAAGCCAGGCAGAGGCGATGCAGATTCTTAGAACAGCCATTGCTATAAAAATTAATTTGTGCCCAATTATTGGATTAGTGAGATTCGTTACACCCAACATAAACAGTTTAATCGGGGAGGGTAATTACTGCATTTAAAACCAGTGATCAAAAGCGTTCAATACTTGATTTCAAAGAGGTTAAACATGCACATGCAGAAAAAATATGTAGACAATCAGCACTTGGTAAGATGCATCTAAAACAGCATGTGCCTCTCCCACTCCCTCGTTTGGCTATTTTGTCCGGAGTATAGTACATAAAAAACCATATCTTGTAAAATTGAGTCTGTAATTTTGTTGACATTAGAAAGGACTGTGAATGGCCATATGCAAGTTTAAATTCTTCTGATGTAATATTGAGTTTGTTCTGCCACTTCTGCGTAATTTTCTGTAAATCATCTGGAAAGTGAGACAGTAAGAGAGCATACATCCCCCCAATCCTATTTTTTTCCGGGGGTTACTTAATATATTAACAATATCAATCTCACAAGATAATTTGTTTTTTCTATTATGTTGCAATATGAAGTCTCTTATTTGGAGGTACTTGAAAAAGTCTTTCCATTCCAAGTGATACTTTTCTCGTAAATCCTCAAAAGAGTATAACCCTTCCAAGGAGAACATACATCCTATGTGGGTGATTCCCGCAACTTTCCATCTGTTCATGCATACCCCGCTAAATATTTCAGGTAGGACAGCGTTATTTTGAAGAGGGGAGTAAAAAGATATACGTCCTATACCAAGTAGTTTTCTCACAGCTTTTCATACTTTGAAAGATCCTAAGAGTGTTTTTAACCTGACTTTTTTGTGGTAGCTGTCAAAAAGGTGTCTCCATAGATAGCCCGTACTTTTGTGACCCAAGATTAGTTGGTAAATAGACAGGCCGCTATTGCCCAGAGGTGTTTCTATCCCATCGAGATGAAGGAGCTCCTGACTCAATATGGGTCTCTTGAAGGCAGACTATAGTAGCACCTATAGACTGTAATCCGACTGTTACCAATTGCCTTTTTTTCACATCATTTAATCCACATATATTCAGTGACAGAATTTTTAACACCCCCATCTTATCATTCTATGTGTCTCTATGTATCCTTTTGAAGAGAAGGCCATAAAATGGCTAGAAGTTTCCTTTTTATTGAAAGCAGAAGAGATATGGCTGACCTGGCCCTGGTTACCCCCTCGCCCTCCCCCCCCCCCCGCCACCGATGAAGGTTACCTGGCTCCGGTCGAGCCAGGGGTGTGACATCCGGCATGCAGGACCCGTTGAGCCCACCAGAGTCCCCCCCGAACATTTCAAATATCCTGTCAGACATGAGTTGGCAGAGTAATACTCATAAGTGAAAGAAGGGAAAGAGAAAGAGAGAAAAGAAAGAAAAGAAAGAAGGAAAATGATCTATAAGTGAGTCTCTAAGCATTTGAGTTGCCATTATTTTTGTCCAGAGATTTCATCTAAGTAGGTTTTAGCCTGTATCTCAGACACAAAGCTACGGGTATGTCCTTTATGTACAATTTTCAATCTTGCAGGGTTTTGAAGAAAAACTGTTGCGCCCAACTTCTGGAAAGGATCAAAGAGTTGTCTCAGGCGCCATCTTCGCTCCACGGTGGCGTGTGTGAAGTCAGGCCTGGTGAAGACTGATATACCATCCAGGGTCCTTTTGCTGGTAGGTCTGGCTAGGTCATAGAAAGCTTGTCGAAGCAGGAAATTCCCAAAGAAAACTAGCATTGCTCTAGGATGTTGTTTAGTAGCTGCATTACGATTTTTACTCATCAGAGGAAACCGATGGGCTCTTTGAATTTCCCTGTCCAGATCCCAGGCTTGTAGTTCAGGAAAAGCTTTTTGCAGGAAAGTGATCATGAATTTCCTTGGGTCCTCCTACTCGATGCCCTCTGGTATTCCTAGGAAGCGAAGATTGTTTCGTCGCTGACGATTTTCCTGCTCTTCTAGCTTCCACATAATGTCCTTGACCGCGGCTTCATGTTCCTCAGTGTTGGTTTGAAGAGAAGTGACATCTTTCTCCAACTGTTCCGTTCTGTCCTCGACTGCTGTCATTTTGTCAGCGATCTCCGGACAGGTCTTGCCAACTTGCCTGACTGCCCCTTGAAGTTTTTTGGCAGCCAGGCGGGATCTGCGGTTATCGGATTTGACCTCTGCTTGGAAGTTTTTGATAGATTGTCTGATGTCAACCAGACTGGGCTCTTTGGTTCTTTTTCACAAGCGGTTCTTTAGTCTCAACATCCACACTTACGATAGTTCGATTTCCCCCAGATGCATTTATGGACCCGGAGCGAAACAAAAGTGAAGGTGTCCCGTTGTAATCCCATTTTAACTCAGGGATGCTCTCTTTATCCGATGAAATATGTTTGTTTCTGTGGCTGTCTTTCTTTTTCTGCAGTTTTTTGGAGAGAGGCAGATGCTTCTATGAGTCAGGGTAGGAGCTATTATACCAATTGCCGCCCTCCTCCTCACTAGACAAAGACATGCTAACATCAGACATTACTGATTCATCTGTGAGAGAATAATACAGATCTGTATTGTCTGGGGTGTTAGGTATGCCCTCCTGCGGTCCTTTAGTCGGCAGCCCTTGTGTAGGATCCATTCCTTCAGCACCCAGCGAACAGCCTGGCGATGATGGACGAGAGGGACCGTAAATATTACTCTCAGAGTCGAGAAGAGGTGGTAAATCCTGCGCATTCACTGGATTCTCGGGTAGAACCCCCTCCTCGATTAATGCCGTGTGACTTGCATTATTTTTTAACGGGTCAGTCAGTGCCCCAAAACTGGCTGTTATCAAAGGCTGACATACATCTGTGTCTTTTTTTTGTCTGCTTCCTTTTCTGTGCGGCCCGGGCCCTTTTTGCCACTATAACTATTCCTGGTGTTAGAGTCAGTTACAGGTCTTAATAATCCATCTTTTCTCCCCATTACTTTTTTGGTGGCCTTGTTTTTAACTAGCTGTGAAGCTTCTGGTTTGGGTGCCTTCTGTCGGGTAGATGCTGACGCAGAGCCCTGCTGAGTGCTAATGTTTATAATACTGTTGCCTTTCGGCTTAATAACACGGGTTTCCTTACCCGACATGTCTTCTTCCTCTTCAGCGATGTAAACGGCAACTTGTGTGGCGCTCCTCTTCTCCTTAGTTGGATTTCTTTTTACGCGGCGGCTGTACAGCGTTCTCCTCGTGGCTGATTTCCATGCGTGTCTGTGTTTTCCGCTGAGTAATGCGCTGCTCGGTCGATCAGAGGGCTTGCCCAGGTCAAACGCAATCCAGGATGCAAGAGCATGAAAGAGTTCTCTAACGAGTGATTGTAGAGTGAAATCCCGGCTGTCCGATCAGCGTGTGCAGGTTAGTGAAAAGAATAGCGGCTTCTTCTGCTGGGAGTCAGGCATACCGTTTATTCAAGTCTTTGATACGGTTTATCACTCGTTTAACATCTGCTCTTTCTCTTCCGTGTTTCCGAAGTTCTTACATGCCATTACTTAGTAAAAAATGAGATTTTTCGGGGGGAGCTCGGTGGAGCTCCACCAGGGGATGTCTGTCGGACGCCATCTTCCTACCAAAGAAGGGCCCACCAAGTGGAGTAAAATCTATGCTCATGCATGGGTTTACTTTGCGTGAATTGGGGGAGTCTATGATCTGCATCCCCAATACCCGTGCACCTTTCCCGCCCCAATGGCCAAGAACCCACTCCACTTGGTAGTTTGGTCTCCCAATTCCTATTTACATAGCTATTTTTTCTGTTTTCTTTTTTACATTGTTCTCCCTGGGAATACAGGTACGTTGAATCAACAGCATTACGATGCTCAGAATGTTCTATTACTATAGTTTTTTTGTCTGTCCCCACAATTTTCCGAGGACTGGTTTGCGGCCTTTGCAAGCAGCAGGGCTTATGGGCGACTGCCTGGATAGCGTTCTGGTTTTCATTACGACTATCTAAAGTTTTAGAAGCCAGGTTTCTTTCATTTGGAGTATCAACCTTCTTTCCCCTATTGCTTATAACAGCTGGTGCAATAACTCCTGTCCCGGGGTCAAGTAAAGGATGTTTGATTAGCACTTCAATCATTCTTTTAATTACAAAGACTTCCTCTTGAACAGTACTGAGTTTTGCATAGAGGTCCTGCACCAACTTATAAGTGATATTTGCTTTGTTTTGTATAGCTTCCACTACCAGAACTTCGCTTACAGGTATCCAGTAGGAATGACCACAGCCTGCCTGTGTCTAGGCCATCCGTTTTCTTGGGTCGGATTCGGTGCCCACTTTGAGACTCTGGGTGCCTTGTGCAAGAGGTGATTAGTGAGTCATGTTGCTACTGATCTGGCCCCATGTTGGGCCCGCTGCTATCAGGCTCCGAGTGTGGCACATCAGGTTCACCCCAGTCATGGGTCGTGATGGGTCATGTTCTGTTTTCGGGAGATTTGTTACTTTTACTGCCTGAGGATGTCATTGTAGTGTTGCTTTCAGATATTAACTGCATGTTTTTCACTGTTTAGAAAAACTGTCTTGAAGAAGGTGTTAACCAAATACCGAAACGCTGCATCGACAACTGTTTTTCCATAATGATACATTTTTTATAAGATGTTTTTATGATATGTGTCCAGAATTGCATTGAATACATTTCTTTTTATTGTAATATATGATTTGTTATCGTTAAGTTTTTTTAATCATGGTATAAAATCTGTAAGCATAACACCCACTGGACTAGTGATTGCACAAGATCCAAAGACTCAACCCCAGCCAACATTGCCCCTAAGGCAACTTTTCCCTCTAGTTCATCTCCAAGTGGTGGTACTCAGCAGAAGGGAGTTGTAGGGTTATCCCTGGGTGCTGAGATGGACAGAGTTCCAATTCAGGCTGTTCTGATCTGTGATGGCGGCATGGATATGTCCTCCTTTGTGAGTTCCAGTAATTTGGGAAAATACAAACAGCAGCCTTTGATAAATGGAAAAGAGGCTTTGGCATACAGGGACACAGGGGCACGTGTCACAATGGTGACACAAGACCTTGTGGTTCCTGAGCTACTCATACTTGGCGAAACCTACCAAGTGACCAATGCTAGCAATATAAGGACCAACAATGCCCTGGCAGTTGTTAATTTATCCTGGGAGGGGTAACTGGCCTCAAGAAGGTTGTGGTAAGTGCAGACCTCCCTGTAGAATACTTCCTTGGCAATGATTGGAAACTTCAGCCTGGGCTGAATTGGAGTTAAGGACCCTTGCAGAAATTGTAGGTATCTCTGCACATGTGCTTGCTGTGACTAGGTCACAGGCCAAAATGTGTACTAACACTGAACAGGCCCTGGATTCTGGAATAATGCACCAGGTGCCTTCCCAGAAAAGGAGCAGTATGGTTAAGGCAGTGCCTTCCCCCTGACTCAGAAGGATGATGAGTCTCTTGAGAGAGATGATCTCAGTCCTGAAGAAGGAATTGTCCTAGATGAGCTTGTGCCCTATCAGGTTGAGTTCTTGGTGACAGGAGGCACTTCCAGGAGGACCGATCTGAGCCAGGAGCAGCTGAGCTGCCCTTCTCTTTAAACCCTCAGACAGCAAGCTGCTGCTGAGGTTGCTGGGAATGCTAGTGGCACCCATAAGATTTATTGGGATGATCGACTCCTTTGTTCAGACAGTAGAGACCCCAAGCCTGGTGTAGCCAGGAGGTTGGTTATACCATTGAAATTCAGGGGCTTCCTATTGATACTGGCCCATGATATTCTTCTAGCAGGACACCTGGGCCAACACAAGACGTGGGACAGAATTGTCCCTCACTTTCATTAGCCCCCTATGTCTGAGGACACCAAGGAGTTTTGTTGCTCCTGTGTCACCTGTTAATCCAGAGGTAAGGCAGGTGGTACAACACAGAACCCACTGATACCGCTACCTGTGGTAGGGGTTCCCTTTGAGGGAGTGGGGATTGACGTTGTTGATCCAATGGATCCTTAAACAGCATCAGGGCACAGATTTATCCTGGTGGTGGTGGACCATGCTATTAGCTACCCAGAGGCAATTACTATTAGGGCCACTACAGCACCTGTTGTGGCAAGAGCCCTCTTGGGAGTGGTCCTAAGAGTGGGTTTCCCTAAGGAGATAGTATCAGACAGAGTTGAAAACTTTATGTGTAGTTACTTGACTGCAATGTGGAAGGAGTGTGGAGTGAATTACAAATTCACCACACCCTATCACCCACAATGCAATGGTTTAGTTGAAAGGTTCAACAAAACCTTAAAGGGTATGATCAAGCATCTCCCAGAGAATCTTGGGCGCAGAAGGGACATCCTGCTACCCTGCCTTTTATTTGAATACAGGGAGGTTCCTCAGAAGGGGGTTGGTTACAGCCCTGCTGAACTTCTGTTTAAGCTTCCTGTCAGAGGACCATTGTGTCTGGTGAAGGAGGGATGGGAGTTACCTCTCAAACTCCCTAAACAGGACACAGTGGACTATGTACTTGGTCTCCGCTCCCGGATGGCTTAGTATATGAAAAAGGCAACCAAAAATCTTGAGGCTAGCCAGGATTTACAAAAAGGCGGGCATGACTAAAAGGCTCTAATGACTGTTTACCTGCCAGGACAGAAAGTGTGGCTGTTGGAACCTGTGGCCCCAGCAGCTCTCCAAGACAACTGGAGTGGACCCCACACTATTGTTGAACCGACGGGAGAGGTTACCTTTTTGGTGGACCTAGGAACTCCCAGGGTCCCCAATAGGGTGCTTCATGTCAACAGATTGAAACCTTATGTTGACAGGGCAGACATGGGCTTGCTCATAAGTACTGATGAGGGACAGGAGGAAGCGAGTGATCCACTCCCTGACCTGCTCTCACAGAACACTGGTGATGGGTCAGTTGATGGTGTAGCCTTGACAGGCAGCCTCACTGCTCAGGAACAAGCCGATTCTAAGCAGGTGCTCAATCAGTATAGGAACATGTTCTCTCTGACTCGAAGTCAGACTACCTGATGCACTCCTGAAGTGGACACTGGGGACGGTCTGCCTGTTACAAATAAGATTTTCAGGCACCCTGACCATGTCACGGACTGTATCAGGACAGAAGCCCAGAAAATGTTGGATTTGGGAGTTATTGAACCCTGAGATACCCCTTGGGCTAGTCCAGTGATTTTGTATGAAAACCTCACACCCAGGGTGGTAGGAGAGAGATGAGGTTTTGTGCTGACTACAGAGGTCTCAATGCAGTCACTAGGACTGATGCCATTCCAATCCCAAGAGCAGATGAGCTGACATATCCTTTGGCCTCAGCCAAGTTTCTGAGCACATTTGATCTTACAGCTGGCTACTGGCAGATTAGATTAACTGATTATTCAAAGAAAAAGACAGCATGTTCTAGCCCTAGTGGGCACTATCAATTTGTGGTAATGTCCTTTGGTTTGAAGAATTGCACCTGCCACTTTTCAAAGGTTAGTGAACAAAGTCCTAACAGGCCAGGAAGACTATAGTGCAGCACATCTAGATGATATTGCTGTCTTTAGCTCCACCTGGAAGGATCACCTGGTCCACCTGAGAAATGTTTTGGAGGCTTTGCAGAAGGCAGGCCTCAATATCAAGGCTACTTAGTGCCAGATAGGGCAGAGTCAGGTTGTGTACCTGGGCCACCTTGTAGGTGGGGGCCAGTTTCAACCATTGCAGAGCAAAATCCAGACCATCATGGACAGGGTGGCTCCAACTACCCAGACCCAGGTCAGAGCTTTCTTGGGCCTGACTGGTTTCCACAGGAGATTTGTCAGGGGGTATGGCTCCACTGTGACACCCCTGAATGACTTAACTTCTAATATAATGCCTAAGAAAGTTCAATGGACATCAGCTGTCAAAGGCATTTGATGGCCTGAAGCAGGCCATGTGCCCTGCACCAATTCTGCAAAGTCCTAACTACTCCAAAGAATCCATTGTCCAAGCAGATGCTTCTAAGTTGGGGGTAGGGGCTGTGCTGTCACAATTGAATGATGAAGGTCAGGACCAGGCAGTAGCTTTTATTAGCAGAAGGCTGACTCCTAAAGAGAAACATTGGTCAGCTATGGAGAGGGAGGCCTTTGCTGTGGTTTAAGCTCTGAAGAAGCTGAGGCCATACTTGTTTGGCACTCACTTCACTGTTCAGACTGACCATAAGCCCCTCTTATGGCTAAATCGGAAGAAGGGTGAAAATCCCAAACTTTTAAGGTGATCCATTTCCCTCCAGGGGATGGACTATACAGTGGAACATAGACCTGGGAGTAACCATGCCAATGCAGATGGACTCTCCAGATATTTCCACTTAGAACATGAAGACTCAACTGGTCAAGGTCAGCTTAATGTCCCTGCATTTGGAGTGTGTCTGTAGGAAAGTAGGATCTGCTTACTATGGTTACCCCCACTTTTTGCTGGGATTTCACTGTTTTTAAACTTTAGTCTGGCTGGGGCCCTGCTATCCAGGACCCCAGCCTAGTTACTTCCTCTATGAAATGATTGCATGTACTTTAGGTACACTCCAGTTTGGTTACTGGGGTACCCTTGTGTGTACCTAGCATATGATACCTTAGGCACCAAGGGCATAGGTACCCCAGAGGCCTACCAGGGGCTGCAGCATGCATTATGTCACCCCTGGGAAGTCTTCCACACTGACACCACATTTCTGCTGCTGCAGCCTGGGTAAGGTGGTGCATGCACCCCTTACTTAGATATAGGTTACCTCTAGCTACCTTTAATCACTGACACATATAAACCTATCAGTCACTCCTATGGCAGGCCTTATTAATCCTGAAGGCAGAGTGCTTGGTTTTGTGTGAGATGGTGCCCATGCATGAGCAGGACCCCTCTGCAGGCTTCGGAGCCTATTCTCTGAGGCTGTTCTGTGATGTAGCCAGACCATATACTCTTAAGTGCATTATATCCTCACGGTAAAAGCTAACTTTGGAATGGTTGAATGGAAACATGCCATGTTTGGTGTCAAACAATTTGTAATCCTACCTCCGCCAGTCCTCTCGTCGGTCGTAGAATTCCACCCGCCTAGAGGGGGTTTCATGTACATACCAGTACACCGTGTACCAGTTTAAAAGAGCCCTTTCATCACAAAATGGATGCTGCAGCCACAGAAACGAGTTTGGCCTCCTGCTGCTGACTGAAACTCCGGCAGGGGAGGCCTGGACAATAGGTTTCCTGTCATAGGGAGGTGTAATCACCTCCCGGACATGTTTTAGTGTATTGGAGCAGGGTGGGTACACCCTGAGAGTGCTTTGATGTAGGGGCACATTTGGGGGTCGATTCCGATTCGGGAAAAAAAACATCCGTACGATTTGTATCCGGAGCCCTCTCCGTACGAATCGTACCCGTCCGTCCGAGTTGCGTAGTACGATCCATATTCCGTGAATCCATCCGAATCTTCGCGATCCGTACCTATTGCAAGGCTGAAACGGTGAACCGTACGACTCGTACTCATGCCGTACGACTCGTACACATGCCGTACGACCCGACGAGTACGATCCGGACCGGGGTATGAGGACGCGATTCGTACGGTCCACGTCAGGTAAGGGCGAGTCGTACGGAAAAGCACACAAACACATACACACCGTACGGTCCGTACCCCCCATGATCGCAGGGGTATGGTGCGTACCCCTGCGATCATGGGGTGTACGCACGGTACCCTATGTACGCTGGGTGTACGCACCGTACCCCATGTACGACGGGTGTACGCACCGTACCCCATGTACGATGGGTGTACCCATCGTACATGGGGTATGGTGCATACACCCAGCGTACATGGGGTACGGTGTGTATACCCCAGCGATCATGGGGGGTACGCACCGTACCCGGGGGGGCCGTTCTGTACCTGTTTCAGCGCAAACTCTGCTTTTATGGCTGTTTTCAGCTCCCGTAGAAAAAGGTTCGTACGGTGCATACCCGACACGTATCATACTTGCTGAGTCGTAAAAACCAGTCGCGAACCGTACAGATGTCGCGTACAGCGGGTTCTGAGGGAGAATCGTATGGAGATTAGAGTTGTACGGTCTCTGTACGACTCGTACAGAGTACGGCTCCTGGTACGAATCGTACTTCGTCGTATGTACGGGGGACGTTGCAGGGTACGATTCGTATGGGAAAAACGCTTCAAACAGCTATTCAGAGCGGTTTTTCCCAAATCGGAATCGGCCCCCTTGGTATCCCAGTGCATAGTACAATTCAAACCGGTTGCAGCGGCACACAGCTCCTGCTCTGGCGCGAAACTGGGCAAAGGAAATGGTTGTAGCCACCCCTCTTTCCAGACCCTCCCATCGGTGGGTCCCCAGAGTATGTCCAACCCCTTTTCTTAGTATACGTATGGGATCCCTGGCAAGAGGACTTTAGATTACACCTGGATGAAACTCTCAAACATAATCCTAGAACTTCAACACTCTACTAAAGACTAGAGGATGGAAGAATCTCCCTTGGGGTCAATGAGTGACTCCCCTGTTCAGTCAATCACTTTTATTCGATTAATAAAAATCAGAAAAAGACACAGGATACAAATAATCACAAGCAATACAATACAGCAATACATTCGGTTATAATTAATAAATAACATTTCAAGTTTAAAATGAACATGACTCATGAGTTCAATAAAACATTTTAAGAGTGGTTTTTCTTTTAAAAAAATTTCCATTTAACAGTTAACTTCAAGGTGTTAAGAAGGCGCCAGCACTACTAGCGTGATTCGGTTGTAATATGTCTGTGCCGTAAATTAGAGCACTTCTTATTTATGCGAACACCGGCCACTAAGAAACTTGCTACATGAAATGTTACACGTGCACTGGATAAAAGTTGTAAAAACAGGAGCGCTGGCCTGACCTGTAGGAAGCCTGCCTCCCGCAAAATAGGTAACAGAAATTTTCTTCTAATTTGTGCATAGTGTTCACAAAACATGGTGAAATGTAATGTGTCCTGTGTGGAAAAGTGATCGCAATCACATGGATTTGCGTTAACTGGGATATCCCAAGTAGCATAAGAACCAAACTAAAAATGTATGAGATTTAAACGGGATCTGGTTAAAAGAAAACGATGAAACGGTCTAGTTACAAAAACAAGATAAGGTTCAAGGCCTGGGACAGTTGTGAGTGCATAATTCCTTCTGACAAGCGGTTTTCTCATCTCTATCTCCTCCCGCTCTGCCGTGAACAAGTTTGTCAGTGCAGATTTTATCACCATGACATCCTCTTTTTTAATACGTTCAGGGAAATGAAAGAGCTCAGTGCGCCCCACATTCGTGAGCATTGATTTGACGTAAACCAGCCATGGGATTCTATTAACTCTGTCCAGGGCAAGGCAGTCTTTAAGGATCAAATGATTTAAGGAGATTTCCTGGTTAAGCCAGGTTTTTAACCAGCAAATGACAGGAACGGATTTTATTAAGTCTGTTACAAACCCCATGCCTAGCTCTGAGTGTATTGTAAAAGTGGGAGTGGACTGGGGAACAGAGAGCAGAGATCTGAAAAATTTGTTTTCCACCTTCTGGATGTTGTCAGGTTTTGTATATCCCCAGATCGCAGAACCGTAGGTGACTATAGCCAAGCATTTGGCTTTATATACTTTAAGGATAGCCTCCTTTGGTCGCGCCCCCATCCTTTTAGCAAAGCTCATCAGGGCTGCAGCTGATCTTGCTACTGCATTGGTTTTTTACTTATATTGGGCACCCCAGGTTCCTCTATCGTCAAAAATGACCCCCAGATAAGTAAAGATTGGGACCCTCTTTACTTCTTTGCTTGTGCAAGAAAATGTTATTGATTTCTTTTTCCTGCTGGTCGATCCAACAATTATGACCTGAAATTTTTGAGTATTGATTTTCAGGTCTAATGAGGTCATGAAGTCGCCGAAAGAGGCCAATAGTCTATTAAGGGCCACACCAGGAACGTGCCAAGAGAACGGCGTCATCCGCGTACAAGAGGACTGGAATATTGGTCTCCCCTGCACGCGGGATGTCCACCGTTGAATTGGCCCCTGTTCAAACAAGCACCAATGAAGCATTTGCTGGTCTGCATCTCCGAAGCACCCACCATACTCTGAATAATTTGCAGCACAGGAAATGAATTTTTCAGACTTCTCAAAGGCCGACACGAGTCCCCTCAAAGCTGAGACCCGCAGCCCTCACAAGTGACGTGGAAACGGACCTCTTAGACACCGTGCATGTTTGCTAGTGCATTGACTACCCGAGGTTTCCTGAAGTTGTGCTTTGGGTTACCTGTCGCCAAAGCCCTGAGCACCATCTGCACCAAAGATTGTGGGCCTACACTCCAAGAATGTTTTGTGAGCCTGCTTCTTGAATTTCTACTTGAGGCTCCTTTGCAATCCCTAGTCCGTTGACTGGTGGGTCCCCATGAAAGCCATTCTGATTTTCCTTGGTCTGTCCCTGGTTGCTCCAGACGTGCCCTGATTCCCTACCAAGTGGTGAGTCTCCCAAACCTTGCTGGTCTGCACCGAAGCCTATCTCTGCTTTCTGCGTGGGTTGATTTTGCCAAGGCTTGTAGGGTCTAATCCGGGCACTGACACCGCAGCACTCTACATCCTTTGTGGGCAGCTTGAATACAGCTCCTAGTCATCCTCAACGTCTCAAGGACCTTGTGGTGAAGAGTCAAGCTTCACCCAACATCGGTGGGCATCCGCCTACTGTGCTCCTGGTTACTAGCTAGTGACCCAGACTCTGTCCCCTCTGCTTTCAGGTTCTTCACATCTCTGATACAGTCTTGGATCCCTCTGGACACTATCCTCTTGGACGGCAGCAGCACTTTGCAGCAGATTACCATTAAAAACGATGACGAAAGCAGACACCAAAAGACACCTATGCACCCGGCTTACCTGGGTGAGGTAACTCGAGTACTCTGGTGCTCCTGTGGGTATTGGCTCTAGAACCCCTTGAGTGTCAAGGGGTTTACTCCAAGTCCTCCTCTAAGTGTTCTTTATCTTTAAATTTTCAATCGCAACTTTCCCCATAGAATTTATTAGTGATTTGCGGCTGTGTTTAGACACTGCATTCATCCCCCGTGGATACCCTGTTTCACTACCTTGGGTGGTTCCTGGTGACCCCAGCAGTTCTGCAGGCTCTAGGCCTTGTCTCAATGCAAGTTGTGGTTCTTATACCACATTATTGATATATGGTTTGGTACACCCCGATTCCCACGTCTTGGAAAAGTGCAGAAATCATGCCTTTCTATAAAAAAAAGGCGATAAAGCATGTCTGGGGAACTATAGGCCTATTAGCCTAATCGACTGCTTTCAGAAAATAATTGGTGTTAAATAGATTACAGGCGTGGATTGAGGAGTTCGGAGTTCTATCTCCATTACAAGCTGGATTCCGAGAAGCCACAAGCACCATCCACCAGGTTTTCAGATTTACTTTAATTTACTGGAAGTTAGTAACTTTAGGCAAAGGTAGTCTTTATGCCGCCTTTGTAGATCTTAGGGCGGCATTTGATTTAGTCCCCTGCTGGAAATTATGGCTAGTTTTGAAACAGCTTGGGCTTCCCCTGGACCTTTTAACTTTGACCAAAAGGCTCCATGAAGATAATAATGCCCAAATTAGATGGGGGGGCACGGGGAAGTCACTGAATCATTCCCGGTGGAACGCGGCGTGAGACAGGGATCTGTGATGGCCCCTACGCTATTCTCGCTATATATTAACGGGATAACTGATTGTATGAGTGCAACACCAACTGATGCCCCTACACTAGCTGGAGAAAAGGTATTTATTTATTTATTTATTTAATGACACTTGTAGAGCGCGTACAATTACCCGTAGGCGTCTCGGCGCTAATATGCAATGATGTCTCTCCCTGATTGGTTTCTTCAGAAGCCTGGTTTACTGATTAAATAACCACGTTTTCAGTTTTTTTCTGAACTGAAGGAGTGAGGAACTTGTTTTTATGTGGTTTGGTAGGGTATTCCAAATTGTGCAGGCTGCGGTTGAAAAGCGGCGGTCACCCCAAGAAACTGTTCTGCTGCGTTGGACCACTAGTTGGTTAAGTGAGGTAGAGCGAAGCGTTCTGGGCGGATTGTAGGGAATTAGTTGCTCTTTAAGAAAGCGTGGTCCTTGGTCCTGCAGTGTTTTGTAAACTATGCACAATGATTTAAATTTTGCCCTGTTTTGAATGGTTAACCAGTGGTAACTTTTCAAAGTATCGGAGATGGGTGCGAATTTGGGTTTTTTGGACAGCACGCGTGCCGCTGCATTCTGCACGGTCTGTAGTTTTTTGGTAACTCTGTTTTGTGCATTAAGCAGAAGACCATTGCAGTAATCTAACGATGTTAGGACCAGAGAGGTGACTAACGTCTTAGCTGCTGAGTCTGGTAGATAAGGTGTGATTTTTCTTATCATTTTAAGCTTAAAATGGGCGTTAGCTGCCACCTTGTTTGCGTGGGCCATGAAGTTGAGCTGGTCATCGAATGTCACTCCTAGGTTTCTGACCTTAACGGTGGGGCATGGAGGGGTTCCTAGAGCCGATGGCCACCAGACTGCAGACCAGGCTGGCAAAAGATTGCCAAAGATAACCACCTCCGTTTTATCGGAGTTGAGCTTCAGGCAATTCCTTGCCATCCACTCACCGATGGCATTCATCCCTCTTTGGAATCTCTCTGCCACCTCCTGTCCATTACCCTTTATGGCCAACACCAGTTGGGTGTCATCGACGTATGAGGTTAGGCCCATCCCATATGCTTTGATGACACTAGCAAGGTCCGGCACATATATATTAAATAGTGTCGGACTTAGGGATGAGCCTTGGGGGACCCCACACGGTAATGACAAGCCAGCTGATTGAAAAAGGCCCAGTGTGACCGCCTGAGTTCTGTTGGCCAAGAAGGAAGCAAGTAGGTCCCTAGCAGTGAGCTGAATACCCATCCTTTCGACACGATCGACCAAGATCTTGTGGTCGACCGTGTCGAAGGCTGCTGAGAGATCAAGAAGGACAAGCAGAGCTGTTCCTCCTTGATCGCGGATGACTCTTATGTCATCAGCTGATTTGATGAGAGCGGTTTCCGTACCATGGTATTTACGGAAACCGAACTGAGTGTCATCCAGCAAGTTGTATCTTTCTATATATTCCGACAACTGCTGATTCATAGCCTTTTCAGTGACTTTAGCTAGAAAAGGGAGGCTCGCAATGGGGCGGTAGTTTTTTAATTCACCTTTATCTAGACCGGGCTTTTTGAGCAGGGGTTTGATCAGGGTGTTTTTTAATGAGTCAGGGTAGGTTCCAGATGTCAGTATTGTGTTACAGACATGAGTTATGATGGGGATGACTGTGTCTGGCACAGTTGCGATCACAGAAGTTGGGCATGGATCCAGAGCTGATCCAGTCTTAATCGATTTTACTATGCCCTCAACTTGGTCAATGGTCAGGGGTTTAAAACTAGTCATGGTGTTTTTATGGGTGATCATGGGGGTGATAGCACTACTACTACCCAAGTCTGATTTGAAGACTTGGTAAATATCGTTTACCTTCGCAAAGAAGAACTTAGATAAGGCATCGCATAATGCTTGTGATGGGGGTGGATTAAGATCCGGGGTGTTTCCAGAAAGAGTTTTGGCGATGTTATATAGCTGTTTGCTAGAATTTTTAGCAGTCTCTATATGGAGTGTAAAAAAATGTTTTTTTGCTGCTACTATCATTGCTTTATAAGAAGCAAGAGCTTTTTAATATTTTTCCTTATTTTCGCTGTCGTAAGTTCTTCGCCAGTGCCTTTCCCTGTTCCTAGTCAATTGTTTTTTGGATTTTTAGTTCTTTTGTATACCACTGAGCTTTAGGCAAATTTCTATTTCTTGAGAGGGATTTAGTAGGTGCCAGCTGAGTCGTGGCATCGCCCAACCATTTCTGGAATTGGTTGGTTGCAATATTAGGGTCGGTGGATAGATCCGGGCTGGTGTTGTTTAGGAGCACCGTTAAGTCATTAGAGTTAATGTCTTTCCATGCTTTGAAAGTGCCAGTTTTCGAGTGAACAGCCTTTTTCCTCAGCGCGCCTTTGATAGTGAGGCTGCTGAGAATGACTGAGTGGTCTGTCCATGTCATGGGGAGAGCTGAGGTTATACAAAGACCTTCCACATTTGTAAAAATTCCATCCAGCGTGTGGCCTGCCTGATGGGTAGGGGTCATGACCAATTGTCTGAGGCCCATTATTTCTAAGTCTGATATAAGGGAATTAGTATCCCTATCACTGATTTGCTCCAAATAGAAGTTGAAGTCACCCATAATTGTGGTGGAGTCTTCTGTGACTATGGACTCAGTGATATTACTTAGATTAGCTAGGAACGCAGATCTGGTCCCAGGGGGTCTATAAAGAAGTACTCCCTTGAAGTTATACGTAGAAGACAATTTTATATTAAAATGCATAGCTTCACATGAGGTAATGGGAATAGGTGAGAAGCGGACCTCAAATTGGTCTCTTGCTATGATGGCTAGCCCACCTCCTTTCCCTTTGGGCCTATCCTGCCGATAGGCACTGTAGCCTGGAGGAACTGCCGTTACATAGTCGGGGGCGGATGCCTCATCGGACCATGTCTCTGTGATATAGAGAACATCTAAGTTAAGGTCGCTGATGAGGTCAGCTATTTCCTGGCAATGTTTACTGAGGGATCGTGCGTTTATGAGTGCCATGGTCACGTGCGAATCTTTCTCTGACACTGAAGTTTTCGCAACGATAGTGGGGTTAACAATCGCGGGCACAATGTTGCAATGTGGGCATTGTATTTGTTTCTCCAGAGGCATAAGGGATAAATCGTATTTGGTGCAGAGAGGGGCATAGGAAGGACAGATCTCCAACAGCGTACTGCGATTATACGTTATAGGAGGGCCAGGGGTTGTGGCCCTGGGCCCGGTCCCGGCGCGGACGCGTGCAGACGGGCTTGCCTTTGGCGCGCCGCCGGCGCGCCCGCTGCGCCCGCCCGCTGCGCGGTCGGGCGATACTGTTGTTAATATACATCCTTTGGGCGGGACGGGAGGAGGGTGGGAGGGACGCAGAGCTATCAGGTCAGCCTTCCCAATAGAAGATGGCGGCCAAAATGCTGCAGAAAGCTTCCCTGCGCCTGGAAACAGCGGCGCCGTGGGAACAGATGATTTGGGGCCTCGGCGAAGTAATCTCGCCTTAGGGTAAGGGCGGAATATAAAAACGCACCTGTTAAAATATTTTACACGTTTTAAAAAACAAATTCGTAATCAATCGTTTTTCAGTGCTAATAAGTGCAAGGGAGCAGAGAGACCTCCGGCTTCCGCCTCAGAGGGAAAAAACATCAGCAATTACTGGGGACGAGGAATAACGCCCATTAAATACCCTGGGAGGGCGGGAGGGACGCAGAGCTATCAGGTCAGCCTTCCCAATAGAAGATGGCGGCCAAAATGCTGCAGAAAGCTTCCCTGCGCCTGGAAACAGCGGCGCCGTGGGAACAGATGATGTACCTATTTTGATGTTTGCCGAAAACACATTGATTCTCTCCAAGACCCCGAGTGGGATTCAAAAGGCACTAAAAATCTTTGAGGATTTTTGTTGCCAGATGGGCTTGGAGGTCAATGTGTCCAAGACAAAGCTAATGGCATTCAACGCCCGGAAGGCAAATATGAGGGGTTTTAATATGAAGGATGGACCTCTAGAATTAGTAAATGAGTTCACCTATTTAGGATTGAACTTTCAAGGAAGTATGAAGTGGGATCGCCAAATTGATTTAGCCTCACTAAAACTCAGACAGATCTTGGGGGCTCTCTGTCTGGAGCATAGTCTTTCTCATTTCAAGTCTATTAGCCCAGCCCTTGAAATATATAATCTGAAAGCTGTTAGCTCAGCATTATATGGTTTGGAAGTTTGGGGTTGTGAGAACCTTCTAGCTCTTACTATTTCTGAAAACAGGTTTCTAAGAAATATTACTGGACTTCCCAAGAGTACCCCAATGTGCCCGTTGTTAAAGGATCTGGGTAAGAAACCTATTGCAGCAGTAGCTAAATTGCGTCCTCTTCTGTATTGGAGGAGACTATGGTCCACACCTGAACTTGCTGGCTATGTGCAGGGCTTCTTAGACATAATTAGGGCTGATAAATTACATCGCATCAAATGGTTATGGGTAGTCCGAAACCTTTTAGGAGAGCTAGGTTTGATTGGATTGGGACTGATCCTGTAATCTCCATTTTTCCATCAAAAGCCATGCTGAAGACTAAATACTGGGATTTGTTTCAAGAAAAAAATGCAAGGCAACAAGTGTCTACAAGTGTCTACATCCCTTACCAGCCGGTTTCTGGATCATAAAGTCGCCCGAGGTTGGAATCCTACTGGAATGCTATTACCAAACCCATGGACCGCAAGTTGTACTTTCAGTACAGGGTGAGTACGCTCCCGGTGAGATTTTTTACGATGAAATGGTCAATCCAACCTTCAACTAAGTGTCCGGGGTGTAGAGCCAATAACGAGTCCACGGCTCATATTCTTTTTGTTTGTGAAGCATATGCTGCCCCGCGCCGGGCCTGACTGATACCAATCTGTAGGCTCCTGGCACAAGGGTGGCTGCGGAAGCTGAACGCATTTTGCGTACTGATACCTCACTACCCATTGCATTGGCTGTGGCAAAATTTCTAGGCTGGGTATGGATTTTAAGGTCTCGCTTAATTGCTCAGAGTCTTTAATATTACATATATAACAACTTTCTTATAATGCTGTATTTACACATATTCTAATGTTCTATCTTTTTAAACCTGCAGTTTTAATGATTTTATTGCCTGTATTTTTACTCAAGGGGATGTGCATAATTTATATATTGTGATACATTATTTTTAAACTGTGGTTTGCTGTATTCGCTGATTTGCACATTGTTTTTATGATTGTAAAAGTCGAATAAAGCTTTATGAATGGAAATTGGTTTGGTGCGACCCTAGGGCTCAACGTATATTGTGCTAATATAATGTGTGCTATTGAGTTTGCTGAATGTGCTTTTGCCTCTTGCCTCATAAAGAGACGAGAGGGATGTGTTTAGAATAAATAGATATATTTGTTATATATACCTGGTGTGGTTCTCCTTTCATTTGGTCATTTACAAGATTATAGACTCGTAAAACAAGCTGCTTTACATTCCTTCAAGCTTTAGCCTGAAGGCTGCTCTCCACAGCTACCACTAGGATAGCTTTCTATAAAGATTGTCTTTAACCTACCATCAGTAAGGGTCGTTTGGACTGGTGGAAGGTGCCCACTAGAATAGTGGACAGCATATGCCAGGCCAACTTCTCACAGAGGTCTGCATGGGTAGTGTTTAGGTGATTGTAGGAGTGCATTTGTTACTGCCTGGGCCATTGCATACGTACATGGGTATGACAGGATGAATAGAGCACTGCATTGAAAGTGCATGGTGAATTTATAAGTGCTTGGGTTTTGGTGGAGTGATTGGATAAGTACATGGTGCTGGCTGGGTGATTGGAATAGTGCATGAGTAGTGACAGGGTGTTGGCTATCCTGCATGGGTAGTGCTCAGGGGATTGTAGCAGTGGATGAGTTAGTGCCTGGGTCATTGAATGAGTACATTGATGGTGATTGAATGATTAGAGTACTGCAAGGAGAGAGCATGGTGAATTTATAAGTGCTTGGATTTTGGCAGAGTGATTGGATACCTACATGGTGGTGACTAGTTGGTTAGAGGAGTGTATAAGCAGTGACAGGGAAATTGCTGGACTGCATGGGTAGTGCTCAGGTAATTGTAGCAGTGCATGTGTTAGTGACTGGGTCATTGCATGAGTACATGGGTAGTGACTAGATGATTATAGTACTGCCAGTAGAGTGCATGGTGAATGTATAAGTCCTTGGGGTTTGCTGGAGTGATTGTATAAGTACATGGTGCTGGCTGGGTGATTGGAGGAGTGCATGAGTAGTCACAAGGAGATGCCTGGACTGCATGAGTAGTGCTCAGGGGTTTGAAGCAGTGCATATGCTAGAGCCTGGATCATTGCATGAGTACATGGGTAGTGACTGGATGATTAGAGTGCTCCAAGGACAGTGCATGGTGATTTTATAACTGCTTGGGTTTTGGTGGAGTGATTGGATAAGTACATGATGTTGGATGGGTGATTGGAAGAGTGAATGGATAGTGACAGAGGGATTGCTGGAGTGCATGGGTACTACCTGGGTAATTGGACGAGTAAATCAGTAGTGTGTAGGTGGTTAGAGGTCTGCATGGGTAGTGCACAGGGGATTGTAGCAATGCATGCGATAGTTCCTGGGTCATTGCATGAGTACATGGGTACTGACTGGATGATTGGAGTATTGCAAGGAGAATGCATGCTGAATTTATAAGTGATTAGATTTTGACGGTGTGATTGGATAAGTACATGGTACTGGCTGGGCGATTGGAGGAGTGCATGGGTAGTGACAAGTAATCCTGGGCGTAGATTGCATTGTCGCGCTACACGAAGCTACGCGAAGCAGATATTGCACTAGGCGAGCTATGGGAGTGGGCGTAGTTGCTTGTCTAGCCCGTTCGCGATGTGTTTTTCTTGTTCGGGAATGCATTGTGCATGCTCGGGATGCTGTTTGCATTGTCAGGGGATGGTTTCTTGCGATTTTGCCCATGCGGTTGCCTATGGGCGCGGCCATCTTGTTTTTCAATTGTCCTGCATGTTCGAGAAGCCTTATTTCCTGTTCTGGGTCGCGTATAGCGTGTTCGCGATGCACATTTCATGTTCGGGAACGCATTTACTTGTTTGCGACACTTTTTGCATGCTCGGGGAGAAAATATCGTGCAAACTTACCCAAGCGGTCATGATGGGCGCGGCCATCTTGTTTTTCACTCTATGCTATGGTTCTGGGCCTACTTTTCTATCCTCCCTCAATCCTTGCAATCCTTACTTTTGTACATAGTTTTTTCAGATTTTTTTTATTTATTATCTATCTCTCTGTAAATGTAAAAAAATGTAAATTGATACTTGTATAGCGCACTACTCACCCGCAAGGGTCTCAAGGCGCTTGTACGAATACCGCTGTGGAACCCATCCTGGTTTTCCCTGTGAGGTGTCCACTCCTGGGCACCCCCAAGGTGGAGGCCAGGCATCCTTAGCGTTGTGGGGGCCGTTGTGGAGATTAAGCAAGCTATTGCCCAGAGTTGCAGAGTGGGACTCCATGATTGGAATAGGCACCGAGGCGAGAATTATCAGGTCCGTGGAATTTTTGAGCCCAAGACCCGCCGAGGCGGGGAATTGATCCCTGGTCCCGGGTTAGACCTCTGTATCAGGGTCTGCCGCTCTAACCATTGAGCCACACTTCTCCATGTCTCCACTCTCTGTCTTTAAGTTTATATTTAGCATTTTATTTCTACTTTTACTGTGTTTTATTTACTTTTCTGCTGTTTTATATTACTTCCTTCTTTAAGCTCCAACTTCTTCCCCTAACTTTATTTTTTCCTCCTAACTTTTCTTTTCCGCCTCCCACACACCCCAGATTCATGGCGAAGGATCCTAGCAATTCCGGCTCAAAGTGTAAGGCACCTGCGCCCAAGAGCCGCCTGCCTTGCGGCAGAATGTGCCCTGTAGGGGTGCAGGCCCGGCAGATTTTTTGCGAGGTGGAGGTGGCTGCCCTTTTTTTGTGTGCAGCGCCAGCTCCCCTTGACCTTTGCAGCAGGCTGAAGACCAGGCTCCGTGTACCCTACCCAGGAGCATCACCGCCGGTGGGCGAAGGTCCCCCGGGCAGTGTTTTACTGCCCAGGGGTCCGGTTCACCCACAAACAGCTGGCCCACCGGTGGTCAGACACCCCGGACCGGGAGCAGAACTTGTTGGACCTGCTAGCTGTCGAGGTCGTGGGGCTTGGTGAGTAACTAAAATATAGTAGTATAAGTATTGTGTATAATTTTTTATGAATAACAAGAATACTTCTGCTTACATTGCAGGTAAATTACATTTCAAAATCTTCTGTGATTGTAGGACACAGGTGTTTGGCGCTACTTTTTTTGTTTGCAACTTTGCGCTCACTTGGGCTGATTATTATGTTAGAGTTTACGTTAGAGAACTTAAGTTAGGTAATGCTATTGCTAGAGAGACTCTTGTCCTTTCTTTGTCCTCCTGTCAAATAGTGGTGGATGTTTTGATACTACGTTTAGTTAGTATTAGTTCATAGTTTTTTAGCAGTCTGCGCGACGCATATTCTGTCACTGAGTGCTGCATACCCTAGTCCTTAGTAGAACCTTTTATAGTTTATTTAGAGAGTGGTAGGCTTAGCAGTGTCAGTCAGTAGCAGAACTTCAGAAGCAACCGACCAACAATTTGGTGTATGCACAAATTTATGCATGTGTCCTCCATATCATCTATGCATTTTTGCGGGCTAAAAAAAATGGAAATGCAGACTTAGTGAACAATTGGCCCATCTGGGATAGGTAGGCTAGGTCAGGTGGTACTTAGACTTAGGTAGTATTCTGGAATCAGAATGATTATGGAACACTGGATTGGTGTTCATAAATAAGTAGACAGTCCATGAATCCCGCAAGCCAGTAGTCGATCTGATTAGTTAGGTCAATTTTATTGCAATTGTTATTTCCTAAAATGTTTTTGGAGCGTTTTTAAAATAATTTTATTTGTTTCACAGCGATCATTAATGTTTGTCTCTTTCTTTATTATATCTTACATGATCAGCAGCACCCAGGGGCAAGAAGACAGGGTCCCAGTCGGTCGGGACAACCAGCGGATCTCTCCTCTACAGAGGGCCCTGCTGCTGGCCCCAGTAAATCCTCCAGTGGTTAATATTAACATTATATTTCCCTAACTTTTACTGCACCTTATATTAATTCTGGTTCCACTTCCTAATTCTATTTTTTACAAAAGCTTCTTTGATCTTGACTATCTGTTTCTAAATTCTGGTTACCCCTGCCTCTAAGTTCTAACTGTCTCTGTTATGACTCTATGTACTTCTACTATTAGTCTGTCTGTAGCTAAGCTTGCCCAGTTAGCCACTCTTTAATTAAGGTTTTAAATAAAGCTCAGATTGACCAATAGCTCTAGCCACTGAGTCCTGTCCTTTAGGTTGTCCTCTGCTATTCTTCTTAATCTTGAGGCTTTGACAATTCACACCAACAAATTACCCAACCAGATATTTGACTAGTATTTTTGATAATATATAGTACATACTACTACTGTTGTGGGGATTCTGCACAGCCACATACAGAACTATGCACAAGAAAATAGGATGTTGGTGATGGGATTTTGGACCTTCCTCACACCTCAGTCAGAACCCACAATCCCCTGACCGATTAGCTATAATGTCTCCTTAGGTCCCCAAACCCCCACCCGAAGATGCCCAATGATTACACAACCCAGAACATAACACCCTTTTGCTCACTCACTCGTGTAAGGCCACCCCACCACACCAAATACCACAGAGTCTATGTGTAAGTTCAAAAGGTTTATTTTCAACTAAGCTCTATACATTGTTCTATAAAATTCAGTGTACTACAGTAAGCTCCAACAGCAAAATGCATAAGATTAAAACAATAAACATTGTCACAAAAGCATGATAGAAGACAAAAGATCTGTGCGAATTCTGGGAGACCGCTCACCGTCGAACGTAGAAGTACTGGTTACATGCATCATAAGCTATGCAAATCTCTGGTTCGTAAAAGGGAATCTTCCGCCTGTTATGAGAAAATTGGTGCGCGTTAGATAGTGTAATGCAAGTATTTCTCAGTCATGCCTAAAAGTGTAACTTGTTATGTCTAAGCAATACGGACTAACCGAACTCCATAACAAAGTGGTTTGTTTTTCGACCTCTTGACTTGTACAAAACGCTCAGACTGAAGCTGTATGAGCTCATGTGGGCTCAAAGACGTCTTACTGCACAGCAAGCTGCGAGATAACATGCACAAAAGACATGAAGCTAAAACGGTTGCATGGCTCAGGCTAACTTTGCAAAGAGTAGAGTAGGCTATATTGACCCTAGGGACCATAACACTACTAGTGTCTACTGACTCTACTCTTGTACCCGATTTCGACTAGTGATGAATGTTGTATATGAATGTATGACTTTTTTTTCAATCTTCCTAGTGAAAACGAATAAATAGGGAGCGGTGTACAGGCATCTAAAATGTGTAATGTTTTTTCTAGGCGTACTACCGACCACCAGTGCCAGTGGGGCCAGCAGCGATGGTGATGAGGCCATTGCGGAGGTGGCAGGAGATGCTGCACCTGCAGGAGCTACGGGGGGTGAGCCAGCTGCAGTGGCGGGAGGTGGTAAGTTATATTCATTACTTAGTGACATTACACTAGTTGGAAGGGTGGAAGGGTGTTCACCTCACAGTACAGTTGAGTCTCATTAAGTATGAAGCTGTAGTGAACATTATACAACGGTTGAAGAAGACACCCTTTACTTAGCATTAGCAATGCATTAGCCATAGCATTAGCAATGTGAGTTGAGTAACCAATGGCCTGTTCTATCTGACTCCATCTCAGCTGTGAAAGTTTTATGGAGCAGACTAAAAGTCAGATCAGATGACCTTCATGGATGTGTTGAACAAAAAGGGAACGAAGGGTGGAAGGAGGAAGGACGGGCAAGATGTAATATGGTTGGCAGAGAAGGATACATTGGAAGCATGCATAGGTGACTGATAGGAATCAGATGCATGGGTTGTTGAAGGATGGGTGGAAGGTGAAAGAATATGCCTGCCTGGGTATGCGACACAGTATCGGTGGATATTGGATAGCAAGAAACATCAGCGGTGTTTGGTTTAAACTGAAAGCCATTGCAAGCAAGGAAGGAGTGGACACATGGGTGGTTGTTAGTGAAACCAACTAAGGTTTGTTAGACATTTACTTTGAATGGATGGATGTCTGGATGTTTGAAGAGAATGTAAAATAAACCGCGCCAGAGTAGCAAAGCTGAGGGGAATATAAGTTGTATTTTCAGAACACAGTTGACTCACAGTAGTTTGCAAGCACATCATATAAATATATATATATATATATATATATATATATATATATATATATATATATATATATATATATATATATATATATATATATATATATATATATTGTGTATAGTTATCAAACGTCTTCCTCTGACTCTGAGGACCACTCCCTACCTATGTTATTTATTTTCGACTGTGTCAGCCAGCCTGCAAAGTGTGGCCTATCTGTTGGTTACACAATCAATGAAAACAAAGTACCTTATGCAGTAGCAGTCAGTGGTGGGAGTGCTGCCGGGCGGTGATGTGGGGAGGGGGAGGGGCAGGGTGGGAGGTAGTAAACTATAGATTATGGCCAAATACAGGTAAGTAAACATAAAAACAAAGTAAAATGAATTTCATTGTGCACACTGCACCGCCAAATGCGATGTAGTACGCGCAACGAAACTAGTTTTATTTATTTATATGTTTACTTACCTGTAACTGGCCGTAATCCATAGTTTACTACCCCCCTCCCTGCCCCTCCCCCTCCCCACATCACTGCCCGGCAGCACTCCCACCACAGACTGTACTGACCTCATGTCGTCACTCCATATATAAGCAATATTCATTGGATCAGATATATAATCTGCCTTTTTGTAGTAGCCAGGGCATGGTGAAAGTGAAATTGAGCAATTGCCCTTCATGTAACAGAGAGAGTATGGCCAGTGTGACCAGTTTTAGAAAAATACAAGCTTCCCCACCTGCACACAGTAGTAAATCAAACTAATGTGACTTGTGAGTCTGCGTCATGACTCGTATGTATGTCTTTGGTGCAAGCTTAGCTGACTGAGCTGGCTGCCGGCTACAACAAGGGTATGTAATTTTGCTAAAATAGAGATATGAAGAAGGCTGGTGTACTGTGTACTGGAGTCCATAGTGCTAGTATAATGTCTGAAACTCCCACTAATGTTAGAGGCCGAGGAAGCGGGAGGATATATACTTACCACACATGTTATGTACTGTGCTTGCTAGTGCTACTGTGCTACTATGTGTTGAATTAATTTGGTGTTACTGTTTTGCTAAGAGTATTGGTTACAATATTCTTTTTCTTTCTTGATATAGACCCTCCTTCCCAAGAAAAACCTACACGGAAGGAGTTGGCAGCCAGGGCCCGGTGCCGGAAACTGGAGGCCATCTGCCAAGAGTACTGGCGGCTGGTGGCTCAGGCGGAGGAGGAGGAGGCGGCAGCAGCTGCAGCCTCCTCCGATGCCCCGTGCCCCAGCCACTTCTTTAACATCCAAAACTGCTGCCCCCCCCCCACCCTGGATGCAACTGCAGGGTATTTCACCGCCTGATGCTCCTCCAGATGACATGCCTAGAGGAGCAGCTAGAGGAGCGGTTCAAGATCCTCATGGACAAACACCTTAAAGCCCGCCCAATCTAAGAACTATCTAGAACACCATTGCATTGCTCCTTTTTTATTACTTTTGTTGGTGGCTGGGAATTGAGCCTTGGGGTTTATGTAAATTGTTTGGACTTTTTTGTTTTGGACATTGGTTGTGGTTAGGGAGAGAGGTGAGTCAGGTGTGGGATAGTTTATTTTTGTTAGGATAATAAATTATATTTATACCTAAACATACAAAATTAATGTTTTGTGAGGGATTACTGTTTTACAAATGTACGTCACATGATTTCCTTGCTGCTGCAGGGCCACAGCCATTGTTTGATTTAAATAATCTGCCGATTTTGTAACACACAAACAGATAGATGCGAGACCCCTCATTGAGTTATTTGTCCTACTAGTACTGTCAGTCTCTCCTCCTAGTCCATTATACCTCCCACCAAACTTATCTTACCTGTGATTGAGGCTGATTAAGTTCGGCACAGCGATGGCTGCATGGTTTCCCAAGAGAATGGAGAAGATGCCTTGGTTGTGGTGGTATTAGTAGACACTGGCAGTAGCATATGCAAAAAAAAGAGACAGTCACTTGCCTGAGAGAGACTGTAGGAGGAGTAGTAGAACTTAAGTAAAGTACAGTACAAAAGAGGACTGCCAAACAAATAATATTGCAACTGCAAAAGTAAAATAAAACATAATGATGGTGGGGACAGCCTAGTACAAGAAGTTACAAACTGTAGTTGTGTCAAGTTAGTCACTTAACACAATTGTAATTTGTAACCTTTATGGCTGTGTGGTAGGATGTTGAGGATGAATCCAATCAATGCTGTCAATTAATTATGATGTATTAGGTCATTTCGGAAAAAAATTGTCTTGCACATAGACTGAGCATGGGTGGGCAAGCAGAAGAAGATCCTCGTCCTGCCTTCAAATTGAATTAATGTTGCTTTCACTACATCTACCCCAGCAAGCGTAGGATCAATTGTTGGTGTACCTTTTAATATAGTCACATCACACCTCAATATAAATCACACAGCCCAGGGGAAGAGGGTTAGGGTTTGATAAATGGATGGGAAGGGGGGTTTGGGGAAAGGTTTGACAAAGAAAAACAGTACGCATGAACACAACAAAAGCAAAATACAATCTTGGCCGACAACCATGATCTTATCCAATAAATCTAGAAAGGGAGAAAAAGGAAATGCATGCATGATGATGAAGATCACTTAATGGTTAATGAGTAGTACTTACTAACTACTACTACACAATTAGACAGTACAGGGCAGCAGTATATTAATATGCAATGTGCCTTGCCTGTATGTCCTCAGAGAGACCCAAATTACATGTTGTATCGGGATTACTTTTAAAGATAGCAAAGAAAATTAAAAATTAGTTGTAGGGATCAATCAGCAAACAACACAACGCACAGTCGTAATGAATGAAGAGAAAAAAGGAATCAAATTAATTAAAAGACGAATGATGAATGGTACTAAAGTTACTGTATTATCCTGGTCAAATTGTGGAGTTAAATCTCGACTTTCCTCTTGGTCCTCCCTTCCATGGATGCTCCGCACATCAATCTTGGGTGCCACTCCCTGCCTGATGCGGATTTGTAAGGTAAGTGTGAGTTATTTCTCCCAGTACAGCACAGGGTAAAGGCTGGCCTGAAAGTGTAGATGGAAAAACAAAAGGGGTATTAAAAAATCAATAAAAAAAAAGCATCAATTACAGCGGAGTGCAAGAAGAGAAGAGAGAACACTTTCAGGCTGAGGCGGCTTGGATACGTCGTGTCTACTCTTCTGTTTACAGCATTAAGCTACAACAACAACAACAGGACAGAACAGGCCTACGGCACCGGGCCGTGACCCAACCTCCATTTACCTTAAATTTTGACAGAGCCAGACAAAAGACATATACAGCAACCAAGCATTTTCAAAATTAAGTGACTAAATCAATGCGCCGCTGTCAGTCATACCACTACACTCTACTCCATCACTACACGGACATGTAAGTCTGCTGTGGTTCTTGTTGAATTGTTGTGTTAACCTTTCATGCCACTTCATGAAACCCAGTTATTCCATCAATAATCTCGGATCTAACTGACTGACTGCGTTCAAAGATAGTATGGTCATCATCATGGTGTGGTACGTGTTGTACAAGACCAACCCAGCCTGTAGTGACTACGATTAAGTCCTTATTCCATATTAAAAAATTGCAACGGATATTGGCCTGCACTTGCAGTAGTAGGAGTAGAATGTAGTTATTAAACAACAAGGAAACATTGACTGTCACTTGAGTCCCTTTTACTTTGTAGATTAACTAGTAGAGTTTGACTTCATGCACAACACCAACACAACAAACAACAGCAATCGCTCAGAGTCAGCAAGCATCCAATGCCGTGAATGCCATCATTCATTAATCATGACCTGTCTTGCTCTTCCCTTTGGCTGTCAGAGCAGATGCCTAGTTCTGAAAGGTGTGTGTTTTTTCTTCTAGCAAGGCAGGGGCCTCATTATTACTCCAGATTCATTTTGAGTGTTGTTTGTCCCGGTTTCGGTTTTCTTCTTATTCATTTGTGGCACTTTGGTTCACATGGTCAGTATTGTGATGGGCCGCGGCCTGGGTAGCAGTTATTGATCAATTGAGTCTGCAGAAATGTCAGCAAGTTTCTACGAAGAGTCTTGTCTTTCTCTGCTAAGAACCTTCTGTCCTGAAAGCGATGAGCTTTGGATGTCTGCCAGTGCCGAGGCTGTAGTCTTCTGACAGTGAGGAGTTTACTTTCGGATGCCTGCCCAAGTTCTGACAGTGAAGGGTTGTGGATGCCTGCAGACAGAGGCGGTAGCCTTCTGACAATGATGAGTTTTGGCTCGGAAACAAAACGGAGGATAGCTATGTTTCACTTCTTATGGAGGGACAGTTAGAGGCAACATTTCTTGTACTATTCTCCATCTCCAACCAATGTCTGGCTTGATGGAAATGTATTTAGGGCGAGTCAGGAAAATGGCGCAGGACTCTGAGGAGTGAAGTGGACAGTTACATGCACAGACGTGCCTCTCCAATAGGGAAATAAAAAGAGAAGATGGTGGTGATTTGATTTGAACCAGAAAGACAGATAGACACACAAATAAAGGAAGGAAGAAAGTAACAATTTGAATGCCTAGTTGTCAGGGAAGGAGAGCTCGTCCTCAAACTCTGGTGGTTCGGAAAGAAGTAGGTCATGTAACCACTACTTATGTCATCAAAGTTGCTCTCCTCTTCCTGCTGTGATTCACGTATTTTGTACTCCGTTGGTATAAAGTGCTGATTCATTTTGGTCATGGATAACCTCTCCACGCTTTTGGATGAGAGATCAGTCCAAAGTTACAATGGCACCAGAAGCAGTGAAAACACGCTTGGAAGAGACACTTGCGACAGGGGAAGCCAGATACTTTATCACCAGCCTGCTGAGCACTGTCCATTGGTTTCTTTTCCCACACCAACACACCAATGGGCTTCAATCCATGAACACATCTATTGGGTCATCCAGATAGGCCTGGACCATCCGCTCAATGCTCAGGGGTGCTCCGATGTGCTAGGCCTCTTTTGCCTTTGCATCAGCACTGGACCTACCATACCCCTGCCATAGAAACCAATCAGTTGCTGATTGTACTGTGAATGATCCTGTTCTTGCTGCTGTGGATGTTATTGGCAGTTTTGGTGTCGGTGACTGCTGGGAGGTAAATGCACTGCCCTCAGGCTCAGAAGTAGAACTTGACTCAGGAATCTGCTCTGTAGTACTTGTTATGACCTGGGGCGGGGGGCCTCTAAGTACCAGTCGTTCATTTTCAAAGTCAATGTCTTGCTCAGCTATCAAAGTTTTGTACTTGGCAACATCCACTTCCAAAAAAGGAATTACTGCCTTACTGTTCAGAAATACTTTGTACCGTGGATCCAAAATAGTGGCAGTAATGTTATGTGGATGTGACACAATGTTATTTTGAATCCTTGTATTGCCAGATAAGCGAACGGCTAAGGAGTCCGCCAAATAATATGCATCTTGTTATCCACACCTGCGTACATTTCAGGCAGCTCCTTCGGCTGTAGGTCTAGCATGTGCAACAATGGGATAGCTTGGCCCATAGTACAGTCCTCCCTGCTGACTTCACGTGTGAAGAAGACCTCAAAAGGAAGTAGCATCTCTGTCAGGCTGTGGTAAATAAATAAATAATACCCTATTTTTGAATGAATAAATGAATAACAGATAGCTCAATAAATAAGAGTCAAGATTCGAGGTAGTAGGAGTTTTGCAGGTTTATTACAACATAAAGGACAGGAACAGGACAACCTGCATAGGAATAGGATGGCAGGGCCCAGCAGCGCTGCTGGTGTCAGGATCGGGACAAAGAAAAGGAAAAAGGAATGCCTTTTTTAATAACAGTGCATGAACATATATACATAACGCAAACACATAGCATTACATTGCAGTAGGCGTAGCAGTGGGTGGAGCAGAAGGCGTGACGCGTAGTAGTCGCGAAAGATAAGGGCGAAAGTAGGTGTAACTGGGCGTATACATAGACATGTGATGCAAACGTAACAGAATATGTCATGAATGGGGCGGAAACCATGGAGGGGGCTACCTAAGGAGCCGGGACCTCTAACCTGATGGTGCGCGCAAACTAGCAATGACGTATCACTAGGAGAAGCTGGGGGCTATGAACTCTGTGCTAGGAGCAGAGACTGAAGTCTGGAGAGTCAGGGCGACATGTACCTAAACAGTATCTAGTATCTGATGTTTAGAGAACATGTTGATATAAACTAGAAGTCAGGAGGGGAAAGGCTAACTTGATTCTAAGACTGGACCATGCATTATTCTACATGTAGTGCGTGATGAAGAATATTAAATGACCATTAAATGCAGTATTTCTCTAACGTGGAGACGTGAAGGCTAGACAATGACGGAAACTATTGATGCAGTTCAGTAGCTTAGGAATGCAGAGGAGGAGGACTGAACTGATAACTGGAACTATAACATACTTTTGGCAGACTCAGAGGCTGAGCCAGGGTGAGCCGGGCACTGCGAGGCAGGAAGTAAGTGAAGGGTCGAGGATACAGGTGGGGGCTGTATCGCTCCTCAGCGAGGCTTCAGGAGACAGGAGCTGAATCTGGTGTCCAGGCCCTTTTGAGGCCTAGAAACGGGGACTTTATAATAGAATAACGTGCACACTGAGAAACGTGGCAACGTAGCTTTACATAGGCCTGATATTCGTAGTATTCACGAGAACTGGAAACTGGCATACTAGAGGTGGACACAACTGTAATTGCGTCATTAATCGGACATGGGGAATGCATATGCATATTTAATCATGCACACATAACATATGATGGATGACACGTAGGGACACAGAACATGGCAAAATTTACTTTTCCACATTCCCTCCTTGTCACTACGTTTCCATCAGGAAACATCAATTTTCATGATACCATCTATCATTTCATACAGTATCATTTGCTCGTCTCGAATTATCCTGGAACGGGATTTAGAACGGGGCTTGGGACTAGGAATACAAGAGGTAGCACAAATGCCGCAAATCGCAGGGCCACATTGTATACAGAGACAGCAGCTGAACATGATCGCTACTGCAATACCTAGAAGGGACAAGACTTTCCATCCCCATGCGGAAATTATATTCCAGAACCAACCAGACCATGTCCAGGTGCCTGGGTCTTGGTGTATCAGATGGGCAATCTTATGGAGTCTGGTTATAGCTGAATAAACAGACGGCGCGTTATTTGGAATGAAAATGCAGCAACTGGATCCGATGACTCTACAGGCCCCGCCCCTATCGGCCAGTATGACGTCAAGGACGAGACGATTCTGTAAAACGACAAATCTCATAGCAGATTGCTCTTCGGTTAAGTTACCTAGAGCAGAGGCAGTCTCATTTACTACAGCTTCAAGAGTTCTTGTTAACCTACGGATTAGCTTACTATTCTGGATAGGTCCTATAAAGAAGAAGAAACCTCTGTTGAAATCTGTATACTGTTCTAGAGCAGTTTCAGTATAATCGACAATTGGGGACTCCCTTCTATGTCTAACGTGTACTAGATGTGTGTTTCTATGATAATCAGGTGGGGCTAGGAAAACAGGTGGCAGTAGGAAGGCAATGTAACAGGTTCCCTCCCAATCGAGGGGCAGACGAACATATGCAGTTTGACCACAAATAAAATAAGAATGACGTGAAGCTTTGAAAATAGATTTCCCACTGTCACTATACTTGACAATAGTAATACAATCACTATGTCCTACATGTACGGAACCATAATTTCGGACACATAATTCGCCTTTGACTGGTAGTACTGAAATAGCAGGTAAGTCTGGAGTAGTATCAGACTGAACATTCAGGACCATGAAATTCGACGAATAATTACCTAAATTATACACTTCATTTTCCAGATCTAACCCGGTTCTGTGGGGGAGACCTTGCTTGTCTGGAAAACATGTACTGTTAAGAAAAGACATATCTGTTGAGGATGACGTTAACGTGGACCATGCTCCACACGAACCATTATGTGAGAATGGATAAGGAAAAAGTGGCAGAACTCCCTTCGGTGTCTGGAAAGGGAGGAGTCGACCACACACCCAACAATTAGTGGTATTGCTGGACTGGTGTGAGTAATGTAACATGCGGATGAATGAGTTATTTCGCATAGCGAGGCGGTAAGAGAGTTCATGAGGAGGCAGATCACTAAACGTGTGCTCTACTGTAGCATTAGCAGACTTATTTACATGAAGAACTGGGAAATACAAGAAAAATGCATAACTGGTGCAGGAAATCATAATGCTGAGAAATAATATGAAACATAGAAAAACGATACATCGGATTGAGTTTTGACTAACTCTCTCACTATGGGGGTCTATTTTATACATGTCAGAAACAGTCTAACCGTTTCACCTAGGGGAGGACTTAGACAATCCAACTGACTGACTTATTTTACTAGACCGGAGTTTTAGTTTATACTCCTGTTGTGGAGTTTTCTCTAACAGGGGAGGGGTTGTAGCAATGTCTTTTGCGGGACAGTCCTTGAGAACAATATTTTGGCAATCCTTCAAATCCTGGGAAATGTTCTTTAAGACGGGTTTCAGTCCATTAAAAAGTTTAATATGAGAAAGGTGCACCCAGCCTTTGCGTCCTTCCAACTTCACGGCTGTACGGGTGGTGAGGAGGACCTGTCGGGGCTCTTTCCAGCGAGGCTCCAGCGGACTTGATCTGTCAAAGTTGCGGACCATCACCATGGATCCTGGAACGATTTCATGCGGTGCCACCTCGGTATTGTCTGGAAATGCGGCGGCAACCTGTGAACGACATGAGTTGAGGGCAGACATCAAGGAAGCTAGGTAATCTGTCAGCATATTACTTGAAACATCGGTAATACTTCGGGGTCTAGGAGTACCCCACATGTTAGGGGGGCGGCCGAATACGACCTCATACGGGGACAGACCTGATCTGGAATGTGCGACCATGCGCATATAAAATAAAGCGACTGGCAGAGCTACTAGCCAGTCCACACCTTTCTCTTTACACACTTTTGCAATACGGATTTTCAGGGTCTGGTTATGTCTCTCTACGAGACCGGCTGCTTCAGGATGGCGTACACAATGGAACTTCCACTGGTACCCTAGCAAAAGGGAAACATGCTTCATGAGTTCAGATGAGAATGGCTGGCCGTTATCAGAATATACGACTCTAGGGAGTCCATAACGGGGGAAGAACTCACGAACCAACTGCTTGGCAGTGGTCGCGGCTGTGTAATCTGGGACTGGATATGCTTCTGTCCACCTGGACAAAGCGCATACAACTACAAGGACATACTTGAAACCTCGACATCGCTCCATCTGAATATAATCCATCTGGAGGACTTCAAAAGGGTGGTCAGGGGGCTGGAATCCACCTTTTTCCACCGGGACACTTTTACCTGGATTAAACTGACAACATATCATACAGGTACGGACTTTCTGCTTGGCTGCAGCTCGTAAATGCTTGTTGAACCAAATGTTCTGGATACTGTCTAACATAGCTTTTTCTCCTAAATGTGCTGGACTATGTGCGGTATTAATAATGACTTGAACCATAGAGTCGGGGAGAAACCATGTGGCTTTACCCTTCGTTACCCATCCTTGATCTGTCTGGACCCCTCCTTGTTCGGACCATTTCTTGATTTCTTCGGGAGTAGCATGTAACTGGATATCTATGACATCTTGTGTAGGGTCCTTAACTGTCATGCATGTAATCGGATCTGGAGTGTGTGTCATATTAACTGGAATGTCTAGAGTCTGTGCTGTAAGCTTGGCTGTGCGATCTGCTAGATCGTTACCTTGAGAAATAATGTCAGTAACTTTCGTATGTGCTTTGCACTTCATGATAGCGATAGATGTCGGTAAATGTATGGCATCTAACAGAGCTTGAATAAGGAGACCATGCTGAATCTTGGTTCCATGAGAAGTCATGAAACCTCTCTCCTGCCAGAGCACTCCGAAGTCGTGTACAACTCCAAATGCGTAACGTGAATCTGTGTAAACATTAACTTTCAAGTTCTTGGCGTGTTTGCAGGCTTGTGTCAGAGCAACTAGCTCTGCTGCTTGAGCGGACAGGGTATCAATACGGTGTGTTTCAATAACTTCAGTGTCAGTAGTCACTGCATACGCGGCGACTAGTTCTCCTGTACTAGTTCTCATACATGAACCATCCACATAAAGTGTCAGGTCGGGGTCTGGTAACGGAGTATCTGTCAGATCTTGTCTTGGCTTTGTCGTAATGTTAACTACTTCCACGCAATCATGTGTGGCTGGATTTGAATTAACTGATGGTAACAGTGTAGCAGGATTTAAAATGTTGCAGCGTCTGATTTCTATGTGTGGCTGGAACAGTGTCAATTCATAACCTGTTAAACGTGCAATTGTCAAGTGTTGAGTCTGTGTTCGGTTTAAAAGAACTTCCACAGAATGTGGAACTTGTACTGTCAAGGTATGTCCTAAGACTATGGAATCACTTTGTCTGATAGCTAGGGCTGTGGCTGCAACTGACTTGAGGCACGCAGGCAGAGCCTGGGCTACAGGATCTAATGTGCTCGAAAAATAAGCACAGGGCTTGTATTGTCCTGCTTGATCTTGTGTGAGAACAGATAATGCTGTACCGTCACGTTCAGTGACGAAAAGTGTAAAAGGCTTACTGTAGTTCGGTGTCGCTAGAACTGGAGCTTGGCATAAAGCTTTCTTTAACTCATTGAAACTAAGTGTATGTTCAGATGTCCAAGGGAGGACAGTCGATACGGCTGCCTCCTGTGTCGTTAACTGTATCAGTGGTTTGGCTAGAAATGCATACTGGGGAATCCATTGTCTGCAGTAAGAAGTGAGGCCGATAAAAGCACGTACCTCCTTCTGGGTCTTGGGCTGAGGAAGACTCGCTATCAACTGGATACGGTCTGGTGTCAACTGCCTACCCCTCTTGGACAGTAAGTGTCCTAAGTAGACCACTTGCTGGACACAGAATTGAAGCTTAGAAGGGGACACCTTGTGCCCCATCTCGGCTAGGAAATACAAGACTGTAAGGGATGCTCGCTCGCAAGCACGTTCGGAACGGGCTGTGATCAGTAGATCATCGACATACTGGAGCAGGGCAGTGTCAGTTGGCATGTGAATGTTGTCTAGTTGTCTCTTGAGTGCTTGACTGTAAATACTAGGACTTTCTGTGAAACCTTGAGGAGCTCGTGTAAACATATAGCTCCTTCCATTTAAACAAAATCCGAAAAGGAACTGGCTGTCTGGATGAATAGGAACACTGAAAAATGCGTTCTTGAGGTCTATGACAGTGAAGAACGTGGCTTCGGAATCAATGGCCGTTAATAGGGAAGAGATGTCTGGGACAACTGGGTACTGCGGAATAATACACTTATTAAGCTCTCGTAGGTCAATCACTAATCGATATACTGGGGGTGCATTTGGATCAGTACGTTTCATGACTGGAATGATCGGAGAATTACATACATTGGAGTCAGTTTCTACAACCACTCCTTGAGCCATGAGCTCGTCAATAATTTTGGATAAGGCTGCTACAGCCTCAGGTGGCAATCTGTACTGTCTGATTCGTGGTAACACTACACCTGGCTTGAGAGTCACACGATAGGGTGTGATTTGCATGTAACCTACATCAGTTGGACCTTGCGCCCATAGATGCTGTGGAACATTAGACAGTCTTGAATCAAAATCTCGTAATACATAGTGACCCTTGAAGTCACGTAGGAACAATCGTATTCCCTCTGGGGAACAGCATATAACTGCACCTAACTCTTTCAGTGTCTTAATGCCTAATAGATTTTCTGGACATGACTTAGTAAGTAACAGATCAGTAGTGCGGGACAATGGACCTACTTCTAGAGTAACTGGCTTTGAAATCTCATTTACGATAGGTTTTCCTGAAAATCCAAGGGAAACATTTCTTGAGCCTGAGAGCGGAGCCCCTGGAACTTCGGCGTGACTAATTGTGGTCCTACTTGCCCCTGTATCGATCAAAAACTTTCTGTCTTTCCCTAATACTTGACTATGAACATAGGGACCTTCTTGATCTACAGGTATCTCGATGAGAGGCAAGCCTACCTCCCTCTCTAGGCTGTTTCATGAATACTGCTGGTACTCTGGATACTCAGACTGTGCATACTGGTACATCTGCGATGTAACATGCTGTGTTGCAGCAATAGGCTGCGGTGCTGTAACTGTCTGTGATGCATTCTGTGGCTGAGGAGTCTGTGAAACTTGTTCTTGTCTAGGCGGACGTGGTCTTTCTTTAGTCTTACCAGTAGCTATGTTGTGTTTCAGAACTGCACACTCATTTATAAAATGACCTGGCTGTTTACAATAATTGCAATTCCCTTTAACGGGAGCTGCAGGATGACTGGCTTGATTCGGACCCCTCTTCTGACTGTCTTGAGGAACAGATTGTGCAACTAGTACTTTCATTTTCGTGTCTTTCATACGTTTTCTCTCGTGTTCTTGTTCTTCCCTGATTCTATTCTGGTGGTATTGAAGCATCTGCAACATCTGGGACGGGGTATTAGCTTGCCAGGTACTTTCGACTTTCAAAACTCGATTTTTAATTTGTGGACTTGAATTCTTGACTAATTTAGTAACAAAAAGGTGAGGGTATGACTCACTACTTGTCTTGAGGCCACTGTTGATGCTGAAACATTTTTCAAATCTAGAATAAAAATCACTAATATCCTCATCTTGCTTCTGTTTACAGGCTGAGATTGCATCCCAGTCTTCTTTTCTAGTTGTCAATAATCTGGGTAAAACTTGTATTAATAATTCTGGTAATTCTTTACATTTATCTCCAAGACCGGTACCTGGTACTCGTGCCTTGTCTTCAGCTTCTAGAACTGCCCAATCGATCTTTTTCTCTCCCACCTCCCATTCTTTTTCCTTGAGCTTTTCATACACCCCTGCGGGCAGCAGAACCTTTAACATTTTAATTATATCTGGGTATGTGTATTCTCCCATACGGAGCATGTCTTTTAGTTCTCTATGGAACCCTGCTGGATCTTTGTCATGACAGGGAATTAATTTCTTCATCTCGAGGAGTTCCATCTTTGTAATTGGAGTGTAAACAAACACTCGTTCTAGTTCGCCACCCGTTCCTCTAACTGGGTGGACTTCTCGTAACGGATGCTGTCTCTCCATGTAAAATGGTTTACTTTCTGGGGGTGAGACATGAACAAAATGCGGGTTCAGAAACGTTCTATATTTGTGACGCTGTTCTAGAATGACACTAATTAAATCGGTACCTAGACCTTTCCATCTATACTGGAGTAACTCGTTCAGGACATCATGTAACGGGCCTGGATCAGAGTGCTGACCCTCATACAATGTAATGAGGTGCTGAATCATATACATACCCGCCAGTCGTTGTTCGGCTGGGGGCATTTTCAGAAACATTTGTGCCACTATTTCGTCTGGAAAAGTGGTAGAATCAGTAATCCATCGGACTGCTGATCGGGCTAGTTCTTGTTCATGCATGGTACTTAACTCACTGTAACCGATTCGTGATTTCAGAATGTGGTCGGTAGCTTGAAACACTTGTTCTAGTGAACCTTGTTCTGGTGCTGGAGAATGAAAAATAGACTTGTGTTCTAGGCGTAAATGGCGATCTGGAAATCTAGATTTTCCTACATACGCTATTCTGGCGGGATTCTCGTCCTCTACCTCTTCAGTATCAGAGTTACTTTCTTTCTCGCTTACTTGTGCTGCTTTACGTTGTTCATGTATCTTTATTATTTCTCTACGGATTTTCTTGTACATACTTTCCATAGCACCGACGGTCTTGTGCTTACCCTCGGCTATATTATCACTCCACCTTGTCAGGGTTCTCATTTCGGCTTGATCTTTAGACGGGTAATCTTGTTCTCTTATTAGACAATTGATCAGAAACTTTAATATCATGAGCTGGATCTCGGCTTTCCTTTGAGACATGGCCTCGCTAATACTTTCTGGATCATCCCCTGTACGGATGAAACGATATATTCTGTCTAGATCTTCTTTCATATTCGGTAAGGTGACTAGATACTCGGCCACCTTTCTTACGCGGAATGAATATAAAACCATATTATCCTCGCCTGGGACTGGATCATAGCCGCATTCGGCAAGGGATTTTCTTATTTCTGCTACAGTCTGATGTCTGGGCGTACGCTGTGACGCTTGTGCATGTAATTCGGCTGTCGTTAGACGCTTGTGTGGCGGCAGGGTTTGAGGAGTACCTCCCCCTGCGGCCCCTAAACTAGAGTCGTCTACTGAGGCTCTTCGTCCTGGCAGAGTGGGAAATGGAAATGCAGGCTGGACTTGTATGGCGGGCTGGACCGGGGGTACCGTAACGGGTACTCCGGTGTCTGGAGGAGCGGGAAGTGCCTGATTTACAGGGACTGGCGGAGCGCGAACAGGATTTGCATATTCTGGGACTGTGTCGTCCAAATAGGACGAAATAAAAATATCAGCTGCGGTCTGTTTGTGACGTAGCTTGGTCGGAACTAATGGTGGCGGGAAATTACTGGATGCCTCTGGGGTCGCTTTTGGCAAGCCCTCGGCAAGAAGAGGATACATACCCCTAATAAGGGCATGCCTCTGTCTGTCTGACTGTTCGGCTTTGACTTGTTCACCTATCTCGATTAGTTCTTTTTCTTGTGCTCGTTCTAAGGATTCTCTACTTAATTCTGACTTTCTGATTTCCTTTTCAGTTCTTTTATGAGCTTCTTTGCGCCATAACTCGATGGCATCTTTCTGTGACTGTCTGGCTTTCTTTTTCCATAATGCTTCTTCTACTCGCATGATGCATTCGGCATCCCATGTACCCGATACGGGCCATCTATACTTTTCTTCTAACTGTTTGGTATACTCTACCCATAAATCTAGATACAATATGGCGCTTATGCCATGCTTCTGATACATAAAATGACCTGGACTGTCCCTCGGCGGAACAGGAACTGCTTCTTCTAACAAACCCTTTCTAGTTCTTAGCTGACGTAATCTCGAAAAGAGAGACATTGTAAACTTGAATCGGAACACAATACAATACACGAGGAACAATAACAACTGGGAAAACAATTCAGGCATACCACGACATTGGAAATACATTGAACAACATCATAACATAACAGTTCGGACAGAATATTACCTGGAATACTGAGAACAGAAACACAAGAATTTCTCGAGAACGGAACAGACTAGAGTTACTGGATGCACTGCTGAAACAGTACGGAACATACCGGTCCCATAAAGGGACGCATCAAGACCCGTATCCACCTAGGTGAACACTTCGTTTGTGAGTCTGTGTACCACCAACCCACGGACCAGAGTCAATTTAGATTGACCCTGTCTAGATACTACCCCAGTAATGGTACTCACCGGGCAGCAAGAACGGAAGGCCTCGGACTGGACTGGACTGCTACGACGACGGACGACGAACTTCGGACTTCAGTTACGGGTGGGCCTCCGGATACCTCGGACCTTGGACTCTTGGCTTGGGCTCTGGTCGGGACTCGCCGCGTTCCTCCACCGTCTCGTTTGGATGCTGGACCGCCTCCTCCGTCTCCTCCGTGGGCCTGAGGGATACTTGAAGCAGAAATATCTGCCGGTGCACAGAAGAGTTCCGTCACGACTGCAGAGGGTCAGGGGGTCGGCGTGGCTTCACCGACGCGTGGGGAAGGGGCAAGTCCCTGTTCGGGCGCCATTATGTGGTAAATAAATAAATAATACCCTATTTTTGAATGAATAAATGAATAACAGATAGCTCAATAAATAAGAGTCAAGATTCGAGGTAGTAGGAGTTTTGCAGGTTTATTACAACATAAAGGACAGGAACAGGACAACCTGCATAGGAATAGGATGGCAGGGCCCAGCAGCGCTGCTGGTGTCAGGATCGGGACAAAGAAAAGGAAAAAGGAATGCCTTTTTTAATAACAGTGCATGAACATATATACATAACGCAAACACATAGCATTACATTGCAGTAGGCGTAGCAGTGGGTGGAGCAGAAGGCGTGACGCGTAGTAGTCGCGAAAGATAAGGGCGAAAGTAGGTGTAACTGGGCGTATACATAGACATGTGATGCAAACGTAACAGAATATGTCATGAATGGGGCGGAAACCATGGAGGGGGCTACCTAAGGAGCCGGGACCTCTAACCTGATGGTGCGCGCAAACTAGCAATGACGTATCACTAGGAGAAGCTGGGGGCTATGAACTCTGTGCTAGGAGCAGAGACTGAAGTCTGGAGAGTCAGGGCGACATGTACCTAAACAGTATCTAGTATCTGATGTTTAGAGAACATGTTGATATAAACTAGAAGTCAGGAGGGGAAAGGCTAACTTGATTCTAAGACTGGACCATGCATTATTCTACATGTAGTGCGTGATGAAGAATATTAAATGACCATTAAATGCAGTATTTCTCTAACGTGGAGACGTGAAGGCTAGACAATGACGGAAACTATTGATGCAGTTCAGTAGCTTAGGAATGCAGAGGAGGAGGACTGAACTGATAACTGGAACTATAACATACTTTTGGCAGACTCAGAGGCTGAGCCAGGGTGAGCCGGGCACTGCGAGGCAGGAAGTAAGTGAAGGGTCGAGGATACAGGTGGGGGCTGTATCGCTCCTCAGCGAGGCTTCAGGAGACAGGAGCCTAATCTGGTGTCCAGGCCCTTTTGAGGCCTAGAAACGGGGACTTTATAATAGAATAACGTGCACACTGAGAAACGTGGCAACGTAGCTTTACATAGGCCTGATATTCGTAGTATTCACGAGAACTGGAAACTGGCATACTAGAGGTGGACACAACTGTAATTGCGTCATTAATCGGACATGGGGAATGCATATGCATATTTAATCATGCACACATAACATATGATGGATGACACGTAGGGACACAGAACATGGCAAAATTTACTTTTCCACAAGGCATTTAACGAGGTCCCATTGGCCCATCTCAACAGTAATGCCTCTCACAGTAGGATCCCCTAATCTTTTCATGACAAGCATTGAGTGGTATGTACTGCTCAAAAAGATGATCAAGCATGTAATAAGTTGAATTCCAACGTGTTGGCACCTCCTGGATGAGTGGTTTGACTGGCATTTTATGCTCACGTTGAATGACCCTCAGCTGCTTCCGGGCTTTAAAAGAATGGCTGAAATGTGTGTATATTCTTCTGTAGGTGGCCAGTAAGTTGCTGAATTTGTATTAATTTTTCAGAAAGTGTTGGACAACAATGTTAATGCAGTGTGCCAATCACGGGACTCTGAAATAGCCACCATCTTTCATGGCCCTAACTACATTACTACCATTGTCCGTGGCAACAAAACCAAGGTTAAGCCCTCTTGGGGGCAGCCACTTAAAGACCTTGCTGTTAAACTCCTCCAAAATGTTTGCAGCAGTATGAGATTTCTCCATGGCAAACATGGCAACAGATGCATGTTTGCAAGTGGCATGAAAAATCTCAGCAGCGTCAACACCAGCACATATCTGTTCTCTAACCCCCATAAAAGACATCCAGTGTGCAGTGACGCACATGTAATCAGTGGATTGGCAACTAGTCCACATGTCTGTTGTCAGGTAGATACTCTGAACAGCACTTTGCTTCAAGTCTTTTCCAAGCAATTCCAGCACATCGTGATGTAGTGCTGGAACAGTAACTCGGGCAAATTAGTAGCGGCTGGGAACCTGCCATTTTGGCCAGATGGCTGTCACAAATTCCAGAAAACCCACCCCTTCAACAAAAGAAAAAGGGAGAAGGTCCAGAGCTAACAACTTAGCCAGCTTCTCATTGTACAAACATGCTATTGGGTGGTTGCGTTCGTACTGCCCCTCCCCCCTAAACATGCTGATAATGGTAGGCTGCATGGTTTTCCTTAGGGTCAACAACACACTTTTTTCATTGAGGTACTCCTTGCTGTCCCAGGCTGACTCTTACTCTTGTGCCACAGAGATGTTGCTGAAGATGTGGGCAACGATAACACTGCACTGCTGGGGACAGGGATACTTTGTGTACCACTACCAGAGAGAATGTCTCCCTGTCCTTCCTCTTCCACCTTGATCAGCTCTACCACTTGTTTATTCCCACCAACATGAATGGTTGCCGTGTTAATGCCGCAAAGGTGGTTCTCCCAGTCAAATAAGTGGTGTTTATTCAGATGGGTTATTTGGCCTCCGGTACCATAGTTTGTATCAAGCTTACCCCGACTAACAGAGGTATTAGAAATGGAGCATATAGCAATGTTCTCCTTTTTTTCGCTAAGCGTAAAGAAGTCCCAAACTGGAGAGCTTAACTTTTGCCTCCTGCTGGAGGTGCCACTTCCAATGCCGGATGAACTGGACGGTGTGTGTTGAATTTGACTCTGTGCTGTACCACTACCTACTACTACTGAGGTGGTGGTTATGCTGGATGTAGGTCACTACCGGCCCTTTGCTAATACAAATATAGAAGATCTAGGTCGTGTTGGTGTTACCTGTGTTGGAGGTATGCGTGCTGCATCCCTCGCAGCGATTTTGAATAGGGTAAGAATGTTGGTCTCCATCTCCTCGGGCCGGGAGTGATGTTTGTGATGACTGGCTCTTCATCATCCTGCAGTTCTACATCGACCTCCATAAGTATAAGGCTTTCTGGAACCTTCCTTTTGCCTAGCCTGGTCTTGGGACTTGTCTCCCTCTCAGACTCAGTTTGTGGCTTCCAAGTGTCATCTAGATCATCAGAAGAGGGGCTTGGCAAAGAGCTTGATGGACTAACCCTCCTTTTCCTTGTTTGAGATTTGGAAGACAATGGATCTTCTGAATGAGTGGCTTCCTCTTCTTCTTCCTCTGCATGAAGCTCAATTTCCTGAACTGCCCCTACTTTGGGAGGAGCAACAACTACTATTTGGGGGCAGTGGTTGTGGGTGTTGTTGATCACTTATCTGCTATGTTTCCTCCTGTGTTGATTGGGTACTACTTTGAGATAGTGATAAGTTTATCTCAAACTTAGCATCACTGGTTTCCACCATTAGGCTGGCTACCTCTTCCACACTCATGTGCTTGAGCCTGGGTTGATGGGTTGGGCCCGATGATGCGGAGGTGCCACCCCCAGCTTACCCCCGGACACCACTGCTGCAGGCGTATTTGTTGTTTTCCCAAAAAAGGTTTGCGGCGGAACACCAGACCTAAGCGGCACTTCCTTCATCTCAGCAACTTTTTTAGTCTTGGAAGACCTGGTACCTGCTTTCTTTGGGGCCATCCTATTCAGATGTCAGCAGCACTCAGTTTCACAAGTTACAGAGATGTCTGGTCAGGTCACAGGTCACGTTGTGTACAACAGCAGGCCGTCTGTCTGGCAGTACAACGGGCGATGATGACAGACACCTCCTCAGTCTTTTGTGCAACTAAAAGATAAAAAGCCAGAACAACATCAGTCAAACGTGGAATTTGTTGTGCTTAAATTACTACTAGTGTACTGTGTACAATCACAAAGAATAAGAATAGCAAAGACCAAAAACAAAAATACAAATGTAGTGGAACCTGTTTGGCCTTAATGTGTGCATCATGTGGGATGGATGCAACATCAGTGACCTGCAGATGGCAATGGGGATGGAAGCAGTAAGCCAACAGGAACAATGGAAAGACAAGCAGGCCTATGTGGCAAAAACCGCACACTACTAACTACCACCACAAAATGGCCCCCAGCCACATGGTCACTCATGACAGGCACAAGGCCCGGAAAACAATGAAGTCAAGCAGGCCTATATCACTATATGCCCAGACAAAGGATGCCTGTTAAACAACACAGCTTTAATGCAAAAACAGAAATCCACATGGCTAAAAAGGTTGGAAAGTTACACAAAAACCACAACAATACATACACGTGCAACAAAGGCATTTATTTAACACACACCCAAAAAGTGAACTACACCCCAAAAACCACATTTTGCAATCCAATGCCATCCATGCCATAAATGATGTTTAAATTCAACAGATAACATAGAAACAGTTGCTTCATGCACCCATGATGAGTACCTCTAGGCCTATTGGCAGACTAGGCCACAAACTTGGAGGCCTAAGGCAAAAGCCCAGTGGCTGGTCCCACAAAATGGCTGCCAACACATGGCCAGACTACCCACAACATTAAGAAAAGGAAGAGAAGACAGACAATGCAGGCCTATGGCAAAAGCACAATGCCTGGCTTAACCAAATGGCCGCCACCCACATGGCCAGGCCACCCAAAATAACAAGAAAGGGAAGACAAAGGACAGGAACAGGAAGATGGAGACTCTGGGGAACTTACTTCCTCTTTTAAAAAAATGGTAAAAACGGAAAACGACTCATTGCTCCAAAAACTACAGTCAAATGACAACCTGAGGAGTTTTTTGAGCAAAATTACCAAAATCATAATTTTCAAGAAGGTATTATGCTGCTCGATAGATATTCCTCACCAGATTGCAAATTCTGTGTGTTCAGCATCGTGATCTTCACAAAAAGTCTTTACTGTGCGCGTGACAATGCATATTGAGCGCGCAAAGAAGATAAAAAGTGCAAGTCCGCGTTGTCGCGCAGTGAGGAGTTGCCAGAAGTCCGCAAGCTGAAAGTCCAGGGTAACCTGCTGCCTGAAAAGGCCTATTTATTTAACACTCACCAAAAAACTGAAATACCACCCCAAAAACCACATTTTGCAATGTAATCCAATGCCATCCATGCCCTAAATCACGGGTACTCAAAGTACTGGCCTGCGGGCCGCCAGCGGCCCGACAAGCTTTCCTCGGCGGCCCACGGACCTTACAGACATCATACCTGTGTTCTTTTTTTTTTTTTAAGTGTCAGCAAACACCGCTGGTACTCTGTGGGGGCCGGGCGGTTCCAGCCACAGTCAGAGTGGAGCTGCAGGGGCACTAAGAAGAGGTGAACAAAGCCTCATTAACATGTAAATGGTCTTTTGAAGACCTGTGATGTACTGGCGTGCGGCTGTGTGTGTGCTCGGGAAGCTGTTTCAGCCTGGGCTGACACACACACAGGAGGGGGGGAGACAGCGGGTGAGGTGACAGAGGACAGCAGGAACTGAGAGCACGGCGAGATGGGAGGCCAGCAGGGAGTGAGAGCCTGGGTGAGGTGGGAGGGCAGCAGGGAGTGAGAGCCTGGGTGAGGTGGGAGGGCAGCAGGGAGTGAGAGCCGGGTGAGGTGGGAGGGCAGCAGGAAGTGAGAGCCCGGTGAGGTGTCGGAGGGCAGCAGGGAGTGAGAGCCTAGTGAGGTGACAGAGGGCAGCAGGGAGTGAGAGCTGGGTGAGATGACAGATGGCAGCAGGGAGTGAGAGCTGGGTGAGGTGAGACAGATAGAGATAGAGACAGATAAAGACATATAGCGACAGAGACAGATAGAGGCAGAGACAGATAGAGACAGGGGCAGACAGAGCCAGATAGGGTCAGAGACAGGGGCATACAGAGACAGATAGAGGCAGCGACAGATAGAGGTAGAGACAAACAGAGAGAGAGAGAGAGAGAGAGAGGCAGAGAGAGACAGAGACAGAGATAGAGGCATGGATAGATTGAGACAGAGACAGATAGAGGCAGAGACCGACAGAGATAGAGGCAAAGAGAGATAGAGATAGAGACAGAGACAGACAGAGACACGGACAGACAGAGACAGATAGAGGCAGAGACAGACCGAGAAAGGCAGAGGCAGAGAGATGGAGAGGGAGACAGAGACAGGGACAGACAGAGACAGATAGAGGCAGGGACTGAAACAGACAGATAGAGGTAGAGTGACAGAGAGATGGAGAGGCAGATGGAGAGGGAGATAGAGGGAGACAGAGTGAGACAGAGGGAGGGAGAGGGAGGGAGAGGGTGAGAAAGGGAGACAGAGGTTGACAGAGGGAGAGAGGGAGAGAGAGGGAGACAGAGGGAGACAGAGAGGCAGACAGAACGAGAAGGAGACGGTGGGAGTCAGGGGGAGACGGAGTGAGGGAGACGGAGGAAGACAGAGGGAGGGTGACAGAGAAAGACAGAGAGAGAGGGAGACAGAGAGAGAGGGAGAGGGAGACTGACAGATGGAGACAGAGAAGGAATCAGAGATAGGGAGGCAGAGGGAGTGTGTCAGGGAGAGACAGAGGGAGGGAAAGGGAGACAGAGGGAGACAGACAGAGGGAGGGAGACAGACAGAGGGAGGGAGACAGACAGAGGGAGGGAGACGGACTGAGGGAGGGAGACAGAGAGAGAGGGAGTGGGAAGGAGGCAGAGGGAGCGAGTCAGGGAGAGACAGAGGGAGATAGAGGGAGACAGACAAAGGGAGGGAGAAAGATAGAGGGAGGGAGAGAGATAGTGGGAGGGAGACAGAGGGAGGGAGATAGATGGAGGGAAGGAGAAAGAGGGAGGGAGACAGAGAGAGGGAGACAGAGGGAGGGAGACAGAGGGAGGAAAACAGAGGGAGGGAGACACAGGGAAAGAGAGGGAGGCAGAGGGAGCGAGTCAGGGAGCGACAGAGGGAGGGAGAGGGACACAGACGGGGGAATGGAGACAGACAGAGTGAGGGAGACAGATAGAGGGAGGGAGACAGAGGGAAGGAGACAGAGGGCGGGAGATAGAAGGAGGGAGATAGAGGGAGGGAGACTGAGGGAGGGAGGGAGGGAGATCGAGGGAGAGAGATAGAGGGAGGGAGGGAGATAGAGGGAGGGTGGGAGATAAAGAGAGGGAGAAAGCGAGAGGGGGACAGAGAGAGGGAGACAGACAGAGGGAGACAGCTAGAGAGAGACAGAGAGGAGGGAAAGAGGAGGGAGAGAGAGAGAGGAAGACAGAGGGACGGAGACAGCGGAAGACAGAGAGGGAGACAGAGGGTGACAGACAGAGGGAGACATTCAGAGGGAGGGAGACAGACAGAGGGAGACAGACAGAGGGAGTCAGACAGAGGGAGGGAGATAGAGGGAGGGAGGGAGGTAGAGGGAAGGAGAGAGATAGAAGGAGGGAGACAGAGAGAGAGGGAGACTTGGGGCCCGATTCACAGAATGAACTTAAGACTAAATCCTAAACGTACTACTATTTGGTATTCACAGAATGCACTTACTACTTTCGGGATTCACAGAATGAGCTTCCGGCTTGGGGGCAGAGCTTGTGGCCCGGAGGCGGAGCTTCCGGCCCGGAGGTGGACATTTCAGCCATGGCTAAATCCCCACCTCCGAGCCGGAAGCTCCGCCTCCAAGCCGCAAGCTCCGCCTCCAGGCCGGAATTTCCAGCCCGAGTGCGGACGTAAAGTTAGTAGTCTTAAATCTATTCTGTGAATACCGAAAGTAGTAAGTTCATTCTGTGAATCCCGAAAGTAGTAAGTTCACTCTGTGAATACCGAAAGTAGTAAGTGTATTCTGTGAATACCAAATATTAGTAAGTTTAGGATTTAGTCTTAAGTTCATTCTGTGAATCGGGCCCAGAGAGAGGGAGACAGAGGGTGACAAACAGCTGGAGACAGACAGAGGGAGATAGACAGAGGGAGACAAGCAGAGGGAGACAGACAGAGAGGGAGACAGACATAGTGTGAAAGACAGAGGGAGACAGACAGAGGGAGACAGAGAGGGAGACAGACAGCAGGAGAGAGAGAGGGTGATAGATGGAGGGAGAGAGAGGGAGGGAGAGAGAGGGAGACAGAGGGAGGGTGACAGACAGAGGGAGGAAAACAGAGGGAGCGAGGGAGACAGAGGCATGAGACAGAGGGAGGGAGACAGACAGAGGGAGACGGACAGAGGAAGACAGAGAGGGAAGGAGAGAGAGGGAGGGAGACAGAGAGAGAAAGAGAGGGAGACAGAGAGAGAGAGAGAGGGAGACAGAGTGAGTGAGACAGAGGGAGGCAGAGTGAGACAGAGAGAGGGGAGGAGGGAGCGAGAAAGAGAGATAGAAAGAGGGAGGGATACAGAGAGAGGGAGAGATAGAGATAAAGAGGGAGAGAGAGAGAGAAAGAGAGAGAGAGAGCGAGAGAGAGAGAGAGAGAGATGTGCGTATGCCGGGTCTGTTGGCCCAGTGGACGAAGGCGTCCTCAGCAGGGGCCTGTGTTCAACCTCATGGACACAGTTTTTTTTCTCTAGCCCCCCCCCCTCCCCCACTGACCCCGCCTCCACCGGTGCGGCCCTCGGCCACAAACCACACTGTAAATTCGGACCCTCAGAGAAAGTTTGTGAGTACCTAGCACTAAATGATGTTTAAATTCAACAGACAACATAGAAACAGTTGCTTCATGAACCCCTGATGAATACCTCTGGGAGTCTGGGCCTACTGGCAGACTAGGCCACAAGTTTGGAGGCCTGTGGCAAAAGCACAGTGGCTGGTCCCACAAAATGGCCGCCACCACATGGCCAGGCCACCGACAATAACAAGAAACTAAAGACAGACAATGCAGGCCTATGGCAAATGCACACTGCCTGGATGGCTCCACAAAATGGCCGCTAGCCACTCACAACAAAAAGAAATGGAAGACAGACAATTCAAGCCTATGGCAAAAGCACACTGCCTGCCTTCACATAATGGCCGCCACCCACAACAATAGGAAGCATAAGCCAAGGGGAACAAAGGAAAGACATGCAGGCATATATGGAAAAAGCAGCACACTACTAAACTACCACCACACAATGGCCCCCAGCCACATGGTCAGTCACATTCACAAAAGGCCATGGAAAACAATGAACTCAAGCAGGCCTATATATATGGCCAGACAAAGGAGGCCTGCTATGCTAAACAACACAGCCTTAATACAAAAATGCAAAAACGAAAATCCACAGGGCTACGAAAGGTTGGAAAGTAATTCAACAACAAGTACACACAGACAACATTTATGTATTTATGTTTTTAACACACACACAAAAAGTGAAATACACCCCAACCCACATTTAGCCATTCTATCTACTGCCATCCATTCCCTAAATGATGTTTAAATTCAACAGACATCACAGACACATGCACCCATGAGTACCTCTGGGACTGCTGGCTAAAATTACAATCAAAGAAAAACAACTAGGCCCCTACTGAAACTACAGGCCACCCACAACAATAACTTTTAAAACGATGAAAATCCACCAAAAATGTAGGTACAAACAATGCCCCAATCAAACAAACAAGTACATCAATTCTCCAATTTACTTGTAAATCTCAAATCCAAAAGTCTTCCAATCCAATGATATGATGCAGCAGACAGACACAAACAGTGATCCTTCCAGCTCCAAATCCAAATGATAGTGAACAACACATAGACATAGCACTGGGAGAAGCCTGCTGGACAGGAACAATTCAATTCCTTCCTACTGAATAGGACTCAGCGATTCCTGGTTAATCAAGCAATCTCTTCCCCGAGCCCCAATGCAATCGGGGTCCCACAAGGCTCAACGCTATCCCCAGATCTATTCAATTTGTATGTAGAACCTCTCACGGAGATTCTTCACAAATCACAGATATCCTATCATATGTATGCAGACGACACGCAATTATACATAAAGATCGCCTCCCTTGAGGACATTGACCTAATGAAAAAAACACTAAAGGAAGCTTTGCGATGGTTAACGATGAACCATCTGAAATTAAACGCCCAGAAAACAGAATTCCTGCTAATTTCACCGACAAGGAGCCAAGCTGAAGTTAAGGAATGGACTAAAATGGTGACGGCGCTAAATTGCGCCCCGACCCTAGTGAACTCAGCCAAATCACTAGGAATTACACTAGATGAAAACCTTGACATGAAAGACCATATTAATTCAATGGCCAAGAGCGCCCGCTTCCACTTGAATTATTTAAGAAAACTGAAACCCTTTATCTCAGAGTCTGATCTAAAACTGGCTATCCAATCACTAGTTATCTCTAGGATCGAATACGGCTGCACCACACTAGCTGGCCTACCGAAAACATCCACAGCACCATTAAAAGCCTGCCTCAACGCAGCGGCAAGACTCATTACGGGAACAAAGAAATTCGATCATATATCTCCTCACCTGAAAGCACTAAACTGGCTACCTTACGAGGCCAGAATTCAAATGAAGATGGCCTGTATTACACATAAAGCAGTTCACCACAACACCCCTAGATACCTAGCCAAGAAACTTAAGTTATCAGGAGGTAACAGAACAACTAGAAGCGCAAGAGAGTTGCTATTGCGACCAGCCTTTTTCCACAAGAAAAAGACCTACAACCGAGCATTCTCTGGAGCTGCCCCCAGAATCTGGAACTCAATCCCACCAAACATCAGGAAGATACAAAATACATTAACATTCAAACGGGAACTTAAGAACCACTTGATGAGTAAATACCCGACTTAGAGAAACCTACGGAATACTAAGATGACCATTTACGCTAACAGAGGATTGTCCTCTTTATGAAAACTGGAAGATCAATACCTGTCAATTGACTTTTGCCATGCTCAAGCAGAGGCTTGACACATTACTACTACCTCATATACCTGTAAACTTATTACTATATCTCTCAGACAAAACTATATAACCTCTACCTCACTCTATGTATTCATCCTTATTATTCTTTATATGCACTGGAATGCCATATAACCCTACCTCATCGAGCTTGGTTTGATACCTGGTCACTAGCCAAGCCTTACTAACAATCTAAGGCCAATTGCACACACATTGGAATTTATATATCTAATCTCGCCCACACATTTTATTGCCTTCTACCTCATATCGATTTTTGTTGTTGTTATTAATGCTATTATAATGGATATATGTTTGACATTAGGAATTTTTATAGCTAATTTCGTCCATACATTATACTGCCTCTACCTCATATATATTTTGTTTGTTTATACTGTTATGATAATGTTATATGTCATTCTTTGCCTGTGAAGCGCTCTGATACCCACGGGTCTTGTCCGCGCTATACAAAACTCTATAAATAAATAAATAAATAAAAACAGGAAGATGGAGACTCAGGGGCACTTCCTTCCTCTTGAAAAAAAAAAGTAAAGAAAGAATAAGGACTTCTTGCACAATAAACTACAGCCAAATCACAATCTGAGGAGGTTCTTTGAGCAAAATGATCATTTTCGAGAAGGTTTTATGATGCTCAAGAGATATTCTTCGCTAGATTGCAATTTCTGTGTGTTCGGGATCGCGATCATACCAACACAGCTGCCAGAAGTCATATGGTGCATCCGACTGACGTGTTCGCTTTCGCACACTCTCGCGGGATCGTGCGGCTGAGTACCAAATCTTGTTTGCACACGAACTGATAGGAAATATTGTTGGCGAATGCAGAATCCCAGTAAGTCATTACCACGTGCGTGAGAACGCATATCGAGTGCACAAAGAAGAAAAACAACTACGGTACGTTGCAGATTGTGTAGTGTTCGATAACTTCGTGGTCTACGCGAACAGTGAAGTTACCAAAAATAGGCAAATTCCGCAAGCATAGCGTAGTTCACCGCCCAGGATTAGTGACAAGGTGGTGGCTGGACTGCATCAGTAGTGCTCAGGGGATTGTAGCAGTGCATGTGTTAGTGCCTGGGTCATTGCATGAGTACATGGGTAGTGACTGGATGGTTATAGTCCTGCAAAGACAGTGCATGGTGATTTTGTAACTGCTTGGTTTTTGTTGGAATGATTGGATAAGTACATGATGCTGGATGGGTGATTGGAGGTGTGCATGGGTAGTGACAAAGAAATAGCTGGTCTGCATGACTAGTGCTCAGGTAATTGTAGCAGTGCATGCGTTAGTGTCTGGGTCATTGCTGAGTACATGGGGAGTGACTGGATAATTAGACTACTGCAAGGACAGTGCATGGTGATTTTATAACTGCTTGGGTTTTGGCGGAGTGATAGTATAAGTACATGGTATTGGATGGGTGATTGGAGGAGTGCATGAGTAGTGACAGAGGGATTTCTGGAGTGCATGGGTACTACCTGGGTAATTGGAAGAGTGAATCAGTAGTTTGTAGGTGGTTACAGGTCTGCATGGGAAGTGCTCAGGGGATTGTAGCAATGCATGTGTTAGTGCCTGGGCCATTGCATGAGTACAGGGGTACTGGCAGGATGATTAGAGTACTGCACGGAGAGTGCATTGTGAATTTATAAGTGCTTGGGTTTTGTCAGAGTCATTGGATAAGTACATGGTGCTGACTGGGTGATTGGAGGAGTCCATGGTTAGACAGTCTGATGGTTGGACTGCATGGGTAGTGCTCAGGGGATTGTAGCAGTGCATGTGTTAACTATCACGATTGCTGCCGCCGCCGACAGAACTACCAAAATGGCGGCCCTGGAACGCGCATGCGCAAGGAGGTCAGGCGGGTTTAAAACCTGACTCTCCTAGCAGAACAGCGCTTCGGGTTCTTGTTGTTTTGTTCTTCCGGGCGTTCACTTCCTGTTTCTGTCGCATCCCTTCACTTCCCCGCGTCAGGATCTTGGACTTGAAATTTCCTCTTGGCAAGCTGGTCTTTTATGTTTTTTGCCTTTGGACTCCCTTGGTGCTGATTCTCTGAATCCTGCAGTTCTAGCACCGTGGATTTCGGCACCTTGCTATCTCGAGTGATTGGACATCTCCTGTATACTTCCCTCTTGGGTCGGTGGGCCGGACATGTAGTTAGGCATTCCGTTGACTGGCCTGACTTCTCATCTTGGTTCCACTGGTCAGGCAGACGTCCTGGTCTCTTGTCCTGCCTGCTGGCCACCTCTATTCTCTGCTGGATATCTATAAAGGACTATTTGAAGCAATCTTCCTTAAGAATGACTGGATTAATACCGAAGACACAGTAACAGCACTCTTTAGCGCTGCCTTTTGTTTTTGTTTATTCTTTTTATATTGAGAACTGTATTTGAGTTCTGCTTTGTGGTTATGTCGAACATAGCATAAGGGTTTCTCACCCCCTTATTGTTTTGACTATATTAGACGCACAGCTATTACCCACAGGATATTAATCTCAGTGACACAAGGGTAGTACAGGTGGAACATCTATGTGTTTATATTAGACATATTGGAGAAACTCACACATGAGTGTAATTATAGCCTGCTTTCTTTTCAGTTAAACCCCTTACTCAGCATTGCACCCTGTATCTTCATGACTGCATTAATGAAGGGAAAACCAAAGTAATCGTAAGGAGTATCTTTCTTAATGTAGTTTTTAGAATAATTAAACTACCTTGTAACCTATTACCACTATCATTTCAGCCTTTATTTATGTTAAGAAGACCTGTGGAGTTTGTGAAGCGTCGAGGGATATTTCCCCTATTTCCCTTGTTTTGTTTCCCTTCTTCCGCTGCATTACCATTCTTGAATGGCAATAGTCATTTCCAATAGGTAGTAGTTTGCAAAGTCGTGGACCTTTCTTCAGTTCCATGGCGCTTCTGCAGAAACAAAGGTGAGAACCTGACAGAACATGAAGCCCAATAAAAAGATTATTTTTCTTCCTAGGCGTCATGGAACTGAACCAGGTGACCTTAGCTGATTTAGCCCACATGATTGGAAACCTAGAGGCAGAACCCCAATCTTTATCTGCTAAAGTAGATGCCTTACAGAGGGAGAGAAGGACAGATGTTAATCTAGGCCCTAACTCACCAGGTTTAGTAATACATGTTTCCACCCCTCAGTCTGTACCGTTGGCCCCGCCTGAACGTTTTCTAGGAGACACCACTAAATTTGCAGCCTTTATTACCCACTGTAAGTTACACTTTGTGTGCAAAGCTGCTTGCTTCCCCACCGACCAAGCTAAAGTGGCCTTTGTGATCTCCTATCTTGGGGGTTCCGCTGCTAATTGGACCATACCTTTAATAGAGAGAGATAACCCTTTGTTGCATGACTACAGTGCATTTAGAAGGGAACTCAAAAAGCTGTTTGATCGACACACTTTCACACGCTCAGCAGACACTGAATTGTTGACCTTAACACAGGGAACTAAAGATTTAACCACTTATATATCCACATTTCACAGACTAGTGGCAGAAGCAGGCTGGCCTGAAGAAAAACGAAGTGCAATATTTTTATAAAGGCTTGAGGGATGACATAAAGTGTAGTGTAGTCCCTATATTCCCAATAGGCTCTGTGCATTGGAATAACATAAACGATAGTTTAGACGTAGGACTGAGGTCAACTAGGTCTCTACTGAATATGTTAGACTTAATTATGAATGCCAGCTAGCTCAGAGGTCACTAGAAACTTTCTCGAGTGAACAGGAAGGAGTTAACTCTCCTGAATACCCGCCAACTACGATCGTCCAATCAAGCCCTCGCCACAATTCCACGAATCCGAAGAATCACCATGGGAGGAAGATCATTCTCCTACTTAGCGACCAAAACCTGGAATTCTCTCCCCACCCACCTCCGCCTTACACAGAACCACCTCTCCTTCAGAAAACAACTCAAAACTTGGCTATTTGATAAGTAGCGAACCCCCCCCCCCCCCTGGCCCCCTCCTCAAGTGCCTTGAGACCCTCTGGGTGAGTAGTGCGCTATACAAATTTTGACTTGACTTGACTTGAATAGACAAGAAGGGATTAGTTTCTGACAACCGCATAAACATGACAACTTTGCTCCCTACAGAATAAGGAGTATATCTCCAGAGTCGCGGAAACAATAGACAGCTATTTCACCTAGTCAATCGTGCATGCTTAGTTTCACCAGGAGTGCAGAGAAATAGAGAGACGGGCGTTTTCAATAAAAGTTGTTATTTATTGAGCAGTCTTCTTTCTCATGCAAGAGAAGTGAATTGCCACAATTGCAATACTTGTCATAAAGTAAAGTGCGTACAGTAAAAGAAGTATTATGAAATAATACTGTAAAAGCATTTATATGGTTTCTGAGCCATAAGATACTTAAAACGGATAAAATACATACAATGATAAAAGTTGACTAAACGTACTCAACTGGTGTTTCTAAAATAAGCCTACCCCGGTGTACCTAACCTAAGCCTAGTACGTGGGAAGGAGTAAGTGAGTTGCAGTTTAAGTTAAGATAGTTTTTGCCAAGAATCTGTATCAAGAATTCTCTAAGGATCTAATCACCTCTGTACCTTGGTTATAGAATGAAGGAGGACTTGTATATCGTTCTCAGGACTCGATCTCCCAGCAACCCGCAAGGGTGACTGGAAACACTGGAGCTGGATTTCTCGGCAGGAGAAAAGGCAGCGTCTCAGTGCGTCAATGGGAGGTTCGGCTTCCTTCGGCTCTCGTTACAGCTGGGCTTCAGGTAAGTAGATAGCCGATCTGTTCCAAACCTCCGTGTGTTTGCTAAGGCAGATGCTGGTATATTTATACCTGGAAGGTGCCGAGTTTGACGTAAGGTTTGACATAAGACGTCACTAAGAACTTGCAGTTCTTTCAGGACTCCAGGAGTTCTTGGACAAATCAAAACAAAAGCAGGGGGAATTCCCGGGCTGCTGGAGGCTTGGTTTGTTTAAAGAACGCGTTGTACTTTCTAGGAGTCTATGGGAGTAGCCTTGCCGTATTTGGACTGCACTGGCTATGACTAAATATGGACATGATTCTTATGCCTTTATAAGGATATGTTTTGTTATAACCACATAAGGGCATGAATCGGGAATATTTAAATAGGGTCCTAGATACATTTACAACAAAAGGACGCCTTAGCCCAGGTTGTAAACCCTCCTGAGATCTGGTGGTGAAATTAGATCATTGGCTAAATGAGCGTAAAAGAGAGAGGAGCAAAGCAGGGAACAGGTGGATAACTTACCCTGAAAAGAAACCCGAGTCAGAAAAGGTAGAAGACGAGACGGAACCTATGCAGATAGGGAGTTTAAAGGGGCCACTAAGTAATGAAGAAAGACAGAGAAGAAGAGACAACAAGTTGTGCCTATATTGTGGTAAACAAGGCCATTTCCTTAGAGAATGTCCAGCAAAACCACGACAAACCAGGAAATCAGAAAACTAGAAGTCCCGAGGTCCCCTGAGACGTGTGCTTCAGGTAATTCAGGGTTAATTGTCTCCTCTTTAGACTTATTGGCAAGTCAGGCATGTCACTTCTTTGTCAAATCTCAATTGTCCTGGGAACAACAAACACTTGAAGTCAAGGTCATGATAGATTCATGAGCCTCAGGTTATTCCATGGATGATCATTGGGCCAAGAAATATAGCATCAATCGAGGACCTAAATCAGTCTGGGAAGAAGTCACTACTATCGATGGCAGCACCTTGAAGTCAGGTCCCATAACCCATGCTACCATTTCTCTGCAATTAAACATTGAGAAAAAACATTTAGAAACTTTGGAATTTGATTTGATACAATCTCCTCAATTCCCAGTCATATGAGGATTACCTTGGTTAAGATTACATAACCCGCTTATTGATTGGGAAAAGATGACACTGGAATTCAAATCTAATCTTTGTAGTAAACATATTCCTTACGCCTCAGATAAACTTATGAATCAAGCAGTCCTCGCTACCTCGGATGAAGGTTCTTTACCTGCTGTCTATCAAGATCTCCGACCCATATTTGATGCAGAAGAATCCACTAGTCTTCCTCCGCACAGAATCTATGACTGTAGAATAGATTTACAGGCAGGTGCTCTTATTCCTTGCGGTACGGTATACTCTCTCACTGAGAAAGAAAATGTCTACTTATGAGAATATTTGGATAACATGCTAAAGATAGGATTTATTTGCCCTTCTAGATCCCCTGCTTCCTCGTCTCTTTTTTTTTATAACGAAGAGAGAGGGAGGTCTCAGATGCTGCATTGACTATAGGGCAATTAATAATATTACCATTAAGAACAGGTATCCTTTGCCACTGATTTCCTCCCTCCTTGATCGAGTAAAAGATGCTCAGGTATTTACTAAATTAGACCTTTGTGGGGCTTATCACCATGTGCGCATCAAGGAGGGAGACGGATGGAAAACAGCTTTTTGCACAAAATATGGGGTATACGAGTATCTAGTCATGCCCTTAGGGCTCTGTAATGCCCCCTCAGCCTTTCGTTTTTTATAAACGAGGTTCTAAAGGATATGTTAGATGATAATGTCATTGCTTACATCGCTGACTTACTGATCTACTCTTCCTCCATGCAAGAACACATAAAACATGTAAGAAAAGTGCTTGAACGCCTCAGAGACAATAAACTTTACTTTAAACTAGAAAAATGGGTGTTTCATACACAAGAGGTCGCTTTGCAAGGGTTCATTATTTCCCCTCAGGGACTTAGCATGGATCCTCAAAAAGTAGCAGCCATTCATAGTTGGCATTAATTTCAAAAAGGAGGTGGTGATGGACTGAGTATCTGAGGTAATCAGAACACTCCTACCCAGTCAACAGATCAGGGCTTGATCCATCACCGTTTTTTAGCTCACTGCACCATCCCAGTTCAGAACCTGACTATATGCAAATTAGTCTGTCCCTGGCCCAGTGCATCATGGGAACAGGGCAGACCAAACTACCAAGCCAATTCTTCACTGGAAAGGAAACAAGCTTCCTGGGACCGGTTTCTGGCATTACAGCCGTCTTCGGCCCGGCTTGCTTGAATCCTGATGGTGCAATGAGCAAGGGACTTATGTCTGAGCATACCCTTCCACACTCATGGTGGCCAAAATTCATCGTTGGCAGGCACCACAGAATGTAAAGGAAATACAGAGTTTCCTTGGCTTTGCCAACTTTTACAGGAGAGTTATCTGCAATGTTTCTGAGTTAGCACCTCCAATCACTAGATTATTATTTAAAGGTAAAACCTTTCCTTGGACACCTGAGGCAGAGGTGGCCTTTTGTAAACTCAAAGAAGCATTCACTCTAGCCCCTGTCTTGAGAAATCCGAATCCCGCCTATCCTTTTGTATTAGAGGCTGATGCCTGCCTCCCAAGTAGCCGTAGGGGGGGGTTCTTTCCCAGACAGACCCCAGTTCAGGCATTCTTCATCCAGTGGCCTATTATTCCCGAAAGTCAACACCTGCCGAGATCAATTACACTACAGGGGACAAAGAATTACTGGCCATAAAAAAAGGCTTTTGAAGAATGGAGGCAGTATTTGTTAGGTGCCAATCCTACAGTCACATTGCTAACGGATCATAGAAATTTACAGTTCCTGAAGTCTGCCAGACCTCTGTCCATGAGACAATTAAGATGGACCCAGTTTTTTAGTGACTATGATTTCAAGATTCAATTCCAAGCAGGGAGAAAGAACGGAAAGGCTGACGCCCTGTCTCGCTTAGGATTTGGTCCTATGGAAGTCCTGGAAGAACCACCCTCTATCATAACCAAAGAAAAGATAATAGGAGCAGTGTGCTCCGAGGAAGATTTTCTAGCCCAAATTAGAGAAGCACAACAATCCATTGACCTAGAACAAATAGTAGGAACACAAGAAAGTTCCAGGGTGCAAGATTACATTTGTGTACTAAGAGCGATAGTCCTCCCCTCAAAAGAATTACAAGTACAAGCTCTGGAGTGGTGTCATACACATCCTATTGCAGGACATCCAGGCTCCAAGAAAACACTTAAGGCTTTGCGGAGGTATTTCTGGTGGGCTGCTACGGGATAGATACTAAACACTACATACAGACATGTGACATATGCGCTCAGGGAAAGGTTTTACATCAAAACCCAGCAGGGCTCTTACAACCTATACCAACACCCCATGTCCTTGGCATACGGTATCGCTGGATTTTATTGTTGAATTACCACATACTTCGAAAGGACATACTACTCTCTTTGTGGTAGTAGATGTATTCTCAAAGATGGCTCATTTTATACCTTTCACTGGTCTTCCTACATCACATACATTGGCCTCAGTGTTTCTGCAACACATAGTTTGTTTACATGGACTTCCATCAATCCTGGTTTCTGATAGGGGTGCTCAATTAATTTCTAAGTTCTGGAACGGTTTGTGTGCCTTGCTACAGAATGATGTACGGTTGTCCTCCAGTCATCACCCCCAGACAGACAGACAGACGGAGAGGGTAAATCAGAGTTTTGAACAGTACATCAGGTGTCAGGTTCTTCACTCTCTTACTGATTGGGAAGACTTGGTTTGGCTAGCCGAGATTTCTTACAATAGCAGTTATCATTTCTACACCTCTTACACACCTTTCTATAGTACGTATGGATATCACCCACGAACACTGCCCAGTCCCATATACTTTACTTGTTCTACACCTCCGGTAGTTGAGCTAATATAAAAAATACAAACAACACATAAAGCGATACAGGAACATTTAGATCAGGCCAAGGCTAGGTACAAAAAAGGGACAGATGAACACAGATGTCCAGCACCTGCATACAAACAGGGAGAAGAGGTGTGGTTATCCACAAGGAATCTCACATTAAGGGGATCTTGTAAATTCAAACCAAAATTCATAGGCCCTTATAAGATCAGTAGGGTAGTGAACCCAGTTGCTATGAAGTTAGTCCTTCCCCCATCCCTAAATGTTAATCCAGTGTTTCATGTTTCCCTATTGAAACCAGTAGAACCAGACACTCGTCTTCCTGATGTTCCTGATCCTGTATTGATTGATGATTAACCTGAATACGAGGTTGAGGCAATTATAGATTCACAGAGGGTCAGATGTAGAGTGCAGTTCCTGATACACTGGAAAGGATATGGAGTTGAGGAACGTACTTGGGAACCCGCTAGTCAAGTGCATGCCCCTAGATTGTTACGCTCCTTTCACAGAAAATATCCTGACAAACCTAAACCTGTAGGGACACTTATAGGGGGGTGTACTGTCACGATTGCCGCCGACAGAACTACTAAAATGGCGGCCCTGGAACGCCCATGCATAAGGAGGTCAGTCGGGTTTAAAACCTAACTCTCCTAGCAGAACCGGTACAAAAGGGGGTGGTGATGGACGGCAGTTCGGGCTGGACTGTTCCCATGAGGCACAGGGTCAGACTGATTTGCATATGGCCATGTCTGAAATGGGGTGGCTGAGTGGGCTAAAGAATGGTGATGGATTAAACCCAGATCAGTTGACTGGGGGTGAGTGTTTGATTTGCTCAAACACTCCGTCCATCATCCCCTTTTGTATCGCTTTGTTCGCCCTAAGTGTGGCAGGGTATGCTCAGACGTGAGTCCCTTGCTCACTTGGCCACTGGATTCAAGAGCCAAGCTGATGAGGATTATGAATCCGAAACCGGTCTCAGGATGCTTGTTTCCGGTCCATGGAAGACATGGCTTGGCAGTTCGGGCTGGACTGTTCCCATGAGGCACAGGGTCAGACTGATTTGCATATGGCCATGTCTGAAATGGGGTGGCTGAGTGGGCTAAAGAATGGTGATGGATTAAACCCAGATCAGTTGACTGGGGGTGAGAGTTTGATTTGCTCAAACACTCCGTCCATCATCCCCTTTTGTATCTCCTAGCAGAACAGCACTTTGCGTTCTAGTTGTTTTGTTCTTCCGGGCATTCACTTCCTGTTTGTGTCGCGTCCCTTCACTTCCCAGTGTCGGGATCTTGGACTTGGAATTTCCTCTGAGCAAGCTAGACTTTTATGTATTTTGCCTGTGGACTCCCTTGGAGCCGATTCTCTGAATCCTGCAGTTCTGGCACAGTGGATTTCGGCACCTTGCTATCTCGAGTGATTTGACATCTCCTGTATACTTCCCTCTTGGGACGGTGGGCCGGACATGTAGTTAGGCGTTCCGTTGACTGGCCGGACTTCGCATCGTGGTTCTGCTGGTCAGCCGGACGTCCTGGTCTCTTGTTCTGCCTGCTGGCCACCCCTACTCTCTGCTGGATCTCTATAAAGGAATATTTGAAGCAATCTTCCTTCAGAATTACTGGATTAATACCTAAGACAAGGTAACAGCGCTCTTTAGCGCTGCCTTTTGTTTTTGTTTATTCATTTTATATTGAGAACTGTATTGGAGTTCTGCTATGTGGTTATGTCGAACATACCATAAGGATCTCTCACCCCCTTATTGTTTTGGACTATATTAGATGCACAGCTATTACCCGCAGGATATTAATCTCAGTGACACAAGGGTAGTACAGGTGGGACTTCCATTTGTTTATATTAGACATATTGGAGAAACTCACACATGAGTGTACTTATAGCCTAATTCTTTTCAGTTAAACCCCTTACTCAGCATTGCACCCTGTATCTTCATGACTGCGTTAATGAAGGGAAAACCAATGTAATCATAAGGAGTATCTTTCTTAGTGTAGTCTTTAGAATAATTAAACTACCTTCTAACTTATTGCCTCTATCATTTCAGCCTTTATTTATGTTAAGAAGAACTGTGGAGTTTGTGAAGCGTCAAGGGATATTTCTCCTATTTCCCTTGTTTTGTTTCCCTTCTTCCCCTGCATTACCATTGTTGAATGGCAATAGTCATTCCCAATAGGTAATAGTGAGGAAGTCGTGGACCTTTCTTCAGTTCCGTGGCGCTTCTGCAGAAACAAAGGTGAGAACCTGACATTAACCCCTTTGGTGCTCATGACGAGCTGAGCTCGTCATGGCACACAGTGCTCGTATGGTCATGATGAGCTCAGCTCATCATGACACCCAGCCCCCGAAAAACCTCTGATGCAGGCACCAGAGGGATTCCCTTTTCTACCCCAAAGTCTCGGGAGCTGGGGAAGAGCTGACGTACTTTCAGTGAAACCGAAACTGAAATGAGCCAAGAGGCTCATTTCAGTTTCAGTTTCTACATGCTCAGGGGGCTATCTCAGCCCCCTGAGCACGTAGAAACTCAGGAGAGGTATGATTGGGAAGGGGAGAATCTCCCAGTGGATCCCTGCTTGGGGATCGCCCCAGGAGGATGATCCCAAAGCAGGAATCCACCCACTAGGCACCAGGGTGGACGGAGCGGCCCCTTGGGCAAGGTCCTTTGCCCCTTGTTTATTTTGGCATAATTAGTATTTTGCCCCCCCCCCCCCGGGGGATAGAAAGCCCACTAGACACCAGAGATTTTTATAGGCTATTTATTAGGGGTGGGGGCTGCCCAAAATGGGCATACCGATGCCCCCCTGGTCACAATATTAGAGTCTTTCTGCCCCCCCTGGGGGACAGATGGGGCAGTAGCCGCCAATCTGCCCCTCGGGGGGCGCGGAAAGCCCACTAAACGCCAGGGATTTAGTATTCGCACCATTTTTTTTTTAGAGTGGGGCTGCCCAAAACAGGCATGCCAAAGCCCCACCACAATTACAGCCTTTCTACCCCCCTGGGGGGCAGATGGGGGCAGTAGCCCCCAATCTGCCCTCCTGGGGGTAAAACGCCCACTAGACGCCAGGGTTATTTTGGGGCAAATCTGAATTAGGGTGGGGACTGCCCAAAATGGGCATGCCTCACCCCCTCCCCCACAAAAAGTATAGCCTTCCTGCCCCCCTGGAGGCAGAAGGGGCAGGAGCCCTCAATCTGCCCCCTGGGCGGTAAAAAGCCCACTAGACGCCAGGGATTTTTTGGTGCACATTTTTATTAGGGTGGGGGCATTGGTATGCCTGTTTTTGGCAACCCCCATCCAAATTAAGATTTGCTCAAAAAAATCCCTGGCATCTAGTAGGCTTTCTGATACCCCTGGGGGGCAGATGGGGGCATTAGCCCCCAATCTGCCCCCCCCCCGAGGGGGGCCAAAAGACCACTAGTCGCCAGGGATTGTTTTAGGCAAATTTGAATTAGGGTGGGGGCTGTCCAAAACAGACATGCCCATGCCCCCTGCCCCTCCCCAGCAAAAATGTCAGCCTTCCTGCCCCTCTGGGGAGCAGAGGGGGCAGGAGCCCCCAATTTGCCCCCCGGGGGGCAAAAAGCCCACTAGACCACATGGAGTTTTTGGGGAAAATCTATATTAGGGTGGGGACATTGGCATGCCTATTTTTGGACAGCCCCACCCTAATTAAAATTTGCCCAAAAAACTCCCTGGTGTCTAGTGGACTTTCAGACCCCCTGGGGGGAAGATGGGGGCATTAGCCCCCAATCTGCCCCGCCGGCGGGGCAAAAAGCCTTCTAGATGCCAGAGTTTTTTTGGGGCAAATTTTAATTAGGATGGGGGCTGCCCAAAACGGGCATGCCCATGCCCTCACCCCCGCCCCCACAAAAATTACAGCCTTCCTGCCCCCGAGGTTGGAAGATGGGGCAGTAGCCCCCAATCTGCCCCCAGGGGGGCAAAACGCCCACTAGACGCCAGAAATATTTTTGGCCAAGTTTTTATTAGGGTGGGGGCATTGGCATGCCAATTTTTGGCAACCCAATCAATCAATCAATCAATCACGGCATTTATAAAGTGCGCTACTCACCCGGGGGGGGGGACCACTACTGCTCGAACAGCAAGGTCTTGAGCTGCCTTCTGAAGGAGAGATGGTCCTGGGTTCGCCGAAGGTGGGTGGGGAGGGTGGTCCAGGTCTTGGCTGCCAGGTAGGAGAAGGATCTTCCTCCGGCGGTGGCTTTGTGGATGCAAGGTATGGTGGCGAGGGCGTGGCTGGTCGATCGTAGCTGGCGGGTGGGCGTGTAGAAGGTCATGCGATCGTTGAGGTACTTGGGGCCCAGGACGTGGAGAGCCTTGTGTGCGTGGGAGAGGAGTCTGAACGTGATCCTCTTGCTGACGGGGAGCCAGTGCAGGTCTCTCAGGTGTCCGGTGATGTGGCTGTGTCGTGTGATGTCAAGGATGAGTCGTGCAGAGGCGTTCTGGATGCGCTGGAGTCTTTTTTGAAGTTTGGCTGTGGTTCTGGCGTAGAGGGTGTTCCCGTAGTCCAGGCGGCTGGTGACGAGTGCCTGGGTGATGGTCTTCCTGGTTTCAGTGGGGATCCATCGGAAGATCTTGCGGAGCATGGGCAGGGTGTTGAAGCATGAAGATGAGACGGCGTTGACTTGTCTGGTCATCGACAGGGAGGAGTCCAGGATGAAGCCCAGGTTGCGTGCGTGGTCTGTTGGCTTGGGAGCGGTGCCCAGGGCCAGGGGCCACCAGGAGTCGTCCCAGGCGGAGGGTGATGATCCCAGGATGAGGACTTCCATTTTGTCTGAGTTCAGTTTGAGGCGGCTGTTCCTCATCCAGTCGGCGACGTCTTTCATCCCTTTGTGTAGGTTGGCTCTGGAGGTGGTGGGGTCGTTGGTGAGGGAAAGGATCAGCTGGGTGTCGTCGACGTAGGAGATGATGTTGAGGTTGTGTTGGCGTGCGATGGCTGCGAGGGGGCTCATGTAGACGTTGAAGAGGGTTGGGCTGAGGGAAGATCCTTGTGGTACGCCGCAGATGACTTCGGTGGCCTCGGATCTGAACGGGGGAGGCGGACTCTCTGGGTTCTTCCGGCAAGGAACGAGATGAACCACTCCAGTGCTTTCTCTCGGATCCCGATGTTGCTGAGGCGCTTCGCTAGGGTGTGGTGGCAGACGGTGGCGAACGCCGCAGAGAGGTCCAGGAGGATGAGGGCCGCTGTTTCCCCGTTGTCGATCAGGGTTCTGATGTCGTCGGTGGCTGCGATTAGGGCGGTCTCGGTGCTGTGGTTGGCCCGGAACCCAGACTGCGAGGGGTCGAGGGGTCCGTTCGTCTCGAGGAAGGCGGCAAGCTGTCTGTTGACAGTCTTCTTGATGACTTTGGCCAGAAAGGGAAGGAGCGAGATGGGACGGTAGTTCTTGATTGATTGATTGATTGATTGAAAGCATTTTTAAAGGTGAGTAATGATTCTTTTAATAAAGATAGACTGCTGTATGCACTATGGGGAAGATTAAGAAGCATATTGTGCTTCTTTCTTCTTGCATTGTGTGTCATGTTTTTTTGTAATGCTGATAAAAAATGTAATGGTGCATATTGGAAATGTATTTTGGAAATGAGTTAGGTTTCTGCCTTGTTTTGTAGTGGTCATTTAAATGGGCTGTGCTCTGTGTTAAAAACGATTTACTATGTAAAATGTTTTCTGGTAAAATGTCTGGGTTTTAAATTTTGGTCAAGGATTACACTTAGTGTCTGTGTGAAATAAGGAAACATATTTTCACATTTTTCAATAATGTCACCTGTGTCTGCTGACAGTTTGCCTCTCTTAGCTTATAGGGTACTCTGTGCCTGTGTCTCATGTCACTTTGCACATGCATAATCTCTCTTTTTCTGTGTGTCATTTCTCTCTTTGTGTGTGTGTAATGACATGTGTCTCATGTGCCTAAGATCACACTGTGAGTCAAGCTTGATTTTACATGGATCTGGGTGAATGATTTGCTTAGTTGATGTGTTTAAAAATATGTGAATACATGTATTATTGAAGTCAGTTAGGCTTTAGGAAATGTACTAGTAGGGAATCTTAGGCAGCATGTCTTGCTTATATATATGTGGTCTGTTTTTTGCCAGTAGAGACAGTGAAATAGTGTGAGCAGAGACACACATATTGCATGCAGAGACAGACATGGTAGATTACATGTAACATCCTGGTCATGTGCCTAAGATCACACTGTGAGTCAAGCTTGATTTTAAATGGATCTGGATGAATAATTTGCTTAGTTGATGTGTTTAAAAATATCTGAATACATGTATTCCTGAAGTCAGTTAGGCTTTAGGAAATGTACTAGTAGGGAATCTTAGGCAGCATGTCTTGCTTATATATATGTGGTCAGTTTTTTGCCAGTATAGACAGTGAAATAGTGTGAGCAGAGACACACATATTGCATGCAGAGACAGACATGGTAGATTACATGTAACATTTTGGTCATGTGGCTAAGATAACACTGTGAGTCAAGCTTGATTTTAAATGGAACTGGGTGAATAATTTGCTTAGTTGATGTGTTTAAAAATATGGGAGTACATGTATTCTTAAAGTCAGTTAGGCTTTAGGAAATGTACTAGTAGGGAATCTTAGGCAGCATGTCTGTTAGGCCTCTTACTTTACAAATAGGCTCTAAGCTGTGCAATCAAGAACCAGGGTGTGCCGTTGAAATGAAAAAGGAATGTTATGTCTTGCTTATATATATGTGGTCTGTTTTTGCCAGTATAGACAGTGAAATAGTATGAGCAGAGACACACATATTGCATGCAGGGACAGACATGGTAGATTTCATGTAACATCCTGGTCATGTGGCTAAGATCACACTGTGAGTCAAGCTTGATTTTAAATGGATCTGGGTGAATAATTTGCTTAGTTGATGTGTTTAAAAATATGGGAATACATGTATTCTTAAAGTCAGTTTGGCTTTAGGAAATGTACTAGTAGGGAATCTTAGGCAGCATGTCTGTTAGGCCTCTTACTTTACAAATAGGCTCTAAGCTGTGCAATCAAGATGCAGGGTGTTCCCTTGAAATGAAAAAGGAATGTTATGTCTTGCTTATATATAAGTGGTCTGTTTTTTGCCAGTATAGACAGTGAAATAGTATGAGCAGAGACACACATATTGCATGCAGAGACAGACATGATAGATTACATGTAACATCCTGGTCATGTGGCTAAGATCACACTGTTAGTCAAGCTTGATTTTAAATGGATCTGGGTGAATAATTTGCTTAGTTGATGTGTTTAAAAATATGGGAATACATGTATTCTTAAAGTCAGTTAGGCTTTAGGAAAAGTACTAGTAGGGAATCTTAGGCAGCATGTCTGTTAGGCCTCTTACTTTACAAATAGGCTCGCTGCGCAATCAAGATTCAGGGTGTGCCGTTGAAATGAAAAAGGAATGTTATGGCTTGCTTATATATATGTGGTCTGTTTTTTGCCAGTAGACACAGTGAAAAAGTATGAGCAGAGACGCACACATTGCATGCAGAGATAGACATGGTAGATTACATGTAACATCCTGGTCATGTGCCTAAGATCACAGTGTGAGTCAAGCTTGATTTTAAATGAATCTGGGTGAATAATTTGCTTAGTTGATGTGTTTAAAAATATGGAAATACATGTATTCTTAAAGTCAGTTAGGCTTTAGCATATGTACTAGTAGGGAATCTTAGACAGCATGGTTGTTAGGCTTCTTACTTCACAAATAGGCTCTAAGCTGTGAAATCAAGATCCAGGGTGTGCCGTTGAAATGAAAAAAGAATGTTATGTCTTGCTTATATATATGTGGTCTGTTTTTTGCCAGTAGACACAGTGAAATAGTATGAGCAGAGACACACATATTGCATGCAGAGACAGACATGGTAGATTACATGTAACATCCTGGTCATGTGCCTAAGATCACACTGTGAGTCAAGCTTGATTTTAAATGGCTCTGGGTGAATAATTTGCTTAGTTGATGTGTTTAAAATTATGGAAATACATGTATTTTTAAAGTCAGTTAGGCTTTAGCATATGTACTAGTAGGGAATCTTTGGCAGCATGTCTGTTAGGCCTCTTACTTCACAAATAGGCTCTAAGCTGTGCAATCAAGATCCAGGGTGTGCCGTTGAAATGAAAAAGGAATGTTATGTCTTGCTTATATATATGTGGTCTGTTTTTTGCCAGTAGAGACAGTGAAATAGTATGAGCAGAGACACACATATTGCATGCCGAGACAGACATGGTAGATTACATGTAACATCCTGGTCATGTGCCTAAGATCACACTGTGAGTCAAGCTTGATTTTAAATGGATCTGGGTGAATAATTTGATGAGAGTTAGAGAGATGGAAACTGTGAGCAGACACAGGTGACATTATTGAAAAATGTGAAAATATAATTCCTTTTTCATACAGACACTCAGTGTGATCCTTGTCAAAAATGTTAAAGCAATACTTTTTACCATGAAACATTTACCAGAGTGAGATGAGACACACGCAAACAGACAAATGACACACAGAAAGAGAGAGAGATGGGGCAGGCACAGAGTGAGATGACACACAGGCACAGAGTGAGGTGAGACACAGGCACAAAGTACCCTTTAAGCTTAGAGATGCAAACTGTGAGCAGACTCAGGTGACATTATTGACAAATGTGAAAATATGATTCCTTATTTCATACAGAGACTCAGTGTGATCCTTGTGAAAAATGTTAAAGCCATGCTTTTTCCCATAAAACATTTAACAGAATGAGATGAGTCAGACGCAAACAGACAAATGACACACACAAAGAGAGAGAGATGGGGCAAGCACAGAGTGAGATGACACACAGGCACAGAGTGAGGTCAGGCACAGGCACAAAGTACCCTTTAACCTTAGAAATGCAAACTGTGAGCAGACACAGGTGACATTATTGACAAATGTGAAAATATAATTCCTTATTTCATACAGACACTCAGTGTGATCCTTGTCAAAAATGTTAAAGCTATGCTTTTTACCATAAAACATTTACCAGAATGAGATGAGACAGACGCAAACAGACAAATGACATACACAAAGAGAGAGAGACGGGGCAGGCACAGAGTGAGATGATACACAGGCACAGAGTTAGGTGAGACACAGGCTCAGAGAGAGATGAGACACAGGCACAGAGTGAGATGAGGTACAGGCATAGAGTGAGATGAGACACGCAAAGAGAGAAATGACAGACACAAAGAGAGATGGAGCAGGTACAGACTGAGATAAAACACAGGCACAGAGTGAGATGAGACACAGGCACAGAGTGAGATGAGACACAGGCACAGAGTGACATAAGACACAGGCACAGAGTGAGATGGTGCAGGCAGAGAGTAAGATTAATAATGAAACTGTACTGCACTGTTACTGTGACACAGTTGCTGTGGTATAATGTAACTTATGTTGTAAACTAGTGTTTATATCGTTTACTTATTGTAATTGCTATGTAGTAAGTTTGTAGTGGTCTATAATATGTTATTTTTTCTTTACCACAGATTGTAATCATCTATAGAAAGAAAAAGAATATGCCGTCAAAGGAAAGACATCAAAAGAAATATAAACAGGATTTATGGTCCAAGAAAACAGAAATACAAGACTCATCCAAAAATAATGCTCCTGGTAAGCAAACTAGGGACTTTTTAAAGAAGTTATTCAAATGTCAAAACAAAAAAGATGTTGTTTCAAAGAAGAATCGCCCATCTCTAAATAGAAAGAAAAAATTGTGCCCCTCAAAATATGTTAGACCTGTGGAAGGAGATGATATTGTCTATAGCAATAGAAGGAGAAATACATTTATTGAAATTCGTAGACACATGTTTTATAACAAAATAGTTTCAAATTTATTAAAAAATTTAAAGATGTATAAAAAAAAGACTGCTTTTTACAAGAAAAAAAAAGCATAGTGAAGATTGTGGATAAGGCATTTAAAGTGAAAAATAAATTATATTGTTTAGTAATCAATAGAATTTGTACACTAGATAAGGTAATCAATGTGTTCAAATCAAAATGTAAGTGGAAAAGAGTAATTAATCGGACTAATTTTTGTGATGTTTTTTCTGGAGAATGAAAGCATAGTTCACGTTGCGAGCCATTTTTTAATGAAGAAAGTTACTTTCAGGATAATGATTTGGTGCATGCAGTTGACACCAGTGGTCGAGCATATGAGGAGAAGGACGGTTGTCCGGTTGAAAAAGAACAAATTGTGCCTAGAAATACAGAAGAGGTGTTAGCTGATGAAGTTTTAGGGAGATGTCCTAAGGCTCCAGTGTATACTTGGAATTTTAGTAGTATTCGTAGTGTGCGACAGGATTCAATTGATTTGTTTCTCAGTTTCATATGGACATATACTAAGAAAAGTTTAAAACAAAAAATGAAAATTTTGCAAGAGTTAGATCCTTATAGAGTGAGAGAAAATACAGGTTTGCATGGGCATTCACTGGCTTGTCTTTCAAGAAAAGTATGTCAGAGTGTTTTTCACCATTTTAGGATGTTAGCAGTGCATCATAATAAAGTGAGGAAATTAGTGAGAAGGTTGTATTATGCAAAAAGTCCAGCACTTAGGCTAAAACAGTTAAACAGTGCTCTTTTGCATGGAACTGAATTGGATCTGAAGGATATTTGTGAAGAAATTGAGTTTTGTTACTTTGGTGAAAAAGAGGACAGTGCAGAAACTGATACAGTAATAGAAGGTAATGTGGAAGAGAATGTAGAGATTTCAAGTACAGAAAATCTTGACCATGAAATTACAAAGTTTAAGGTCAATTCAAGTGAAAGGCCTAATTTTACTTGTGTGTGTTGTCGACAAACTCATTATAAGAATCAGACTAGATTAGTTGATTTATATGTAAAAAGTGAAATGGAAAATAATAATGAGTGGAAGGATTTTGCAACTTATTTGTTGGTAGAAAATTGTTTTGATTTGGGTTCTGATCAACGTATTTGTAAATATTGTTATAAAAAATTAAATGAAAACAGAATGCCTGCTAGAGCTGTTCATAATAATCTGGAGTTGGTAGACATTCCTTTTGAATTGATGGATTTAAATACCTATGAGTCTATTCTGATTCAATGTGTGCATCCTTTTCAGGCTATTGTTCGCATGGAGCCTAAGACAGGGAAATTGCCTCCTTCAGATTTACAGAGAGGAATAAAGGGAAGAGTTGTTTATTTGCCTCTAGATTTTAAGAAAAATATTGATACAATTGGTGTAGAAAAAGTAGAAGAGGAACCTTTGGTTATTCTAGTTAATGGTGTTCCGACAAAGAGTAAGAAAATCTGGCAAGAATTAGTGGATGTTAGGAAAGTCAAACAGGCAACGTTGTATTTGGTAAAAAATAATCACTACTACAAAAATGTATATGTAGCAGAAGAGGAAACAACTGTAGAAGAGGACAGTGATTTTTCAGCTGCGCAAATTGAAAAAGTTGATGTCTCTAGAAGTGAAGAAATTTATGAACATTATAGTGTTCATCCATTGCATTCCAAAGAAGTAATGGGGAATGCTATTGACTTGTTTCAAATGAAAGAAGCAAAAGGAAGTCCCGTTAGTGTATGGGAAGAAAGTTTGGAAGCTCGTTGTTTTCCACAGTTATTTCCAACAGGTCAAGGTGGACGATATGACGACCGACCTGTTCAAATTCCTGCATCTGAATACCGGACTTTAAGATTATATGCAGAAGATCCAAGGATTCGTCAATGCATTCCATATTTGTTCCATCTACTGTTTGAGAGTGACTTGTCTGGACTTTCTTATGCAGTGAACCATATACTGAAAAGTGGAGTACATCTACAAAATGTTTCAGCAAGGGACTTTATGGATAAAGTGAAACTGCAAGACAGTGTTTTGGAATATCAGCTAATTAATCTCATGGCATGTCAGCGTGGTAAAAACGAGTATTGGTACCGTCGTCATGGGGAATTGAAATGTATGCTAAGAAACTTAGGAACCCTACATGGTTCCTCACTCTTAGCTGTGCTGAGTATGCTTAGGAAGACTTACTTGAATTTCTACGAGAGGCTAATAAAAACATTGAAAATATTGAATACAAGACACCTGGAGAACTGTGCTCTTTGGATCCAGTTAATGTATGCAGGTATTTCAATCATAGGTTTGAAGCTATGATGTCTTTTATTACAAACAAACAAAAATCCTCCGCTTGGAGAGGTTTTGGATTTCTTTTGGAGAAAGGAGTATCAAGCAAGAGGTGCTCCTCACATACATATGCTGCTATGGATTAAAGATGCACCAAAATTTGGAATAGATTCAGATGAGAAAGTGATGAGTTTCATTGAGCAGTATTCTACATGTGCTGTTCCGAAAAGTACAGAAGAAAACAATTTAAGACATCAAGTTTTACGCTTTCAAACCCATCGTTGTGGAAAATACTGTCGTCGAAAATACAAATCCAAGGACAAGTTCTACACAAAATGTCGTTTTGCATTTCCACGTCCAGTAACATCGAAAGGAAGAGTGAACAATGTTATTTCTTCTCTGCGACATACTGTGACAAGAAAATCACCTAAAAATACATACAATCTAAGAAGAAATGAGGAGTCCAAATGCATAAATGACTACAACCCAGTGATTTTGTCCATGTGGAATGCTAACATGGATATTCAATATGTTGCTGACAACTCTATTGCTGTGGCTCGATATGTGACGTCTTACATCACAAAATCAGAAAAGACGGAACTGAAGGAAATGTGGCAGGAAATTTCACATGAAAAGAGTCTAAACAACAAATTATATAGTTACAGTCTGAAGATGTTGTCGCATCGAGAAATTGGAGCATATGAATGTTCTGATCGGTTATCATCAGCAAGTCTATATGCCAAATCTAGAACCATCATTTGGGTGAGTCTAGGTCTTGCTGCAACATGAAACCGAGTGTTGAAATCTGTACAAGAAATAGAGTATTTGGCGGAGAAAGAACCAAACAGTACAGATATTTTGAAGACAAACATGTTGGATACATACTATCCAAATAGAAGTAGTCATCTTGAGAACGTTTGTCTTTATGAAGTTCTGCAAACCTATACTTTTAAGAGGAACGTCACAGAAGATATCAATAAAGGTGTATATGCTGTAATTGGATGTGAAGGCTGTCTGGTGAAACAAAGAAAAGGCCATTTGATTAATCATCAAAAATTGAGTTGTGAATCTTCAGACAAAAGGGAATTTTGCAATTTAGCTCTTTTGCAACTCTTTAAGCCATGGCGTACAGAAGAGGAACTACTTGGAGATTTTCTCAGTTATGAAGATTCGTTCAATGCAACCAAGGATACCTTAGAATGTCCTGTTTTTTCAAATTATCTGCAAATGTTGAACGAGTAAATACAGCAAGAAGCTACAATTGCAGCAGAGATTGCTGGAGACAGTTCTCAAGACAGTCAGAGTTCTGCTTCATTGAGTCAGGATCCACTAGGAGGACCAATTATACAAAATGAAGCTGCCACTGCCATGAATGAAGTGGAAAGAGCCATGGAACAAGCTCAGGAGAATGTAGTTAACTTAGAAGATTTGGAAAAAGAACTAAACGTTGAGCAGAGACAAATATATGACGAAGTCACAGAACAGATTGAGCATGGTTTATGTCATGAGTAAAAAGAGTGCTCATGTACATCATTTATACCTGTCCGACTGTATGTGAGTGGAGAAGCAGGAAAAAGAAAAAGTTTTCTGATTAAAGCAATTGCAACGTATCTGCAGAAAATAACGGAGTCATCGCTGTCTTGTGTTGTTACCGCTCCAACTGGGTTGGCAGCCCATAACATTAAAGTGATTACTTTACATCGCTTATTGATGCTGCCAGTAGAGCATGATAATAAATTACAATACCACAAGCTATCTGGAGAAGCTTGTTGTGAAGTTTCAAGAGTCCTAAAGAAAATGAAACTTCTTATCATTGATGAGGTAAGCATGGTATCAAATGTAATGCTTGCTTTTGTGCATTTAAGAATGCAAGACATTCTTAAAACAGAGCATGATGTGTTATTTGGAGGCAAACACATCATTGTTTTTGGAGATCTACTGCAGCTAACTATAGTGAAAGAACAACCAGTGTTTAAAATGTTTACACATGAAGATACCAGGAAGTGCCTAGGAAGCATTGGAAATGTTAACATATGGTTACATTTCAAATATGCAGAACTGCTTCAAAATATGCGACAGGCAAAGGATGAAGATTATAAAAATATTCTTCAAGATGTAAGAATTGGAAAACTAACTGAGCATGGCAAAGAAGCTTTACATGGACGATTAATTTCAAATTTGTTTCCAAATGAAAATATTCTCCCAGAGAATATTTTTAAGAAAATTCCTGAAAACAAATCTGTTATATGCTTGATGCCAACTCTGCACGAATGTTCAATCTTCAACAACAAAATGTTACAGTTAGAAAATCAACAGATTGTGAAACTCGAAGCTATTGATAAAATAAAGCATTAAAGGAGCAACTATTATTTTGTCAGAAAAGTTTAAATCAAAATTGGATTCTTTAGAGAAGACAATATCTAAAACTGCTGGTTTGGAAAAGACTCTGTATGTATCCTTAAATTGTCGAATAATTTTACGACGGAATTTACATGTGGAAAGAGGTTTAGTAAATGGAGCAATGGGTCTTGTTGTTGATTTTGTGAATTACCAAAATAAAGATGGAATTGAATTTCTAAAAATTAAATTTGATGGTATTGAAGAAGTACAACAAATCAGTTGTTGTTCTGATTTTTGCTTGTGAAAGATTTATATGTGCGCCGAAAACAGTTTCCTGTTTCTTTGGCATATGCAGTGACTATTCATAAATCTCAAGGTTTAAGTGTAGATAGTGCTTTGGTGAATATTAGAAGTTCTGTGTTCAAAGAGGGTATGGCATATGTTGCTTTATCTCGAGTCAGAACTTTATCTGGATTGTACTTGATTGATTTTGATGAGACAAAGATTAGTGCTGATCTAAATTATGTAAAAGAATATAATAGGTTAAGAAGAGAGTATGCTCCAAATTTACCTCAATATCCTCTATTTGAAAAGCGTGTAGTAGGCCGAAAAAGAAGAAATGAGAAAAATTGTAGTGAAGTTTTAGCAAAAAGAAAAAAAGTAGATGAACCAGTAATTGTAAGCAGAAAGGAAAAAGATTCAGTTAAAGATGTTATTGGATTTCAGTTTGAAAACAGTTCTGGTGTCAACTGCTATGCTAATGTAGTGGTTAATGTTTTTTTTTTCTCCAAACTGTATTAGAACAGATTGTTGAAAATCGGGATCAAAGATTTTGTTCTTTGTTGTATTCTGTGTTTGAGCAATGTAGCAGTGATAGAACAAAAATGCAAACTGTTTCTGAAATTCGAAATGTTTTAGACATATGTTCTGGTCTAAATCAATTTACACAGAATATTCAGCAAGATTGTCAGGAATTTCTAATGTATATGCTTGTTGTATTGCAAGATGAAGGTGTAGATGTAGAAAATCTTTTTGGCCTTTCTTATAAATGGCAGCATAACTGCGACAATTGCTCCTTTTCAAGTAGTACTACAATAGACACTGAAAGATTTATATATTTGACTTTACCAGACTGCAAATCAGTGTCTTTTAATAATCTAGTTAGAGAAGCAAATCAAAACATGGTCTGTACTCAATGTAAATCTGCAATACTATCAACATTATTTATACAAAGATATGCACATTATGTAATTTTAATGTTCCAACGATGTAGCCCTGATGGAACTAAATTGACAACTTTAATTACAAATTTTGTGGCTTCTAAATTATCAATTTCAGGAAGAACATTTGCAACTGCAGCAATTATTTTCCATGATGGTCCTTCGACATCATCAGGACATTACACAGCTTATTTAAAATGTCAAAAAGGATGGACTAATTGTAATGATACTCAATTGGCTTTCACACAACGTTTGCCTTATCAGTTACCAAATCCTAACCTAGTATTCTTACAACCAAAATTTTAGGAAAGGTAATTGGCCTATGAAGATTGGAGCAGTTAATAAAACTTAGTCTGCTGTTCAAAATTACTTTGTGAGTGAGATTGATTAAGATATAATTTTTTTTTAATCATGAGTAAGCCAGAGGTGAAAAGATAAATATTGTATCATGATGTAAAAGATGTTGGAGGTTTTCTTTCAGAAACTCGGGTTAATGGAAGTTTAAGAATACTATTGAGTAATTTACAAAGAAAAGGACTTTCCATAAACTATTTGGCCTCGTGGAAAAGTACGTGGATCAAAAGTGAGTTAAGATATGTTTTTTCAAAATTTTACATTATTTATTGAAATGTTGTATGTTTTTTTTTTAAACACAATCTTTTTGATTGTGGTTTTTTTTGCCCGCTGTCATATGATGAGTACTATTTTAATTGAAATTCAATATATTCTGAGAACAGCAAAAATAAACCATATGACATGTTGTACAAATAATTTTGTATTTTGTATTATTAAATATATATTATTCTCCCCTTTTCTCACACTCACTCACCTTTTACCACCCTCTATCACTCCTCTTAAGTCACTCTCACTGCCCTTCTCTCACCCTCCCTCACCTCCCTTTCCTTATTCCACTTCCCTCACTTATCCTCATTCCCCATTCCTTTACTGCCCTTTCCCTCTCTCCCATCCACCACTTTCCAGCTGTCAGTCACTCTACTTCACTCCCCTTCCCCTTCTTTCCTTTCTTTGCTCCCTCAATAATTCCCCTTCTCTCACTCACCTTACTTCACTTCACTAACTCGTTCTCTCACTCCCTCTGTCCTCTCACATCCTCACTCCCCATCCCTCACTCCCTCTCTCTTAGCCTCACTCTCTCGGTCCTCTCACTCTCTCACTCCTCTTGCATCACGCTCACTCCCTATAACTCACCCACACTCCCTCACTTACCTTTCTTTGCTCCCTTACTCAGTCCTTTTCTCGCACTCTTTCCTTCACTACCTCTATGTCCTCACTCCTTCAGTCCCCTTGTCTTACAATTACTCGCCTTCATCCACCCTCTATCACTCCTCTTTCTCAACCTCACTGCCCTTCTCTCCAAGTCTACTTCACCCCCGTTCCCTTACTCCACTTCCCTCAGTTATTTTCATTCCCCATGTTTACTGCCCTTTCCCTAACTCCCCTCCCACACTCAACTTCTTTCAGTCTCCCGTCTTCACTTTCCTTCCCCTCTCTTTCCTTCCTTCGCTCTCTCTCTCACTCATTCTTCTTCCTTTACTCACCTTACTAAAATTCACTCACTCCTTAAGTCACTCCCTCTGTCCTCTCACTTCCTCAGTCCCCTTCCCTCAGTCCCTCTCTCTTAGCCTTACTTTCTCCATCCCTTCAGTCTCTCACTTCTCTTCTGTCTCGCTCACTCCGTATAACTCACCCATACTCCCTCACTTACCTTTCTTTGCTCTCTCACTCAGTCCCTTTCTGTCACTCTTTCCTTCACTACCTCTATGTCCTCACTCCTTCACTCCCCGTGTCTCATGCTCACTTGCCTTTATCCTCCCTCTATCTTCCCTCTTTCCTCAACCTCACTGCCCTTCACTCACCCTCCCTCACCCTTGTTCCCTTACTCCGGTTCCCTCAGTTATGCTAATTCATCATCCTTAACTCCCCTTCCTCTTTCTCTCCTCACACACTCACCTTTTCCCAGTCACTTTGCTTCACTTCTCTTCCCCTTCTTTCCTTCCTTTGCTCCCTCAGTCATTCCCCTTTCCTCACTCACCTTACTCCCCTTTACTCACTCTTTCTCTCACTCCCTCTGTTCTCTCATATTCTCACATGTCTTCCCTCACTCCCTCTCTGTTACCCTCACTCCCATTGTCCCCTCACTGTCTTACGTCCCTACATTCACCCTCACTCACCTTCCATCCCTCATTGTCATGAATCCACCATCACTCACTCCTGCTTCCCTGTCACTCACTTACCTTTCTTTACTCCCCTTTCTTCCTTTAGTTTTCCTAATGCACATTCCTTTAGTATCTTACTCACCTTCACTTCATTTCTCTCTCCTTCTCTTCTTCTCTGTCACTGAATGTATCCATCTCATTATCCTCTTAGTAATTTACTCTCCCTCTATTTCTTATTCACTCTCTCTGACCTTCACCATTCCTTTGTTTTCCTTTCTGAGTCCTTCACTCCTACTTTATCTCTTACTACCCTTTTATGACTTTTAATCTCCTGCTTTGTCTCTTGTATTGTGAAATATATATTATAAATATTATAACTTACTTTTTTTTCTCTTTCACAGATATTAAATTTACTGAAAATATGTAATTAAGTTTACATTACTTATAAGGTAAGTTTGACATACAAAATGTACTTTCTCAACACTCTTTTCCTTAACCTCACTACTCTTCTCCCACCCACCCACACCCCCGTTCCCTTACTGCGCTTCCCTCACTTATTCTCAATCCCCATGTTTACTCCCCTTTTCCTCACTCCCCTCCCACACTCACCTTCTTTCAGACCTTCTCCTTTACTTTCCTTCCTCTCACTTCCCTTCCTTCGCTCCTTCAATCTTTTCCCTTCCCTTACTCTCCTTACTCCACTTCACTAACTCCTTCTCTTACTCCCTCTGTCCTCTTACTTCTACACTCCCCTTCCTTAATTCTCTCTCCGTTAGCCTCATTCTCTCTGTCCTCTTAGTCTCTCACTCCTCTTCTGTCACGCTCACTCCCTATAACTCAGCCACTCTCCCACATTCACTTTCTTTCAAATCTCCTGTTTTACTTCCCTTCCTCTCTCTTCCCTTCCTTCGCTCCTTCGCTCCTTCACTCTTTTCCCTTCCGTTACTCTCCTTACTCCACTTCACTAACTCCTTCTCTCACTCCCTCTGTCCTCTTACTTCCTCACTCCCCTTCCCTCACTCTCTCTCTTACCCCCATTCTCTCTGTCCTCTTAGTCTCTCACTCCTCTTCTGTCACGCTCACTCCCTATAACTCAGCCACACTCCCTCACTTATCTTTCTTTGCTCCCTCACTCAGTCCCTTTCTGTCACTCTTTCCTTCAGAATCTCTATCCCCTCACTTCCTCACTCCCTTTGTCTTACCCTCACTCACTTTTATCCACCCTCTTTCATCCCTCTTTAATCATGCTCTCTGCCGTTCTCTTACTCCCGTTCTCTTAGTCTGGTTCCCTCACGACCCCTCATTCCCTATCTTTCTCTCCCTTTCCCTTTACTTTCATCCTCCACTCACCTTCTCTCAGTACCTATGCTTCAGTCCTCATCCCCTCTATTCCCTTCATTCACTCACTCACTCATTCCCCTTACCTCACTCACCTTACTCCACTTCACTCACTCTTTCTCTCACTACCTCTGTCCTGTCACATCCTCATTCTCCTTCCCTCACTCCCTCTCTCTTAGCTTCACTACCTCCGTGTCGTGCCGATGCGTTGTTGTCTCAGGAGTGCCGCGGAGCTTGTAGTATAGTACCCCACTACACCCCTATCACCCCTCGATGTCAGGTATAACACTGGCATACAAGTGATAATCAGGGGGAAAAGGGGGAAACACAACAAGGAAAGGTAGGGTAAACACAGCAACCAGCAATCTTCACTCGGGTCAGGTTCTTGGACATCAGAACTGTGACTAGAATACAAAATAACAATGTTAATAAAGTTCCCTCCATATGCCTAGTCTATGGTGGTTATGTAAAGGAAAAGAACATAAGAGATATGTGTACCTAGAATATGCCAGGTGTCCAGCTGTTCCCCCTTTGTTTAGTATAAATGATGCACTGGGAACGTGGAATTAAATACTCTGAAAACAAGAAGAGGCGATCAATGATTGTAGACTTTACAACCTTGTAAATGTTAATCTTTGCTAACATAGAACACACCTCATGACGAATAACCAATGCCAAAGTAATTCACCTCCAAGTATAACGAGCACCTAGTTAAATTCACAAGGAACTCTCGGTAGGAAAATAAATATCAGGACAGGACCCTGCACTCATTAGAGTACAAAACGGAACCTCTATTAGAAGCCAAAAACGGGAAGCCGAAAGCGCTGAGCTCTCTGAACTCTACAAACCGGAAAAGAGCTCTGACATAGGATGCAATGTCAATCCTACAGTCGATATAAATAAGGCAACCAAATAACGAAGGAACAAACTAGTTCAAAATAAACACAGCAAAATGTCAAAAGGACAAAGAAAAAGAAACCGTGAGGCCGACAACAGCCTGTACTCACGGCACTGCGGAAACGCCGAAACCAAGACGCCACAACTCACTCCTCGGACGGAACCCCAGTGACCCGGAACGGAACACCGACTCTGGCTAATCGCGAAGCACTTCCTGGAGTGCTAGGCGGGCCTACGTATGTTTTCCGTCCTTGCTGCGCATGCGCGCGTGTGCGCGCATCGTCAGGGAATGCTCCTTTGCCAACCACGGGATTCTCAGTTTTGCCAACCCCGCATCCGAACGTGGAGTGCACGGAGGTTTGCAGCAAGCAGGCATGAGAGAACACCCCTCCCAAAACACCCCCCACCAGTTTTGGCTTGTAAGGATACCTTCTATGAAAAGTCCTGATTAAACGGGGGGCATGCACCTGGCTCGCAGGTTCCCATGAGCGCTCTTCAATGCCATACCCTTTCCAGTGGACAAGATACTGTAGACGTCTCCGTACATGTCTTGAATCAATGATAGCCCCTACTTCATACTCCTCATTGGAGTCTATCAGAGTAGGAATGGGCACGGGTGGAAGACGGGTGCCAGGCATAACAGGTTTCAAAAGGGAGATGTGGAATACAGGGTGTATCTTCATGGGCGGTGGTAGAGCCAACTGCATGGCCACAGGGTTTATGATCTGGGAAATCGTAAAGGGGCCTACATATTTGGGCTTAAACTTGCAAGAACCCTTCAGACTTAAAAGTTTAGTGGAAAGCCACACCTGATCCCCCTTTTGATAGACAGGTTCAGTTTTTCTGTGTGAATCAGCCTTTCTCTTATAATCTGATTTTGCCCTATCGAGATTGTCATGTATGTTTGCCTGCACCGTGTGGATGTGGTTAACCAAATCTGTTACAGCAGGTGTGTTACATTACTTTATAGGAGAGAAGGGCAGAACCCTGGGATGAAAACCATGAGAACCGTAAAAAGGGATGAACAGAGTGGAAAAATGATGACTATTATTATAAGATAGTTCTGCAAGCCAAACTAACTCGTCCCATTCTGTCTGATACTGTAATGTTTGGCACCTGAGGAATTGTTCGAGACTCTGGTATACCCTTTCAGTTTGCCCGTCTGTCTGAGGGTGATGGCTGGATGAAAGGCGCATGTCTATTTGTAGTGTGCTACATAATCGTCTCCAAAACTTTGATACAAATTGTGTCCCCCTATCCGTAATCAATACTGAGGGCATGCCATGTAACCTAAGGATGTTATGCAAAAAGACTGTGGCCAGGTGTTGAGAAGTAGGTACTTTCTTCAAGGGAATGAAATGAGCAGATTTGGTGAACAGATCCACTACCACAAGTAGCGTGGTGTGTCCCCCTTTTGTACATGGTAGTTCGACATTGTACAAAAGGACGAGGTTCTTGCATGCCGCACTGCGCCCTGCGCTCCGCTTTGCTACGCTGCTGCTTTTAATCTTACCTTTCTTTTTTTCATTTTTGTCTTTTTAAGTTGTTTGTCCCCTGTTGTACCTGGACACATCCCCCCTTACTCGCACTGTAATCGGTGAGCACCGCTGTTTAGCGGGCCCGGTTCCTGGGGTAGGGGTAATTTTTAAGCGCCATCTTGGAGTGGTGTGGAGTGGCTGTGGGCGTTACCCGCGAGCGCGCTAGCGCTCTGGAGGGACGCTTACTTAAGGCGACCTGCTTTGGGGGATAGCCCTGACGAGGTTCTTACATGCCGCACTGCGCCCTGCGCTCCGCTTTGCTAAGCGCCATCTTGGAGTGGTGTGGAGTGGCTGTGGTCGTTACCGGCGAGCGCGCTAGCGCCACGGAGAGACGCTTACTTAAAGCTCCCTTCTAAGCGCAGCGGGATCGCGCAGCGGGCGCGCCTTCGCTGCGCCGGAGTTGTGCCAGAGTCCTGCCCGTCTGCGCCCGTCCGCGCTAAGGAGGCGCAGGTCGCGGTGGGACTCTGGACCTGGTCATCATGACTCCGCTCTCGAGATTCTACAGCAGGGCCGACTTATTGGCCATTCGGGATCGATCTACTCGCTGCAAGCTCCCGCCCGTGGCCCCACTCTGTGGCCCTTATCATTGCAGTTGTGGGGCTTGGTCATTGGACCCCCCTCTCTTATTTGCACTTTGGGGTCATTAACCCCTGTTATAAAGAAGGTAGGACAACGGGACTTGAGTATCTGGAGCTTAAACGTCAGATCATTGGTAAAGCACTATCAGGAGGTTTATGATCTCCTCATTGATGGCTCCCCTGATGTGCTTTTCCTGACTGAGACTTGGCTCCAGGACTCTGACTCCTCGATAATTAACCTAGCCTTTCCCCCAGACTATGCCATCTTTACTCTAAATCGGGCGACTAGAGGTGGAGGCATTGCAATGGCCACTAAATGGTGTTATCCTTGCGAGTGGAAAGCCGCTGAACTTTCGGGGTGTGAAGGCGCTCTTTTTAAAATTGCGTTTAGTCACCAGTTTACTTTTTCGGATTTATTAATTTACCGGCCTCCGGGCTGCGACTCCGTTTTTAGGGCTGCACTCCCTGAGTATATAAGTACAGAGGTACTAGGATGCGCTAATTTTAATGTTATGGGAGATCTCAATCTCCATCTTGACTGCCCCTCCTTACCCTCCATCAGGAGTTTTCTGGCGGATCTTGAGGCTCTCCAGCTCTCGCAGAAGGTTACCTTTTCCACACATAGAGGTGGTCATACCCTTGACCCTTTTTTTACTAACCTAGAAGGACTTAGAGTCCTTGGCTCCTCCCAGCTGGTCTGGACAGACCACATGTTGGTGAAAACGACATGCTCTTTGTCGGAATCTCCTTTTCTTTCTCAGGACAGACTTGTTCTGAAACGTCATTGGAACAAACTAAGATTGGAGGATTTTTACCATCTGCTCGAGGAGGCTCCTTTAGGCCCACTCATTGAGGTTGATCGTGGATACGATTCCTTTTGTGAGTGGATCTCTGGGGCCCTCGACTCTCTGATCCCTATGTGCTGGTCCAAATGTCGTAGGGAGGAGCCGAGTCCTTGGTATGATAGTACCTTGGCTTCTCTTAAGAGGGCCTGTAGACAGGCCAAAAGATTATGGAAGTCTTATGATCCAGAGTTGAAAACCTGCTATCTTGCCAAGATCAAGATTTACCACAGGGCAGTGTGTCAAACACGTGCTTCCTTTTATGCTCATGAGTTTCAGAATTCTGCGAACCCATCGAAACTCATCTTTAAAGTATTAAAGGACCTGATGGTTAAGAGAGCAACTGCGGTGGAAATATGCTCGGACACGCACTGTGAGGGTTTGGCTTCCTTCTTCCACGAAAAAGTGCAAGCCATCTATCGCACTTTTCCAACGGGTTCTCCGACGCTAGAGCAGGTTGGTTGCACCTTGGGTGAGGGGGAGTGTCTTTCCATCTTGCCCCCCTTATCTATGGAGAGGTTTGACTCTCTCACTGTTAAGATCAAGTCGGGATCTCCGGCAGACCCGCTGAAACCGGCCCAACTTAAGATCTTGGCACCGGTCTGCCGCACCCCGGTTCTGTCTCCGATCAACCTGTCCCTTTCTTCTGGAGTGGTTCCCGTCAGATGGAAGCAGGCGGTAGTCACACCAATTTTAAAGAAAGCGACCCTCGACCCCCTTAAACCTGAAAACTACCGCCCTATCTCCCTTCTTCCTTGGGCCACGAAAGTTGCAGAGGCCCATGTGAATGCCACTCTTTCAGACCTTCTTGGTAGGTTTAACATTCTTGACCCTACGCAGAACGGGTTCCGGGCGGGTCACAGCATGGAGACGGCCCTTCTCTCGATGGTCGAACACCTGCGTTCCGTGCTGGATGCTGGTCGGACGGCGGCACTACTGTTATTAGATCTCAGTGCCGCCTTCGATACGGTTTCGCACGGGATTTTGCATTGGCGACTTGAGGAAGTGGACGTCTCTGGCCTCGCCTTAAGCTGGTTTCGATCCTTTCTTACGGATAGGTCATTCCAGGTGGCGATCCCGCCCGGCAAGTCGTCATCTTACCCGTTAGACCAGGGAGTCCCACAGGGGTCATCACTGAGTCTCACCCTTTTCAATCTTTATGTGAGACCGTTGGCTGCGGTCGTCAAGCGGTGGGGCCTGACAATGGTCTCTTACGCAGATGACACGCAGCTGGCGGTCACACTGAGTGGGGACTCAGGTCTGGAGGCTCCCAGGTTCTGTGATGGTCTGCGGGAAGTGGCTAACTGGATGAATTCCAACTGTCTCCAGTTAAACACCAAGAAGACGGAGATTATGGTGGTTGGTAAACAGGTGGCTCTGTGGGGCGACAAATGGTGGCCTTTGGATCTTGGTGTGACTCCCTTCCCAGCGTCAGAGATAAAAAATTTGGGGGTGTGGCTTGATCCGTCTCTCAGTTTCATCTGTCCTACCAAGAATGTGGCGGCTTCTTGTTATGGCATTATTAGAGGACTTCGACCTATTCTCAAATTCTTTGATGCACCCACAAGACAACTGGTGGTTCAAGCTTCAGTGCTGTCCAGGCTGGACTATGCCAGCTCACTACTGGCAGGGGTCAACCAGTCAGAACTTCTTCGACTGCAGCGGGTCCAAAACGCTGCGGCCCGACTGGTGACAGGCCTGCCTAGGCGATGCTCGGTGTCCAAATCCCTGCGCTCTCTCCAATGGCTCCCTATGCAGCAGAGGATTAAATTCAAGGTGCTTTGCCTTGCATTTAAAATCCTCAAGGGTACTTCCCCACAAATTCAGGAGAATCTGCTGATTCCTTATGTCCCCTCCCGCACTCTTAGATCTTTGGGCCAGAACCTAGCAGTGGTCCCGCGTTTTAAACTGAGCAGAGTTGGTGGCCGCTCCTTTCGAGTTCTGGCGGCGAGTTGGTGGAATTCTCTTCCTCTGCAAATCCGGGCCATTGACGAGCTCTATCAGTTTAGAAGGGCCATTAAGACCTTCTTGTTTGTTTAGTCCCTCCGAGGTGTCTCCTTTCCTTTCTGCCTTTTTGTAGTGCTGTGTTGTGTTTACCTTTTCAAAGCGCCAGGACGCCCCTTTGCTGGGGCAGCTGTGCGCGGTATAAATAAAAATAACATAACATAACATAACATAACAATAAAATCCATAGACAAGGTGTGTCAAGGCTCAGGAGGAGTGGGGATAGGATGTAGCAATCCCACTAACCCCTCGTGCGAGGCTTTACCTTGGGCACACACATGACATGTACGTACAAACTGCTGTACATCGTTAGCCATGTGAGGCCACCAAAAATACCTCTTCACTAGTTCTAATGTTCTTTTATACCCCGGGTGACCTGCCACCCCATGAGCATGGCACCATTCTAAGACTCGTTGAAGGGGTAAGGTAGGTATAACCAACCCTCCCTGCACGTAGTGTAGTCCCTCAATTACTGTCGCTGTTTGATTTCCTAACAGGGTAAGCATTGAAGAATCTTGCTGAGCGAGTCTTATCTGTTCCATGATGTGCTCTTCTGCTGTGAGCCCCCCTATGATTTTATGGGCACTGATGATGCTGGGGAGATCCTCCTCTACAGGGGAAGGATCGAAACCCATCTGCGACAAGGCGTCGGCTTTGCCGTTCTTCTTCCCTGCCCGGAAGTGTATAACAAAGTCGTACTCGCTGAAGAACTGCGTCCATCTCAACTGTCTCATGGACAATGCTTTAGCTGACTTTAGATATTGTAGGTTCCGATGGTCAGTCAGGACTGTGACTGTATGGTGTGTGCCAAGTAGATATTGTCGCCATTCTTCCAACACTTTTTTAATAGCAAGCAGTTCTTTTTCCCCTACTACATAATTGGCTTCAGCGGGCGTGAGTTTGTGCGAGTAGTAGGCTACTGGATGTACCTCACCTGTGTCAGGATCAGCTTGTGAAAGCACCCCCAACCACCACTTGGGAGGCATCTGCCTCAACGATGAATGGACTGCTGGGATCAGGATGTCTCAAAATGGGGGCTTGAGTGAATGCAGTTTTCAGGGTATTGAAAGCTGTGTTTGCTTCTTCGGACCAAATAAAATCTGTACCTTTACGTAGTAACCTGGTAATTGGAGATACGACCTCTGAGAACTGATGGATGAATCACCGGTAAAAATTAGCGAATCCTATAAATTATTGGACTTCTTTCACGTTTCTGGGGGGAGGCCATTGTAATACAGCGGAGACTTTTTGGGGATCCATTTGTAAACCTTGAGCTGAGACTATATACCCCAGGAATGCTACGTGATGGCGGTGAAAAAAGCATTTGTCCAGCTTACAGAATAGCTGGTTTTCCTGTAGTTTATGGAGTACGGCCTGTACATGCGAAATGTGTTCTTTGAGTGTCTTAGAATAAATCAGTAAGTCATCGATATAAGCAATTACGCTTTTATCAAGTTGTTCTTTAAGCACTTCGTTGATAAAATACTGAAACGCCGAGGGGGCATTACAGAGCCCAAAGGGCATCACTAAATATTCGTATAACCCGAATTTAGTGCAGAAAGCCGTCTTCCACTCATCTCCCTCTTTAACTCTAACGAGCACCTCGTAGATCTAACTTAGTGAACCATTCAGCGTCTTTGATCTGGTCTAATAGAGAGGAGATGAGTGGCAAAGGGTATTTATTCTTAATGGTGATAGAATTAAGGGCTCTATAATCGATGCAGCAGTGTAATCCCCCTTCTCTTTTGGGGATAAAAACAGAGAGCTGATGAAGCAGGCGATCTGGAAGGCCGGATGAACCCCAAATCAAGCATCATATCAAGGTATTCCCGGAGGTATAGATTTTCTTTTTCTGTTAGTGAATAGACTCTGCTTATAGGTATTCGTGCTCCAGGCTGTAGGTCAATCCGGCAATCATAAACCCTGTGAGGGGGCAAGATGGTCGCTTGTTTCTTGTCAAATACGGAACGGAACTTATGGTAATCAGAAGGTAAGGTGGTCTCAGGCTGCTCTACTGACAATTACTTTTCCGCAGTAGGGGAAACCACATTGACTGTTTTCTCTGTAGGAAGAGCAAGGGTCGTTAAAAGCCGTGTGTTCTCTGAGTCTTGTGGCTTCACATCATTTTTCCTATGCAATACACAGCCATCTCCAAATTAAACAAGCGTTTGTTGCCAATCTATGTAGGGATTATGAAGACGTAGCCAGGGAAGACCTAACACTACTGGAAACTGAGGGGATTCGATTAAGTCATAGGTAATCTGTTCCCAGTGAGAGGAGTTCATAGTAAGTTCAAGGAGGATAGATGTATGCGTGATTGGACCTGATTTCAAAGGACTACCATCAATAGTGAACACCTCCTCAGTAGCTGTCTTTAGCACTTCGGGAACTGAATGTTCAAACGCCCACTGTTTGTCCATAAAATTGCCTGATGCACCAGAATCTAGCATGATAGGAAGGTTAATAGTAGTACCAAACCACCCCAACTGCGCGGGGATAAAAAAGTGACCTTCCTGCGACAGCAATGATGAGACCATATGTTTAACGGGACCCGAGAGTGTGGTCTCTCTTGATCTCGGGTCTTCTAGTTTTCTGACCTGCGTGTTTGTTTTGGCTTCACAGGGCATTCTCTCAGGAAATGCCCTGCTTTTCCACAATACAGACATAGTTTATTGTCTCTTCTTCTTTGTTTTTCTGCTTCTGTTAAAGGCCATTTTATACTGCCTATTTGCATAGGTTCTGGTTCATCAGTTTTGCTTTCTGCTTCTGGTTTCTTTTCTCTACTTCCCATTCTAGGATACTCAAAGCGGCCCTTATCTTTTCTTCTTTCACTCAATCTATGATCCAGTTTTACCACAAGGTCTATTAATTCTGGACAAGTATCAGGAGGATCCACTACATGGGCTAAAGCATCTTTCAATTCTTCCCGCAGTCCTTTGTAAAAAAGGGCACTGCGTTTTTCTGTGGGCCAATCTGCTTCAACCACTAATCTATTAAAAGTGGAGATATAGGTGATAAGGTCTTTGGATCCCTGTTTTAGGTTTAGCAGTTCTGTGTCTGCAGCGTGAGTGAATGAATGTTTGTCAAACATCTTGCGTATCTCTCTACGAAATTCGGTATAATCTAAGAGAAGCGGGTCATCTTTTTCTATCAAAGGGATTGCCCAGTTGGCTGCTGACCCACCCAAGTAGGATAGATCCAACGCTACTTTTGCTTGGTCATTGGGGAAACAGGAGGCCTTACACAAAAAATGGAGTTGGCATTGAGTAAGAAAAGCAGCACATTTACTAGGGTCGCCGTAAAAGCGTTCAGGTGGGGCTAGGGGAATAGTCTGAGGGGTCACTACCTGTACTATCGGAGAGGATGTACTAGGACCTCCTCTCTCTGTTCTATCCCCTTGTAATGCCTCAACTCGCTCGGATAAGGCTTGTGTCTCTCTCTGGAGGTTCCTTATCATGTTGGCCACGTCTGCTAAAGTAAGATCCATGGCACTCAGGAGACAAATAGATAGAGGCTTCGCGATCTGTCGTGACGATGCCTTGTTGTCTCAGGAGTGCCGCGGAGCTTGTTGTATAGTACCCCACTTCATCTCTATCCCCCCACCTTGTCAGGTATAACACTGACATACAAGTGATAATCAGGGGGAAAAGGGGGAAACACAAAAGGAAAGGTAGGGTAAACACAGCAACTAGCAATCTTCACTCGGGTCAGGTTCTTGGACATCAGAACTGTGACTAGAATACAAAATAACAATGTTAATAAAGTTCCCTCCCTATGCCTAGTCTATGGTGGTTATGTAAAGGAAAAGAACATAAGAGATTTATGTACCTAGAATATGCCAGGTGTCTAGCTGTTCCCCCTTTGTTTAGTATAAATGATGCACTGGGAACGTGGAATTAAATACTCTGAAAACAAGAAGAGGCGATCAATGGTTGTAGACTTTACAACCTTGTAAATATTAATCTTTGCTAACATAGAACACACCTCATGACCAGTAACCAATGCCAAAGTAATTCACCTCCAAGTATAACGAGCACCTAGTTAAATTCACAAGGAACTCTCGGTAGGAAAATGAATATCAGGACAGGACCCTGCACTCATTAGAGTACAAAACGGAACCTCTATTAGAAGCCAAAAACAGGAAGCCAAAAGCGCTGAGCTCTGTGAACTCTACAAACCGGAAAAGAGCTCTGACATAGGATGCAATGTCAATCCCACAGTCGATATAAATAAGGAAATCAAATAACGAAGGAACAAACTAGTTCAAAATAAACACAGCAAAATGTCAAAAGGAAAAAGAAAAGGAGACCGTGAGGCCGACAACAGCCTGTACTCACGGCACTACGGAAAAGCCGAAACCAAGACGCCACCACTAACTCCTCGGACGGAACCCCAGTGACCCGGAACGGAACACCGACACTGGCTAATCGCGAAGCACTTCCTGGAGTGCTAGGCGGGCCTAAGTATGTTTACCGTCCTTGGTGCGCATGCGCGCGTGCGCGCGATTCGTCGGGGAATGCTCCTTTGCCAACCACGGGATTCTCAGTTTTGCCAACCCCGCATCCGAACGTGGAGTGCGCAGAGGTTTGCAGCAAGCAGGCATGACACTCCGTCCCCTCACTCTCTCACTCCTCTTCCATAACGCTTACTCCCTATAACTCACCTACACTCCCTCACTTATCTTTCTATGCTCCCTCACTCAGTCCTCTTCTCTCACTCTTTCCTTCACTCCCTCTGTCTCCTCACTCCCTCACTCCCCTTGTCTCACGCTCACTTGCCTTTATCCACCCTCTATCACCACTCTTTCCTCAACCTCACTGCTCTTCTCTTACCCTTCCTCACCCCCGTTCCCTTACTCCACTTTCCTCACTTATCCTCATTCTCCATGTTCACTCCCCTTCCCCTCACTCACCTCCCACACTCACCTTCTTTCAGTCCCCCTACTTCACTTCCCTTCCCCTCTCGTCCCTTCCTTTGCTCCCTCACTCATTTTCCTTTCCTCTCTCACTGTACTCCACTTCACTCACTCCTTTAGAATATATAAAGAATATAGCTCTTTTTGGAGAATTGGAGGTAGTTCTAAAAAGAACTGTTTTTTTCTTTTTTTTTATGTCTTTTTTTTTACTTTTTCCGAACGTTTTAAATTTTTTTGCTATTTTTTCAGAACAAAAACAAAACTAGGGAATGCCAAACTGCTCAACAGGAGCAAAAAAAGGGGAGAAATTAGGGCTGAGGGGCGCAGCGGTGTTCCTCCCTTTTTCAAACAATTAGTAGAATACTCTGCTCCCCATAACAAAGTAGTTCGTCACACTGCTTACAACGAATTGTTATGTTAGAAAAAACAGGCTGAATATTAGGTATCATGTCTACTGGTCTTCCTCTCACCGATGATGTTGGTCCTCCGGTGGAAGTCGAGGGGCCATCTCTCGGTGCATTCCGTGCCAGGTCCCTGACACTCTCCCGGGCATAGTTCTGGGGGTGCCTTCTTTGCACATGTCTAATCATGGTGGAGTTCCCAAAACTGTATTTCTTTCTGGGGTCACCACGTGAAAGAATTGTGTGGCATATCTTGCATTTCACCTTTGGAGCATTTACTTTCTTCTCACCTTCTGGAATGCTGAAATACTTCCAGATGAAGTGTTCCTTAATTTTTGGCTGAGGAGGGTCCTCATGGAGAAACTCATCAGAGTCACTGCTGCTTGGTGCTCTTGCAGCCATTCTTTCCAAAGAATTGAAGAGGTGAAAAAGGGAACAGGTCTTGCTCTCTCCAAAGTCTCTCTGAAGGATCAGCAAGGAACACCTGGTGCTGGAGACATGAAGCAGGATCATCTGCTGCAGGACAACCTGTTTCCAATATAACCACCACTCTTCCTGACAAAGTTGGCATCTTTTGTATAACATACAGCACAATCCTGAGTGTTGGAGGACAAGTTGTGGCTACACTGCTTCAAACTATCAATGGACACACTTGTTAATGTTTTTTAAGTGAAGTAAAGCACAGTTTCTCTTTTTCTGTGCTTGTTCTGTTTCTTTTGAGAAGTCCTAAAAAACTCAAACTGTTTAGAGAAACCGCAAAATCATACAATTGTTTAAAAAGCAGTTCTTGTTATAACCACTTTTTCCAGATTTTAAGAAAGAAAATGTATATGATAAATGTACATTTGTATGAGTGTGAGTCTATGCTGGTACATCTATTAGTGCATTAGTGAGTGTTTAAATACGCATATGGATGTCTACATCACTCAGTATGTGAAGGAGTGCATGTACAAAATACTGTATGACTGAGTGAGTACAATTGAAATGATTATATGAGCAAATGACTGGATATGTGAATGACTATATGGGTGACTGAGTAGCTTTGGGACCAGCTGAATGAGTGAGTGAATGTGCCACTGCTTACATGACTGAGTAACTGGATGAGTGAGTGGGTGAGTGAGAGCATGGATAACTGGTTATATCAGTCAGTGAGTGGATGTGTATGTGATTGCATGGGTGAGCAAGTGGTATATAACTGGTTGTTTTGGGAACTGAGTGGGAGTCTGAAGGCATGAGTGAGAGGGTGCATGAGGGTGTATTGGTGAGTGAATTGGTTTTCAGTGTCTGTTTTGTGAGTTAGAGTGTGCGTAGGTGCCTTTATGAATTAGTTGGTGTGTTAGGTAGTGTTTTAGTGAGTAAAAGATTATATAAAAGCCTGTATTACATGATTGGGAGGATGGCTACCTGGCTGTATGTGTGAATGAGTTGGTGTGTTAATGTGAGTATGAATGTGTGAAAGGAGTTATGACTGGCTGTATGGGTGAGTTAGTGATTGTGTAACTAGCTATATGTATGAGTGAAAGTACGCATGAGTGGCTGTGTGGGTAAGCGTGTAGATGTTGAATGCCTTCATGGGAGACTTGATGAGTGTGTGAGCAACTCAATCAGTGAGTTGGTGAGTGTGTGCATGGTTACATGAATGAGTGAGTTGGTGCATAAATGGCTGTGTGGGAGTGTAAGTGGGTTCCTATGCGATTATATGCGTGAGTAAGAGAATTACTTTAGTAGTTGTATAGCTGAGTGAATGGGTGTGGGAGTAGTTGTATGGGTAAGGAAGTGACTGTGTAAGTGGCTGTATTTATAAGTGTATGTGTGCCTTACTGTGAAGGTTGCTGCCTGACTACAATAGTTAATGAGTCAGTTGTTGTATAAGTGAGTAAAAGGGTGTGTTAGTGATTGTATAGGTAAGTGTATGGAAGTATGAGTATTTTATATAGCTTGAAGAGTTGGTTTCTGAGTGCCTGTATATGTGAGGGAGTGAAGTCAGAGTAGGTGTATGAATGAGTGAGTGGGTCTGTTAGTGAGTTTGTGCATGAGAGAGATTGCATTAGTGGATGTGGATATGTAAGCAGCTCTATGGGTGAGAAAGTGAATTAATAAGTGTCCCTATAGTTGAGCGACTAGATATACAAGTGACTGGAAGTCTGAGTGAGTCTGTGTAAAAGTGACTGTTTGACTCTGTGATTTAGCGTGTTATTTGTTGCATGACTGAAGACAAGGGTATATAAGTCACTGTATGGGTGAATGTGTGGCTGAATGAGTGGTTGTATAGCTAGGTGAATGGGTGTTTGAGTGCCTGTATGTCTGAGTCAGTCAGTGCTGTGTGGCTGTAGGGGTGAGTAAGAAGAGGCTTTAGGAGTGGTAATATATATGAGAGAGGGTGGATTTGTGTTTGTATTAACAATATAGTGAGTATGTGAGCAAATCAATGGATGAGTAAGTATCAGGAGGATCCACTACATGGGCTAAAGCATCTTTCAATTCTTCCCGCAGTCCTTTGTAAAAAAGGGCACTGCGTTTTTCTGTGGGCCAATCTGCTTCAACCACTAATCTATTAAAAGTGGAGATATAGGTGATAAAGTCTTTGGATCCCTGTTTTAGGTTTAGCAGTTCTGTGTCTGCTGCGTGAGTGAATGAATGTTTGTCAAACATCTTGCGTATCTCTCTACGAAATGCGGTATAATCTAAGAGAAGCGGGTCATCTTTTTCTATCAAAGGGATTGTCCAGTTGGCTGCTGACCCACCCAAGTAGGATAGAACAAACGCTACTTTTGCTTGGTCATTGGGGAAACAGGACGCCTTACACAAAAAATGGAGTTGGCATTGAGTAAGAAAAGCAGCACATTTACTAGGGTCGCCGTAAAAGCGTTCAGGTGGGGCTAGGGGAATAGTCTGAGGGGTCACTACCTGTACTATCGGAGAGGATGTACTAGGACCTCCTCTCTCTGTTCTATCCCCTTGTAACGCCTCAACTCGCTCGGATAAGGCTTGTGTCTCTCTCTGGAGGTTCCTTATCATGTTGGCCACGTCTGCTAAAGTAAGATCCATGGCACTCGGGAGACAAATAGATAGAGGCTTCGCGATCTGTCGTGACGATGCCTTGTTGTCTCAGGAGTGCCGCGGAGCTTGTTGTATAGTACCCCACTTCACCCCTATCCCCCCACCTTGTCAGGTATAACACTGACATACAAGTGATAATCAGGGGGAAAAGGGGGAAACACACAAGGAAAGGTAGGGTAAACACAGCAACTAGCAATCTTCACTCGGGTCAGGTTCTTGGACATCAGAACTGTGACTAGAATACAAAATAACAATGTTAATAAAGTTCCCTCCCTATGCCTAGTCTATGGTGGTTATGTAAAGGAAAAGAACATAAGAGATTTATGTACCTAGAATATGCCAGGTGTCTAGCTGTTCCCCCTTTGTTTAGTATAAATGATGCACTGGGAACGTGGAATTAAATACTCTGAAAACAAGAAGAGGCGATCAATGATTGTAGACTTTACAACCTTGTAAATGTTAATCTTTGCTAACATAGAACACACCTCATGAACAGTAACCAATGCCAAAGTAATTCACCTCCAAGTATGTAGAGCACCTAGTTAAATTCACAAGGAACTCTCGGTAGGAAAATGAATATCAGGACAGGACCCTGCACTCATTAGAGTACAAAATGGAACCTCTATTAGAAGCCAAAAACAGGAAGCCAAAAGCGCTGAGCTCTCTGAACTCTACAAACCGGAAAAGAGCTCTGACATAGGATGCAATGTCAATCCTACAGTCAATATAAATAAGGAAACCAAATAACGAAGGAACAAACTAGTTCAAAATAAACACAGGAAAATGTCAAAAGGACAAAGAAAAGGAGACCGTGAGGCCGACAACAGCCTGTACTCACGGCACTACGGAAAAGCCGAAACCAAGACGCCACCACTAACTCCTCGGACGGAACCCCAGTGACCGGGAACGGAACACCGACACTGGCTAATCGCGAAGCACTTCCTGGAGTGCTAGGCGGGCCTAAGTATGTTTACCGTCCTTGGTGCGCATGCGCGCACATCGTCGGGGAATGCTCCTTTGCCAACCAAGGGATTCTCAGTTTTGCCAACCCCGCATCCAAACATGGAGTGCGCGGAGGTTTGCAGCAAGCAGGCATGACACGCCGTCCCCTCACTCTCTCACTCCTCTTCCATAACGCTTACTCCCAATAACTCACCTACACTCCCTCACTTATCTTTCTATGCTCCCTCACTCAGTCCTCTTCTCTCACTCTTTCCTTTACTCCCTCTGTCTCCTCACTCCCTCACTCCCCTTGTCTCACGCTCACTTGCCTTTATCCACCATCTATCACCACTCTTTCCTCAACCTCACTGCTCTTCTCTTACCCTTCCTCACCCCGTTCCCTTACTCCACTTTCCTCACTTATCCTCATTCCCCATGTTCACTCCCCTTCCCCTCACTCACCTCCCACACTCACCTTCTTTCAGTCCCCCTGCTTCACTTCCCTTCCCCTCTCGTCCCTTCCTTTGCTCCCTCACTCATTTTCCTTTCCTCTCTCACTGTACTCCACTTCACTCACTCATTTAGAATATATAAAGAATATAGCTCTTTTTGGAGAATTGGAGGTAGTTCTAAAAAGAACTGGTTTTTTCTTCTTCTGTTTTTTTACTTTTTCCGAACGTTTTTAAATTTTTTTGCTATTTTTTTCAGAACAAAAACAAAACTAGGGAATGCCAAACTGCTCAACAGGAGCAAAAAAAAGGGAAAAATTAGGGCTGAGGGGCGCAGCGGTGTTTTTCCCTTTTTTAAACAATTAGTAGAATACTCTGCTCCCCATAACAAAGCAGTTCGTCACACTGCTTACAACGAATTGTTATGTCAGAAAAAACAGGCTGAATATTAGGTATCATGTCTACTGGTCTTCCTCTCACCGATGATGTTGGTCCTCCGGTGGAAGTTGAGGGGCCATCTCTCAGTGCATTCCGTGCCAGGTCCCTGACACTCTCCCGGGCATAGGTCTGGGGGTGCCTTCTTTGCACATGTCTAATCATGGTGGAGTTCCCAAAACTGTATTTTTTTCTGATGTCACCACGTGAAAGAATTGTGTGGCATATCTTGCATTCCACCTTTGGAGCATTTACTTTCTTCTCACCTTCTGGAATGCTGAAAAACTTCCAGATGAAGTGTTCCTTAATTTTTAGCTGAGGAGGGTCCTCATGGAGAAACTCATCAGAGTCACTGCTGCTTGGTGCTCTTGCAGCCATTATTTCCAAAGAATTGAAGAGGTGAAAAAGGGAACAGGTCTTGCTCTCTCCAAAGTCAAAGAGGTAGTGAAGGAAATGGGTGGGGTTTTCATAGGTAGTAAAAAAAACTGTTACCAACCAATGAAAAGTGTTATTTTAAGGTCACATGACTTGCGCGCTTACGCTACGCGCTCCAGAGCGCTTCCGGGGGCGCTTACGCGGCACGTACATAGGCGCTTCCAGGGGCGTTTACGCAGCGCCTGAATGACATTTTTTTAGATTTTAGGAAATGCGTTTAAAGTTAAAATACGTTTTTTTAAATCAAAAATACTACTTTTCTAAGTATGCCACTGAATGTCTTGCATTATTATTTACTTTAAATACATACACATATTTTATTTCGCATGCGGGAATCTCGCTCTCGCTACGTTTACGGGTGCGTTTACGGGTGCGCGTACCCTGAGCGCTCCGAGGAAAAATGATTAAAAAAAAAACACAGGAAAAATACATTGAAAAATTAATTTTAGAAAACATTTTTTTTTATAAAAAATATAATAATCAGTAGTTATAAAAAACAGCTATTAAAAAAACTCAATAATTCACTTTAAAAATCGTAGGTTACAAACTCGTTATAGTAAGGAATTAGCTTTAAAAAACCTTTGAAATTCACTGAAAAAACCATAGGTATGACAATCGTTATAGTTAGGAATTAGCATTTAAAAAACCTTTGAAATTCACTGAAAAAACCATAGGTTTCACACCAGTTATAGTTAGCTGAACATTTTACCCATACAAAACCATTGAAATTCCCACGTTATAGTTAGTTGGACTCACTATAACTTGCGCGCCCGCAATCCACTGCTGATGATGTCACATATTACATCATTCATGACATGGTCAGTGACATCACTGATGACATCACTGTTCAATGTTCAGCTAACTATAACTGGTGTGAAACCTATGGTTTTTTCAGTGAATATATATATATATATATATATATATCTATATATATATATATAGATATATATATATATATATATATATATATATATATATATTCACTGAAAAAACCATAGGTTATACACCATATATAGTTAGGAATTAGCATTTAAAAAACCTTATTTTACTCACACAAAACCATTGAAATTCCATATATAGTTAGTTGTACTAACTATATATCGCGCACCCGCAATCCACTGCTGATCATGTCACATATTACATCATTCATGACATGGTCAGTGACATCACTGATGACATCACTGATGACATCTCAAATGACATCACTGATGACATCACTGATGACATCTCAAATGACATCACTGATGACATCACACTTTTCATTGGTTGAGAAGTATTGTTTTTCCCAAATGATGAAAACCCCTCCTTCTTTCCTCACTCTGACTTTCATCATTGTGAGAGGAAGACCTTTACTACTATATGAGAAATGGCTTCATTGGTAGCTTCAGCTGGTGCACCCCCACCACCACCTCCACCTCCTCATGGGAAGAGAGGACCACCTCCCCAGGTCATGACCAACACTGAGGAGGAAGAGGAAGAAATGGATGAAGAGGAGGGTGAAGAACCACAGTTCTTAGAAGAGGTGCCCCGGGTTTCCAGAAAGAAAGCCAGTTTCATCTGGCAGTTTTATTCGATCCCTCCTGGCCAAAAAAAAGTCAATGCGAGGTATGTCACCTGCCTCATATGCAAAGAACAATTATCCAGAGGGACGGACAAGAAGTATAGTTACGGAAATCATACAATGCACAGTCACATGACAAGGAAGCATCCACTCAATTACAGCCGGGCGGAAATAAGGGATTTGCAGGACAATCCAAGATCAACTCCTGTGGCCAGACCAAGAATACCAATTTCATTAACACCAGAAGAGGCACGGGAAACTGTGCCAAATATACAAGAACATTTTGGCCACATGATACACTCTTGTATGCACTGTCGTGCGTTGTTAGCATGTGGCAATATGAGCATAAATGCAATCATCCTGTTGAGCCCTTTTCAATGCCTGTTTTTTGTTGTTTCCCCCCCCCAAAAAAACCCAAAAAAATATAAAATCGTTCAAAAAATACAAAAAAAACAAAAAATGTTCAAAAAATAAAAAAAAATATAAAACAACAAAAATATTTAAAAAAAAGTTCTTTTCAGAACTACCTTCCCTTTCCAAAAAAATTGCTAGAATGTTTAGCACTCTGGCAAGCTCTATTTCTTTTGGTTCGCTCCCCGGTTAGCTTCCCGGTACGCGGACCGGGAGCTAACCCCCCAAATTTTTTTTTTTTAAAAAGAGTAAGTATAAGGAAAGTAAACAGAGAGTGATGTTAAAAGTAAGACAGCTATAGGGAGTAAAGAAGAGATACTGTTTAATAGATCTATTTACCGAAGAAAAGATGGAAGAGGGTATAATTGTGAAAAACAAAATAGATAACGAAGTGAAAGAAAAAAAAAGAGAGTATAACATTAACAAAGAAGAGTTTCTTGGAGAATGTGAGTGAATGTTCAAAATAAGATTAAAACATGTGGAATAACAGAGAGAAAAAATAGAAAACAGAAAACAAAAAATAACAGAAAAAGATTAATTGAAACAGCAAAGAAATGTAAGTAACATAGAGCCATATCATCAACATAGGCAATAAAAGTTTTGCAGCTTTTATTGGCAGAAATGTGTCGCTAAAGCTGCTTCTGCGGCAGAAAACTGCCGCTAAAACCACTTTTGCACCAGTTTTCTGCCAATAAAAAGAGCAATAATTTTATTGGCTGTGTTCATAATATGCCCCTTAGTGTGCTTCAACTACACAGAGAAAGCATTATGAACAAGTAGTGATAGAGTGATCAGTCAAAGACACTAAGAGTAATAGAGACGGAGTGAGTGAACAAGAGTGAGGAACTATGAGAAGAGAGGGACTGAGAAATAGAGTGGAAGGAGTTGAGTAAGTAGGTAATAGAGAAAGGAATGAGGGAAGTAGCAAAGGCAGGAAACTGAGGGTTAAAGAAATGAAGCAGTGGAACTAATAGTAGGTGAATGTGATAGAAATGTAACGAAAAGAGTACAAAGCATTTACCTTATAATTGTCGTTAAATTACTCACTTTTTGTTTTTATACTTTCAATCTGTGAAAGAGAGAACAAACATTTCAAAAATATTAAAACATGTATTTAAAAATTACAAAAGACAAGGGAAAAGATTGAAGGACAAACAGTTTTTCAACAACTTTGACACTTACAGAAGCTTCTGCTTCTCCAGGCCCCCTACACAGTCCTAAAGATATACATTTTAAACTAACAGTATCTTGATGCAGATGAAGTGAGGCCTATCTTAAAACATGGTGCATCTTTTGCATTGCTGTTGTCTCAGAAAAGTGTCGCAAGACACTAAAATTTTAAATAATTGCTTCAGGATGCCAATAAGATGTGTCCTATCCAAAGGTTTGTTTCAGGTGAGGCCTACTCAGGGTTGCAGATGAAATTTCGAGTTGTTGAAGAGAATAGAGGACATAATACATGTGAAGGTCTACCAATGAAGTGAGTCATGTCCACTGCACTCTTGAACAAAGTCCAAACATGTTTCCCTGGACAGACCTAAACTTGATCTGCACAATGTGATTCGTAATGATAGGAAACACAGGTGATGTAATTGAAATACGTGCAATTTATTTTGCTCATTTCACAATCACATCACTTGTGTTTCCTTTGCTTAGGTATCTCATTGTGCAGATGTAGTCTAGCATACGAAAGAATACGCAGAAGTGCAGCACTGCATGCAACAACTTTGACACTTACAGAGGCCTCACCTTCTCCATGCCTCCTACACAGTTCTACATATACATCATAAATGCAAACAGTACAGAATTAATTATACATGTTAAATGGTTTATTTTTGCTGTTCTCAGAATGTATCAAAATTCACTAAAAACAGTGACTTGAAGGTATTCATCATATAACAGCGGGGAAAAAAACCCACAATCAAAATGATTGTGTTTAAAAAACCCATACAACATAAGAAATCAGAATTCAGAACTCCTTAAAGTTAACTTACTTTCCATGACGTCAAAGGATGTCCTATGAACAGCTTACACTCTTTTGTGCTGTTATTACTTTCAGCCCGCCACTTTCTGAAAGAAAATCTCCATCGTTTTTAAAAACATGTTACATGCAATAAATGACTTCTTGCTCTCTACCACAAGTTTCCACAAGGCCAAATCTTGTCAGACCCATTTATAACTCTTGAATTTCTTGTAAGCCAATCCCGTCATTTGGCATTTCCGCAACTTTAAGAATTAAAATGTTGAAGATCATTTTCACAATCCTGGAATAGTAATATCTTCCCCTTCTTGCTCAGTCATGTTCTACATTTCCTATGACACTGATACTGCATACTATGAAGCAGACTTACACTAACTCTATGACTTCTACAATTATTTAATTCTCTACATCACTTTCAATCACAAAGCAATGTAAAACAGTAGACAGCGTTGCAGACTTACATTCCCTCTACTTTATGTTTTGATTGGCTGCTTCAATTAGCTTATAAAAAGAAATAGTTTTTCTGAACTCATTCAAAGTGCACTTATTTCTCCATCACGTCCAGTCTTATGGTTAGAAGTTATGTCTCTGAACTACACTTATCCTCAAGGCCAAATTGTGTAGGAGCCATTAGAACTTCTTGAAATTCCACAGAGCACATCCCGAGATTATTTCCCTAAAATTTTGGTTTTAAAAACACCAGGTAAGAGTTGTTAAGGTCATACGGCAATTTTTTTTTGAAAATTAAAATAGAATCGTTGCAGAATGACCAGCCATTTCTAGACTTTAAATAAGCTGTGTAATGTCCTGATGTTATTGAAGGACCGTCATGATATATAATTGCTGCAGTTACAAAAGTCCTTCCTGATATTGACAACTGCGAAGCTACAAAATTTTTAATTAAAGTTGTCAATTTTGTTCCATCAGGCCTACATCGTTGGAACATTAAAATGACATACTGGCCATATGTTCGTATAAATAATGTGGACATCATTTCAGATTTACATTGGCTACACTCCATGTTGTGATCAGCTGCTTTTACTAGCTTATTAAAGGAGACTGATTTACTGTCTGGCAAAGTTAAATATATAAATCTTTCTGAGTCTACACTAGTAGTACTTGATACCATACAGTTCTCGCAGTCATGCTGCCATTGATAAGAAAGCCCAAACAGCTGATCTACATCTACACCTTCAGCATGTAATACATCAAGCATATACATTAAAAACTCCTGACAATCTTGCTGAATATTTTGAGAGAATTGTGTTTGGCCTGAACATCTGTCTAACAGATTTCGAATTTCAGACACACTTTCTATGTTTGTTCTATCAGTGCTACATTTCTCTAACACAGAATTTAACAAACTGCAAAATGTTTGATCAGAATTGACCACAATCTCTTCTTTTACATTTTCTAGAGAAAACAAAACATTAACCACTACATTAGCATAGCAGTTGACACCAGAACTGTTTTCAAACTGAAAACCAACAACATCTTCAACAGAATCCTTTTTGTTTCTGCTTGTAATTTTAGGTTCATTGACTTTTTGTCTTTTTGCTACAACCTCCCCAGTATTGGTCACATTTCTTCGTTTCCGGCCTACCACACGTTTCTCAAACAAAGGATACTGAGGCAAATGTGGCGCATACTCTCTTCTTAACCTATTGTATTCCTTAACACAATCTAGATCCGCACAAATGTTTGTGACATCACACTCAATCAAGTACAATCCCGATAAAGTTCTAACTCTTGACAATGCCACATATGCCATACCCTCCTTGAACACAGAACTGCCAATATTCACCAATGCACTGTCTACACTTAAACCTTGCGATTTATGGATTGTCACCGCATATGCCAAGCAAACAGGAAACTGCTTACGGCGAACATATAAGTCTTTTACAAGCAAAAATCTAGCAGAGCAACGACCAATTAGCTGTACTTCCTCAATGCCATCAAATTTAATTTTTAAAAATTCAATTCCATCTCTATTTCTGTATTTTACAAAATCAACAACATTACCCATTGATCCATTTACCAGACCTCTTTCAACATGTAAATTCCTTCTTAAAATTATACGGCAGTTCAAGCACACATTCAGAGTCTTTTCAAAACCTGCAGTTTTAGATATACTCTTCTCTAATGAATCCAATTTTGTTTTCAGATTCTCAGACAAAATAATTGTTGATCCCATATGCTCTACTCTGTCAATAGCTTCCAGTTTCACAATCTCTTGCTTTTCTAAATGCAACATTTTGTTGTTAAATTTGGCACATTCTGCAAGAGTTGGCATCAAACATAATCCAGATTTCTTCTCAGTAATTTTCTGAAAAATATTCTCAGGCACAACATCTTGTTCTGGATATAAATTTGACAGTAATCGTGCATGTAAAGCTTCTTTCCCATGCTCGGTCACTTTTCCAATTCTAACATCTTGTAGAATAGTCTTGTAAACTTCATCCTTCGCCTGACGCATATTTTCATGCAGTTCAGCATAATTGAAGTTTAACCATATATTGACGTTGCCAATGCTGCCTAGGCACTTCCTGGTATCTTCATGCGTGAGCATTTTGAACACAGGTTGCCCTTTCACTGGTGTCAGCTGCAGAAGATCTCCGAAAACAATGATGTGTTTGCCACCAAATAACACATCATACTCTGTTTTGAGAACTTCTTGCATTCTCAAATGCACAAAGGCAAGCATGACATTGGAAACCATGCTTACTTCGTCAATGATAAGAAGTTTAATTTTCCTCAAGATTCTTGAAACTTCAAAACAAGCATCTCCAGATAGCTTGTGATATTGTAATTTGTTGTCATGCTCCACTGGCAGCATCAGTAAACGATGTAAAGTAATCCCTTTAATATTATGTGCTGCCAGTCCAGTTGGAGCAGTGACAACACAAGACAGCGATGACTCTGTCCTTTCCTGCAAATAGCATGAAATTGCTTTAATGAGGAAACTTTTTCCAGTTCCCGCTTCTCCACTCACGTACAGTCGGACAGGCTTCAACGACGTACATGAGCACTCTTTCTTATCATGACTTAATCCATGATCAATTTGCATGGTAACTTCGTCATATATTTTCCTCTGCTCAACGTTGAGTTGTCTTTCCAACTCTTCTAAGTTAACCGCATCCTCTTGAGCATGTGCCATGGCTCTTTCCACTTCATTCATAGCAGTGGCAGCTTCATTTTCAATAACAGGTCCTCCTAGTGGATCCTGACTCAATGAAGCAGAACTCTGACTGTCCTGAGAACTGTCTCTGGCAATCTCGGCTGCAATCGTTGCTTCCTGCTCAATTTCCGCATTCAACATTTCTACATATTTGGGAAAAGCAGGACATTCTATGGTCTCCTTGGCGGCATTGAAAGAGTCTTCGTAACAGAGGAAATCTCCAAGCAGTTCCTCTTCTGCACGCCAAGGCTTGAAAAGTTGCAAAAGTGCTAAATAGAAAAACTCCTTTTTTTCAGGAGATTCGCCACTCAATTTTCGATGGTTTACCAAGTGGCATTTTCTTTGCTTGACCAGACATCCCTCACTTCCTATTACAGCATACACTCCTTTCTCAGTATCTTCTTTGATGTTCCTCTTGAATATGTAATTTTGAAGAACCTCATACAGACAAACATTCTCGAGGTGAATGCTTCGATTTGGATAATATGTATCCAACATGTTGGTCTTCAAAATGTCGGTACTGTTTGGCTCCTTTTCCGCCAAATACTCAATTTCCCGGACAGGTTTGAGAACTCGATTACGCGTTGCAGCAAGACCAAGACTCGCCCAAACGATACTCCTGGACTTGGCATAGAGACTTGCTGAAGACAACCGGTCAGAACATTCGTACGCTCCGATTTCTCGATGCGACAACATCTTCAGACTGAAACTGTACAACTTCTTGCTGAGGCTCTTTTCATGGGAAATGTCCTCCCACATATCCTTCAATTCTGTCTTCTCTTTTTTGGTGATGTAAGACGTCACATACCGAGCCACAGCCATACAGTTATCAGCCACAAACTGTATATCCATGTTAGCATTCCACATGGACAAAATCACCGGGTTGTAGTCATTGATGTACTTGGACTCTTCGTTCCTCTTCAAATTGTATGTGTTTTTAGGTGATTTCTTCATGACATTGTGTCGCAGCGAAGACATCAAACTGTTTACTCTTCCTTTAGAAATCACCGGTCGTGGAAAGCCGAAACGACATTTGGTGTAGAACTTGTCCTTGTTTCGGAATTTACGACGGCAGTACTTTCCACATCGATGGCTTTGGAAACGCAGAACTTTTTCTCTTAGGCTTTTCTTCTCCTTTGCGTTTGGAACAGCACACGTAGAATACTGTTGGATGAAACTCATCACTGAGTCTTCTGGATCCGTTCCAAATTTAGGTGCATCCTTGATCCACAGCAACATATGTATATGAGGAGCACCTCTTGCTTGGTACTCCTTTCTCCAGAAGAAATCCAACACCTCTCCAAGAGGTGGATTCTTCTTATTCATGATGAAAGACATCATAGCTTCAAATCTATGATTGAAGTACCTACATACATTGACTGGATCCAAAGAGCACAGTTCTCCGGGTGTCTTGAATTCGATGTTATCTACGTTAGCATTTGCCTCTCGTAGAAATTCAAGTAAGTCTTCCCAGCCATACTCGGCACAGCTCAGAGTGAGGAACCATGTGGGAGTACCTAAGTTCCTCAGCATACATTTTAAATCACCATGACGACGGTACCAGTACTCATTAGTACCACGCTGACACGCCATGAGATTAATCAGGTGAGAATCCAAAATACTGTCTTGGACATTGACTTTATCCATAAAGTCACTTGCCGAGATGTTTTGCATGTGTATACCACTTTTCAAGATGTGGTTCACTGCATATGACAGTCCAGACAGATCGCTTTCAAACAGGAGATGAAACAAATAAGGAATGCATTGTCGAAACCTAGCATCTCCTGCATACAATCGCAAAGTCCGGTATTCAGAAGCAGGAATTTGATGAGGTCGCTCATCATATCTTCCTCCCTGACCTGTTGGAAAAAGCTGTGGGAAACACCGAGCTTCCAAACTTTCCTCCCAAACACTAATGGGACTCCCTTTGGCTTGTTTCATTTGAAACAACTCAATAGCATTCCCCATGACTTCCTTGGAATGCAAAGGATGAACACTATAATGTTCATATATTTCTTCAGTAGTAGAGGGTTCTACTTTCTCAATTTGACCAGCACACAAATCGCTATCCTCTTCCTCACTTACTTCCTCTTCTGCATCATATACATTCTTATAGTATTTATTATTTTTTTTCAAATACAATGTTGCCTTTTTAACTTTCCTAACATCTACTAAATCTTGCCATATTTTCTTATTCTTTGTCGGAACCCCATTAACTAAGATAACCAGAGGTTCCTCGTCCACTTTTTCTACTCCGATTGTGTTAATGTTTTTCTTCAAATCTAGAGGCAAATAAACAACTCTTCCCTTTAATCCTCTCTGTAAATCTGATGGAGGCAATTTCCCTGTCTTTGGCTCCATTCTTACAATAGCCTGAAAGGGATGGATACTTTGAATCAAAATAGATTCATAAGTATTTAAATCCTTCAATTCAGAAGGAATCTCAACCAATTCCAGATTATTATGAACTGCTCTAGCAGGCATCTGGTTTTGATTTAATTTGCAACAACAATAAGTACACACACGTTGATCGAATCCCAAATCAAAACAATTTTCTACCATCAAGTATGTTGCAAAATCCTTCCATTCACTATTATTTTCCCTTTCACTTTTTGCATATAAATCCACTAACTTAGTCTGATTCTTATAATAAGTGCGTCGACAACACACACAAGTGAAATTAGGCCTCTCACTTGATTTCACCTGAAACGTCGCAATTTCCTTCAGAAAATTATCTGTACTGGAAACCTGTACACTATCTTCCACATTACCCTCTTCTTCTTGGTCAATTTCAACATTCTCCTCTTTACTTCCAAAGTAACAAAACTCAATTTCTTCACATATATTCTTCACATCTATTTCAGAACCATGCAAAAGAGCAGCGCATAATTGTTTAAGCATAATTGCTGGACTCTTAGCATAATACAACATTCTAACTAATTTCCTCACTTTATTATGATGCACTGCTAGCATCCTGAAATGATGAAAAACACTCTGGCATACTCTCCTGGAAAGACAAGCCAGTGAATGACCATGCAAACCTGTTACTTCTCTCACTCTGCAAGGATCTAATTCTTGCAACAACCTTATTTTCTGCTTCAAACTTTTCTTATTAAATGACCGTACAAAATCACAAAGCAAATTGATGGAATCCTGTCGCACACTACAAATACTACTACACTTCCAGGTGTACACAGGACCCTTAGCACGTCTTCCTAAAACCTCATTACCTAACACCTCTTCTGTCTCTGTTGTCACAAGTTTTTCTTTTTCAACTGGACAACCATCTTTCACTTCATAAGCACGACCACTGGTGTCAACTGCATGCACCAAATCATTATCCTGGAAATAACTCTCCTCATTAAAAAATGCCTCACAGCTTGAACTATGCATCCATTCTCCAGAAAAAACTTCACAAAAATTACTACGATTAACTATTCTCTTCCATCTACTATTTCTTTTGAAATCATAAATTGTCTTGTTTAGCTTCCTAATTCTATTGATTATCAAAATAAATAACTTACGTTTAATTTCAAATGCCTGATCAATAACTTTCTCAACTTTTTTTTTTCTCTTATAAAAAACAACTTTCTGTTGACCTTTCTTAATATTTTTTAACAAATTGCCAATTATCCTGTTGCGGAACATTCGTTTACGAATGTCCCTAAACTGTTGTTTCCTTCTACTATCATGCACAGAGTTATCTCTTGCTCTAGCAGTAACATTTTTGATTGGCCTTTCCTTTCCATTTGAATTACTTCTATTTTTCTGGACTGAAACATTTTCTGTAGTAATATTTTTTTTACTACACATATTTCTTATGAAATATTTTGTGCTCTTACCCGGTGCTTTCTTCGTGACTTGACAAATCTTTTTGTTAGAGGACTGCTGCTTATTTTGATTGGCCTGCTGTCTTTGACGTTTTGCAGCCTTTCTCTCTCTTTCTTTCGTTGGCATGGTGAAATGTTGAAATGATCTGCAGTTGAATCTGTGGTAAAATATATTAAAAAATGTTATTAACCACTATTACCAAACAGTAAATCAATAACAGTGATCAAAAACTTAACACACTACATTTTAAATATAAGATTTTTTAGTCCTTGGCAAATTTACAATACAGAAATAGCAGAAAAGAAATGGAATTTATAATCATGTTACCTGTGCTATCTTATATGTGAATCTGATCTAATTTTATGAGCATATTTTAATATTTTATTGAAGACACTACACATAACCTGTTTTTGAAGGTGTCTTTATTTTTAAATTAAACGGTTTACACTTTTACTTTTTATTTATTATACATTTTAAAAATAAATGTTTATAGTTCCATAGGCTCAAGCAGGTCAGCTTCCCACCCTATGTCATATAATTCGGACAAATCTGCATCCTCATCACGCTCTTCTTCATCCTCAGGATTTAAATCATCCAAGGGATCAACATCCACTGATGTTTCAATTACGAGTTCAATGATGAGGTCAAAATCAACTGATTGCAGATTGTCGCTCATGTTGATGTTGTCTTTATCTTTAAAGAAAGATAACAACAATGAGATGTTGCAGAGTAAGAGACAAATCTCAGAGATTATAATAGTAAAATTGTTTAACAAGAGTAATATTTTGCAGCTATTATTTAGCCATGTCCAGCGATGCTGAGCAGGTGAAGACTATGTCTAATTTTTCAGTGAACAGGACTCATCTCTTCTTAACCTTGGATAAGCCTCACCGACTCTGTGTCCCCTGCACATACTTAAATGTAAAGGGGCAGATTTATGTTAAATGGCACATCCCCAGGCATGCACCAGTTAACGTGCACCGCTGCTCTGCCACCCATGGTGTGCCGTATTTACAATCAGATAGGAGAAAGCTGCGTCAAAACCCTGCGCCTGCTTTAAGCAGGCATAGGTCTTGACGCAACATTGTGGAGATGGGGCACCCCTGAGCCTTGCTTGAGCTGCATCGCACTTGCGATACAACTCCAGCAATCACTACCTTTACAGCACAGATACGTCACGCATCTGTGCCATTTTTGCCCCATGATGCCCCGCATTGTAAATGCAGCACACCATGGGTGGCGGAACAGCGGCGCAGGATGACTGACACATCCCTGGTGATGCACCAGTCATCATAAATCTATCCCTAAGCTTCTTATCTTGTTACAGATGAACCGCCATATGTACCATCAAACTATTTTGCATTTCCTAAATAGCGAATTTTAAGGGATAAATAGCAATTCTTTACCATTCCTAATTTGCAATGAGCAAATTGCTAATTGCAAGTTACCCATTCATTTCCATGGGCTAGGAGGCTCATAGGAATGAAGGTTTAATTTGCAATTAGCAATTTGCTCATCACAAATTAGGAATTTTTCCAAGGGTGCAGGGGTGTCTCAAAAACACCCTGCTGCACCCCTGAAAAAGAAATTTGGGGGCATATGGCGCACATACATGCCCTAAGGGCATGTGTGGGCGTCATATGGGACCTTTTGTTTTTGGGAAAAAAAGCTTTTTGAAAAGAATTCACAAATTACCACCAACTAGAAGTTGGTGGTAGTTTCCAAATCCTTAATGTCATTTTTTACATATTTTTTGTTTGATACATTGCATTTAAGTAATCGCAAAATTTGCAAATCCTTCAGTGCAATCGCAAAATAAGGAATAGCAAATTTTGCTACTCCTTATTTTGCATCAAACTTGTTTGATACATACCATTTGTCTAATTAACATTCGCAAAGGCCGAAATTCGCAGAATTTTGATCTTTGCGAATGCTAATTAGCTTGATACATATGGCCCCAAGTGAGGCCTGTCTTGCAACATGGTGCATCTTTTGCATCACTGCTGCATCGGTTTCATGTGGTACGTTTTTTTTACACCATGACATATCTGCCTAAATGCATCAATTTGTAATTTTGTCGCCTCATAGCAAATCTTTTGCACCGCCGCTGCATCAGAAAAGTGACGCACAGTGGCGCAAAAGAGGCATACACCTATCATAAATCTGTCCCTAGCATTTTAAATGATTAATCCAGGATGACGATAAGGTGTGGACTATCCAGAGGTTTGTTTAAGGTGAGACCTACTCAGGATTGCAGATTAAAGTTACGCTTGATGAAGAATACAGAGGAGATAATACATGTAAAGGCCTACCAATGAAGTAAGTGATGTCCACTTCATTGCGCCAGTCATCATAAATGTATCCCTAAGCTTCTTATCTTGTTACAGATGAACCGCCATATGTACCATCAAACTATTTTACATTTCCTAAATAGCGAATTTTAAGAAATAAATAGCAATTCTTTACCATTCCTAATTTGCAATGAGCAAATTGCTAATTGCAAATTACCCATTCATTTCCATGGGCTAGGAGGCTCATAGGAATGAAGGTACAATTTGCGATTAGCAATTAGCTCATCACAAATTAGGAATTTTTCCAAGGGTGCAGGGGTGTCTCAAGAACACCCTGCTGCACCCCTGAAAAAGAAATTTGGGGGCATATTGCGCACATACATGCCCTAAGGACATGTATTGGCGTCATATGGCACCTTTTGTTTTTTGGAAAAAAATGCTTTTTGAAAAGAATTTGCAAATTACCACAAACTAGAAGTTGGTGGTAGTTTCCAAATCCTTAATGTTATTTTTTACATATTTTTTGTTCGATACATTGCATTTAAGTAATCGCAAAATTTGCAAATCCTTCAGTGCAATCACAAAATAAAGAATAGCAAATTTTGAATTAAGGACATTTTAAGTAATTTCCACATGTGCAGTGTTTTCAAATTATGATTTGAAAATCGTTTTTGGGGAAAAGGAATGGTTTGCAAATTTATGACAAGGACATAATGGTGTATGCTTCTCTATAAGGCATTTCAGTGTCTCTGATGTCATTTTTCCCATATTACATTATAACACCTTTCCCCATGGAGCACATTCCTTGTAAATATGCTCCCACCTGTGCATGGTGAATTTAGATTTTGACTGTTTGAGTCACATAGCCATGTTAATAGTGACCCAAAAAAATTGGAAACGCTTTAAAAAAACACATTCATGTGTCTTAAGGACATTTTAAGTCATTTCCCCGTGGACAGTGTTTTGTAAGTGGCGCAAAAGAGTCATACACCTATCATAAATCTGTCCCTAGCATTTTAAATGATTAATTCATGATGACGATAAGGTGTGGCCTATCCAGAGGTTTGTTTAAGGTGAGGCCTACTCAGGATTGCAGATTAAAGTTACGCTTGATGAAGAATACAGAAGAGATAATACATGTAAAGGCCTACCAATGAAGTAAGTGATTTGCACTTTATTTCGCCAGTCATCATAAATGTATCCCTAAGCTTCTTATCTTGTTACAGATGAACCACCATATGTACCATCAAACTATTTTGCATTTCCTAAATAGCGAATTTTAAGGAATAAATAGCAATTCTTTACCATTCCTAATTTGCAATGAGCAAATTGCTAATTGCAAATTACCCATTCATTTCCATGGGCTAGGAGGCTCATAGGAATGAAGGTGCAATTTGCGATTAGCAATTAGCTCATCACAAAATAGGAATTTTTTCAAGGGTGCAGGGGTATCTCAAGAACACCCTGCTGCACCCCTGAAAAAGAAATTTGGGGGCATATGGCGCACATACATGCCCTAAGGACATGTATTGGCGTCATATGGCACCTTTTGTTTTTTGGAAAAAAATGTTTTTTGAAAAGAATTCGCAAATTACCACAAACTAGAAGTTGGTAGTAGTTTCCAAATCCTTAATGTCATTTTTTACATATTTTTTGTTTGATACATTACATTTAAGGAATCGCAAAATTTGCAAATCCTTCAGTGCAATCGCAAAATAAGGAATAGCAAATTTTGAATTAAGGACATTTTAAGTCATTTCCACATGTGCAGTGTTTTCAAATTATGATTTGAAAATCGTTTTTGGGGAAAAGTAATGGTTTGCAAATTTATGACAAGGACATAATGGTGTATGCTTCTCTATAAGGCATTTCAGTGTCTCTGATGTCATTTTTCCCATATTACATTATAAGACCTTTCCCCATGGAGCACATTCCTTGTAAATATGCTCCCACCTGTGCATGGTGAATTTAGATTTTGACTGTTTGAGTCACATAGCCATGTTAAAAGTGACCCAAAAAAATTGCAAACGCTTTAAAAAAACACATTCATGTGTCTTAAGGACATTTTAAGTCATTTCCCCGTGGACAGTGTTTTGTAAGTGGCGCAAAAGAGGCATACACCTATCATAAATCTGTCCCTAGCATTTTAAATGATTAATTCATGATGACGATAAGGTGTGGCCTATCCAGAGGTTTGTTTAAGGTGAGGCCTACTCAGGATTGCAGATTAAAGTTACGCTTGATGAAGAATACAGAGGACATAATACATGTAAAGCTCTACCAATGAAGTAAGTGATGTCCACTTCATTGCGCCAGTCATCATAAATGTATCCCTAAGCTTCTTATCTTGTTAGACATCAACCGCCATATGTATCATATAACTATTTTGCATTTCCAAAATAGCGAATTTTAAGGAATAAATAGCGATTCTTTACCATTCCAAATTTGCGATGAGCAAATTGCTAATTGCAAATTACCCATTCATTTCCATGGGCCAGGATGCCCATATGAATGAAGGTGCAATTTGCGATTAGCAATTAGCTCATCGCAAATTAGGAATTTTTCCAAAGGTGCAGGGGTGTCTCAAGAACACCCTGCTGCACCCCTGAAAAATAAATTTGGGGGCATATGGCGCACATAAATTTTAACAACATTCCATTACCTCAAAAACGATTTTCAATTCATAATTTGAAAACACTGCCCACAGGGAAATTACTTAAAATGTCCTTAAGACACATGAAAGTTTTTTTAAAAGCCTTTGCAAGTTTTTGGGTCACTTTTAACATGGCTATGTAACTCAAACAGTCAAAATCTAAATTTACCATGCACAGGTGGGAGCATATTTACAAGGAATGTGCTCCACAGGGAAAGGTCTTTTAATGTAATATGTGAAAAATGACATCAGAGACACTGAAATGCCTTATAAAGAATCATACACCATTATGTCCTTGTCATAAATTTACAAACCATTCCTTTTCCCCAAAAACGATTTTCAAATCATAATTTGAAAACACTGCACATGAGGAAATGACTTAAAATGTCCTTAAGACACATGAAAGTGTTTTTGATTGCCTTTCCAGCATGGTTGGGTCACTTTTAACATGGCTATGTAACACAAACATTTAAAATCTAAATTTGCCATGCACAGGTGGGACCATATTTACAAGCAATTTGCGCCACAGAGAAAGGTCTTACATTAAAATGGGAAAAATAACATCAGGGACAGTCAATTGCCGTATAAAGAAGCATACACCATTATGTCCTTGTCATATATTTAAAAACAATTCCTTTTCCCCAAAAACGATTTTCAAATCATAATTTCAAAACACTGCACATGGGAAAATTACTTAAAATGTCCTTAAGACACATAAAAGCGTTTTTTAATTGCCTTTGCAGCATGTTTGTATCACTTTTAACATGGCTATGTAACACAAACATTCAAAATCTAAATTTTCCATGCACAGGTGGGAGCATATTTACAAGCAATTTGCGCCACATAATTCATAATTTTTTCCTTAAAGCACACTATTCTCTATCTAAATTAAAGAAATATTTTCTCACCTTAGCAAATACTTTGAGTTTGAAAACAGTCTCAGAAACACACCAATTTGTCTTCAGCAGAGCAAAAGGTATGCACTCCAGAGTCTGCAGCTATCAAAAGCACAGAAATGCTGTAATTCTTCACACATATCTCTCATGTCACCCAATCAAAACTCTTCCCTCACTTTTTTTCAAATGAAAACCCTTCCCCCCTCTGCCATTTCATGCCTTTTCTGCATAGCAACCACCTCTTGGAAGACTTCTGGTGTTTGCAAGTTCACACAACAATGTTGCAATTGAACTCTGAACTCTCAGTGCACCTGCGTATCCACTGCAATCTTTCATTTAATGATTTTTTATTGACCACTCAAAATACATCTTTCAAAGAACACATCCATGCACCCTAACTTTCTGTTTTCAGCAATCAAAATCCACCAATCACTGTTACTGCTTCATGAACACAGAAACTCCACAGTTTTTTTCATTTTAAACTCTCATTTTTTCAACTGCCATTTCATTGCCACACTTCATCTGACTGCAGGAGAACCTCCTCTCACCATGTTTTCTGTCTGGATTGTTGGACATAGTTATATTCACTGGGCTCACAGGTACTCTGAGAACAGAAAATTACCTAACCTCAATTTACAAGATGTGGAAATTAAGTGGTTTGGCCACAGAGGATTAAAATGTCACCATTTGATACCATTGGTGAAAACCTTTATGCATTTGCCCAAACCTGACCTGTTAATTGTGCACTGTGGAGGTAATGATTTGGGCACTTTGACTGGGGTAGGTCTGGAAATGCTTTTAAAGGACACCTTTGAGCAATTGATGGCACTTTTTCCTCAGACTGCCTTGGTATATTCAAATATATGCCAAAGACAGAAATGGAGGTGGTCAAACCAATTTTGTCCACAAATTGAGAAGTCGAGGAAGCATGTAAACAAATCTGTTTCAGCTTACATGAGAGACCATGGAATGGGCTCCCTGTACAACAATAACTTGCGTTACTACATGCAAGATATCTACAGAGGAGATGGAGTTCACTTCTCAGATGAGGGCAACAGAATTTTCACTCTGAATTTAAGACTGTGCATTGGTACCTACTTATAAGTACCTAAATGTACCATAAACCCAAAAGCTCTTCTCAGAGCTACCCTACATCTGATCACTCACAATTATTATTTTATTCTAACATTTTTCACTAATTTTCAACAAAGTATGCTCCCTGGGGCGCTACCCGGTACGCGAACCGGGAGCTAACCTCGCGAATTTTTTTAAAAAAATGGGTTTTTTTCGCACATATAAGCCTCCTCAGCCACCCTCACAAAACCTAGGGGGTCAAGATAAGTCTACCGTGCCCCCTTCTACCGGGCGCTACCCACGCAAAAAAACAAAAAAAATAAATTTTTTTTTTGCCCCGCGGGGCCCTTTTAAAGCCTCCACATTAAACCTAGGGGGTCAGGGAGGATCTACTATGCCCCCTTATGGTTATTTCCCCCTTTGTTTTGGCCTCCTCTTGTCTCTCAATCCTACCGAGAGACAAGATGGCGGCCGCTCCGGACTGTTTAGAATGTTGACAGACACCGGAGAGCCAATCAGCTTCGCTACGCGAAGTTCCGGTACGCGCCCCGGTCCGCGAACCGGGGCGCTGCCCGGTCCGCTGTTACGGATATATATCTTTTTTTAAACGTTAATTTCTCAAAATCCACTGTAGCACATATATTGAGACCTACAAAAGGCACATCGGGCTACCAGTCCCTACAATTTTGCCAAGTTTCGTGCAAATCCATTCAGCCGTTCGGGCTAAAAGTGAGGCCAACCGCCCTATGGAAAACTCAATGTTAAAAACACGTTTTGGGACCCCCCTTTTTTCTCGGCCCCCCCTTGACGAACCCCCCCCAAATTTCCAGGGGCTGCTCAGAAACAAAATGTTCCATTTTCCAGAAAATTTCAGCCAATTCCGTCCACAAACGCCAAAGTTATTAGACATAGAATTTTCAAAAATCCCATAGAGAAAAAATCCTAACTATATATACCTACTGGCGACCGCCAGTAGGTAATATAGATATATATATATATCTATATATATATGTAGTTATATATATATATGTTCTGACCATGTCATGAGTGATGTAATATGTAAGGTCATAAGCAGTGCATTGTGGTAGCGTAAGTTACAGTTAGCTCAGGTCAGGTAACTATAAATGCAGAATTTCTTTGGTTTTGTGTGAGTGAAAGGTAAGCCTAACTATAACGTCCCTGCAACCTTTTATTGTTTTTAGTAAATTTCTAAGGTTTTTTAAATCGTATTTACTAACTATAAAGTCTCTCTATCCTTTATTTTTTTTCAGTGAGTTTCTAGGGATTTTTAGATTCTATTTCCTAACTATGGGGCCTATTAGGATGGCAGACGGACCTGCATCCGTCCGCCACCCCAGAGGTGGAGGAACCGTCCGCAGGGGCAGCGGCGGTCCCTCCGTGCAAATTAGGATGTGACCGCCACCCTGGCAGTCACATCCTGTAACTTTAACATTGCGGCGGGTGCTGCTTGAAGCAGCACCCGCCGCATTGTTAAAACTGCATGCATTGCATTTGCATGCACAAAGTGGCAGGCACCGCGCGGTGCCTGCCGCTTTGTGAATGCAAATGCAGGGGGATACCATAGGTACCCCCCATGTGCACCCCAACCCCCCCTTTCCCAGAACCAAATGTCCACATGCTTTTCCACGGCGGAAAAACCGCCGCGGAAAAGCATGTTTACACATGCTTCCTAATTTGGCTGGCGGTGTCTTGCAGACAACCCCACCAAATATCAGGCTACACCCCGCGGATCAGCGGCGGACGGACCTGCTGTCCGCCGCTGATCCTACCGCCATCCTAATCTGGCGGGGGGTCTTTGTAGCCACCCCAGCGGTGATTCTGCATCCTCCGGGCCGGCGGTGGCTTCCGCCAGCCCGGAGGATGCGGATTCACCGCAATCCTAATCGGCCCCTATGTTTCCTGAAAACTTTGAGAGTGAGGGTATGAGTGAGTACATTAGCATCTTAGTGGGTATGAAAGTGATGTGAGTGAGTCAGTGAGTGAGTATTTTAATGGGTGTGTGAGTGGGTGTGCCCATGTCTGTATGGGTGTGGGAGTTACTGTATAAGTGCCTCACTGGATATATGAGTGGGTATGTGAGGCTCTGATTAGGTTTGTGAGTAGGTGTGTGAGTCTTTGAGTGGGTCTGTGAGTGGATATCTAAGTGAACATCTTAGTGAGTGTGTGAGTGTCTTAGTGGGTCGGTGAGCAGGTGAGAGATTACCTGAGTAGGTTTGTGACTGGGTATGTGAGTGTGCAAGTATGTGCCTGAGTGTCTCATTATGTCTCTGAGTGGGTGTGTAAATCTCTGAGTGGGTCTGTGATTAGATGCATGAGTCTCAGAGTGGGCCCGTGAGTGGGTGCAGGAGTTTTTGACTTGGTCTGTATGTGGGTGCATCAATGTCTGAGTGGGTCAGTGACTGGGTGTGTTAGTCTCTGAGTGGGTCTGTCACTGGGTGTCTGAGTCTCTTATTGAACCTGTGAATGTGTGTGTCAATCTGAGTAGGTCTTTGGTCCAGTGCATGAGAGTCTGACTGGGTCTGTTACTGGCTAAATGAGTCTCTAAGTATTGCTTGTGAGGGGGTGCATGAGTGTCTGAGTGGGCCTGTGAGTGGGTGTATGAGTCTCTGATCACATCTGTGAATGGGTGTGTCAGTCTCTGATTTGATGTATGAGTGAGTACATAAGTGTCTGGTTGTAAGCTTTATATAGTGATATTTTTAAATAGAAGTCATGCACCCGCTATGACCTATCACATAATATATGTGACTCTGGTGTAGTTTTGGTAGTAGTACTGCACATATATTGAGTGAGACTATGTTTTTATTTTAGGTTAGAGGTTTAGTAACATAGTAAAGATGTTAGTAAAGTAACTAAAATCATTTTTATGGTCGCTCTAATGGCTTTTAGAGAGTCATGATGCCCTCGCTCGCCATCGCAGCACGTATTTATGGAGTTGCGATGGGGACGCGTTTTTATTTTACAATAGTAAATGACATATATAGACCCTTTTATGGTTTACTTTTAGGAAAGAGATATACTAAAAGTAAAAAGAAAGTAGTATAATTTGAGAGAAAATTTGTTATGAATAATTTTTAATACATTTTACAGTGTTGCACAATAGCACTACGCTGGAGTTGCACATCTCAGACACAGAAACAAAGGGATTTTAAAGGTTAAACACATTTCTATCATGAATACAGAAAGATCCCACCCCTTTTCTCTATGTTTTTAATGTGGCTGTGAGATTTCAAACTTCTTTTCAGGCAGCTACCATTTTGAATGTGTCTTGTTTTTTGGGGAAATTCCTTCCAATTCATCATGGGTGGCATCGCAGCAGAGTTTCTTGAAGAAGAAGAACTGTCTCTCCAGGAAGAAGAGGAAGAGCGGCCCAAGGAAAGAAAGGAGAGCTTTGTGTCGGACTGTTTTCCATTCCAGGGGGGCAAAAGAAAGTGAATGCTCAAAATGCGACATGTGCCATATGCCAGAAAGCACCTTTGTGTGGTAGTGATAAAAGTGTTTGTGGGGTACATCTGGTATGTACAAGCAACTTCCAACAAATCATGGCATTCAGCTGGTGAGAGCAGAAATGAGGAGGCTGAAGGATCAGCAAGGAACACCTGGTGCTGGAGACATGAAGCAGGATCATCTGCTGCAGGACAACCTGTTTCCAATATAACCACCACTCTTCCTGACAAAGTTGGCATCTTTTGTATAACATACAGCACAATCCTGAGTGTTGGAGGACAAGTTGTGGCTACACTGCTTCAAACTATCAATGGACACACTTGTTAATGTTTTTTTAGTGAAGTAAAGCACAGTTTCTCTTTTTCTGTGCTTGTTCTGTTTCTTTTGAGAAGTCCTAAAAAACTCAAAATGTTTAGAGAAACCACAAAATCATACAATTGTTTAAAAAGCAGTTCTTGTTATAACCACTTTTTCCAGATTTTAAGAAAGAAAATGTATATGTTAAATGTACATTTGTATGAGTGTGAGTCTATGCTGGTACATCTATTAGTGCATTAGTGAGTGTTTAAATAAGCATATGGATGTCTACATCACTCAGTATGTGAATGAGTGCATGTACAAAAGACTGTATGACTGAGTGAGTACAATTGAAATGATTATACAAGCAACTGACTGGATATGTGAATGACTATATGGGTGACTGAGTAGCTTTGGGACCAGCTGAATGAGTGAGTGAATGTGCCACTGCTTACATGACTGAGTAACTGGATGAGTGAGTGGGTGAGTGAGAGCATGGATAACTGGTTATATCAGTCAGTGAGTGGATGTGTATGTGATTGCATGGGTGAGCAAGTGGTATATAACTGGTTGTTTTGGGAACTGAGTGGGAGTCTGAATGCATGAGTGAGAGGGTGCATGAGGGTGTATTGGTGAGTGAATTGGTTTTCAGTGTCTGTTTTGTGAGTTAGAGTGTGGGTAGGTGCCTTTATGCATTAGTTGGTGTGTTAGGTAGTGTTTTAGTGAGTAAAAGACTATATAAAAGCCTGTATTACATGATTGGGAGGATGGCTACCTGGCTGTATGTGTGAATGAGTTGGTGTGTTAATGTGAGTGTGAATGTGTGAAAGGAGTTATGACTGGCTGTATGGGTGAGTTAGTGATTGTGTAACTAGCTATATGTATGAGTGAAAGTACGCATGAGTGGCTGTGTGGGTAAGCGTGTAGATGTTGAATGCCTTCATGGGAGACTTGATGAGTGTGTGAGCAACTCAATCAGTGAGTTGGTGAGTGTGTGCCTGGTTACATGAATGAGTGAGTTGGTGCATAAATGGCTGTGTGGGAGTGTAAGTGGGTTCCTATGCGATTATATGCGTGAGTAAGAGAATTACTTTGGTAGTTGTATAGTTGAGTGAATGGGTGTGGGAGTAGTTGTATGGGTAAGGAAGTGACTGTGTAAGTGGCTGTATTTATAAGTGTATGGGTGCCTTACTGTGAAGGTTGCTGCCTGACTACAATAGTTAATGAGTCAGTTGTTGTATAAGTGAGTAAAAGGGTGTGTTAGTGATTGTATAGGTAAGTGTATGGAAGTATGAGTATTTTATATAGCTTGATGAGTTGGTTTTTGAGTGCCTGTATATGTGAGGGAGTGAAGTCAGAGTAGGTGTATGAATGAGTGAGTGGGTCTGTTAGTGAGTTTGTGCATGAGAGAGATTGCATTAGTGGATGTGGATATGTAAGCAGCTCTATGGGTGAGAAAGTGAATTAATAAGTGTCCCTATAGTTGAGCGACTAGATATACAAATGACTGGAAGTCTGAGTGAGTCTGTGTAAAAGTGACTGTTTGACTCTGTGATTTAGCGTGTTATTTGTTGCATGACTGAAGACAAGGGTATATAAGTCACTGTATGGGTGAAAGTGTGGCTGAATGAGTGATTGTATAGCTAGGTGAATGGGTGTATGAGTGCCTGTATGTCTGAGTCAGTCAGTGCTGTGTGGCTGTAGGGGTGAGTAAGAGGCTTTAGGAGTGGTAATATATATGAGAGAGGGTGGATTTGTGTTTGTATTAACAATATAGTGAGTATGTGAGCAAATCAATGGATGAGTAAGTGGTTGTGTCACTGTCTGTATGAATGGGTTAGTGGCTGTGGTAGAAGCTATATAAGTGAGCAAGAGGGTGTGTGAGTGTTTCTATGGGTGACTGAGTGTTGTTTGCATGTCTTTTGAGTGAGTGGATGTATGATTGGCTATATGAGTGAGTGATAGGGTACATGATTGAGTGTATGAAAGAGTGAACGGATGGATCACTGGCTCCATGAAAATTATGTGTATTGGCAACTCTACTACTGTGAGTGAGTGAAGGATGTATTAGTGACTATCTTTTTGCAGATAGGAATGTGAGTTGCAATGTGAATGTCAGACTGAATATATAACTGGGCATTGGGGTCTCAAAGTACAGTTGTCAGTGACTCAAATTTGAGTATATATGTGTTAGGTTTTGAGCAGATAGATCATTGCCCATGGCCTACCTACTACCTATGTTAGTTATAATTGTTATGCAATAGAAGATGGGTTTAAGGCTTTATAAGCATTCTTTTAAATCAATTTATCCTACGCTAAAGCAGCACTCACAGGTTTTCAGGAGCAGGCATGCGACATGTTTGAATTGGCAATTGTCTATATGGTTGAGTTGCTAGTGTTAGTGACTCAGTAGTATTAGAATGCGTCTTTCAATATATAAGGAAGTATGGGGCAGATGTATGAAAATGTCATTTTGCAATTACCAAATAGCAAAATTTGCGAAATTGCTATTCGGTAATCGCAAAATGAGATGTAACAATAACAAACAGAAAACAGCGATTTCCTAATTGTCATTTCTTAAAAACCGCAAACACAATTAGGGAATCGTTATTTGGAATTGCAATTTCATTTGTTCCTATGGGCCTCAGTTTCCTATAGGTGTGAATGGTCTTGCATTGCCTAAATTGCAATGACCTAATTGATCATCACAAATTAGGTAATTTGGAAATTCACTGAAAAGGCCAAGATGGCGGCTGAGTAGGACCTGAGTCACTCACCTCCACATCGCTCCGGAGCTCCGAAGTGCTGACACCCGAGAGATGCGCCCAGGGATAGCGGATAAGGGCCATAGAATCACGCTGCACCAGCCCCTCAAGACACAAAGGCTGTTCGTCGAAGGAGACGGGCTGAGAAGCAGCTGCTGGTCGGAGGAAGGATCGCGCTGGGAGGCACTCGCAAGACTACTGCTTACTGTGCTCGCTGGCAAGCGTGAGAGCGTCAGTATCCGAGCCCGGTCCTGGTAGATAAGCAACCGCGAAGCCAAGGAGAAGGAGCCGGCAGAAGCTTGCACAATGGCAGCTGCTTGTGGTGGAGCCCGGCCGAAGGATCGTAGCATGGCGCCAAGCCCTGCATCTGCCACCAGACAGGAGAAGAGGGACAACGCGAAGGCTGGGCAGTAGAAGGTGAAACCTGGTGCCAACCACTGTAATCCTGGTAAGACTGCTAAAGATCCGGGGGGGAAAACTGCCACTGCAAAATCCCAGCATGTTAAGGGCACAGCAATACCGGACAAAAAGCAACGGGTCATTTCTAAACTCTTTTCTAAAAAACATAATGAGGATCGGGGGCTGTTCCTACCCCAGAACCCATGCTAAAGTATGATTCAAAGTCTGGCCCCGTAGAAGGCTTGGAGGATAAGGAGGTAAAGGACCCTCCTAACGTAAGTGAGCTGAAATCTAAAAATCTGGTGCCTGAGGATAACATATCAAACAGGGAGGTGCGCGTATCTTGGGGGGCAAGTAGCGACTCAACAGTAGTATGGGCTACTGATCTGGAGGGCACAACCCCAGAAAAAACTGAGGAGCCGGCAGAGTGCAAGCTGGCCAAAGATACTCTGAACACCCCTGAGCTAGGACCACAGAGCAGAAATGAATGTGACTGTGAGAGCCAAACGGGGCAACAACCTATAAACATACAGATGGCCCTTCATGATGCCACGGAGCTAGGATATCAATCTCCGACCCCCACAGAAAACTTTTTTTCAGTAAATGAGGAGTCATTTGGCTCCGAATCTTCGGGGTTACCTAGCAGAAGTGATGCTGAGGAAGTTGATACTTCAGCAAGCAGTCAACATGAAGGCATAAAGACTCTTAAAAAGCAAAGAAGGTCTTCTGACAGGAGGAAACCTGCATGGAAAACTGATACCGAGGAGGAAACCGATCTCCGCTGGGATTATTCCGACACACAGCTAATGCAAATGGAGGGGCATGAAGCTGTAGAAGGGGCAGGTAAACAGACCAAACAGAAGGAGCCTCAACAAGCACCCGAGCCAACACTAGCTCCTATTTTACAATCTCTGAGTACATTTCACAATGAGGTCAAGTATGAGAACCGAGTGGCTCGAGTGACAGCAAAGAAACTTCAAGGATCTATGCGTAAAATTGGCAAAACTTGTACGGAAATTGCAGAAACAATGATTATGGTAGAGACCCGAACGGAAATACTGGAAGCTACAGTGGACACCCTGAAAACCCAGGCTTCATCACAGGAAAAGACGGTCACCGATATTATGTGGAAACTTGAAGAGGCTGAAATCACCTACGACGGAACAACCTCCGCATTCTTGGGATCCCAGAAAATTGCAAAGGCAGTGATATACAAACCTTTATTATCAAGTTGTTCAAAAACGCCTTCCCAGAGCTAACACAGTGGGATTGGGACAAGGAGATACAGCGGGTGCACAGATTTCCGCTATCACTACCCAAACAACCCCATAAGGAACAAGCTTTTCCTAGAGTCATCTTCATTTTCTTGTGTAATTTTTTGTTACGACAAGCTGTGTATGATTTGGCCCGACCAAACAAAAAAAGGAACTGGGAGGGATTTTCCTTTTTTGCAAAACCAGACTTTGCGCATGCCACAGTGGAAAGGCGATGGAGATTGCGGCAGCTGATCACTCCCTTCCAGAAGGCAGGGGCCCTTGCCTATCTACAAAATCTGGCCAAACTGAAGATAATATCACAGGGTCGTACAATGTTTTTTTCATCAGAGATAACAAGCCGAACAGGCTTTGAAAGACATCGTTTCAGGGGGATCGGGGGCTAGCGGAAAGATTTAACAAACTTTTTTTCCTTAAACATTAGCTTGTCAATTGTCGCTTTTCGTTTTATAGATTGTTGTTTTTTCACCCTGGACCTATCAGGCTATGTGAGACTAACAGACTGCAGGATTTATAAGACTCCTCAATTGATTCCTTCAATAGTCAGGCTTGGATATTGCTATGACCTATGTTTTACATACTTGTAAAAAAAGTTTATGGTCTTTTCCATACTTAATGTATACTTTACACATGGTTCAAAACTGGTATTTGTATAAAGACAGGAGTGAAGGAGAGGTGTGGAGGGTGGAGTGAGGTCAGTCAGATGCTTTCACACAAGCTCAGGATTGAGCTTGGCGGGCTAAAAAGTGGCGGAGGGTGGGGGGGGAGGGCCTGGAGGGGCGGGAAGACCAAGGTAGGATAAATATCAGAACAAGGCGGGTAGCAAATAAGGGGGAAATTGGCCAAAAGAGACATAATAGAAAAGAGATGGTAAAAAAGAAGAGTAGGCACCAAGAATATGGCTATAGGAAAAGTACAGGAAGGACCAACCAACAGGATGGCTAGGGTAATAATTGTAACATTGAATATATCTGGTCTGAAAGACATAAGGAAAAGGCAGATGGTAGCTATGGGGCTGCAAGCAATGGAAGCGAACATAATTTGCTTACAGGAGTCACATATAGAGGGTGGGCAGCAGTATTTATTAAAAACGCTAGGGTTAAACTTATAATTGCCTCTACTCAGGGTACTAGAACTAAAGGGGTAGCTATCTTAGCGAAAGGGGGGGACCTCCAATTTACAAGAGCAGTATCTGATAAATTCGGAAGATGGGCTATCACGGAATTCCAAAACAATAATGGAGAAAACAAGATGAAGATATGTACAGTATATGGTAATGTGGGAGATGATCCAGAAGGCCTGAGTAGTATTACTAATGAATTGGTACACTGGCATTTACCTCTAATTGTCTGTGGAGACTTTAACTTACATCTACCAGGGGATTGGTCAATGGATCCTACATATAAATATAAAGGGAGGAAACCGAGGGTCTTCAGGGCATTTAAGGATCTTTGTGTCTTACATGGGCTGATTGATAGTTGGCAATCGAATCACCTGGGAGACCATGGATTCACTTTCTTTTGCAATCCACATTCACGTCATGTGCGACTTGACTACATGCTCATCTCCAACTCTATGAAAAACATATGCACTATAAATAAGCTACCAAGGGTACTATCGGATCACAACCCACTAGAATTAAACGTAGTATGCAATAGAAGTAACCCCATAATGAGGACCTGGACATTCGAAAGAGCTTTTCTAAAAAATTAAAATTACTGTAAACACATGAGGGAGTGGATTACATCATTTTTGGCAATAAATATGGGTAGCGCTCTGATTGAGATAGTCTGGGACGCTATGAAGGCAGGCATCAGAGGAGAAACACTTCAGTTTTCAGTCAGGACCAACTGAGAAGGAAAGGCACAATTAGCTATGCTACAACAGAACCTGAGCAAAGCAGAGGCAGACCTAATCTATGCGACACAGAGTGGACAGGTAACGGATGAACTAGCACGGGTGGCCGTCGCAAGAAATTTGGTTTCAGAGATCTTTATAGAGAAAGCCATTACTAAAGCCACAATATACAAGAAGAAATCATATGAGCGTAGCGAACAAGTTGGGCACCAGCTAGCGGTTCGTACAAGAGAAGAGTTGACAGCTAATATTATAAAGAGTATTAAAGATCTAGATGGAGGGTTGAGAACCGAAGCATCCGAAATTAGAACAGCTTTTCAACGGTTCTATCAAGAACTATATAAAGAGCCAGACAGTTACCAGGAGAACCCGGAGGAGTATTTAGGGCAATGCGAGGGCAGTTGTCTGGATGAAGAGGATCAGGCTAACCTAGATAATCCCCTTGGGTGGGATGAAATTCTGCTCTCTCTGAATTCATTGGCGAACGGCAAAGCAGCTTGGATAGATGGGATACCGACGGAATTTTTTGTGAAATTCATGGACCAGCTTAGAATAATTATGTTGGGACCTTCTTCTTGGTCAGCAACGAAAATTATGGTTTTCCTGAAAAAAAACAAGGACCCCATCGAAATGGGTTCATACCGACCCATTACACTGATAAATGGGGATTCTAAAATTTACTCAAAACTCCTCTCTACCCGATTAGCGCCAATTATCCACAAAATTGTCTCAGTTCGCCAAAATGGGTTTAGCCCAGGGAGATCAACAACGGATCAGGTACCAAGAGTGATCTCGCTATTTGATTTCACGGAAACAACAGGAGACCCTATGGCGCTAATTCTACTTGACGCAGAAAAGGCGTTCGATAGGGTCTCCTGGAAGTTCCTATGGGCAGCTATGATAAGGTGCGGGATCACTAGAGGCTTCATCAAAGCCACCCAAAGATTATATGTTGACACAGGAGCTAGTGTCATGATTAACGGGACCCTGTCGGATAAATGTACGATTACTAGGGGAACAAGACAGGGGTGTCCCTGTTCACCTCTCCTATTTGCGGTTTATATTGATGCATTAATCCGTAAACTTGAAAATCACCCCTCAGTGGCTCCTATTCGTATATTCAATCATGACACAAAAATCTTAGCATACGCGGATGATATCTAGTTGGTCACCTGCGATCCCAATAAAGCTATGGTAGTGATTGAGGAGGACGCCCAGAGATTCGGAAAAGTATCAGGCTACAAGCTGAACTCAGGGAAAACCCAGATTGTCATCAATAATAAACCCATGATGAGTGATAACAGGGTAACAGATCAGGCAGTTTACCTTGGAGTTAATATAAGTGCAAAGGTAGACAGTATTGTGAATTTAAACCATGATCCACTGATTAACCGCACCAGAAAAGAACTAACCCGACTGGATAATCAGCATCTCACAATCGGTGGAAGGTGCAATGTCATTAAAATGCTTTTCTTGCCCAGATTTTTGTATTTCTTTCGCACAATATGTCTGGAGTTTACTCCTCAGCAGTTTAAAATCATTGAGACTATGTTTTCCAGATTTATTTGAGGCTTTAAGAGACCTCACCATGCACTTAAATGGATAATGCTGCCTAAGGAAAGAGGAGGACTAGGTATGCCTAACTTCAAATTATACTATTGGGCAACGGTAATTAGATACTGTAAGATGTTTATATCAAAAGAATATAGCAACCACCCTATTCCAACTCTGCAAGAATTGATCCTGGGGGCAGGATGCGAGGGGTGTTTATGGCGACATGTCAATGATAATTACTTTAAGAAAGTGAAACTTAAGAGCATCTCTAGCATTCATAAAGTCTGGAGTAATATAAGAAAACTGCTAGGGTTGGGCCGTTATTCATGCTACACACCAGTTAACCGCAATAATGATCTACCAGTGATCTTTCAGGATAGTTGTATGACTAGGTGGATAGAGGCAGGTATCAACCAATTAGGCTGTTTTTACACCAAGTGGCCTAAAAAACTTCTCAGAGCCTCACTCTGAATATGACATCAGCCATACGGATTTTTTAAAATATTTGCAGATTAGGGATTTTTTGTTAAAGAAAGTAGGGGGACGGGAAAAGTTCCAAAATAACACCACAATAGAAACCATATGCCGGCAAAACACCCCTAAAATCGGGGAAATCTATGAAATACTAACTGACACTTTCCCAGATCACATGGGCAAACAGCTAGCTGATTGGCAGACCAAACTAGTAATTCAGCCATCAACCCCTGAGCGTGCGTATGAATTATCACAAACATGTCTAATGTCCATAAAGTTGCAGGCACAATTCTATAAAACTTTTTTCAAAGTTTGCACATGGTTGTCAGGATCTACTCACGTTTCCTCAGGAACGCCTTGGAAATGATGAATGCTCCCCAACTTTGCCAAACCACTACAGACACCCAACAAAGTCAAAGTGTCATCAGTGGCACAGGGAAGAAGGAAAAAAAGAAAGGAATAATCCCACAATGCACCTCACTCTGTGTCAGGACCAGTCAACCAGGAGCAGTATCTGTCAAGTAATAAACAGAATACGATAAGTACCCACAGAAGAAAAGGTTTTCACAGTTTATATTCATATGTTACTATACTATAACTACCTGAATGAATCCCTTCTTCCGTGGACTCTGGAGTCTGGTGAGAGAGTAGGGCATTTCAAGGCTGTGACAGAAGAAAGGTAGGGAGTAAACACAAAAGGACTAAAGGATAGTGAGGGGGGCGTGGCCAAGATGGCGGGGTGAGCGGACGCTTCCTCCCGTAGCTCCTCCGGCCCGGCTCAACTCGAGCCCCGATTCTAGCGCTTCTCTCCCCCCGCGGCTGCACTGCGGGCGAGGGTACTGTGCCGGAGTGCCTGGGGCACATTTTGGTGCCGCTTATACTTCTGGGGCCCCGGGGGAAGTTCCCGAGAGGTCTCTCCAGAGATCGCTCCGAGGATTGGAGCCGGATCGCCCCGAGGAGAAGAGCCTGGAGGCGGAGCGTGGAGCGGCGCTGTCCGCGCGCCTTGGCTGGCCCGGGCGCTGCACGGCGGACTGGACGGACTCCGGGGAGTGAGGCAGCTTCCTGACCGGTGCCTGGTGGCGGGCACCATAGCTGGGCGACGGACCTTAGCCCTGGCCGCGATCCCCCCACTGCCCGGGGTCTCGAAGGGCGGCGCCTCCCGCATCCCGCGCCCGGAGGCGCTGATGGCGGTGTTTGGACGGAGCCCGAGCCGGGCACTCGACTGGTAATGGAGGGGAGCGCCGATTTCAGACTTTCCGGACCCGTCCTCATTTGAGTGTTGCCCACGGACTTGCTGGCCCGGGCTGCCTTCTTGGGTCCCACCCTCCCGCCATCTTGTCTTTGTTTGGCTGTACCTGGTGAACCCTGCCCGCGCCCTTTTCACACGGGAGCCTCGTCTCGTTCTGGCGCCAGTTCATCTGCTGCCCTCCCTGGGAACCCGGGACGGGAGACCTGCTCTTCGGACTTTGCTGCCTGCCTGCCCTGTTGGTCCGGGGGCCGTCTTGCCCGCGCCCGGTCCGCCATCTTGTCGCCTGTGACGCACTACCCTTGTCCTCGGCGAGGGCCTCGCATCTTGTGCCCACGAGCGGTGGCGATCGCCTGCGGCAACTGACCCTGGACTTTGCTGGGCCCTAGGATGGCTGGAAGACGTGGCGCAGCACGGGGAGATCGCACCTTGCCGGAAATGCTCGGCAGGCCCCAGCAACTACGCGACAGGGCGCTGCCGTCCCCGGGGGCTTCCCGGGTGTCCACGGGCGCAACTGCGGGCGAGCCGCCGGTCACGCGGTCCTTCATGGAGGACTTATTCGCCTCCCTCAAGGAGGACTTTCAGACTCTGAAGGCTGAGGTGGCAGGAGAGATCCGGGAGGTGCGCAGGGATGTCGAGGGCCTGGGTGAACGGGTCGACGCGGTGGAGACGGCGGCTCAGAGTCGCGATGAGGAGATAACCCATCTCCAACAGGATGTCCTCCGCCTCCGGGAGCAATGTGTCGAGCTCCAGGCCCACTCGGAGGACCTCGAGAACAGGTCCAGGCGGAATAACATCCGGGTGCGGGGTGTTTCATCCGCCGACGAAGGTGCGGACCTGGTGGCTTATCTGCAGGACCTGTTCCGCGACATCTTGGAGGAGGGAGCGGATTTCCCCATCCGCATTGACAGAGCACACAGGGTGGGCCGCCAGCGCCAGTCATCGGCGCCCCCGCCTGATATCTTGGCGTTCTTGCCGGATTTCCCTCTAAAGGAGCGCATCATGACGGAGGCCCGTAGGAAGCAGCCGCTGACCTTCCGCGACCGACCTGTGGCGCTTTATCAGGACCTGTCCGCTATCACGCTGCAAAAGCGCAGGTCCTTCCGCATCGCTACGGACTTTCTGCGAGAGCACGAGACGGCCTATTCTTGGGGTCACCCCTTCCGTCTTATCTTTCGATGGAATGGGGTACTGCATCAGCTGCGCTCCTTACAGGATGTTTGCGGGGTGCTGGGTCTTACTACTACGGCGGAGGACGGGGCTACGCCCGCGCGGAGGCGCCCCGAGCGGCGGGGCCGACGGAGGTCGAGAAGGCGCCCATCGTCAGCGCCGGTGAGTCGTCCGGACTCGCCCACCATCAGAGCTGAAATGGCGGAGGCCCTGAGGACTGCGGCCGAGGACTTGCCTGCATCTACTGGTGTGGCCTTAACGGCCTAATTTTTCTCCGGGGGGAGAGGTTCTTAGCTTTAACGATGTTGGGCTGGGGCTGGGGGGGCGGGGGGGTGGTGCGTGGCTGGACGTCCACTTGACTGTTTTCTGCAGACTCGCCCATTTGGGCTAGACTGAGACTATGGGGTGGGGTTTTTTCCTTTTTGTTTTGGCCGGTTGCCATAAGTGGTTTTTGGGGGGGTTTCATTGTTGGTTTGTTGTGGGGGGGGTCCCGTCCGATGTAGTCCGACCGAGTACGAGGCCGCCACTGGCCTTCCCTGCGCCCCTGCCCCGCGCGCCCCCTCCGCTGATCCCCCGTCTGCTTCATAGCGTGCTGCTCCCCTGGAGGCGATGCCGCCCCTGAAGGTAGTGACCCTTAATGTCAAGGGTCTGAATAATCCCGTGAAGCGTAGGGCGATCCTCTCCCTGTTAGAAGGGTCGCGGGCGGATATTTGCCTCCTGCAGGAGACTCATCTACTCTCCGGAGATTGCCATAGGTTGCGCTCTGCCAAGTTCCCCACGCAACTATTTTCCTCTGCTGCGACTAAGACCGCTGGGGTGGCCATTCTTCTAGCCAGCTCTTTTAGAGGGGAGGTGCTGTATAAACATGCCGAGCAGAAGGGGAGGCTCTTAGTGTACCGCATGCGCTTGGGGGGTGTTGCCTTTACGGTTGGTTCGGTTTATAGCCCAAACGACCACCAGGATCATTTCCTGGAGTCGGTGTTGGTGGACGTTACTGCCTCGCCCGATCGCCATATCATTCTGGGGGGAGACCTGAATATAGTCTTCGACTCCGCTCTAGATAGGTCTGCTCAGCGCTTCCCGCAAACGGGGGAGCTTTCTGCGGCGGTGCGGGACCGGCTTGCAGAGACGGACTTGCATGACCTCTGGCGTACCATGCATCCCACCGATAGGGATTACTCCTACTTTTCCCATGCGCACCGCACTTATTCGCGGTTGGATTACCTCTTGGTGAGCGGCCCGCTTCGCTCGGCCGCCGTGGCGGCGGACATCGGGGTCTTGTCCCTGTCCGACCACGCGCCGGTTTCCGGGGTCTTTGCGTGGCCGGCGGCCCCCCCCTCGAGAGGGATGTGGCGGCTTCGGGACACGCTGCTCCATAAGAAATCGGTGGTGAAGCGAGTGGACGAGGTCATCCGGGACTTCCAGACCCACAATGACAACTCTGACACGTCCCTGGCTACGCAGTGGGCGGCTTTGAAAACGGTCGTCAGGGGAGAGTTTATCTCCATTTCCTCGGCGGAAAATAAGGAACGCCAGCGCAAGAGGGACGAGCTGACGGCGCAGGTTAGGGAGCTTGAGCAGGTACACCGCCGTACAGGGGCTCCTCGCGTTTGGAGGCAACTGAGAGCGGCGCGGAAACTCCTCTCTGCGCTGGATCTTGATCGGGCGGAGTACGCGGCGCTGCGCCTGAAGCATGCCTTTTACACCGGCGGAGACAGATGCGGTAAGCTTCTGGCCCATAGGCTCAGGGCTGCGCAGCAACGCAATGTGGTGAAGGAGTTGGTGGGAGTGGATGGGATCCCGGTTTCCGGGGACGCGGAGGTGGCGGATACCTTTCGATCCTTTTACGAGGCACTGTACGCTTCGGAGTCTTCCACACCGGGAGAGGCTGAGGCCTATCTGGAGTCCGTGACCCTCCCGGCCCTGGACCCCTCCCAGGCGGACCACCTAGAGAGGGACATTCACGTGGAGGAGGTCATCTCCGCGATCGCAAGGCTGAAGCATGGTAAAGCCCCGGGCCCGGATGGCTACACGACCTTGTTCTACAAGACCTTCTGTCCCGCTGTCGCTCCTCTCTTGGCTCGCTTGTTCAACTCCTTCTCCGAACCGGGCGCCATCCCACCTGACCTCCTCTCGGCGACTGTATCGGTTATCCCCAAGCCGGGGAAGGACCGGACCTTGTGCGGCTCGTACCGGCCCATTTCGCTCCTGAACGTGGACCTCAAACTTTACACCGGAATCTTGGCGGCCAGACTGGGTCTCCTCTTACCGGGTTTGGTGGAGGCGGATCAGGCCGGTTTTGTGCCTGGTCGGCAGACGGTCGACAATACGAAGAGGGTGGCGCATGTGCTGGAAAAGGCCTCACGCGTCCCGGGGGAGCGGATGCTGCTATCGGTCGATGCGGAGAAGGCCTTTGATAGGGTTCATTGGCCGTACCTCGAGCTGGTCCTTGGGAAACTGGGGATCGGTGAGAAGTTCCGCACTATGGTCTTTAACTGCTATAGGAGACCGTCGGCGTCAGTTCGTGTCAATGGACACAGCTCCAGCAGCTTCACCATTGAGCGCGGCACGAGACAGGGTTGCCCTCTCTCGCCGCTCCTCTTCGCCCTTTATATGGAGCCGTTTGCGCACAGGATCCGCGACAACCCGGACGCTATTGGGGTGAAGATGGGGCAATACACACACACTGTCAGCTTATACGCGGACGATGTCTTGCTGACCCTAGATGACCCCAGGCGATCACTCCCTGCCTGCGTCCAGGAGCTGGATGCTTTTGCCCGCGTTGCGGGCTTTAAAATGAATGTGGCCAAGTCGGCGGCACTGGATGTGTCGCTCTCTGTTGACACCAGACGGGACCTTCAGAGTCTCTTCCCTTTGCAGTGGTCCTCCTCCACGGTGCCTTACCTGGGCATTTTGCTTGCTCCCACCCTGCCTGCCATGGTCACAGCTAACTATTCCTCTTTAGGCAAAAAGATAAAGGAGGAACTTGGCCGATGGAACAAGGGCCTAATCTCGTGGCTGGGCCGTGTTGCGGCGGTGAAGATGACGATACTGCCCCAGATCCTGTATCTCTTTCGCGCTCTGCCTCTTCAGCCCCCCGTGGGTTGGATACGGCAGGCGCAGACAGACATCTCCCGCTTTGTGTGGCAGGGTCGTAAGCCTCGGATGAGGCGGGTCCTCTCCATGCTTGCTCCGGAGGCGGGAGGGCTCGGAATCCCGGACCTCCGGAAGTACTTTCAGGCGGCGCAGCTTAGGTACCTGGTTGAGTGGAGCCGGTGGGAATCGGACAAACATTGGCTCTTTCAGGACCAGGCAGTGGCTGGCCGTACCCTCCAGGAGGTCCCGTTCCTACGGCGCATTCACCGCCCGCCTAATCTCTACGCCTCCTTTATCACCCGGGTCCCGCTAAGAGTGTGGGACGCGGTGTGTGAGCTTCGGGAGCTCACCACTTTTCCGTCGCCGTTCACTCCCATTGCTGGCAACCCGGACTTCACTCCGGGCCTGGAGCCGGGGGCCTTTTCCCACTGGGTGCATGCGGGATGTAGAGCGCTTTTCCAGATTTACGGCCCGGAAGGCGTGCTCCCCTTCCAGCAGCTCCGACAGGAGTTTGGCTTGACGGAGGGGGATAGACTGCGTTACATGCAAGTCCGCCATTGGGCTCTTCAGCCCTTAGTGCGTGACGTCGCCGCCCGTACGATTACGCCCTATGAGCGATGGTTGGTGACCCGGGCCTCGGACGCCAAACTCATCACTGATTTGTATAAATTTCTCCAACCCCCGCCGTTCCACTACCATAACCCAGGGAGGGAGCGTTGGCACAGGGAACTGGGCAGGACCCTGAGCCACAAGGAATGGGATGGGATTGCATATCGGGCGAGGCACTCTGCGTACCACACTGGGCTGACGGAAACCTTCACTAAAGTGTCCACCTATTGGTACTACACCCCGGTGCGGCTCTACGAGATGCGCAAGCTAGGCGATAAGGGATGTTGGCGCGGCTGCGGGCAGGAGGGCACCCTCACGCACATTCTCTGGGAGTGCCCGGTGCTGTCGGCCTACTGGAAGGAGGTCTTAGATGAGGTGGATAGGCATTTTGAGATTGAGCTCCCGCGCTTCCCCGCGTATGTCTTGCTTGGCCTCCCCAATGACTTAATGTACCCGCTGAAATCCCGCAGGGGTAGGCAGATTGCGATTGCGCTAGGCTCAGCCGTCCAGAATATACTTGTCCTTTGGCGCACACCCACTGCCCCCTCCATTACTGGCTGGTTGCATAGGCTCTGGCAGGTACTGGGTATGGAGAAGATGTCGCTAACGGTGGCTGGGAAGGTTGACCAGTTTGAGGAGCTCTGGCATCCCTTTTTGGCGCTGCTGTCCACGGAATTTCACGAGATAACGTGTCCACGGTACCTGCGCCTCCTTAGGCTGACACCGCCAGTGCCAGCGGCGGAGTGATTCTGCGGGTTGGGGACCGGGGATCGGGGGTGGGAGGTGGGGGGGTTTTATGCTTCTATTGCTGACTTTCGGACGGGGTTGTTGGGGTGTTGTTTTCTCTTTTTTCTTTTCTTTCCTTCTTGCTTTTTCCTTCTTCTCTTTTCTGGGGTCGGGGGGCTGGTGGAACGGTCTGCTTCTCCTTTGCTGTGTCGTGGAGTGCTCTTTTGGCTTCGCCTTGCCTAGGGAGTGGGGGCCTACGGGGGGTTGTTCACAATGCCTTATTGCCTTCTGTTTTTGCCCTGTTACCCTCTGGGGCACCCTACCTTCCTCCTCTTCTTCTGACTCGCTGCAACGTTTTGCTCTTTGTATTGTATGGTTACCTGACCTCCTGCTCCCCCCCCGTGTTTTTTATGCCTTAATAAAATACTTTAAACCTAAAGGATAGTGAGATAAGGTAGGTATGGAGTAAACTAAGTCCTAACTCACCTAAAAGGCAAAAATAGAGAACCGTGAATCTGGTATAGGTAGTCCTAAAATGGAGTAGAAGAGTTGAATGCTAAATAAAGATTTCTACCTAAAATCTGGTAGTTCCACTGGGAATCACCTTACTGTCAGGAAAGCCCAAAATGGAATGTAACAAAAAATAACTAGATCTCTATTGGCATGGGAACTACCCAGAAACAAGTATACATAGAACCAAAATCAAGGCAGTGCCTAAAACTCTGTTACCGTACTTGCACGTATGGGAGAGATACTTCAGAGGCACTGAAAAGGGCATAGCGAAAAGGAGAACCCAGGAGACCTGAAGATAAAAATACGATGTACAGGACGCAGAGGAGAAAGCTACAGATGCTGCAGACAAGGAGCTCAGACCCGGAAGCAAACAGGAGTGAACCTGGAAGGGGAAGTCCTAGCCCGAAGCTGGAATGCAAAGCGACTTCATCTCGGGATGGGTGGGCTTTTGACTTTGCTTACCATCACCCGCACATGCGTATGTGGTTAAAATGGCAATATGGAGAGACTGCCGATTGTGCGTTTCCAGCAAGCTTGACAATGGTTACCATCAACTTGAAGGTGATGGTAACAGCGATTCCTAAATGCACAATTTGCATTTAGGAAAGACTTCTTACATGTGCATTAGGCATTCGCACATTGCGATTCTCTGTTTGCATTTGCAATTTAGGTAATTGCTACAAATTATGATTACCTAAATTGCAAATGCAAAAGCCTTTCATACATAAGGAAAGGCCATTTTGCATTTGCAAATGGCTGAAATTTGCGGTTCCCACCATTTGCGACAGCAAAGTGCTTTCACACATCTGGCCCTATGTTACTATACCATTACTCTTGTTCGAGTCTTTATGGCTGTCCGTGGCCTACCAACTGCCTACCTTATGGGTGAGTTATAGGTATAGAAGAGAGGGTAAAGGCTTAGCAAGCATTTTTTAAAGTCAATATGGCATACTATTCAACTGCACTCACTGGTTCTGGAGAAGCAGGTCTGAGAAATGCTTGAAATGCTTGAAGCAGTGGTATTCTATATTGTTGAATGCCTAGTGTGAGTGATTCATTAGATATTCGAATGAGTCTCTCAATCCCTGTTTGAGTGTGCCTTTGGATATTTTAGGAAGTATGTTGATATACAACTACCGCTCTTAGTGTCTACATGGCTCTCTACACAGGCATCTAAGGGGCAGCATTGATTGCTTACTGGTTGTTTTAGTGAGTATTGGGCCACACAACTGTGCATACAGAACTATCCCCAGTAGGTCTACATACATATGATAAATCTCTATAGCTGAGGGAATACTTAGAAGCAATTGTAAGTAAGTGGCTGGGTGTATTAGTGGCTCTATCTTTTTGCACATAAGTATCTGAGTTGGAATACGACAACCAGACTGAATGAATAACTCAGCATAGTGTCTGAAAGTGCAGTGTCAGTGACCCAAATTTGAAAGTAAAAGTCTTGGGTTTTGAACAGATTGATCTCTGACTATAACCTAACTACTGACTTCCTTAGGTATGAGTTATGAGATTAGGAGTTTAAGGCTTGGCAAACACTTTTAAAGGTCAGTTTGACCTACTATTTAAATTGCACACACGTTCTGCAGAAGCAGGCCTGAGACATGTTGAGACAGGGTGTGCGTGTGTGGTGCTGTATTAGGAACAGCATGGATTGCTTTCTGTGTGTGTTAGTTACTACTGGGTTATTTAGCTGTGTGTGCAATCTCCTTCATTACTACTGGATACATAAGAGTTGTGTTTTGGTTTGTGAGTGAATGTTTATATGCTTCTAACACCCTCTGGAGTGTCCTTTTTATGTAGTTATGTGAGTTTGAATCAGTGTGGCAGAATGGACATATAAATTAGGATATGGGCCTGTAAGGGCTCATCTAACTCACTGAAGATTCCAACAACATGTCTTACCTTTATGCACATTGAAGCATGTCATATGGCATAGCTGCAACCTACCTTAGGGATGGGGTAAATGTAGTAGATGAACAGGCTGAGGCTTGGCAAGGGGTTTTAAATTTCAAGTTGGCCTAATACTAAAACTACATGCAGAAGCTAAAGTGTACCAGGCCTGCAACATGTTGAAAAGAGTACTATTTTGAGTGGGTGACTTAGTAGTGTTAGTTGCCTAGTAGATAGCCGAATGAGTGTCTCAGTCCCTATATAGGAGTGTTTTTCCATATGGAAGAAAGTTGGTTGATATATCTCTTTATGACTCCACAAGGCTGTAAATATGTAATATAAGGGAGAGTATTTATTGCTTTATGAGTGTGTTGGTTACTATTGGATTATTTACCAGCGTGTGCAACTGCAACTATAAGTGCTAGATACATAAGAGTTGTGTTTGTGTCTGAAAGTAATGTTAAAATGCTTCTGACACTACCTGAGGGGTTGTATTAGTTGTCCTGTCCTTTTGTATGTAGTCATGTGTGATGTGAATCAGAGTGACAGACTGGACGTATAAGTGAAAATATGAGGCATGTATGTACAGATATAGCTCACTGGAACTTCTAACTAAATGTGTTTGCTTTTCAGCATATAAAAGCGTGCACTATGACCTAGCTGCAGACTACCTTATGGATGAGTTATATGTAGTAGATGGGCAGGTAAATATTTGGAAAGGGGATTTAAATGCATGTTGCCCTAGTAATAATACTGCATGTAGAAGCTCAAGTGTGCCAGGCCTGAGACATGTTTAAAGGACTACTTCTCTCAATGGGTGGCTTAGTAGTGACAGTTCTTTACTAGACATCTGAATGAGTGTCACACTCGCTATGTAGGGATTTTTACATTGGTGAGTAACTTTGATGGTGTATCACTGTCTCTCTTTATGACTCTATGGATCTCTACACGTGTATGTAAAGGATGGCATGGATTGCTTCCTGGGTATGTTAGTTACTACTGGGTTATTTAACAGTGTGTACAACCTCTTCCATTATTCCTGCATACATACGAGTTGTGCCTGTGTCTGTGACTGATTGTCTAAATGCTTCTAGCAATGTCTGAGGGTATGTATAAGTGCCTCTGACCTTTTGAATGTAGTTATATGAGATTTGAATCACTATGGCAGATTAGACATATATGTGAGAATATGGAACTATAGCTGTGCATCTAGCTCACTGAAACTCCTAACAACATGTGTTATCTTTAAGCACATTGAAGATTCTCTTATGGCATAGCTGTATCCTACCTTAGGGGTGAGTTATAAGTAGTAAATGAACATATTAAGCCGTGGCAAGTTGTTTGAAATGCCAAGGTGGTCTAGCAGTAAAACTACATGTACAAGCTCAAGTGTACCAGGCCTGAGACATGTTTAACGAAATGCTTCTCTGAATGGGTGACATAGTAGTGTTTAGTTGTTTAGTAGATATCGGAATGAATTACTCAGTTCGCTGGATGGGTGACATAGTAGCGTTAGTTGTTTAGTAAATATCTGAATGAATGACTTAGTCTTTTCCCATATCTAACTAAGTTTGTTGGAATATCAGTGCCTTTGTTCATGACTCTACAGGTCTGTAAATATGTATGTAAATGGATAGCATGGATTGCTTTCTGAGTATGTTTGTTACTACTGGGTTATTTAGCAGTATGTGCAACCACCTCTATTAGTGCTATATTCAAATGAGTCGTGATTGCATGTGAAAATTAACATGTAAATGATTCTGACACTATCTGAGGGGGTGTATTAGTGGCTCTGTACTTTTCTATGTAGACACGTATCATTTGAATCAGAGTGACAGATTGTACTAATTAGTGAGGGTATGGGCCTGTAAGTGCGCATGTAGCTCATTGGAACTTCTAACTACAAGTGTTTGCTTTTAAGCACATCGAAGTGTGCACAATGACTTAGCTGCAGCCTACCAAATGGATGAGTTATATGTAGTTGATGAGCAGGTTGAGGCTTGGCAGGAGGTTTTAAATGCCAGGTTGCCCTAGCAATAAAACTGCATGCAGAAACTCAAGTGTACCAGGCCTGAGACGTGTTTAAAGGACTACTTCTCTGGATGGGTGACTTAGTAGTGGGAGTTATTTAGTATATATCAGAATTAGTGTCTCTCTCCTTATGTAGGGGGATTTTCTGTATGTAAGTGACTTTGATGGCATCACTACTTCTCTTTATGACTCTATGGGTCTCTAAATGTGTATGTAAGGGACGACATGGGCTGCTTCCTGGGCTGCTTCCTGGGTGTGTTAGTTACTACTGCGTTAATTACCTGTGTGTGCAAACTCCCCTATTATTGCTGGATACATAGGAGTTGTGACTGTGTTTGTGAGTGAATGTTAAGATGCTTTTAACACTGTCCGAGGGTGTGGATTAGTGGTTCTGTAGTTATGTATGTAGTTACTGGAAATTTGAATCAGAGTGGCATACTGGAAGTATAAACGAGGATATGGGCCTGTGAATGAGCATCTAGCTTACTGAAACGTCTAATAACATGTCTTACCATTAACCACATAGAATTATGTCCTATAGCGTAGTTGCAGCCTACCATAGGGATTAGTTATATGCAGAAGATTAACACACTAAGGGGTTTTAAATGTCAAGTGGGCCTACATTAAAACTTTATGTACAAGCTCAAGTGTACCAGGCCTCACTCATGTTTAAAGGAGTACTTCTCTGGATGAGTTACTTAGTAGTGTTATCTGTTTAGTAGATATAGAAATTAGATTGTTAGTCCCTATACAGGAGTGTTTTTCCATATCTATGTTTGTTGGTATATCAACGCCTCAGTTTTTGACTCTACTGGCCTGTAAATATGTATGTAAGGGATGGCATGGATTGCTTTCTGGGTGGGTTAGTTACTAGTGGGTTATTTAACAGTGTGTGCAACCAGTGGGTGGCTCGCAGGAAAAAGGGTGGTGCGGGTCTTGAAAAAAAAATGTAAGTTAAAAAAAATACATTTATCTTTAAAATGGCTGCTGTGTCTCTGTTGCATTACCACTCTTCTTGAGGTCCAAACCAGGAGGCACCCCGGCTCTCCATATCCAATCACAACAGTTCAATGCAGCTTTATGATAAGTTCTCACTGCTTTGCAGTGTATTTATTGGTCTGAGCGCCGTAGTTCCGCAGGACCATGGACGAGGGGGGAAGAGCTGCCTTGATCCTATTGGATATAACGGCGGCTTTCGACACCGTTAACCATGGGGTCCTGCAGAATAGACTTAGGACGCTGAGCATCACAGATTCGGCCTTAGCTCTTCTCGAGTCCTTCTTGGACACCTGCATACTGCAAATTCACTGGGGAGGTCTCCAGTCAGAAGAATTTTATCTCCCATGTGGTGTGCCCCAGGGGTCTGCCCTATCACCCACCCTATTCAACCTGTACGTCACTCCCCTCGCGACACTAATAAAATCTCACGGTCTGCATCTAGTGTCGTACGCCGACGACACTCAATTAGTAGTGTCACTCTCCCAGACGGTGGAAGCCACTGCTGCTAGCTTTAGGGAATGTCTCTCTGACATCAAAAATTGGATGAACGACCACTTCTTAAAGCTTAACACCTAAAAGACCGAAGTGATCAAGTTCGGCCAAAAACCATCTATTTGGAGTGACCTATGGTGGCCTCCAGAGGCCGGCATATGCCCTGTGCCAGCCAAAAAGGTCAGAAATCTTGGCTTTATGATCGATAAGGACCTCACTTGCACTGCACAAATAAGTCAGGTAACCTCGGCTTGTTTCTACACTATAAAGGTGCTTCGGAAAATTCTTCCTTATATACCATTTACTCTTAGGAAAACAGTGGTGGGAGCTTTAATAATGTCTAGGGTAGACTATTGTAATGCACTATACATAGGAGCGGGGGAAAAACAGCTTGTTAGGCTCCAGTCCATTTAAAATACAGCCGCTAGACTTTTACTCAACCTCCCGAAAAGACACCCGACTTCAAAAGCCATACGGGAACTTCACTGGCTCCCAGTCAGGTGCAGAATTAATTTTAAGGCCCTATGTCTGGTCCATAAATCTCTTTACGGGAGCACATCAGAGGAGCTCACCAACCTTTTCCCTCGTTATGTGCCTGCGCGCACGCTAAGATCTTGCAGTCAAGACCTAATCTAACTACCCAGAATAAAGAGAGCCCGATGGGGCGAAAAATCTTTTTCTACCGAGCATCCAAGTTGTGGAACAGCATGCCCATCGCACTACGCTCGGAAAAAAATAGAGCCGGCTTCAGAAGGGTGCTAAAAACCTGGCTTTTCACTATGTCCTAACCACCTCTGCACTCCCTTCTGTTCTACAGCGCCAAGACGCCTCGGCATAAGAGCACTTAAAAATAATTCAGTCAGTCAGTCAGTCCTCCCTCTGTGACCCCAGCCCACCCTAACCCAGCCCCATAGCAAAGAAAAATAAAATGATAATAAAAAGGTTCTTATCTTTTTATCTGCATTCCTTTCTGCTCTGCCAGTGGTGGGGTGAATCTCCTCTGCCTTAACAGAGGAGCGGCCCCTGTGTGCAATCCCCTCCATTAATCTAGATTCATAAGAGTTGTGTTTGTTTGTGAAAATTAAAATTTAACTGCTTCTGACACTGTCTTGGATGGGTATTAGTGTCCCTGTCCTTGTGTATGTAGTAATGTGTGATATAGATCAGAGTGACAGACTGTGTATAAGTGAGGATATTGGCCTGTAAGTACACATGTAGTTCACTGGAACATATAAATACATGTGTTTTCTTTTAAGCACATAGTCGTGAGCAATATGACTTAGTTACAACCTACCTTAGGGATGAGTTGTTTGTAGTAGAGGAGCAAGGCTTGGCACTGAGTTTTAAATGACAAGTTGCCCTAGCAATAAAACTACATGCACAATGTAAAGTGTACCATCCCTGAAACATTTTAAAATACTACTTATGGGGTTCCATATGTACTACTCTATGTTATCTAATCACATGTACAATGTAACTTCTAGTGTTTAAATTACAAATCCTACTATTGCTATAGCATTAAAAAACCAGCTTTATACATACATTTAATATAGCAATTGTGATTAAACCAGCAATTTTAAATGTAGCACATACAAATATTAACTTAACCACCAAGAAAGTTTTTAGTCACCTAAATCCTACGACATGACTCAGTACATAACTATATTAGCTAGTGACTGACTTTTTATCCAAACACCTTTAAGTGAAATTCTTTAGATGTAAATTGCATTTAGTTTCTAAATAGTTGACTAGCGCCATAAGTACTTCACTTCATATTAAACAAATTACTTCAAGCCCTTTTAAGCTATGTTATCGTATGCATAACTAATATTCAAACTTTAATACATTTAACTGACACTTATAACATACTATTTTTAAATATATATAAATTATTAAAAACCCTAATATTGACATACCTGTAATTTCACTTTGTTGACCATCAAATGCTAACACACTTTCACTTTAAATTTGTTCTCATGGAAAATGATAAGTACCACTCTCAGTAAGAAGGAACCATTACAAGCTAATTTTCACTCTTTTTTAGTGATACTGATGTAGGTAGCAAATCAAATGTTTCGTACATATCGTCCTTTTCGTGCACCAGTTTTCATTGGCTATTTTTGTAACCCTATATTAGTCCCCTTCTAAGAAGCCCAATCTGGTAGTACCTATGGGTGTATTTGTGACCCTCATCTTGGCCTCTCAGTGTAACTACGCGATGGGGTTGTGACTCCATACTGGAGTTTGTTAAAGCATTTACTTTATTAGAAGTATGTTTCTTTCCACTACATTCTAAATGTAATTTCAGTACTAAATTAGAAAAGGTATATTTTATAATATATGCTATCTCTCAACTGCTATGCTTTACTATCTCATACTACAGTATATTTGGAATCCTACTACCACATTGCTTTAACGCAGTTGCTATAGCAATCCTCTTTAAAACACTCTAATGCACCAGTAAGTCAAAAGTTCAATCACTTTCTAACCAGACCATACCAGATTCAAGTTGAACTGTGGCAGGTGTGGTTGACTGCTTGAAAATGTAAGCAAACCCACAATAGTGTATCTTTTGAACAATGTATCTATAACCAATCACAGATCTACTTACTTTACTAATTAAAAAACTACCTATTTTTACGTTTCAAATTATTTACACCTCCCAGTCAAATACATCCTTTTCAAAAACTAGATCCACTCCTCCATTTTAACTGCTTTTCACTCTACCAACTTTCACATTCAGCTGCAGTCTTCACCTGTGTGCTCCAGCTCCTTACCACAAAATGGTTAGAGTGTGGATTCTGGGTCACAGCTATGTCTTCTGGGCCACAGACTCTACTAGAAAGAGTAGCATTGACAGAGATTTGGGTTTGCATAATGTAGACATTACATGGAATGGCCAGAGAGGGTTAACCCATTGACCGCGGTGCGAATTTTGCAGCGGTGCGGGTGAAATAAAGGGTGGGCAAGGTTCCGACGGCCGGGGGCCATCCTCCATACACGCCCACCATCACGTCAGACGGCCGGGGGCAGCCCGACGCACCGAAAGGGTTAAAGTGGCACCAATTGCTGTATTGTGGATTTCCAAACCCCTGACCTCATGATTGTGCACTGGGATAGCAATGACATAGGCACACCGACTAGAGTAGGTTTGGAATTAGCAAAGAAGGAGACCTTTGGCCAATTAATGTCACTTTTCCCTCGCTCTGCCTTGATGTACTTTAACATTTGCAAAATATATGCTCAGACAAATTCTGTCCCCAAATAGGGAAAGCCAGTAAACATGTTAATAGAACTGTTTCTGCATTCCTTAGAGACCACAACATGGGTTCCATCTATAACAACAACCTACGGTTTGACATGATTGGAATCTATAGAACACCCAGTTGCCTTCATTTCACAGATGAAGGCAACTGGGTGTTTCTCATCAACCTGAAACTCTGTATCCAGTCTTATATGTAGGGGTCACATACCTACAATGAACACAAAGGCTCTACTCTGAGCCACCCTATTACCCAAGACTAAATATTATTCATGTCAAATACTTCAAAAAACCTTTCTATGAGGCCGCGACACCTTAGCGGGTCCACAAACCAAATACATGAATTATAATGCACAATAACACATTTAGAAGATATAACTCTGATTTTGACTCTATACATATTACAAAAACTTTGCAAAAAGTGTTAACACTGTCCATGTATTGTGTAAGTGAGTGCATGAGTAGCTGAGTGGATCTGTGACAGATAAACTGACTCTCTGAATGGGTCTGTGAGTCGGTGCATGAGAACTTGAGTGGTACTGTGAATGGGTGTAAGAGTGTCCAAGTGGCTTTCTGACTGGGTGCATGACTCCCTAAGTGACTCATGAGGGGGTATATGGCTCTGAGTGGGTGAGTGAGTTCCTGCATGAATGACACAGTATATTTGTGAGTATATGCATGAGTCGTTGAGTAGTTTTTACAGTGAATGAATGAGTATCTCAGTGGGTCAGTGACTGGCTGCATGACTGGCGCACTGGAACTCCGATTAGCTGCATGAGTGTTTGAGTGGGTCTAAGTGTGGGTGCATTATTGTCTGGGTGGTTGTCTGAATGGGTGCATGAGTGTTTGAGTAAGTCTGTGAGTGGGTGCATGAGATGTTCAGTGGGTCTGTGAGTGGTTGCATTAGTCTCTGAGGACCCCTTTTTGCCAGAATCTTGCCTGCAACTAGAGGCCACACCAGAGCCCTGCCAAGGACTGCTGCATCATCTTCCCGGAAACATGGGGAGGGAGAGACTATAGTTCACAGCACCCCTAGCAGCACGTTGGTCGCCCACGCATCCCAACGCAACAGGAGGTGCTTAAAAACAGGCCAGGGCTCTCGCAGCATGGGACGCACGCGGGCATGCCTGGGCCATGGCGGGCACGTCTGCACCCGTCCACGATGGACCGAGGCTGGGCTGGGCCACCCCCTTGATGTTTAAGAACAGGACCACACGGAGACCAGTAAGGTGAAAATCATAATACTTTGCACCTATAAGTGTATACTGTCTCTCTGGGAGTAGGGGCAAAAGGAAACTACCACCCTCTGGGTGAAAGATACACACCAAAAGTACAACAAGTATTTGACAACTGCTGTGGGGCTACTCAATAGTGAGATCGTACACGTTGAGGAACAACTTGCAGCAACTAAATCTGCCTTAGATGCTGCCTTGAAAGTATCTGCATCAGAGGATGTGAGCGATCCCACTTTACTAATGAGTGACGGGAAAAATGAGAAAACTGAGGCACAGCCTATTATTGTAGCAGACAAGGACTGTATTGTGAATTTATCCAATCCTTGCATCCTAGCAACTCCACTAGAGATTTTAATCCTGTCTAATAGTATTCATCTGCCCTCCCCACCAGCCAAAAAATGGAAAACATTGCCCCAACAGAAAGATGGTCATAGGGAGAATAAGACAGTAAAGACTAAAACAAAATGAAAAGCTAAAAATAATGTTGGATGATTAAAGGGGGATAACAACTCTATAAGCAAAGTACCAGGGCCATAAAATATTGAAACACTTGTCAAAAAGCTACATGGTAAATTGGAGAATATTATTATTATTATTATTTCATTTGTATAGCGCATAAATCATCCGAAGGTCTCAGAGCGCTTGCAGAGAAAGTCCTATCAGAAACCCAAACAAAGCAGAAGCAGAACTAAAATAGCCATGTTTTTAACTGTCTGCGGAATCTCAAATAGTCAGGTTCCATCCTAATCTGGATGGGCAGGGAGTTCCATGCTTCCGGAGCTGTTTTACTGAAGGCTCTGTCACCGTTTCTAGCAGTGCGAACTCTGGGGACGCTTAGGAGGAACTTGGTGGATGATCTAAGTGTTCTCACCGGGTGGTAGACCTTAAGTTTTTGTTCTATATAGAGCGACGATTGATGTCTGAAATAAAGCTAGTCCAAAAAGATGTGATGTTCTTGACAGACTTGGTCTTTGATATTATCTCCAAAAAACAACTGAGTAAGACTGGTATTAATAATAACTTAGTCATAAGGCCAAAAGAAGATCTAGACATCACTTCCTCTGCTGGTGAATCCAAACAAAGAATGATTCCTGCCGTACATCCTTCAAGGGTCAGACAAAAGTCACATTCTATCAAAACGCCAATGCATATTAAGGACGGTTATGTAACCCCTTTAATACTGGTAAAATCCAATCAGGAGGATATACTGACAAGGGTTCTGCAAGTTGGTATTAAAGTAGTATTATTGAATCTCCCCCCTCAGGCAACCCCATATGTTGTTGTATTGAAAAATGTTCCTAGGCTAAGCGATAATAACCGTGAAACATATGACTCACTGAAAAATCAAGTGGTACACTGGTTTGCTCTAAAAACAAACTTTGGTGTTAATGTATTGCAACAAAATATCATCATGCTTAGGAGAGTAAGTTGGGTAGCTGTAGGAAAACGAGTCAGGCGGATTGTGTGGTGGCGAATTTCCGTAGCAGGCACTTGGTAGGGAATCTGTTGGAAATTTTTCTGAGTAACGCCACATTACTTAGCTTTAGCCAAACTGATCATATAACTGCCGTACCATTAGGTTTCTTGTATACGCCTAAATACAGTGAAGCAAGTACATCCGATATTTTTAATTTAAATTAACCCGTTCCCATTAATAATCAGTATGAACTATTGAGAGGGTGTAGTGATATTGATTGACAAAGGAAGGAAACAGGTATCATTTTGGAAAGTGGTCTAGAATGCTCTGTAGTTGGGAGTAAGTCAGTTGGTGATCACTGTGTTTCAGTTTATATGGAGGCTTCTCCCAAGGTATCTACTAACAACCAGGGCAATATCCCTAATTGTAAACTGCCGGAAGTTGAAACAATGACACAAACCAAAGAATCATTACATATTATGTCATGGAACGTGGTTGTAATTAAACATAAGTTTAATAACGAAACATGGTTAAAAGCGACCGAGGGTTGTGCATTAATTCTGCTGCAGGACACATGGCATACTGAGCCTTTTTTTATTAAGGGCTTTCAAGTAATCTGTACCAATACTAGTCCATCTTGAAGGGGGAGAGATAAAGCAGGTCTAGTGGTTTTAATATCTGTAACTTCACCTTTAATTTTAAGGAAATCAAATATTACGTAAAAGTGCTATAATTTTTTTAATCTTTATTTGGAGGGGAAACAGCCAACAGTTATAATAAATTATTATAACAATATCTTTGATGGTAAAAGATCTGGGGTGATTAATTCACTGGAGGAAGAACTTGAACATTTAATAAAGATTGTGGGAGGAGAGCACATGCTCATTTGGGCGGGCGACTTCAACTGTGAGAAATGCAATATTTTTTTAGGGAGAATCATGTGGTTACTGTGACCGTTTTGGGAAACGAATCCAGTACTTTGCACATGACGATTATGTGGAGGAAATTAACCCCTTCTATGCACAGGTAGGCAGGGAGATGTCGTGCGCAACAGTGCTTGTGTGCGCACGACGGCTCCCGGCCATCATGGCAAACAGCACAGGAAATCCCTCTGGTGTGTTCACCAGAGGGATATCTTTTTCACCCCTAAATCCTCCGGAGCTGGGAAAGAGCTTCCCCAGCTCCTGAGCTCCCCCCCCCTGGTTTCCCTGAAATGACAATTGGCACGTACGTTGCGCTGATGTCATTTCAGTGAAATAGAAACTGAAATGAGCCAAGAGGCTAATTTCAGTTTCAGTTTCTACGTGCTCGGGGCGCTATATCAGCCCCCTGAGCACATAGAAACTCAGGAGAGGTATCGTTGGAAAGGGGAGAATCTCCCCTTTAGAATGGTTCCCCTCTCAGGTGGATCCCTGCTTGGGGATTGCCCCAGGAGGGGGATCACCAAGCAGGGATCCATCTACCGGTGCACCAGGGAGGGGGGAGCGGCCCCTTGGGCAAGAACCTTTGCTCCCCCATAAATATTTGGGCATGATTAGTCTTTTTGTCACCCCTGCGGGGTATATGCGGGCAGTAGCCCCCAATCTGCCCCCGGGGGGGGGCAGAAAGCCCATTAGACACCAGGGAATTTTCATGGGCATTTTTATTATGGATGGGGGCTGCCCAAAACGGGAATGCTGATGCCCCCACCCCGGCCATAAAATTACAATCTTTCTGCCCCTCTTGGGGGGCAGATGGGGCAGTAGCCCTCAATCTGCCCCCCGGGGGGGCAGAAAGGCCACTAGATACCAGGTATTTTATTAATTATCATTTGGGGTAGGGGCTGCTCAATTTTTGGCATGCCAATGCCCCTACCTCCCGTCACAAAGGTACAGTCTTTCTGCCCCTCCTGGGGCAGATGGGGCTTTAGATCCCAATCTGCCCGCCGGGGGGGGCAAAAGGCCCACTAGACACCAGGGATTTTTTTGGGGTAAATTTGAATTGGGGGGGGGGGCTGCTCAAAAGGGGCATGCCAATCCCCCATCCCTCCCCCCAAAAAATTACAGCCTTCCTGCCCCCCTGGGGGGGGATGGGGCAGTAGCCCCAATCTGCCCCCAGGGGGCAAAAAGCCCACTAGATGCCAGGATTTTTTATGGGCAAATTTTAATTAGGGTGGGGCTGCCTAAAAAAATCTACAGCTAGGCACTTTGCCAAAAAAGGGTAATTTTTTACTGTGAAATTGTGGTGCGTCCACGTTGCATTTTGCGCCGGTTACTGTCCGGGGCACTAGGCCTACCCTCACAAGTGAGGTACAATTTTCTCAGAAGACTTTGTGGAATGCGGGGTGGGTGGAAATTTGCGGATCCACACAGATTCCAGAAGTTTCCACCACAGAAATGTTTTTTAGGTTTGCAAGGGATTCTGGGTATCAGAACCTGGTGAGAGGCAGTAAAGTCACCCCATCCAGTATTCCTTTGGATGTCTAGTTTAAAAAAATGTATAGGTTAGCTAGGTTTCCCTAGGTGCTGGCAGAGCTAGTGTTCAAAAACTACAGCTAGGTACTTTGCCAAAAAGGGTCATTTTTTGCTGTGAAATTGTCGTGTGTCCACATTGTATTTTGTGCCGTTTACTTTTGCGACCACTAAGCCTACCCACACAAGTGAGGTACCGTTTTTCTTGGAAGACTTTGGGAAACGCGGGGTGGGAATTTGTGGATCCACGTAGATTCCAGAACTTTCCACCACAGAAATGAAAGGAAAATGTGTTTTTTTGACAATACTTTAGGTTTGCAAGTGACTCTGGGTAACATAACCTGGTGTGAGCCAGTCAAGTCACCCCATCCTGGATTACCCTAGGTGTCTAGGTTTCAAAAATGTATAGGTTTGCCTAGGTTTCGGTAGAGCTAGGGATCAAAAACTACAGCTAGGTACTTTGCAAAAAAGGATCATTTTTTGCTGCAAAATTGTGGTGTGTCCACGTTGCGTTTTGTGCCGTTTCCTGTCACGGGCACTAGGCCTACCCACACAAGTGATGTACCATTTTGCTCGGCAGACTTTGGGAAATGCAGGGTTGGTGGAAATTTGTGGATCCACGCATATTCCAGAACTTTCCACCACAGAAATATGAGGAAAATGAGTTTTTTTGGACAGTTTTTTAGGTTTGCAATGGATTCTGAGTAACAAAACCTGGTGTGAGGTAGTCAAGTCACCCCTATCTTGATTTCCCTTGGTGTCTAGTTTTAAAAAATATATAGATTTGCTAGGTTTCCCAAGGTGCCGGCAGAGCTAGGGTTAAAAAACTACAGCTAGGTACTTTGCAAAAAAGGGTCTTTTATCGCTGTGAAATTGTGGTGTGTCCACGTTGATTTTTGCGCCGTTTCTATGTCGCGGCCACTAGGCCTACCCACACAACTGAGGTACCATTTTTCTCTGCACACTTTGGGGAATGCGGGGTGGGTGGAAATTGATGGATCCACGCAGATTCCAGAAATTTCCACCACAGAAATGTGAGGAAAATGAGGTTTTTTGGACAATTTTTTAGGTTTGCAAGGGATTCTGAGTAACAAAACCTGGTGTGAGCCAGTCAAGTCACCCCTATCTTGCTTTCCCTTGGTGTCTAGTTTTTAAAAATATATAGATGTGCTAGGTTTCCCATGGTGCCGGAAGAGCTAGGATTAAAAAACTACAGCTAGGTACTTTGCAAAAAAGGGTCATTTTTCGCTATGATTTTGTGGTGTGTCCACGTTGCGTTTTGTGCCGTTTCCTGTTGCGGGTACTAGGTCTACCCACACAAGTGATGTACCATTTTTCTCTGGAGACTTTGGGGAACGTGGGGTGGGTGGAAATTTGTGGATCCACAAAGATTTCAGAAAATTGCACCACAGATATGTGAGGAAAATGTGTTTTTGTTTTACAATTTGTTAGGTTTGCAAGGGATTATGGGTAACAGAACCTGGTGTGAGACAGTCAAGTCACCCCTTCCTGGATTGTCCTGAGTGTCTAGTTTTCAGAAATGTATAGGTTTGCTAGCTTTCCCTAGGAGCTGGCAGAGCTATGGTTCAAAAACTACAGCTAGGTACTTTGCCAAAAAAGGGTCATTTTTCCGAGTGAAATTGTGGTGTGTCCATGTTGCGTTTTGGGCCGTTTCCTTTCGCGGGTACTAGGCCTACCCACACAAAATAGGTACCATTTTTCTTGGAAGATTTTCGGGAACAAAGGATGGGTGGAAATGTGTGGATCCACGAATGTTCCAGCACTTTCCACCACAGAAATGTGAGGAAAGTGAGTTTTTTGGAGAATTTTTTAGCTGTGCAAGGGAGTCTGGGTTATAGAACCTGGTGAGAGGCAGTCAAGTCACCCCATCCTGTATTTCCCTGGATGTCTAGTTTTGAAAAGTGTATAGGTTTGCTAGCTTCCCCTAGGAGCTGGCAGAGCTAGGGTTCAAAAACTACAGCTAGGTACTTTGCCAAAAAAGGGTCAATTTCCCTGTGAAATTGTGGTGTGTCCATGTTACGTTTTGGGCCATTTCCTGTTGCGGCCACTAAGCCTACCCACACAAGTGAGGTACCATTTTTCTTGGAAGACTTTGGGGAACGCGGGGAGGGTGGGAATTTGTGGATCCAAATAGACTCCAAAACTTTCCACCACAGAAATGAAAGGAACATGTGGGTTTTTTTTGACAATTTTTTAGGTTTGCAAGTGACTCTGGGTAACAGAACCTGGTGTGAGCTAGTCAAGTCACCCTATCCTGGATTCCCCTAGGTGTCTAGTTTTAAAAAATGTATATGTTTGCTAGGTTTTCCAAGGTTCCGGCAGAGCTAGGATTAAAAAACTACAGCTAAGTACTTTACCAAAAAAGGGTAATTTTTCGCTTTGAAATTGTGGTGTGTCCACAATGCGTTTTGTGCTGTTTCCTTTTGCAGCAACTAGGCCTACCCACACAGGTGAGTTACTATTTTTCTCAGAAGACATTGAGGAATGCGGGGTGGGTGGAAATGTGTGGATCCACGCACATTCCAGAACTTTCCACCACAGAAATGTTAGGAAAATGTGTTTTTTGTACAAGATTTAGGTTTGCAAGGGATTCTGAGTAACAGAACCTGGTGTGCGCCAGCCAAATCACCCCTTCCTGGGCTCCCCTAGGTATCTAGTTTTTTAAAATGTATAGGTTTTCTAGGTTTCCCATGGTGCCGGCAGAGCTAGGGTTCAAACTCTACCGCTAGGTACTTTGCAAAAACGGTTCATTTTTCGCTATGAAATTGTGGTGTGTCCACGTTGCGTTTTGTGTCGTTTCCTGTTGCGGGCACTAGGCCTACCCACACAATTGATGTACCATTTTTTCGCAATACTTTGGGGAACCGGGGTGGGTGGAAATTTGTGGATCCACAAAGATTTCAGAACATTCCACCATAGAAATGTGAGGAAAATGTTTGTTTTTTTACAATTTGTTTTGTTTGCAAGGGATTCTGGGTAACAGATCCTGGTGCGAACCGGTCAAGTCACCCTTTCTTAGATTTCCCCGGCTGTCTAGTTTTTAGAAATGTATAGGTGTGCTAGCTTTCCCTAGGAGCTGGCAGAGCTAGGGTTCAAAAACTACAGCTAGGTACTTTGCCAAAAATGGGTCATTTTACCCTGTGGAATTGTGGTGTGTCCATGTTGCGTTTTGGGCCGTTTCCTGTCGCGGGTACTATGCCTACCTGCACAAGATAGGTACCATTTTCTTGGAAGATTTTTGGGAACAAAGGGAGGGTGGATTGTTGTAGATCCACGCAGGTTCCAGCACTTTCCACCACAGAAATGTGAGGAAAGTGTGTTTTTTGGACAATTTTTTAGGTTTGCAAGGGAGTCTGGGTTCCAGAACCTGGTGAGAGGCAGTCAAGTCACCCCATCCTGGATTTCCCTGGATGTCTAGTTTTCAAAAGTGTATAGGTTTGCTAGGTTTCCCTATGTGCCGGCAGAGCTAGGGCTCAAAAACTACAGCTAGGTACTTTGCAAAAAAGGGTCATTTTTCGCAGTGAAATTGTGGTGCGTCCACATTGCATTTTGTGCGGTTTCCTGTTGCGGCCACTAAGCCTACTCACACAAGCAAGGTACCATTTTTCTTGGAAGACTTTGGGGAACGCGGGTGGGTGGGAATTTGTGGATCCACGCAGATTCCAGAACTTTCCACCACAGAAATGAAAGGAAAATGTGTTTTTTTTGGGACAATTGTTTAGGTTTGCTAGTGACTCCGGGTAACAGAACCTGATCTGAGCCAGTCAAATCACCCCTTGCTGGATTCCCCTTGTTGTATAGTTTTCAAATTGTATCGGTTTGCTAGGTTTCCCTAGGTTCTGGCAGAGCTAGGGTTCAAAAACTACGGCTAGGTACTTTGCCAAAAAAGGGTCACTTTTTGCTGTGAAATTGTGGTGTATCCATGTTGTGTTTTGGGCCGTTTCCTGTTGCGGGTACCAGGCCTACCCACACAAGTGAGGTTCCATCTTTCTTGGAAGACTTTCTGGAATGTCGGGTGGGTGGAAAGTTGTCAATCCACGCAGGTTCTAGTGCTTTCCACAACTGAAATGTGAGGAAAGTGTGTTGGTTTGGACAATTTTTTATGTTTGCAAGGGATTCTGGGTTATAGAACCTGGTGAGAGGCAGTCAAGTCATCCCATCCTGGATTTCCCTGAATGTCTAGTTTTGAAACATGTATAGGTTTGCTAGGTTTCCCTTTGTGCTGGCCGAGTTAGGGTTAAAAAAATACAGCTAGGCACTTTGCAAAAAAAGGGTAATTTTTCATTGTGAAAATGGGGTGTGTTCACTTTTCGTTGTGAGCTGTTTCCTGTCGTGGGCACTAAGCCTACCCATACTAGTGAGGTACAGTTTTTATCGGGTGATTTAGGGTAATTCAGATTTGTAAAGCAATTCTTATTACCTATTGACTTTCAGTGCATTTATTCCCTTCAAATGAAAGACAATGTGCAAATAAGAAGTAATTTTGAAAAAGGATCGATAATTCTCATGCAAGTATGAGTATTCCCAATTTCGGAAATGTGCAAATAACTACTGTTTCTAAACTCTATATTTTGTTCCCATTTCAGAAATACATAGGTGTCTTTCATACCGATTTTTCCAAGTATACATTTTCCCAGAATAATTGCTATATACCCCGTACATAATAAAAAACCATTGCAAGTCGCTGGTCAGTTTTTGGCTCTGGGTTTGTCGGGTTCTTGATGAACCTACAAGTCCTATATATCCCCACAACCAGTGAGGTCCAGTGGACGTAACGGTATATTGCTTTTCAAAGAGTTGTCATAATTAGAAGAAGTTACATGTAAATACGATGACACAATAGGCTGTTTTTTTCAACTAATTTTCCAATTTTTCTATATTTAACTGTTAGTTTCTATAAACAAACTTTGAAGGATCTCCACAAATGACCCCTTGCTGAATTCAGAATATTGTCTACTTTTCCAAAATGTATAGCTTTCCTGGATCCATTATTGCTTTTATACCCATGTCTACTATTAACTGCAAGGAGGTTGAAAGCACAAACAATTACAAAAAGAGGCAATGTCCCAGAAAATGCCAAAACTGTGTAAAAATGTTTGTTTTCTGACAAAAGTCTACTTCTCCCTGAAATCTAGGTAGATGGTGAGTTCAGTACCACAACCCCTTTTTTCACACCATTTGCAGGGAAAAAACCAGATGCTTTCATCTGTACCCTTTTTTGCGTTTTTCCCCAAAAACTAAATTTTACATTATTTTGGCTAATTTCTAGGTCCCCTAGAGGGGAATCCCCAAAGCCTGGGTACCTTTAGAATTCCCATGATGTTGGAAAAAAGGACGCACATTTTGCGTGGATACCTTATGTGTTTAAAAAGGTACAGGGGCCTAAGCGCGAGCTACTCAAACAGCCAAAAAAGGCTTAGCACAGGAGGGGGGGGGAGGGGGGGGAGGCCTAGCAGTGAAGGGGTTCATAACACCATCCACAAATATAACGTAGCAGTTATGGAACCAGATAACTGCGATGGAGAGATAGCCATGTCCACTTATGTAGGTATTAGATCATCCTCTATTATCGATCATTTTATCGTGTCAGCTGCATGCAGGGGCCTGGTAGAAAAACGGTCAATCGGTGTAAGTTTGCTAAGTGACCACTCCATGTTAACTTTGACCCTGAAGCTCAGCTTGACCCGTCAAGTCAGGGGTAAGACAGTAGATATAAACATAGAATCACAGGGCAATAATGGAGTTTCAATGGACAGGTGTGAACCCTACGATATCTATAGATAACCTTAAAAAGAAAAATTGTCTGAAGTAAATATCTGTTTGGACAGCTCCTCCATAGACGAAGAAATAATAAGTGCCTTCTGTAAAATACGAGCAAAATCGCAGGCGATCTCTCAACTCAAAATAGGAAAAAGCCCTGTAACACTAACCCCAGATGGTTTAACCAAGACTGTTCCAGGCTAAACAGGGAATTCAAGCGTGCATTGAAACATATACCCAGGGATAGCCCTAGAATAGGCACCCTGAGGAAAGATTATAAAAATACTTTAAAGCAAAGAAAAATTGAAATCCGAGATAAGGCATGGGAAAAATTAGCTCAGGCTGCTGAGACACGAGACACAGCCTTTTTTTGGAAAATAATCGAACATCCTTTTTTTTAGAGAGAACACTGCGGTGAAAAATGATGTTGTCGAGGCCGGCAAGATGGCCGCTGAATGGGCGTAAGGAGAAGTCGCTTTCCCCATCTCTCCCTATAGAAATTATGGTTTGCTGCTGCCACATCGACGACGCCAGGTTTAAATTGCTGGTCTTGGGGGGGCCGAAGTGTAGTTCCCGCCTGGAGTACTAGTGGAGTTGAACTGGAGTTATTAATCTTATTAACAAAAGGCAGTGAATTATGCTATGGGCGATTGATGTGTTGGAGAGGACGCCACAGATACCGCGCCTTATCAGGGAGGATATATCGCTGGTCTCACCCGGTTGGTTTGCTTCGGTTGATGGGAGCCAGTCTCGTATTCTGTGGCTTTTGGAGGCAATAAGCGGTCGGAGTAAGCAGTGTTGGTATAAACTCAGGCACACAATGGCCCCAAAAATACAGAAAACAGTTAAAGATCCAAAAGAGCAAAGAGAGGAGAAGGAGAAGGCAGCGTTAAGTGATCCGGGCGTCCCAGCAGCCAACCTGAGGGCTAAAATACATTCCCGTAGACTGGAGGAGAGAACTGCACTAAAAGACACCTCAAGGGATGTTGATAGCTCAAAATGTCCGGACAGCGTCAGAAAAACGAAGGAGAAGGAGAAGAAGGGTAATCAAAAGGAGAAAGGCGTCTGGAGTAAAAAGACGAAGGCAAACATACGGAGCAATGAACAGGCAGCTCTGAGGCAGCCTACCTTGCTGGAGGCGTTCTCCCCCGCACCCGCTCTGACAACAGCGATTGTGCGGACTCCCCTGCAGTCTTCAGTTTCAGGATCAGCTGAGCGAGTGACGGGAGTGCAGGGGATGGTGGAAGACGCCGAACCACAGATCACGGAGGTCCCGTGGCAGGATACAGAGGTTACAGAGACAGACACTATATGGGTGCAAGCGGTGCAGCGGCTCATGACAGAAGGAGAAAGTCAGGCCCCCACATTTACGAGGTATTCTCCCTCGCTGGCACAAGTAAGTGAAAGAGTACAAGCTCAACAGGTATCGCAAGTCGAAAACCCTGTCGCTACACAACAGCCAGGAGGGGGGAATTTGGAAGGGACACCAACTCCTCACAAAGTACCCGATAAAGAAGGATTTGGGAATGGGGGTGAAGGAGCAGCGGGGGCAGCGGGGATAACGGGGACTGATATAGACACACAGAATTTAACTGCTGTTTTGATTAATGCTCTGAATGTAAAGGAGCAGGCTGCTGGGGGAGGAAGTTTGGACTTACGGAGTGTGTTGCACAATGCAGGAAACGCCACGGAAAGAGTATCTGAACCCTACGACAATGTTATAGTCCTCGGCTCACCTAGTGATGACTGGTTTTTTTTCGCTTAACGAAGGTGAAGGTGAAGCCGAGGATGAAAGGGAAGAAGGGGGCTCTGAAATAGACTCTGAAACAGGCTCAGTATCGGCAGGGGCTGAAACTGACTCGGCATCAACAGGTTCAGACCCAGACACTTCAGAAGTGGAAGGAGACACAGTCCACAAACCCTCCCCCCGGTGAAAGGCAAGATATCCCACAAATAGGCAGCGAAGTAGATCGAAAGTCACTGTAAGCCCCCCTCAGCCAGAGGTGGTAAAGAGATTGCATTGGGACTACGCAGCGACGTCACAGTTATACCAAGAGGGGGTAGGGATAAATCCACAAGGACGGGTGCAGAGTCAAGGATAGACTCAAGGACAGGCCTCTGGGTTTGACTTAATGTTTTCAACTCTGAAGCAGATGCAGGGGGAGGCCAGATCTGAGAGCCGTAGAGCAAGGCAAGAAAGTAAGAAGATACAGGGGTCCCTGCGGAAAATGAATAAGCTAAACTCAGATTTGGTGGGTAGGGTCTCAAAAGTGGAGGAAAGGACGGCGAAATTGGAGGACGAAACCGGGAAATGGCAGGACTTCAAGCAGGATCAAGAAAAGACTATGACGGATGTTCTCTGGAAGCTCGAAGATTTCGAGAATCGTCAAAGGAGGAATAATATAAGACTCTTGGGTGTGGCAGAAGGGAAGGAAGGGCAGGATGTCCGGGCTTATGTTATTGAATTACTTAGAGGAGCATTGCGAGAAATTGTGGGGTGGGATTGGGAAGCTGAAGTCCAGCGCGCTCATAGATTCCCTTTCGCTCAAAGAAATGCAACACTATAGAGAAGCCAAGAGCTATACTGATATATGTAGGACATTTTTTGCTAAGGGAAGAGATTATGGAAAAAGCTAAGCCACAGGCCAAATTTCGCTATAAAGATGTAGAGTTTTTTGCAAGGCCTGACTTCTGCCACACCACAGTGGAGAGAAGATGGCGAATGAGGGAGCTAATAACTCCATTTCGCAATTTAGGGTGTGAGGCATATTTAATGTTCCCCAGCCGCCTTAAAGTGGTTAGGAATGGCCAGTTTAAGTCTTTTTACTCAGAGATTAAGGCTCAAGAATATTTGGTATGGTTAAAAGAGAATAGAGCCCAGTCCGGTACGATGGCCTTGGTAGCGCAAGGGAACCGAAAGACACAACAATAGGAAATTTAAGACTCCTGTAATAAGAATAAGGTGTGGCGGCATTATGAAGAGGGAGGAATACGTTTAGAGAGAGAAGGGGGGAGCGACAAATCCAGGGTCACAGTTGTCACACATAGGTCTGCATGGACCTATTTGCCAGTAGGGGGGCTCAACAGGGTGGTATCCCAGGGGGGGAAGGGGTACAGCACAGGGATAAAACACATAAAACACATAAAATACAAAAAAGAACAAAGGTTTGCAGTTAGGAAGCAAGTCATGAATGCACACCTTCTTTTGAATTTTTCAAGCACAATTTGTAGGTTAAAGTGGTTAGGTCAGTCACTAGATGTATTTTAATGGGTATTCGTATCCTGACATAGAATGTTTGTGGTTTAAATGACAGGCAGAAGAGGCAAAAGGTCTCCATTTTTTTGAAGAAGATGAGGGTTGATTTTTTGCTTCTCCAGGAAACGCATATAATGGCAACATAAATATATTTATTGGACCAGTTGGGGTTTACGGTTCTACCCTCCTCAAAACAAGGCAGGGTTATTGCCACCAGGAAAAAATTTGAGGATATTTGGGGTAGGTGGGCCCTTGTAGAGTGCCTGATTGGTGGGGAATGGATTACTCTTGGTTCAGTCTATGGGTCGACGGGGGATGACCCGGAGATTTTTGAATTCGTGGATGTTGAGTTAGCCACCTGGGCCCCTCGTATTGTTCTGGCAGGTGATCTCAATATCAATGGACTAGGTTTGGGGGCAGGATCGCGTTTTATTTATCAAGGCAGGAAAAGGAGGGTTTTTCAAGCAGTCCGTACCCTTGCAAGAAATAATGCCTTAATAGATGTCTGGGATAGCCTGAAGCCGGGGGAAAAGGGATATACTTATTATTCAGCGCCGCATAGGGTGAGTTTGCGACTAGACTATTTCTTGATTTCCAGTGCTTGCCTGTCTGCAGCTGAAATTGAGAGGGTACCACGTTTGCTCTCCGACCATAATCCATTAATTCTAAGTTTACCATGGGTATCAACTAATAGTGAGGGCAGAGCATGGACTTTTGAGAGAGGGCTTTTGGAAGATGAGAACTACATTCAACACATGATGCAGTGGATTGAAAGATTTTTGGAAGTAAATAGGGGTAGTGCAGCAGTTGGCATGGTCTGGGATAGCCTCAAGGCGGGAGTGCGGGGAGAAACCCTGAGTTACAATGTTAATAAACGAAAGCAGGAACAGCTGAGAAACCTGGCCCTAAATAACGCCCTGCTACAAGCTGAGGGCGAGTTGAGTAAAAGCGCTGCAGCAGGTAGATCACTGGAGCAGGCTCTCACTAAATTAGCGAAGGCAAAAATGGATGCTGAACAGGACATAGTGGTTAAAGCTGCAAAGACATATGCGGCAAATAGAGAAAAATGTTATGAGGCTAGTGAAATGGTGGGGCGTACTTTAGCGGTACGGGCAAGACAAAAGGCTGCGATAGGGGAGGTAAGGGAAATTAAGGATAGGTCAGGGAACTTAGTTACGGACTCCCAAGGGGTCAGGGAAGTATTTAGGCAATTTTACTCAGATTTATACGATGAACAGCAAGGGAAGGACCTTGGGTAAATAGCGGTATATTTTCAAAATATCCCCCTGGTGACTTTAGGCGAGCACGAACGACAGACATTGGATTCCCCTCTTGAACCAGAGGAGATAAAAGAGGCTATGATGAGCCTCCCATCTGGAAAGGTATCAGGACCGGATCAAATACCATTAGAATTTTTTTAAGTATTTTGGAATGCACTGGGTAAAGATTTAATTAATACAATACAGCAAGCACAGATGGGGGCATCTATACCAGGCTCAAGGGCCGAGGCAGAAATAGTTATTGTACTAAATAGGGGACACCACCTAATGAACCCGGTTCGTACAGACCAATAACGTTAATGAATGCCGACACAAAGGTTTATTCACAGGCGCTGGCAATAAGATTTGCAAGGGTCATAGGTACATTATTTAGTAGCAATCAACACGGTTTTATACCAGGGAGGGGAACTACTCATCATACACGAAAGTTGATTACTTTATTTGACACCATGGAAGTCACAGGGGGTCCGATGGCGGCAATGCTCTTAGATGCTGAGAAAGCATTTGATCGGGTCTCCTGGGACTATCTATGGTGTGTTTTAATTAGGGCAGGGTTTGGGGAGGGTTTTGTTAAGGCGCTAGGAGCACTTTATAGAGCCCCGGTTGCAGCCATTAGGGTAAATGCAGTAGTAACTTCGCCAGTACAAATCAAGCGGGGAACAAGGCAGGGATGTCCGTGCTCCCCCCTGCTTTTCGCTATGTATCTGGACCCTCTGATTCGTAGAATGGCAACAAATGAGAACATTGCTCTATTAATCACATATAGGGGGGAGTGTAAGATACTTGCATATGCTGATGATGTGGCGGTTCTGACACCAAACCCCACGGAGGCCATACCATATGTAAAACTGGAGGCACACAATTTTGGAAGGGTGTCAGGTTACTTCTTAAATACCACTAAGACACAAATTATTAAGAATAAAAAGGTGATGTGTCAGGATCGTCGGGTGGTGCAATCAGGCACATACTTAGGGATTACAGTCACATCAGATCTAGATAATTTGGTGGAATTAAATATAACCCCTATAATCATCAAAGTGAAAAGGGATTTAGACAGGCTACACAATCCATAGTAGGTCGTACAAACATTATAAAGATGTTGGTTCTCCAAAAATTCTTGTAAATATTCAGGGCAATCCCATTGTTCTTCAAAAACAGTTGGTTTAAGAATTTTGAAAATATGATCAATAGATTCATTTGGTCTAAAGGAAAAACTAGAAGGGCACTTCGATTTATGGCACTCCCAAGAGATCGGGTGGCTGGGCACTACCAGACTTAAAGCTATATTATTGGGTGGCTGCCCTGCAGTCTATGGCGGGATTGATAGGTGGCGCAGAGGCAGAAGGGGAGGATGATTTAGGAACTATAGCAATATATGCTTTGGCACTGGGAGGAGAGGCGGAAAATGTGTTACTGAAGCAAACTGATTCGAGTTACTTCAAGAGAACACGCATTAAAATGATTATTTCGGCTTATAATATCTGGAAGGCTTTTTGCAAAAGATATGGGTTAGAGAAATACAATAGGTACACGAGAATGATCAGTAACCCAGTACTTCCACAAGATATTTTCGCGGATGCGGTTTTTAAAGAGTGGAGCAGAAAGGGAATCACAAAAATTGGTGACATTAGGGATATGCAGGGAATGATGCAATTTTCTGAGATCCAGTTAAAATACGGAGTTGATGCAAGGCAGTTTTTTAAATACCTAAAAGTAAGAAGTTTTCTGGCAGACAAAACAGGCTGGCCCGTGGGGTTCGCTAAAAACTCAATAATGGAGGTAGTACAGGGTGGGGTAAATTGCACAATTTAGAGGTTTTACTATGAATTAATAGAAACTAAGCAGGACGATTTGGAGAAATGGGGGGACATATGGGCAGACAAACTAGAGGTAGAAAAAGATTGCTTCAAAAATTCACTAGAGATGGGTCAGAACATTTTGTGCTCTGCAGCTCTCCAGGCGCAACACTATAAAACACTATACCAACTGTACTATAACCCGGCAAAAATAGCGCAATGGGGGGCTTAACAGGTATTAACTGCCCAAGGTGTGGAAGTTTACAGGCTGATATTGTGCACATATTTGCAACATGTCCCCAGTTGTGCACGCAACTGAAGGGGATCGAGACATTTATACAAAGGGCATTAGAAATACCGATTACCCTAACACCGTCAATAATAATTTTGGGTGTGAATGCGGATGGCATTCAGAGGGAAGGTGGGTACTTTGTTTTTGTGGCTATGGCAGTATTGAGATTATGTATTGCCACAGCTTGGTTAGACCCATTGGCACCGACATATCAACAGTGGTTAGCCAGAATACTCAGGATATATAGTTTGGAAAAGGCAATATATGCAAGAAAAGGAAAGAATGGGAGGAAGGTGGGACTAAAAATTTGGGAACCGATAACAAGATGGTAGGATGAGAATAATGATGCTTAGCCTTTTTTCATGTTTAATTTAAGGTTTGAGAACATGTACTCGTATCATAGTAGAAAAAACGTGAAGGCACAATGGGATGTATCATATATTGTTTTTGCTTGTCTTAATTGTGATTTGCTATTTGATTGAATTTATGTTGTGCTGTGCTTCACACCCATAAATGGGGGGAAAAATGGCTAATAAATAAGTTAAAAAAAATTTTTTTTTAAAATGATGTTGACTGGACAACACATTTTGAACACATATTTAACCCCGATGCTATTAAAGCCCCCATTTGTAATAATAGTAATAATATTCGGGTCTAGCCGGTAAATTGATCCCCAATAACGCTAGAAGAAATTAAAACAGCCTTCAAAAAAAGTGCCAAAGGGATGGCCGCTGGACCAGATGGGGTACCCATCGATGTTTTTAAACATGAAATTGATTTTTGGACACCAATTTTACTAAAGGTTCTTAATGTCACTTTAGGAGGGGTAATGGCTGCATTCCGGGTACAAAGCATTATCGTACTCATTTTTAAAAAAGAGGACAGAAGAAAGGCTAACTGCTACCGCCCAATATCCCTTCTTGACTCAACCTCCAAAGTGATGGGAAGAATTATGTTGGGAAGATTGGAAACCTGGGCTGACTCTAACAACATCGTGACAAAGCCTCAGTATGGCTTTAGATGGGGTATTGGGACGGTGGAGCAATGTGTAAATCTGGAGCTACTGACAGGAAAATATACCCTAGCCAAGGAAGGGGCTCTACACCTCTGTTTTGTGGACCTAACTTGTGCATTCAACCTGGTCAATCATGCCAAATTATGGCAAACAATGAAAGAGCTAGGTGTTCCAGTAGATATTATTACATACTTATCCCAGATTTATACTTACCTAACCTCAAGAGTACGTTATTGCACCATGGGTGAATGAACCCCGGACGTTAGGGTCATGCGAGGCATTCGGCAAGGATGCGTTTTAGCAACCCTCCTTTTTTCTTTATATATTAATAATGTAGAAGCCTTTTTACAAAAGCAAATGATTGATGTCCCAAAAATTGGAGGTTGCCCTACTCCAGTTCTTTTGTATGCGGACGATGCTGTCCTTTTATCAAGACCACGAATTGCCTACAATGCCAAATATAAAGATTTTCACTATTCATGTCAGAGATGGACCTCCAGCTTAACCTTAATAAAACATTTGTTATGACATGTGGAAGCAATAGGCAAAAAACCAGACAACACCATGTGGGAGGTATGGCAATAAACAGAGTTCCATCCTTTTCGTACTTGGGACTACTTTTTAATAGAAGTGGCAGTTGGAAGAGTCATATAGAATGATGTAATCTGAAATTTTTATGAATAACAGAGGGTATCTTCAGATTCTCAGCCAAAATAGGAAACAAACCGATTCTCCAATATCCTGCTATTAGCCAAAGTATGGAGAAATGTGTACAACAGCAACTAAGCCACCACATCAACAACTTCCACCTACTTGATGACTACCAATCTGGATTCAGACCGGGACACAGCACTGAAACCACTATGCTCCACATTGTTGACGATGCCCTCCAAGCCCTAGACCAAGGCAAAACCTGCCTTCTAATACTCTTAGATCTATCCTCCACCTTTGATACGGTCAACCATGACAAACTACTCGAACGCCTTAAATTAAGAATGAGCCTGGATGGTGTGGTCCTAGAATGGTTCCGGTCCTTCCTCCATAACCGTTCTCAGAGATTTCTCATCAACGGCAACCTATCAACTCCCACCCCGGTCACAGTTGGAGTCCCCCAAGGCTCAACCCTGTCCCGCACCCTCTTTAATCTTTACTTAGAGCCACTTACTGAAGTTCTTCGCAACATCTCTTACCATATGTACACGGATGATACCCAAATATACATCAATAGCTCTTCGCTCGAGGAGATCCTCTCCCTGAATGAGACCTTGAAACTGACTGTCCATTGGCTAGCCACTAACCAACTCAAACTCAACGCAAAGAACCCTGAATTTCTCCTAATCTCCCCTTCAAAAGCCGACCGCGATATTCAGAAGTGGATCAAGGCCATCACCGCCCTAAACTCCCCGCCAACCATTGTGGACTCTGCCAAATCCCGGGGCATGTTCCTTGACTGTAACCTGAACATGCAAGACCACATCAAGTCAATGGCCAAAGCAGCCAGATTCCACCTGAGCTACCTATGGAAGCTGAAACCTTTCATCGATGCTCCTGACCTAAAAATGGTAGTTCATGCACTAGTCATCTCTAGACTGAAATATGGATGTTCCACCCTTACCGGCCTACCCAAGATCTCTTTGGCATCTCTAAAAGCCTGCCTCAACACGGCCGCCAGACTACTCACTGGCACCAGAAAATTGCGATTCTCCTATTATCATGCCTAGAGAATCTAGATTTCATTAAAGACACGGAGGCTCACATTATGCAATGACTTTTAATTGCAGTTCCAAGCCAGTCGCATCACAATACAAAGGTTCCAATAAGAACACTGAGATAAAGTAAGACATTACACATAGCAACCATCAGCCTCTTTTAAATCTGGCGAAAGTAGATCCAGTAGATTCCAGGAGATTCGAAGTAAATAGAAGTAAAATTGAAGAAGAAGACAATCAATCGACCTCCTGATGACAAAAACGTCCAAAGTAGATTAAGTAGAAGGGTTATCTGAAAGAAAGAGGACAATGAAAATTGTATCCTAAAAAGAAAGAAATCCGACTCATATCCAGATGAACAATTGAACAATAATAAATAAACATTTCAAATACATAACATCAAGCTGATAAATAACATCATGTTAAGTTATACCCAATACCATGGGAAGGGTTGGGTGGGATATTGTGAGCCTCTGTGTCTTTAATGAAATCTAGATTCTTTAGGCATGATAATAGGAGAATCGCAATTTCATTACAAGAACGGAGGCTACAATATGCATGTTGGTAGCCCTGTAAAACTACATTAGACATGTGTTCAATTGGTTTACAATAATGCCTTGCGAAAGGTACTTGCATTAGACCAGTCAGCAGCTTTAAGGATATCATCCAACTTACCTCCGGACCAAAGAGACTTACTTGCCATGGCACCTCTAAGAGAACAAGCTTAAAATTTGGAAATATCAATACCAGCTAGAGACATAGCAGACTTAACCCATCTGGCAATGGAAGTGGAGGAAATAGCCTTATGAGGTTTAACAAAGGAAATGAGAAGTTGATTCTCATTAAGCGGTCGAAGATTAGACATTGTCACATCATACGCTTTCATACATTCAACTACACAAAGTTTCGGAGAAGGATCGAAACGAGGATAGAAGATTGAATCAGACATGGTCTTGGTTCTTCTATAGACCTCAAATTTAACTCCAAATAAACTATAAGACCGATTAGAGATCTCCAGAGCTTTAACATCAGAAACTCTACGACAGGAGATAAGGCAAAGAAGAGTTGTGAGTTTAATAGAAAGAAACTTTCTGCTCAAAAAAGAATTATCCGGCCAGGAAGTCAAAAGATCTAGTATCAAATTCACATCCCAGAGAGAATCATATTTCGGCCTCGGGGGTCTTTTTAGACGAATGCTCTTCATTACCCTACAAAAAATAAAATTTTTACAGATCGACTTGGCGTTAATAAGGACATGACCAGCAGAGATCGCCGATCTATAACAGTTGATTGATCTATAACTCAATCCTTTTTCGATGAATTAACTGAGAAAATTCACTATATCAACGATAGGTGTTTGAGTGGGATCCAAATCCCTCTCCATGCACCAACGAAACCAGCATTTCCAGATATTGTTGTATCTGTAGTGAGTTCCCGGTGCCCATGACTCTCTGAGGAGAGTAGAAGCTGATGACGAAAGTCCTGAGACTTCGTTAGATCGCCTGACACTCTCTAGGCAAGAAGGTTCAAACTCCCGGATAGGGTCATTAGGTGAGGATCTCCGTTTACGTCCGTAAGGAGATCTTTCAGGGAAGGAATGAGGAATGGAATTTCGAAGGTCAGTTCCAGAATAGTGGGGAACCACACCTGTGATGGCCAGAAGGGAGTTATTAGGACTAGAGAGCATCGGTCCTGCCTCACTTTCTGCAAGACTCTCTGGATCATTGCGAATGGGGGAAAGGCATAAGAATTGATCCCTGACCAGGGTTGGAGAAATGCGTTCACTGCCTGTGCACCGGGATCCGGCATCCAGCTGAAGTAACGCTCTAGTTGAGAGGTGAGACGGGTCGCAAATAGGTCTATTTCGAATGGACCCCAATAAGAATTTAGTGAGTCGAAGACAGCAACGTTCAGTTTCCAATCGCTGTAGTCCGTAAGGAATCTGGAACGTTCGACTTCCCTGGGAAATATTCCGCTCTGAGGGTAATTTTGTGTTCTAAACAGAACATCCAGAGTTTCTTTGCTAGGTTCAAAAGGTCGGCAGACTTTGTACCTCCCAACCGATTGATGTAGGCTACTGCCGAGACATTGTTCATTTTCAGAACAACCGAACTCCCCTGTATTGAGTGCTTGAAAGTCATAAGGGCATAAAGGCCGGCAGTAAGTTCTAGGAAATTTATATGCTGAGTTGACTCCTCCTGAGACCAAACGTCACCCGTATTCCGGTCAAGGAAACATGCACCCCAACCATGAAGGGAAGCATCTGATTCCAAAACAGTCAGTTTCCGAACCGAAAATTGCTTTCCCATTCCAAGCCTCTAGGTTTTCCAACCACCAATTTAGCTCTGTTTTGGCCTCCGAACCTAGTGTGATTCGGTCTTCGTACCAAAGACCGGATCTCAACGCCCTTCCTTTTATTCTTTGCAAGGCTCGGTAATTCAGAGGTCCTGGGAATATCGCCTGAATGGAAGAAGATAAGAGACCTAGGAGTCTTGCCAGTTCCCTTAGAGGGATGTCCTGCTGTCTCAAAACATGATGAATCTCTTTCTTGATCTTCGAGATCTTGGAAGGAGGTAAAAGTAGGACACATTTGGAAGTGTCTAGAGTGACACCCAGAAACTCCCGAGATTTGGAGGGGGTTAGAATAGACTTCTCTTTGTTGACAATGAAACCTAGACTTTCCAGCAGATTCATAACCGTTTCCAGGTCGATGCGAATCTGAGGCAGGTCCTGGGACATTATCAAGATGTCGTTGAGGTAAATAATAAGACGAACACCCCATTCTCTTAGGAAGGAAGCTACTGCTCTCATTACCTTGGTAAAACACCAAGGGGTGGAGGAAAGCCCGAAGGGGACAGCCTTGAACTGATAAAGATGATTTTTCCAAAGAAATTGTAGGTAAGGTTGATGTATTTCCGCCATCGGGATAGTGAAGTAGGCCTCCTTCAAATCTAGTTTGAGAAGAAGGTCTCTTAGAAGATGTATTCCTTCCATTTTGAAATGCCTGTAAACGAGAAATTTGTTCAGGCCCTTCAAATTTATAACCGGTCTCCAACCTTTTCCTTTTTTCTCGACAAGAAACAAAGAGCTTACAAAGGTTAGGGAATCCAGGGGAACTTCTAATATCGCTCCTTTTTGGAGCACAGAGGATATCTCTTCCTCTACTATTTTCTCCTTCTCTACTGAGATGGGAATATTCCTCGGGAATGAGGTTTGAAACGGAGTTTGAACAACATCTATCATAAAGCCTATTACTGTGGACAGTACCCACGGATCTTGAGTTATTTCCTCCCATTTTTTCGAAAAGAGTTTCAGTTTGCCTCCCACTTTTGGAGGGGTAGAAGGAGAAAGTAAATGAAGGGAACTTACTTGGAGGGTTTGACGAGAAAAAGATGATCGAGATCTTCCACCTTTTGCTCGATTTCCTCTTCCATGGTTGGAGGTGTTGTAGTAATTATTCTGGTATGAGCCTCTTCCGAAGGGGCGTGATCTCTGGTAGGGCCTTTGGTTATACCGGCCGGAAGAAAGGCCCCTTCTTCCAGCCCTTCCAAAAACATTATTGCGGAATACTCTCTTCATATTCTTTTGGGCCTTATCAAGAGCAATAAAAGTTGAGACGTACTTTCCCAAAGATCTTATAAGCTCTTCACCAAAGAGCAGGCCTTTTGGATTCGAGGAAGGTTCCTTCTCAGCCATATCTGTGAATTTAGGGTCTAGTTTAAAAAGGATGAGCCTACGCCTTTCAGTGTTAATGCTAGTATTAGCATTACCTAGGAGAATGAGGGCTCTTTGACTCCAACCTCTTATTAGATCTGTATCAAGCTGGGTACCTTTAAGGTAACATTTCTCAGCTGAGTCAAGAATTCTGCTCAATGGACCAAGCACGTCCAGTAGGCGATCTTGGCACCCTTTAAAGGCTTTTTCAAGACCTTTCCTAGGGTCGCGCCCAAGTCTAAAAAGGTACTTAATTAATTCGGGGTCCATATTAGGGGCATAACAAGCTTTCTCATTGATTGAGGGTCTTGAACACTCAGCCCTTAGAATATTCCTTGTCCCTCTTTCAAGAGGGAAACAAATCCATTTTTTAATAAATTTAGAGACATGCTCCTGGGGAGACCATTGTGAGGAACGGGGATGTTTTAGATTTAGGGGGGAGAACATCTCCTCTCCGAGGGGGTTTAGAATACTATCTTTGGAAGTAGAAAGGGTTTCATCCTCCTCATCAAAAATTCCTACGTCCCCATCATCTAAATCCAGAACGTATTCGTCTGGATCTATATCCTCGTCCTCATCTGAACCCTCATGGTAGTCTTGGGCACTTTGAAGCAATGAGCCGCTAGGGGCATCTAAGGTATTTGGGCCGCAAGGGGCACCCGAATGATGTGTGTCATAAAAGACATCTCTATTACTTGAGGTGCGAAGACCATCCAAAGATTTTGTCGTGCTAAGACCACCAATAATATCAGAGGCACTAGGACCTCCCGTGCTCACATGCGTTCCGGTAGCAGTGTGGTTGCTTTTCCTGGTACGTTTGGCTCCTACTTTCTCTTGAATAAAAACATCAGACACATCCTCTTGGGAAGGAAGTGGTCTTTTGTGAGGAGCAAATTGGGCAAAGGTCTCCCTTAAACAGTATTTCATTTACTTCTGGATCATAATGCGAAAATCCTCCTTATTAAAATTAGGGAGTGTAGCATTATTAACATCTGAATCTGAATCAGATACGTTTTCCATATTGCCCCCTTTTTTTTATTTTATTAATAAAATGCTATTCGCCCCTATTGTATTCCCCCACTTAAAAATTGTCACTATAAGGGCTAGTTATAGTAAAGGCTATTTATGGAAATAATTAGAGGATTCTTAAGGAAGCCCTAAGCATTTAGACATAAAATTGTGAAGGCCTAGAGCCCTTTTCACCTAATAGTACCAAAAATGCTAAATATGCAGGTATTGTCACTCTAAAACTCAAACAGCGATGCTCAGTGAGAGCCTCCAACAGCTGATACCAACTGTCGATGGGTGAGGAAAGTTCGTAGGGGAGACACTCACGAAGCCTGAGACTCGCCAGGGAACCTTCCTCTAATGCGCGTCAAATGCGTTTCATTTGATACCCTCAGCACCGACTGTGGCGGGGAATATTCCTCATTTTTGTTCAGCACTAAACGCTTAAGTGGGCAGCGATTCAAGGTCTCGCCAGGCAGCAATTCAAGGCCTCGCCACAATTATTGAGGCCTACGCTTCTTTTGTAGACGGTGCTTCCTTTCTGGTAAGGCTATTCTGATGCGATTCAACAGATTGCATCAAACGTTTCTAAAAGCTCACGCTTTGAGGTTGCGCTTAGCTTCAATATTGCGCTTCGTTGTGAAAGAATGTGCGAGTTTAAAACTAGGTTAACAGATACACAGAGTTAAGAAAGACGATCGCGGTGCCAATAAACAACTACCTAGCGCTAACAATTTAAATAAGCCGATTTCTTGTAGACAAAGACAGTAATCACCATAAGGCAAAATAATGACCACAATAATCACCACAATACAACCTGAGAGCAGGGGAAAGAGAGCAGAAGGAGAGGATGATCTCCATAAATTGCAGATCATGGGGAGGGGGGGGGGGAAGGGGGGGATAGCCATCCTACACACAAGCGCCCCCAAATGCCAATATATTGAAAAAGACACAATATTAATCAAAGTATAGGAGAGAATAAAATGAGCTACTTATCTGCTTGGAGCCGCATTTAAAAGAGGCTGATGGTTGCTTGTGTAATGTCTTACTTTATCTCAGTGTTCTTATTGGAACCTTTGTATTGTGATGCGACTGGCTTGGATCTGCAATTAAAAGCCATTGCATAATGTAGCCTCCGTTCTTGTAATGAAATTTGACCACATCTCTCCACATATGAAAGCGCTGAACTGGCTCCAGCTAGAAGCCAGAATCCAGTTGAAACTGGCATGCAGTACTCACTAGGCCCTATACACAAACTCCCCTGCCTATCTTGCACAGAAACTAGTGGTATCTGGAGGAAGCAGAAATTCCCAGTCCGCCAGAAACCTCTTACTCCAACCTGCCTTTATTAAGAAAAAAAGAACCTACAATAGGGCGTTCAATGGGGCAGCACCAAGAATTTGGAACTCTTTCCCACCCGACATCAGAAACATTCCTTCTCTCGCACGCTTCAAGAAGGAGGCCAAAACCTTCCTCATGGGTAAATTCCTCAGATAATGCCTACCCTCACCCACCACATTATGCCTGATGAATCTAAGACTATCGCTTCCGGATGAAGCTAAGACTATTGCCTCATCCCCTGATCACTAATTATCCTGCAAAGAATATGTGGGCCTCTGTTTTTACTGTCTCTAACTATGATTGGAATCATTCACGTGTACCCCCTTTCCCCACATCCAACACCCCTGCCCCGCCAACTGTTTGTACAGTTCTGTATTTCTCTGCCTTTTTAAGTTTGTTTGTTGACCTTGTATACCATGTAAAGCGCTCTGATACCCTCACGGGTCAAGTTCGCGCTCTATAAAACACTAAAAATAAAATAAATAAAATAAAATATGATCTGAAGTATGAATATACTACCGCTAGGGAATGTGTAAGAATGGAGGATACTGGCAGTAAGCAAAGTGTTGTTGCCTTATGTGAATGCCCTCTTGAGATGGGAATTCAAACATATTTAACTCTGGTAAGAAATATACAACACAGATTTTATCTAACCAGATTAAGGTTTGGTACTTTACACTATTTAATAGAATTCCCCAGAAATGAAAAGTGGTCCAACATTCTACCCAGCTGTCCATGTGATGTAAAATCCCTCCAGTCTACGATGCACTTTATGCTCTTTTGCAGTTTTTATAAGGACATTCGGAACTCAGTCTATAAATTTCTTTTTTTATTAATTATGTTTTTTTACCATAAACATGCTTTTAACTTTATATGTAGTTTGGATAACTTAAAAATCATGAACTCAGTTATCATTTTTATACAAAGGGCTATTAGGAGACGAAGAGATCTCCCACATCTGGACGCATTATTATTTGAAAATCTGGAAAAATGAATTTTGAACTACCACTTAACATTTTTAGACATTAGCTTTTCCCATGACAAATGTTTTAATGATAAATGTGATCATGCACTTTGAAACAGGCCATTTTGTATGTTGTTTTATTTAGGCGAGCCATAATGTGTAATTTTTAACCCAAAAATATATTAATGGTTCTCTCTTATAATTACCCACAGAAATGTTTATGCTAGTATGAAATGGACTTTAACCATATCAAGTTGTTTTGCCATTTTGCAAATTATGTATCAATATCATATAGGCTTTTCTTTTGGCACTTTATGATGTAGGCCGCTTTGCACCTTGCACTTTACGTGATGTTTATCATTTAAACATAAACATGCCAATAGTTTGAGCTCCATCACGACGTATAGACTGAACATGAAATATCGTTGGTCTTTTTTTATGACTTTCTTACTGTTGTGTACGTCTTTTTAAATGTTCTTTAGGATCAATGTAACATTTTGAGATGAAAATGATTATTAATATGCTTTTATGGTTGTTTATCTCATACCGAATAAAGCTGTTATGAAATTGAATTTGATTTTGGAGTCTCTGAGAAGGTCTGACAGTAGATGCATTAGTCACTGAGTGGGTCTTTGAGTGTGTGCATGACTCTCTGAGTAGATCTATGAGTAGCTATGTCAGTCTCTAAGCGAGTTTGTGGGTATGTGCATGAGTGTTGGAGTGGGTCTGTGAGTGAGTGCATGCATCTCTCACTGGGTCTGTGAATGAGTTTCTGAGTGGGCCTTTCAGTGGATGCATGAGTCACTGAGTAGAAATATGGATGGGTATGTAATTCACTGAGTGGGCCTGTGAGTGGATGCATGAGTGTCTGAGTGGGTCTGTCAGTGGATGCATGAGTATTAGCATAGGTCTAAGGGTGGGTGTGTGAGTCTCTGAATAGGTCTATAGGTGGGTGTGTAAGTCTCTGAGTGGGTCTGTGAGTGCATTCATGCATGTCTACATGGGTCTGTGAGTGGGTACATGAGTCTCTTATTGGGATTGTGAGTTGGTGCACAAGTCTTGCAGTCGGGCTCTCAGTGGATGCAGGAGTCTCTGATTACATCTGTGAGTGGGTGAGTAAGTCTCTGAGTAGGTCTATGAGTGAGTGGATGCATAAGTCTCTCATTGGGTCTGTGAATGTGTGCATTAGTGTCTGAGTGGGTCTATGAGTGGGTGTGTGAGTCTTTGAGAAGGTATTTGATTGGGTGCATAAGTCTCTGAGTGGCTCTGTGTGCATATAAGTGTCTGAGTGGGTCTGTGAGTGGGCGCATGAGTGTCTGAGTGGGTCTGTGAATGAGTGCATGAGTCTCTCAGTAGGTCTGTCACGAGATGCATGAGTCTCTGAGGGGGTCTGTGTAGGTAACTAACCATCTATATAGTGTATTGAAAAGAAGTATATAAGCATGGGCGTAAAATCCGTTCCGCTTGCGGATTTTGCGGATTTTCGGCAAATTTGCAATCCGCAAACTCTCGCGAATTTGTCGAAAATCCCTGAATTCGCTCGCGGCGGATTTTTTGCTTGGTGATACAATATTGCGGCGCGCGGCGTGGTGCACGGCGTTCACTTTCCGTCATTAAGCGTTTGCCGAGTTGTTTTTCTCGATCATATTTTGCGAGTGCTGCGCCATTTTGGATCTTGCTGCGGGATCCCGCGGGAGTTTGGCGCCCGCGAATACGTAATCGCTACGTGTCACCTTGCAGAGCACGCCTCGCGAGAGTTCGCAATTGCGAACACGTAGTTGCGGCGGACAGGAACAATCTCGCACTCGCGAAATAGAGATTTTGTAATTCTGCACAAGAAATCCACCAGCAAACAGCATAAACCTTCAGAAAATGATGATTTGTATCAGAATCACTCCTCAGGTTGACATTTGCATGCACTTTGTTTTTGCAAGGAGTCCATTTTTTGGGGGGGGAGGAAGGAAGTGCCCCACAGTCTCCAACTTCCTGTTCCTGTCCAGCAGGCTCCTCCCAGTGCTTTCTTCATGTGCTGGTCACTTTCATTTGGACCTTGACCTGGAAGGATTACTTTTTGTGGGTGCTGCTGGATATTTGGATTTGAGGCCTTTTTGACTTTCTTTGGATCACTTTTGGATTAGAAATCAACTTTCACAAGTAAGTTTGTTTGGGGCAGTACAGTTGCTGCAACTTCAATTTTGGAACTTTTCCAGAACATTAAATAAAATATATTGTGGGCAGCCACAGTATCCAGTAGGACCAGGGTTGGTTATGGGTGCATGATGCAACTGTTTTGTTGAATTTAAACACCATTGAGACCATGGATGGGCTGGGATTGTGCTGATTTTTGTGGTTTTTGTCGTTTTTTTGGGGCTGCTGGTGGGGCCCTTTGCCCAGGGGTGGTGAGTGTTGCATGGGCCTAGTCTTTCTGTGGGGTGTCTTCTTGAATTTAAACATCATTGAGGCCATGGATGGGCTGGGATTGTGCTGATTTTTGTGGTTTTTGTCGTTTTTTGGGGCTGCTGGTGTGGCCTTTTGCCCAGGGGTAGTGGTGCATGGACTGAGTGTGCCTGTGGGGTCTCACTCTCTTTAATGTAAACATCCTGGATGGCATTGGATTGTGCTGATTTTTGGGTGTTTTTCGGTTTTTTGGGGGTGTACTGTTGATGTGGACTGGCCATGTGGGTTGTGGTGGTGGCCATCTTGAGTGCTGGTACAGGCAACATGTGCTTGGGGTGCAAGGGGCCATTTTGAAGAGAGGCAGTGTCTAAGGCGTGCACTTATTTTGCCTACTTTTCATCCATTATGCCCAGGGGTAGTGAGTGGTGCATGGGCCTAGTCTTTCGGTGGGGTGTCTTCTTGAATTTAAACACCATTGAGACCATGGATGGGCTGGGATTGTGCTGAATTTTGTGGGTTTTTTGTCGTTTTTTGGGGCTGCTGGTGGGGCCCTTTGCTCAGAGGTGGTGAGTGTTGCATGGGCCTAGTCTTTCTGTGGGGTATCTTCTTGAATTTAAACATCATTGAGGCCATGGATGGGCTGGGATTGTGCTGATATTTGTGTTTTTTGTCGTTTTTTTGGGGCTGCTGGTGTGGCCTTTTGCCCAGGGGTAGTGGTGCATGGACTGAGTGTGCCTGTGGGGTCTCACTCTCTTTAATGTAAACATCCTGGATGGCATTGGATTGTGGTGATTTTTGGGTGTTTTTCGGTTTTTGGGGGGTGTACTGTTGATGTGGACTGGCCATGTGGGTGATGGTGGTGGCCATCTTGAGTGCTGGTACAGGCAACATGTGCTTGGGGTGCAAGGGGCCATTTTGAAGAGAGGCAGTGTCTGAGGCCTGCACTTATTTTGCCTACTTTTCATCCATTATGCCCAGGGGTAGTGAGTGGTGCATGGGCCTAGTCTTTCGGTGGGGTGTCTTCTTGAATTTAAACACCATTGAGGCCATGGATGGGCTGGGATTGTGCTGAATTTTGTGGTTTTTGTCGTTTTTTGGGGCTGCTGGTGGGGCCCTTTGCCCAGGGGTGGTGAGTGTTGCATGGGCCTAGTCTTTCTGTGGGGTGTCTTCTTGAATTTAAACACCATTGAGGCCATGGCCAGTAAGGAGCAGAAGAAGCAAGTTACCAAGGAGACTGGTGTGCCGGCCGCCCCTTTTTTTGGGAGTAAAAAAAAAAGTATGCCTGCAGCAGCAGCGGGATCTGCTGGGGACCAAGCTGGGAGCAGCACCCCCGCTCCATTAGGCTCAGTGCCACCACCACCACCACGCCAACTTAAGTCCAAGCCCTTCACTGCTGCAGAGGCACTTAGTCTAGTTGTTCAATCACCATCGACCAGTGATGTTGGCTCATCGCAAGAAAGTAGCAGCAATGTCCCTCAATCAACACAGGTTGTTGTAACTCATCTGACGAGTGTTGAACAACCACAGCCGCAACAAAAACCACATGTGCAAGTACAAGCCCAAGTACATGTGGAAGGAGAGGCAGCGCAAGGAGATGCGCAACCAGAGGTGCATGGAGGGTCACAAGTGCCCACAATAGTTGTTCCTCTCGAAGTAGGGGCACATCAGGAAATCGACAATCAAGGCGAGGTATCATTTGAGGAAGCCACTCCTCCTGATGATCATTCATTGTCTTCCACACCCCTAGAAAGTAAGAGATCAAGGGTGGTGTCTACATCTTCTTCAAGCACACCTCCTTCTGATGATACGGATCAAAATTGGGAACCAGCACCACTGCCGTCTGAGAGTGAGGCACACCATGATCTGACAAAGGTAGTTAAGTGTAAAAGGAAGCCCGTCCAAAGTCTCAGAGTTATGGAGTGTGATGAGGCTCAACAAGAAGTGGCGGATACTGCTGCTGATGAAGACTCTGACAACGACGACCCAGTCATCATAAAGGTCACTGCAGCCCCAGCGGGCATGCAGCAAACAGACATTTTGACCCTAGCCCGAAGAGCTGCTGAGCGTGATGATGATGATGTTGTCGACGAGGAGGCAGTGGAAACACCACAATCATTTGAGTTAAGTAGTACACCAACTCGTACCGCTTCCATATTTCTTTCTCGCAAGAAGGGACCTTCATCCACCTCGACCTTAATTAGTGGCGGGGAAAGTGCACAACGTACTAAAGTTCGGCAATCCACATCCTCCACTTCATCTGGCATTAGCAGCATGACCACCACCACCAGTATCGCCACCTCCTCCGGCCCCCACAGACAATTCAAGTCCCCAGTTTGGGACTTCTTTACTGTTTGCCCAAAAAGGGGAAAGTTCGCCATTTGTAGCATTTGTAAGATTGCAGTTAGTCGTGGTAAGTTTGGTACCAACTATGGTACCGGAGTCCAGAGAGGTCATCTTAGGAGACAGCACGCTGTCCAATGGTTTGCGCACTTGAAGGAGATCAAGGAAGCCCGAATTGGAAGTCAAGAAAACGTTGATGTTTCATCTGATGATGGCGAGGAGGAAGAAGACGTGTCAAACACTTCACTTACACCCAGTACCCCTGTCAGCAGCAAACCTCATGTGAGGCACACTAAGAGTGTTGGAGCGAGTGAGACACCAATGCGAAAAAGTTCACCAGCGACATAATTGGGTCAACGAAGTCATTATCATCCCGTAAATGCTTGGTCCAGGGCAACATTAGAACCATGTTTTGTTCAGACGCGCCATATGAACGCAACCACCCACTGACGCGTCTGTATAACACTAAGCTGGCTAAAATGCTAGCTCTGGACCTTCTCCCTTTTTCTTTTGTAGAAGCGGTAGGTTTTCTAGAATTAGTGACAGCGCTCTGCCCTAAATGGAAGGTTCCTAGCCGCTTCTATTTTGCCCGAGTTGCGGTTCCAGCACTACATGAACATGTGCTGGAGGTGATTGGGGCAGCTTTGCAGAAGAGTGCTGTTCACACTATACATCTGACAACAGACATGTGGACCAGTGGCGCAGGCGCTGATTACATGTGCATCACTGCACACTGGGTCTCTTTTTCAGGGGTTAAAGCAAAGCTAAACGCAGGTGTTGACCCGGACCAAGTTTTTAAAGCTGCTCGGAAACATGCAACACTAGCCATGTTTGGCTTGGAGAAACGTCACACAGCACGAAACATTTTGGACGAGTTTAACAAAAAGGTCTTTCACTGGCTGTCCCCAAAAAAACGCCAGATTGGTTATGTTTCCACGGATAATGGCGCCAATGTAGTTAAGGCCATGGCGCTGGGTGACTATTTCAGAGTGCCGTGTTTGGCGCAGTGTATCAACCTGGTAGTTCAAAAATTCTTGAGTGATAAAGACAGTCCAGGGTGCGAGGTAATGGCCACCTGCCGAAAAATGTGCAACCATTTCAGCCATTCTTTTAAGGCCCGGAAGCATCTGAGGAGCCTGCTACATCAACGTCGAATGCCAGTGAAAGCATCAAACGTTTCTAAAAGCTCACGCTTTGAGGTTGCGCTTAGCTTCAATATTGCGCTTCGTTGTGAAAGAATGTGCGAGTTTAAAACTAGGTTAACAGATACACAGAGTTAAGAAAGACGATCGCGGTGCCAATAAACAACTACCTAGCGCTAACAATTTAAATAAGCCGATTTCTTGTAGACAAAGACAGTAATCACCATAAGGCAAAATAATGACCACAATAATCACCACAATACAACCTGAGAGCAGGGGAAAGAGAGCAGAAGGAGAGGATGATCTCCATAAATTGCAGATCATGGGGAGGGGGGGGGGGGAGGGGGGGATAGCCATCCTACACACAAGCGCCCCCAAATGCCAATATATTGAAAAAGACACAATATTAATCAAAGTATAGGAGAGAATAAAATGAGCTACTTATCTGCTTGGAGCCGCATTTAAAAGAGGCTGATGGTTGCTTGTGTAATGTCTTACTTTATCTCAGTGTTCTTATTGGAACCTTTGTATTGTGATGCGACTGGCTTGGATCTGCAATTAAAAGCCATTGCATAATGTAGCCTCCGTTCTTGTAATGAAATTTGACCACATCTCTCCACATATGAAAGCGCTGAACTGGCTCCAGCTAGAAGCCAGAATCCAGTTGAAACTGGCATGCAGTACTCACAAGGCCCTATACACAAACTCCCCTGCCTATCTTGCACAGAAACTAGTGGTATCTGGAGGAAGCAGAAATTCCCAGTCCGCCAGAAACCTCTTACTCCAACCTGCCTTTATTAAGAAAAAAAGAACCTACAATAGGGCGTTCAATGGGGCAGCACCAAGAATTTGGAACTCTTTCCCACCCGACATCAGAAACATTCCTTCTCTCGCACGCTTCAAGAAGGAGGCCAAAACCTTCCTCATGGGTAAATTCCTCAGATAATGCCTACCCTCACCCACCACATTATGCCTGATGAATCTAAGACTATCGCTTCCGGATGAAGCTAAGACTATTGCCTCATCCCCTGATCACTAATTATCCTGCAAAGAATATGTGGGCCTCTGTTTTTACTGTCTCTAACTATGATTGGAATCATTCACGTGTACCCCCTTTCCCCACATCCAACACCCCTGCCCCGCCAACTGTTTGTACAGTTCTGTATTTCTCTGCCTTTTTAAGTTTGTTTGTTGACCTTGTATACCATGTAAAGCGCTCTGATACCCTCACGGGTCAAGTTCGCGCTCTATAAAACACTAAAAATAAAATAAATAAAATAAAATATGATCTGAAGTATGAATATACTACCGCTAGGGAATGTGTAAGAATGGAGGATACTGGCAGTAAGCAAAGTGTTGTTGCCTTATGTGAATGCCCTCTTGAGATGGGAATTCAAACATATTTAACTCTGGTAAGAAATATACAACACAGATTTTATCTAACCAGATTAAGGTTTGGTACTTTACACTATTTAATAGAATTCCCCAGAAATGAAAAGTGGTCCAACATTCTACCCTGCTGTCCATGTGATGTAAAATCCCTCCAGTCTACGATGCACTTTATGCTCTTTTGCAGTTTTTATAAGGACATTCGGAACTCAGTCTATAAATTTCTTTTTTTATTAATTATGTTTTTTTACCATAAACATGCTTTTAACTTTATATGTAGTTTGGATAACTTAAAAATCATGAACTCAGTTATCATTTTTATACAAAGGGCTATTAGGAGACGAAGAGATCTCCCACATCTGGACGCATTATTATTTGAAAATCTGGAAAAATGAATTTTGAACTACCACTTAACATTTTTAGACATTAGCTTTTCCCATGACAAATGTTTTAATGATAAATGTGATCATGCACTTTGAAACAGGCCATTTTGTATGTTGTTTTATTTAGGCGAGCCATAATGTGTAATTTTTAACCCAAAAATATATTAATGGTTCTCTCTTATAATTACCCACAGAAATGTTTATGCTAGTATGAAATGGACTTTAACCATATCAAGTTGTTTTGCCATTTTGCAAATTATGTATCAATATCATATAGGCTTTTCTTTTGGCACTTTATGATGTAGGCCGCTTTGCACCTTGCACTTTACGTGATGTTTATCATTTAAACATAAACATGCCAATAGTTTGAGCTCCATCACGACGTATAGACTGAACATGAAATATCGTTGGTCTTTTTTTATGACTTTCTTACTGTTGTGTACGTCTTTTTAAATGTTCTTTAGGATCAATGTAACATTTTGAGATGAAAATGATTATTAATATGCTTTTATGGTTGTTTATCTCATACCGAATAAAGCTGTTATGAAATTGAATTTGATTTTGGAGTCTCTGAGAAGGTCTGACAGTAGATGCATTAGTCACTGAGTGGGTCTTTGAGTGTGTGCATGACTCTCTGAGTAGATCTATGAGTAGCTATGTCAGTCTCTAAGCGAGTTTGTGGGTATGTGCATGAGTGTTGGAGTGGGTCTGTGAGTGAGTGCATGCATCTCTCACTGGGTCTGTGAATGAGTTTCTGAGTGGGCCTTTCAGTGGATGCATGAGTCACTGAGTAGAAATATGGATGGGTATGTAATTCACTGAGTGGGCCTGTGAGTGGATGCATGAGTGTCTGAGTGGGTCTGTCAGTGGATGCATGAGTATTAGCATAGGTCTAAGGGTGGGTGTGTGAGTCTCTGAATAGGTCTATAGGTGGGTGTGTAAGTCTCTGAGTGGGTCTGTGAGTGCATTCATGCATGTCTACATGGGTCTGTGAGTGGGTACATGAGTCTCTTATTGGGATTGTGAGTTGGTGCATAAGTCTTGCAGTCGGGCTCTCAGTGGATGCAGGAGTCTCTGATTACATCTGTGAGTGGGTGAGTAAGTCTCTGAGTAGGTCTATGAGTGAGTGGATGCATAAGTCTCTCATTGGGTCTGTGAATGTGTGCATTAGTGTCTGAGTGGGTCTAGGAGTGGGTGTGTGAGTCTTTGAGAAGGTATTTGATTGGGTGCATAAGTCTCTGAGTGGCTCTGTGTGCATATAAGTGTCTGAGTGGGTCTGTGAGTGGGCGCATGAGTGTCTGAGTGGGTCTGTGAATGAGTGCATGAGTCTCTCAGTAGGTCTGTCACGAGATGCATGAGTCTCTGAGGGGGTCTGTGTAGGTAACTAACCATCTATATAGTGTATTGAAAAGAAGTATATAAGCATGGGCGTAAAATCCGTTCCGCTTGCGGATTTTGCGGATTTTCGGCAAATTTGCAATCCGCAAACTCTCGCGAATTTGTCGAAAATCCCTGAATTCGCTCGCGGCGGATTTTTTGCTTGGTGATACAATATTGCGGCGCGCGGCGTGGTGCACGGCGTTCACTTTCCGTCATTAAGCGTTTGCCGAGTTGTTTTTTTCGATCATATTTTGCGAGTGCTGCGCCATTTTGGATCTTGCTGCGGGATCCCGCGGGAGTTTGGCGCCCGCGAATACGTAATCGCGGCGTGTCACCTTGCAGAGCACGCCTCGCGAGAGTTCGCAATTGCGAACACGTAGTTGCGGCGGACAGGAACAATCTCGCACTCGCGAAATAGAGATTTTGTAATTCTGCACAAGAAATCCACCAGCAAACAGCATAAACCTTCAGAAAATGATGATTTGTATCAGAATCACTCCTCAGGTTGACATTTGCATGCACTTTGTTTTTGCAAGGAGTCCATTTTTTGGGGGGGGGAGGAAGGAAGTGCCCCACAGTCTCCAACTTCCTGTTCCTGTCCAGCAGGCTCCTCCCAGTGCTTTCTTCATGTGCTGGTCACTTTCATTTGGACCTTGACCTGGAAGGATTACTTTTTGTGGGTGCTGCTGGATATTTGGATTTGAGGCCTTTTTGACTTTCTTTGGATCACTTTTGGATTAGAAATCAACTTTCACAAGTAAGTTTGTTTGGGGCAGTACAGTTGCTGCAACTTCAATTTTGGAACTTTTCCAGAACATTAAATAAAATATATTGTGGGCAGCCACAGTATCCAGTAGGACCAGGGTTGGTTATGGGTGCATGATGCAACTGTTTTGTTGAATTTAAACACCATTGAGACCATGGATGGGCTGGGATTGTGCTGATTTTTGTGGTTTTTGTCGTTTTTTTGGGTCTGCTGGTGGGGCCCTTTGCCCAGGGGTGGTGAGTGTTGCATGGGCCTAGTCTTTCTGTGGGGTGTCTTCTTGAATTTAAACATCATTGAGGCCATGGATGGGCTGGGATTGTGCTGATTTTTGTGGTTTTTGTCGTTTTTTGGGGCTGCTGGTGTGGCCTTTTGCCCAGGGGTAGTGGTGCATGGACTGACTGTGCCTGTGGGGTCTCACTCTCTTTAATGTAAACATCCTGGATGGCATTGGATTGTGCTGATTTTTGGGTGTTTTTCGGTTTTTTGGGGGTGTACTGTTGATGTGGACTGGCCATGTGGGTTGTGGTGGTGGCCATCTTGAGTGCTGGTACAGGCAACATGTGCTTGGGGTGCAAGGGGCCATTTTGAAGAGAGGCAGTGTCTAAGGCGTGCACTTATTTTGCCTACTTTTCATCCATTATGCCCAGGGGTAGTGAGTGGTGCATGGGCCTAGTCTTTCGGTGGGGTGTCTTCTTGAATTTAAACACCATTGAGACCATGGATGGGCTGGGATTGTGCTGAATTTTGTGGGTTTTTTGTCGTTTTTTGGGGCTGCTGGTGGGGCCCTTTGCTCAGAGGTGGTGAGTGTTGCATGGGCCTAGTCTTTCTGTGGGGTATCTTCTTGAATTTAAACATCATTGAGGCCATGGATGGGCTGGGATTGTGCTGATATTTGTGTTTTTTGTCGTTTTTTTGGGGCTGCTGGTGTGGCCTTTTGCCCAGGGGTAGTGGTGCATGGACTGAGTGTGCCTGTGGGGTCTCACTCTCTTTAATGTAAACATCCTGGATGGCATTGGATTGTGGTGATTTTTGGGTGTTTTTCGGTTTTTGGGGGGTGTACTGTTGATGTGGACTGGCCATGTGGGTGATGGTGGTGGCCATCTTGAGTGCTGGTACAGGCAACATGTGCTTGGGGTGCAAGGGGCCATTTTGAAGAGAGGCAGTGTCTGAGGCCTGCACTTATTTTGCCTACTTTTCATCCATTATGCCCAGGGGTAGTGAGTGGTGCATGGGCCTAGTCTTTCGGTGGGGTGTCTTCTTGAATTTAAACACCATTGAGGCCATGGATGGGCTGGGATTGTGCTGAATTTTGTGGTTTTTGTCGTTTTTTGGGGCTGCTGGTGGGGCCCTTTGCCCAGGGGTGGTGAGTGTTGCATGGGCCTAGTCTTTCTGTGGGGTGTCTTCTTGAATTTAAACACCATTGAGGCCATGGCCAGTAAGGAGCAGAAGAAGCAAGTTACCAAGGAGACTGGTGTGCCGGCCGCCCCTTTTTTTGGGAGTAAAAAAAAAAGTATGCCTGCAGCAGCAGCGGGATCTGCTGGGGACCAAGCTGGGAGCAGCACCCCCGCTCCATTAGGCTCAGTGCCACCACCACCACCACGCCAACTTAAGTCCAAGCCCTTCACTGCTGCAGAGGCACTTAGTCTAGTTGTTCAATCACCATCGACCAGTGATGTTGGCTCATCGCAAGAAAGTAGCAGCAATGTCCCTCAATCAACACAGGTTGTTGTAACTCATCTGACGAGTGTTGAACAACCACAGCCGCAACAAAAACCACATGTGCAAGTACAAGCCCAAGTACATGTGGAAGGAGAGGCAGCGCAAGGAGATGCGCAACCAGAGGTGCATGGAGGGTCACAAGTGCCCACAATAGTTGTTCCTCTCGAAGTAGGGGCACATCAGGAAATCGACAATCAAGGCGAGGTATCATTTGAGGAAGCCACTCCTCCTGATGATCATTCATTGTCTTCCACACCCCTAGAAAGTAAGAGATCAAGGGTGGTGTCTACATCTTCTTCAAGCACACCTCCTTCTGATGATACGGATCAAAATTGGGAACCAGCACCACTGCCGTCTGAGAGTGAGGCACACCATGATCTGACAAAGGTAGTTAAGTGTAAAAGGAAGCCCGTCCAAAGTCTCAGAGTTATGGAGTGTGATGAGGCTCAACAAGAAGTGGCGGATACTGCTGCTGATGAAGACTCTGACAACGACGACCCAGTCATCATAAAGGTCACTGCAGCCCCAGCGGGCATGCAGCAAACAGACATTTTGACCCTAGCCCGAAGAGCTGCTGAGCGTGATGATAATGATGTTGTCGACGAGGAGGCAGTGGAAACACCACAATCATTTGAGTTAAGTAGTACACCAACTCGTACCGCTTCCATATTTCTTTCTCGCAAGAAGGGACCTTCATCCACCTCGACCTTAATTAGTGGCGGTGAAAGTGCACAACGTACTAAAGTTCGGCAATCCACATCCTCCACTTCATCTGGCATTAGCAGCATGACCACCACCACCAGTATCGCCACCTCCTCCGGCCCCCACAGACAATTCAAGTCCCCAGTTTGGGACTTCTTTACTGTTTGCCCAAAAAGGGGAAAGTTCGCCATTTGTAGCATTTGTAAGATTGCAGTTAGTCGTGGTAAGTTTGGTACCAACTATGGTACCGGAGTCGAGAGAGGTCATCTTAGGAGACAGCACGCTGTCCAATGGTTTGCGCACTTGAAGGAGATCAAGGAAGCCCGAATTGGAAGTCAAGAAAACGTTGATGTTTCATCTGATGATGGCGAGGAGGAAGAAGACGTGTCAAACACTTCACTTACACCCAGTACCCCTGTCAGCAGCAAACCTCATGTGAGGCACACTAAGAGTGTTGGAGCGAGTGAGACACCAATGCGAAAAAGTTCACCAGCGAGCATAATTGGGTCAACGAAGTCATTATCATCCCGTAAATGCTTGGTCCAGGGCAACATTAGAACAATGTTTTGTTCAGACGCGCCATATGAACGCAACCACCCACTGACGCGTCTGTATAACACTAAGCTGGCTAAAATGCTAGCTCTGGACCTTCTCCCTTTTTCTTTTGTAGAAGCGGTAGGTTTTCTAGAATTAGTGACAGCGCTCTGCCCTAAATGGAAGGTTCCTAGCCGCTTCTATTTTGCCCGAGTTGCGGTTCCAGCACTACATGAACATGTGCTGGAGGTGATTGGGGCAGCTTTGCAGAAGAGTGCTGTTCACACTATACATCTGACAACAGACATGTGGACCAGTGGCGCAGGCGCTGATTACATGTGCATCACTGCACACTGGGTCTCTTTTTCAGGGGTTAAAGCAAAGCTAAACGCAGGTGTTGACCCGGACCAAGTTTTTAAAGCTGCTCGGAAACATGCAACACTAGCCATGTTTGGCTTGGAGAAACGTCACACAGCACGAAACATTTTGGACGAGTTTAACAAAAAGGTCTTTCACTGGCTGTCCCCAAAAAAACGCCAGATTGGTTATGTTTCCACGGATAATGGCGCCAATGTAGTTAAGGCCATGGCGCTGGGTGACTATTTCAGAGTGCCGTGTTTGGCGCAGTGTATCAACCTGGTAGTTCAAAAATTCTTCAGTGATAAAGACAGTCCAGGGTGCGAGGTAATGGCCACCTGCCGAAAAATGTGCAACCATTTCAGCCATTCTTTTAAGGCCCGGAAGCATCTGAGGAGCCTGCTACATCAACGTCGAATGCCAGTGAAAGCACTCATCCAGGAGGTGTCAACACGTTGGAACTCAACCTTCAACATGCTTGAGCGTCTGTATGAGCAGTATACGGTACTCGATCACTATTTCTTAAAACAGGGTACAGCTCAGAAGGACCTGAGGATGGATGCGGCGCAATGGGACATAGTTAAAAGCATGACAGAAATGCTTCGTCCTTTTGAGGTCTTCACGCGTGCAGTCAGCAAGGAGGACTGTAATTTGGGAAAAGCTATCCCATTGTTGTGCATGCTGGAGCACCAAGTGAAGGCGGTGTCTTCTGAGTTAGAAAAAGATGAAAAAAACAAAAGACCCTTTTGTTTTGTCGGAGAAATTATTAGAGCGCCTACGTGGTGATGAACGTCTTAAAATGATCAACTCAGAACAGCATTACATTTGTGCTACTATTCTGGATCCACGCTACAAAAAGGCGCTGGCAGGCCAAGCATTCTTTCCTTTTGCTGATGAAGATGTTAAAAAGTACAAACTTTGGCTAGCAAGGTCAGCCAAGAGGTTTGAAAAAGAACGGCAGGATATTGAAGGAGAAGGCAGTACATCAGCATCAGCATCAGCAGGCCATCCCCAGTCAAAAGAATCCACTTCTGCACCTGTAGCTGTGGCACAAGTGACCTCTCAGCCGTTAAAGACACCGGCAACCGGATCATCTGCACTACACACAAGAGTAACATTGGCTGCTGAAGAGTATTGGCTAACTTGACTTGGGTATGGTTCTCGAAAAAAGGTCACAGTCACAGCAAAAAGTAAGCAAAGTGGAGGAACCGTTGAGGACTTTGAGTCGATGGTGCAGGACTATCTGAATGACTCAACAAAGGTCTTTCTTAATGATGAGCCATTGGAGTATTGGCATGGAAAAAACAATTGTGGCCACAGCTCTCCAACCTGGCTATAAACTACTTGTCTTGCCCACTCACAAGTTTGTCTTCTGAACGTGTTTTCAGTGCTGCTGGTGGCATTGTAACTCCCAAACGGAGCCGCCTCTCGCCCAAAAATGTGGAGAGGTTAACAATGATAAAGATGAATCAGGACCTCATACCACCAGATTACAAAGTACGAGAAACCACGCCGCATGAAGACGAGGAGGACAGCAACGTAGATGAGGGAATTTGTTCTCTGTTCGGTGACACTGACCGCATCCTGCCTGAATTCGCAGAGTATGATGACGAACTCTTATTCTTATTCACTGACACCGAGCCCTGAAAATGAGACAATGAATCAATAACTTTCTATTTCGTCCTTATTCACTTTTATTCCTGTGTGTCTGTCTTTCTTTGTTTTGCACAGAAAATTTAATTCAAACTTTAATCACCTAATGACAAAAACAAGCCCATCAGCAGAACTGTCTTCACTTGTTTGCTTATTGATTTGAAGGTGCCGCACTGTACATTCCTCAGGTTCACAAGTTCATAAGAACATGCTCCTCTATCCTCCTCCTCCAGACTCCTATTTCCCTCAAAGCAGAGGGCTGGATTACGCCCAATGAAGAAAGACTCAGCACTTGTGGGGGTGTTCTACTTCTTTGCGGGTGAGTTGAGGGCTCTGGGGCCATTGCTGTGAAGCTCTAATAACGGATAAAAGTGGTTTGGACCAAATATGAGGCGGAAATTTCTTGCCATTTTTGCTGACTTGCTTGCCTTTGAGGTGCTCTTTGACGGGGTTCCGGGTGTTTGTGGGTGAGTTTTGGGGTCTGGGAGCACTGCTGCGACAGTCTAATCTTGATTGCATTTGCTTTTCAGGAAATCCGTGGTGGAAAACAGGAGTTATGATGATGACCTAGCTGCACAGCGCGTTTGGACCGAAGGCCGAGAGATATTGTAAGTATGAGATTTTGCATTTTGGCTGTTTGGAGGTGTAGTCGCGTGCTTTTTTGCGGGTGGGTTGGCGGGTCTTGGGGCATTCCTGGGAAGGTCTAATACCGGATAGAAGTGGTTTGGACAAAATCCATGCAGAATTTTTTTTTGCTATTTCTTCTGACATCTTGCTCAATGTAGCGTTTTCGGGGGCCTGTTTGGGGGGCTTCCTGGTGTTTGTGGGTGGGTTTCGGGGTCTCTGTCGGAGCACTGCTGCGACAGTCTAATCTAGATTGCATTTGCTTTTCAGGAAATCCGTGGTGGAAAACAGGAGTTATGATGATGACCTAGCTGCACAGCGCGTTTGGACCGAAGGCCGAGAGATATTGTAAGTATGAAATTTTGCTTTTTGGCTGTTTGGGGGTGTAGTCGCGTGCTTTTTTGCGGGTGGGTTGGCGGGTCTTGGGGCATTCCTGGGAAGGTCTAATACCGGATAGAAGTGGTTTGGACAAAATCCATAAGGAAAAGCCTTTTGGCACTTTTTGTAACTTAGGGTTCGTTAGGGTTAGCCCTAGCAGCAGGATTGCATGTGTTTCGGGGTGTTCTAGATTTTTGCAAATGAGTTCTGGGGTCTTAGAGCACTCTTGGAGCGATGATGGCTATGGATACTTTTGCTTGCTTGCAAGTGGTTTGAATACAATCCACGGTGGGTAAGGTGGTATTTGGGCCTACTTTTACTTTCAAAGTACGTTTTGTCACCAGTTTTCTGCTAGGCCTCGTTTTTTGAGATCTGATTGGGGGTCTTCTACATTTTTGCGACTGGCTTTAGTAAGGGTCTGGGTGGGAGCACTGCTGGGAAGGTCTAATTTTGTTCTAAAACACAGTTTACAGTACACCTAGCTTGAGGGGAAAGATCCGCTAAATTAATTTGGCCATACTTATTTATCCTTCAAAAGGTGACTCAGACAGAGTACACACTTTCAAAAATATTGTACTGTCTATTAGGAAAATCAAAGTGTGACTTATTGCACCACACAGCGTACATACCTTATATTTATTTATCAGTGGTATTGTAATAGCACTTACTGTTTTCCGTTCAATAATTACAGGCCGGGTTTCAGTCTGTGCAATGGGGAAAAAAGATGGAGTCAGGCTTCACATTAACGAGCCGCAATTCAACATCCGCCAGGCAGGCAGTGGACAGGGTGTCTTCTGTCAGTGGTCACCAACATTGATGGACGAAGCGTCAGCTGGAATGGAGGAGTGCCGCTAATAAGAGGAATTGTTTGCTGCATGCAACTTACTTACCAAATTCAACAGGACAACTCCAACAACATACAGATACAGTATCCATTGTTTTCTTCTATGAGTGTGACTGCATTTCTTGGATCTCTCTCTGCTTCTAAATTGATCCCTACAGCCATTCTATAGGTTTGACTTCGGCTAATTTTTAAACCTAATTTAAAGTAAGAAGTGTTTCTCTGAGTGCAGAGATAGGCTAGTGAAAACGCTGCAGCCCTGTACTGTCGCATTCTAGTACTACTTACTTTTCAGTAACAATGCATGCAGTAGGGCATGCACTTCCTTTATGTCACTTAAAAGATTTGTGGTTAGATTTAGTTTGTACCCAAAGATTTCTTTATCTTCAATTATTGTTTGTCCATGCTGTGCTTTTTTTTTCTTCTCTCAACAAAACCTACCCAAAAAGAAACCCCCATTCTCATCCATTTTCCAAACTCTAACCCTCTTCCCCCAGGCTGTGTGGTTTTGCTTGATGTCTGACTAAATGACATCAATAATTCCACACACTTGCTGGGGAGGATAAGGTCATAGCAACAGGCTGGTGAAGGAATACGAGGATATATTCTAGACTTACTCAGCTTCAGTACTATTTCTTGTAGTAGTAGGAGCCAATGTCAAATAAATTCAACGCAAGTACTAGTTATACTTGCAATACTTTACCATTTGTTAGGCTACATTGTGGCACTGTTCTAGTGTACTGTCACCTGCTATATTCTCTATCGTACCGTAACCGTTGTAATGCTACAGTAAGGACAAACCAGGTTTCGTTTTCTTTTTTTCCATAGGCATGCAACTGCTACTGTGTCACACCACTAGTACCACCGCAACGAGGAAATTTCATCCGCCCAGGATTGCCAACCTTAATCCCCATTTCCCGTGGAGCCAGCCCTGGGCCTAACCCTAATTTCTAACACAAATTACAGGTAAGATAAGCGTTTGGTGGGAGGTAGTATAATGGAGTATTAGGACTAGATGAGAGATTGACGGTACTACTACTAAAGTCCTAGGACTCTTCAGGAAAACAAACTTACTGTTAAACCCCCACCCACCAGACTCAAAAGCAGTAAAAAACAGGTATGGTCAGATAAAGTTTAAAAAAGTATATTTATGTAGCCCTAACAAAATAATCTCTCTCAAGACCCTCCCTAACCCCAACGATTGTCTTTCAAAAGTCCCACAAAGAACCCAACTCCCAAATCCCACCCCCCAAAAGTCTCTAAAAAAAGGGCAAGGGACACTACACTACTGGAGGGTGCTGTTGAATTTAGCGGCCAGGGCATCATACTCCTTGCGGAGGGTGGCATGGTCGAAGCGGAGGCCCTCCACCAAGTTCTTGTAGCTATGGACCTCCTGCTCCAGGTAGGACACTCTGAGGGATAAGCGGCGTTGGCGTGCCTAGCAACTCCTGTGGGGGGCAGCTGATGTCTTTGCTGCTCGGCGGTGGCGGTTGGCTTTGGTAGCCCGGCTCCGTACCGCTGGAGCACTGCGCTGGCTGGCAGCCCGTGGGGGCACGGAGGAGGATGCAGCTGTCCCAGTGGAGGATGTTGTGGTTCCACCGGTTGACTGCGTGTCTTCCTCCTCCAGGGCCACCAGCCGCCGATATTCGGCGACAGTGGCATCCAGCCTCCGTTGCCGGGCCATTCGAGCATGCTCCCTCCGTGATGTCGATTTGGAAGGAGCAACTATATGAAGAAAGAAAGACATAGTCTGTAACCAATGCTCCTTAACATTATTAACACAAAGTGATTGAGCCGAAAGTTGTGTCACAGTTCAAGTAGCAAATTGAAAGCACAGTACATAACTATTGAGGACAGTATCTATCTAACCTCCCACTTCTGCATCCTTGCTCTAACATTAGTGGGAGTTTAATGAACAAATTCTACGACCACTATGGACTTCCATTACAGTCGACTATGACAGTACACCAGTCTTATTCTTCTTCTTCTCTCTTGTTTAGGAAAATTGGTACGTTATCTTATGCAAGCCAGCAGAATGCCAGCGCAGTAAACTTGCACCCGAGAAAAACAGACGCACACCATGATGAGTGAGACAGACTTGCGTTACTGTACCGGTCCAGTACATGCAGGTGGTGAAGCTATTACTTTTCTATTACAGGTGGCACTGAGAATACTCTGTTACAAGGGCTACTGCTTAATTAATTTAGCTTTCACCCTACAATGCAAATGAGTACTAGAAAAGGAAAATGAAGAAGCTAAATAATTTGATTATCTATCACTTCCCATGGGATGTATTTGATGACATATGGGATGACTTTAGGTGCTTTGCTTATTATTGAGTGAACAGTGATACACCCACACATGAATGACGTACTACTACGAAACTAAAGTTATTAAGAGAGGTACGGAGTGTCCACCGTAATAACCGGGTATATGCTGTGCTTGCAGTTGCAATACAAACTACTGCTACTATTCATGGTAGTATTTGGACAAATTTACAACTTCTTTTCCTTGCCTTCCCTACACTGGAACGGACGTGCGGGTGCGGTGTTACATGCTCTTCAAGGTAACACTTAGTTCATCCAGTGCAGTGACCATCTACTCTCTCTAGATACACATATGCTATCTAAGAGTCAGATAATACCATGCTCCAGGCATCCATCCATTCAAAGTATATGCACACATACAGTTTCTGTTTCACCCACCCAGGCTGTTCTCCTTCCACCCATCCTTGCTTCATCATTGACCCAGCCATGCACCATACCATATTCTTTCCTTCCCAGCCACCTCGGGGACCAAGCAAACACATATCATTCTTCTTTGCCAGCCATCATAAAATTTCTCGTCCTTCCACACTTACTTACACCCTTCTTTCGCTTTTCGTTCATCCCATCCATCAAGTTCATCTAAGATCTTATTGGGATTCTTCTCACCAAAAACTTCACAGCTAAGTCGAAGTACATTTAGAGGAGGCTAATACCTGGTTGATTTAAAATACACCCGTGCAGAAAGCACACTATGCAGTCTTCAATCTCAATAAGTAAGGAATATATAGCTTACCTCTTCCCGCCACCACCGTGTGAACCCTCACAGGAACGTCCGGCACTTGCACCGCCTCCTCCCCAGAGTCCTCCTCCAACACCACCACCTCCGCGCTGGCCCCGCCACCAGATGTTCCACCTACAAAGTACATTTAAGAATGTTAGAATACACCACTCACTACTAATATTTGGTCTAGGAGGAATAAAGAAATGTTAAAAAAACGAAATACAATGTAATAATTTGTAACTGTCTACTCTAAAGTAAAAATGTCCCTTTTTCCAGGGAAGGCTGTTGTCTTGCTGAACTTTTTGGCACAACTGATGAATGCTTGCTTTTTATTTTTAACACACACCACTTTTTCTCCTAACAGAAACTTGACTTCTAAGAACACGATCAGGGTCAAGCTCAAGTTCAAACCAGGTGAGAGCTCAGCTCGACCACAAGAAATGTGTCCAATTAATCGTTAGCACTAAGCACTTTTCCATTTTCAGTTAAACGTTTACTTTTATGACAAAGTTGATTTTAATAAATGTGTTTACTTTTAATAAAGCTTTTAAACTTAAATAGACTCTGTGGTTTTTGGTCCTCCAGACTAGAGTGGATGAGCTAAAGGTTTTGGAATTTTTGCAAGCATGAGTGCCTCTGACACTTCTTGACTCTGACTCCGTACTCTTGTCCTGCGTTGGATAATCTAATCATCATTGGGGATCAATCATCGGTGACTTTGGGAGCTAAATGACTCTGCCACACTATCTAGTCAGTAAGGAGATTGGGGGTTCTTCAAAGTCTGATATCACTGAGGTATGTGGAAAGAAAGTCTACCTGCGCCTATTATAATTGATAAACAATGCACTATTTAGTGTTCATAGTTCGGTTTGTGCAGATTTGTCCCTGCAACAGTAGTAGAATGGATTGTCCTCCTATCCAAACCAAAAGTAAAGTAGTATCTTATTCTTTCTTGGTGGTCATTAAGCATGGGCGGATCTAGCGGATCTCGCGTACGCGAACTTGCGGATTTACAGATTCGCAATCCGCGAAGATCCGCGAACTCTAGCGGATTTGGGGATTTTCCCGTTTTTTGTGTTGGCGCGCGTTCGCGCCGATTTTGGGACAAGTTCGCAATTGCGAACTTACTTTTCGGCTCGCAACGGCCGCGACTATGTTGTTTCAACGTCTGGTTTATCATCACAGGTTCACAGCACCCTCTGTTTCACCACTGCCACCCTCTGGGACACCCATGCCACCCTCTGGTACATCCTCACTGCCACCCATTAGGTTTATTTATCACTGTAGATTATGGTGGTTGAAAAAAGCAAGCACACCTGCCCTTCTTCAACTGCCATCAATTAATTTGTGTTTCATTAATGTGTCAGTAATTTTGAAAGTTCCAGTCTGGCTGGCACCTGCTTCCTTCCTTATCTGTAATTTGCTTTTGGTTGCAGTGAAATTTTTTTTTCACAGGACCTTTATGGTCTACTTGTAGCTATTCTATGAGCCTGCTGTTTGGGTCATAGCAGGGTCATAGAATAGTTGCAAACTTTGGAGGGGCCCATCAGGAAGCACTACCTTGAATGTTACTAATGTTAAGTTTGAACTTTTGCACCTGCTCATTGCTTTCAGTTTAGCTAAAATCGTTTTTTTCTGCAATTTCGCGCGTTTTTTGGGGCGCGAATCCGTGCGAGATCGATTTCGGAAGCCGCGAATACGTGCGAATACAAAATTGTTTTTTTTGCGACGTGTATGTTCGCGTGATCTTGCGCGTGTTCGCGAGGCGCTTCTAGCTATACGTTTGCCAAGTTACCCTATCGGTCGTACACGGGCGCGGCCATCTTGTTGGCGTGACGTAATTCCATTTCCGCCCGCTATGTGTAATCTCGCAAAGTGTGCTGCTCGCTAGTACAATTTCGCGCGTACTCGCAAGGAAAATCTCGCGCGAACTTACCCACGCGGTCGTGAACGGGCGCGGCCATCTTGTTTCTCATTCATTGCTATGGTTCTGGGCATGCTTTCTCTATCCTCTCTCAATCTCTGCCATCCTTTGCTTGTTTGAAGTTTTTTTGATCTAATTTTACTTATTATCTATCCCTCTATTTTTCTAGCTCTATATTTTTGTGTTTTCTGCAGCTTTTAGTTACTTTTAAACTACTTTTTTAAACTCTTTTCTTTTCTTCTTCACTATTCTATTTCTTGTTTATCATTTAACTCTATTTCTGCCCAGACCATGGTAAAGGGAGCCGGGAAGCACCCTGAGAAGGGGAAGGGTCCCGCACCCCGTGCCCGGCTCCCGTGCGGGCGTTTAAGGGGGGAGCAAGTGGTCCCGAGGGAGATCTTCAGCGCGGAGGAAGTGGCGGCACTGATCTTCCATGTCCAGCGCCGCCTCCCCAAGACGATCCTGGGAGGCGGCAAGATCGCGACCGGCTATGGCATCCGGGAGCGTCGCAAGCGGTGGGAGAAGGTGTGCCGGGCCATGTACAAGATCTCTGGGGTCCGGCGCACATATACCCAGGCCACCCACCGCTGGACTGATGTCATGGACCGGGAGCGGGACTTGCTGGACGCGCTCGGCGTAGAGGTCCCCGGGCTTGGTGAGTAGTAGTAGTAGTACATTTACTACTCTGTTTTATCCTGCTCTGTTATTTGCAAATCTTTGTTCTTTACCAAGAGCAATAATGCTGCCGATTACATTGAGGTAAATTATATTTCAAAATCTTCTATGCATTTCAGGTGCACTGCTCTCCTTCTCAGTAGCCTTGCTTGCTACTATGCTTCTTTGTTTTGTATGTTGTGTTCAGAAGCATTTCATTGGCCTGAGAAATTATGTATGAGTGTAGTGTAAAGAAAAGAACTGCGTAATGCTAGACAGTAAGGGTCATATTTTCAATTACCGGCGCATCCCTGCAAAGTAGCAGGGATGCGGCAGTAATTGTGTGCCATGCCACCACCACCCATTGGCCCAAAACGTCACAGAAGCCTTACGCATCTGTGCCGTAAAGGCAGCGCATTGCTGGAGTTGCGTGCCAACGATGGCGCAGCTCCAGCAATGCTCTGGGGTACCCTATCTCCCCAATGCTGCATCAAGCCGTACGTCGGCTTCAAGCGCGCACGGTTTGAGTCATGCATCATTGTCCTAAAAGTGACTGATTGACATCTTGTAGATTTCCCTCAGCCACTTTTAGGATTCGTTCCTGCGCAGGTACGCCCTCCCTTGCGCCGGAACGCCCCCTGATGGCGCAGGGCTTTACAACGTGATGCATCGCCCATATGCCCATATGTGTTTTTTTTTAATATATACGCCGCACCAACACCATGGCGAGTCTTTTGTTCTGCCGCTGCGTCAGAAAAGGCACGCAACAATGGAGGAAAATGAGCAGCAACTTCCGCAAGGGACTTCTATCAGCCCCAACAGACTGAAGTCCAGTCCTTCCTTTAGACACATGGCTATAAGAAGAAATAGTGGCGGTGGTGGCGGGTGGATTGATAGTTTGAGTATTCACTGATCTGCAAGCAGGATGGACTTTGTCTGTCACGTGTTGCGCACTGCTGCCTGCAGTGCCAGGCCTAGGCAAACCTCTTTAGTAGTCTGTTTATTGAGTTACATAGGAACTTTCTAAGTCAACGTTCCGCAAATCAGGCAATACGAATAACGTAGTATACCACATGAGATAGATCCCGTGGAATAGTTGTCTATCTATTTGCTATTTTTCCAAAATATGTTGTTATTGTTCTTTTGAAATGTTTGATTTGGTTGAAAAATCTCATCCATGTTTTCTGGTTTTTCTTTCTTTCATGTTGTACATCAGCTCCCCGCAAGGGCAAGAGGACACAGGAGGAGGGTGCTAAGGATGCAGGCCAGGATCGGGCAGGCGAGGGCTCCTTTGCTGGCCCCAGTAAGTTTACATTTTAATAAACAGTACCTATTTTTTCCTAGCGTTCCTCATTCGATTTTTTCTAAATCGTCTTTGATCTTCTTGTAGACTGGATATAAATTCTTATCCTGCCTCGAATATGACTCCCTGTGGTATTACTAGACTATTCTTATTAGTCTGTCTGTGTAGCTAACTAAGATTGGACATTTGGCAATTCCATTGGACTCCCATTATATTCAGCAATACCTCTATGCACTGTCTCCTTACTGACTAGATAGTGTGGCAGAGTCATTCAGCTCCTGAAGTCACCGATTATAGATCCCCAATGATCTCTAGATTATCGTACGCAGGACAAGAGAGTAGTACGGAGTCACAGCACAGTCAAGAAGTGTCAGAGGCACTCATGCTTGCAAAAATTCCAAAACCTTTAGCTCATCCACTCTAGTCTAGAGGAACAAAAACCACAGAGTCTATTTAAGTTTAAAAGCTTTATTAAAAGTAAACACATTTATTAAAATCTACTTTGTCATAAAACTATTTAACTGAAAACGGAAAAGTGGTTAGTGCTGACGATTAATTGGACACATTTCTTGTGGTCGAGCCGAGCTCTCACCTGGTTTGAACTTGATCCTGGTCGTGTTCTTAGGACTCAGGAGTCAAGCTTCTGTCTGTTAGGAGAAAAAGTGGTGCGTGTTAAAAATCAAAAGCAAGCATTCATCAGTTGTGCATAAAAGTGCAGCAAGACAACAGCCTTCCCTGGAAAATGGGACATTTTTACTATGGAGTAGACAGTCACAAATTATTACATTGTATTCTGTTTTTTTAACATTTCTCCTAGACCAAATATTATATAGTAGTGAGTGGTGTATTCTAACATTCTTAAATGTACTTTGTAGGTGTAACATCTGGTGACGGGGCCAGCGCGGAGGTGGCTGTGTTGGACCAGGACTCGGAGGCCTCTGGGGAGGAGGCGGTACAAGAGCCGGCGGACGTTCCTGTGGGGGATCAAACGGTGGTGGCGGAAACAGGTAAGCTATATATTCCTTACTTATTGAGATTGAAGACTGCATAGTGTGCTTTCTGCACGGGTGTATTACAATTACAAATCAACCAGGTAGTAGCCTCCTCGAAATGTACTTCGACTTAGCTGTGAAGTTTTTGGTGAGAAGAATCCCAATAAGTTCTTAGACGAACGTGATGGATGGGATGAACGAAAAGCGAAAGAAGGGTGTAAGTAAGTGGGACGCGAACTTGTATGATGGCAGGCAAAGAAGAACGATATGTGTTTGCTTGGCCCCCGAGGTGGCTGGGAAGGAAAGAATATGGTATGGTGCATGGCTGGGTCAATGATGAAGCAAGGATGGGTGGAAGGACAGCAGCCTGGGTGGGTGAAACAGAAACTGTATGTGTGCGTATACTTTGACTGAATGGATGCCTGGAGCATGGTATTCTCTGACTCTTAGATAGCACATGTGTATCTAGAGAGAGTAGATGGTCGCCAGGTGAAGTAAGTGTTACCTTGAAGAGCATGTACCACCGCACCCGCACGTCCGTTCCAGTGCAGGGAAGGCAAGGAAAAGAAATTGTAAATGTGTCCAATACTACCATGAATAGTAGCAGTACTTTGTATTGCGTTTGCATTCACAGCATATATCTGGTTATTACGGTGGACACTCCGTACCTCTCTTAATAACTTTAGTTTACTTGTAGTACGTCATTCATGTGTGGGTGTATCACTGTTCACTCAATATTAAGCAAAGCACCTAAAGTCATCTCATCTGTCATTAAATACGTCCCATGTGAAGTGATAGATAATCAAATTAGTTAGCTTCTTCATTTTCCTTTTCTAGTACTCATTTGCACTGTAGGGTGAAAGGTAAATTAATTAAGCAGTAGCCCTTGTAACAGAGTATTCTCAGTGCCACCCGTAATAGAAAAGTAATAGCTTCACCACCTGCATGTACTGGACCGGTACAGTAACGCAAGTCTGTCTCACTCATCATGGTGTGCAACTTTTTTTCTCGGGTGCAAGTTCACTGTGCTGTCCATGTCATTCTGCCGGCTTGCATAAGATAACGTACCCATTTCCCTAAACAAGAGAGAAGAAGAAGAATAAGACTGGTGTACTGTCATAGTCGACTGTAATGGAAGTCCATAGTGGTCGTAGAATTAGTTCATTAAACTACCACTACTGTTAGAGCAAGGATGCAGAAGTGGGAGGTTACATAGATACTGTCCTCAATAGTTATGTACTGTGCTTTCAATTTGCTACTTGTACTCTGTGACCCAACTTTCGGCTCAATCACTTTGTGTTATTAATAAGGAGCATTGGTTACAGACTATGTCTTTCTTTCTTCATATAGTTGCTCCTTCCAAATCAACAACAAGGAGGGAGCAGGCTAGATTGGCCCGGCAACGGAGGCTGGAGGCCACAGTCGCCGAATATCGGCGGCTGGTGGCCCTGAAGGAGGAGGAGGAAACGCAGTCGAGCGGGGCAACAACGACATCCTCGACTGTGACCACTGCATCCTCCTCCGTGACTAAGCCAGCGGGACCGAGCCGGGCTAAGAAAGACGACCGCCACCGCCAAGCAACCGAAATACCAGCTGCCCCCCACAGGAGCGGCAAGGACCGCCAACGCCGCCTACGAGTCCGCATGTCCAACCTGGAGCAGGAGGTCCTGAGGTATAAGAACTTGGTTAAGGGCCTCCGCTCCGAGCTTGCCACCCTCCGCAAGGAGTATGATGCCCATGCCGCATCATGCACCAGCACCAGCACCCTCCAGTAGTGGAGTGTCCCTTGCCCTTTTTTTATAGACTTTTGGGGGGTGGGATTTGGGAGTTGGGATCGTTTTGGGACGTTTCAGAGACAATCGTTGGGGTTAGGGTGGGTGAGGGAGATTATTTTGTTAGGGCTAAATAAATATATTTTTCAACTTTATCTGACCATACCTGTTTTTTACTGCTTTTCAGTCTGGTGGGTGGGGGGCGGGGGTGTAACAGTAACTTTGTTTTCCTGAACAGTCGTAGGACTTTAGTAGTACAACCGTCAATCTCTTGTCTACTCCGAAATAATACTCCATTATACTACCTCCCACCAAACGCTTATCTTACCTGTAATTTGTGTTAGAAATTAGGGCTAGGCCCAGGGCTGGCTCCAGGTGAAATGGGGATTAACGTTGTCAATCCTGGGCGGGTGACATTTCCTCATTGCGGTGGTACTAGTGGTGTGACACAGTGGCAGTTGCATGCCTATGGAAAAAAAGAAAACGAAACCTTGTTTGTCCTCCTTAATGTAGCATTACAACGGTTACGGTACGATCGAGAAAATAGCAGGTGACAGTACACTAGAACAGTGCCATAATGTAGCCTAACAAATGGTAAAGTATTTGCTTGCAAGTATAACTAGTACTTGCGTTGAATTTATTTGACATTGGCTACTACTACTAGAAGATATAGTACTGAAGCTGAGTAAGTCTAGAAGATATCCTCGTATTCCTTCACCAGCCTGTTGCTGCTATGACCTTATCCTCCCCAGCAAGTGTGTGGAATTATTGATGTCATTTTAGTCAGACGTCAAGCAAAACAACACAGCCCGGGGGAAGAGGGTTAGGGTTTGTAAAATGTATGGGAATGGGGGTTTCTTTTTGGGTAGGTTTTGTTGAGAGAAGAAAAAAAAAGCAGAGCATGGACAAACAATAATTGAAGATACAGACAATCTTTGGTTACAAACTAAAGGTAAGCACATGCAGTCACACTCATAGAATAAAAGACAACAATGGATACTGTATCTGTATTGCGTATGTTGTTGGAGTTGTCCTGTTGAATTTGGTAAGTAATAAGCATGCAGCAAACAATTCCTCTTATTGGCGGCACTCCTCCATTCCAGCTGACGCTTCGTCCATCAATGTGGTGACCACTGACAGAAGACACCCTGTCCACTGCCTGCCTGGCGGATGTTGACTGAAACCCGGCCTGTAATTATTGAACGGAAAACAGGAAGTGCTATTACAATACCACTGATAAATAAATAAAAGGTATGTACGCTGTGTGGTGCAAAAAGTCACACTTTGATTTCCCTAATAGACAGTACAATATTTTTGAAATTGCGTGCTCTGTCTGAGCCACCTTTTTAAGGATCAATAAGTATGGCCAAAATATTATAGCGGATCTTTCCCCTCAAGGTAGGTGTACTACTGTGTTTTAGAACAAAATTTGACCTTGAAAAAAAGGCTGTTCCTTATGGATTTTGTCCAAAACACTTCTATCCGGTATGAGACCTTCCCAGGAATGCCCCAGGCAAGACCCGCCAACCCACCCGCAAAAAACCACCCGACAACACCCCCAAACAGCGGAAAAGCTAAATCTCATACTTACAATATCTCTCGGCCTTCGGTCCAAATGCGGCGCTGTTCAGCTAGGTCATCATCATCAATCATCATAACTCCTGTTTTCCACCACGGATTTCCTGAAAAGCAAATGCAATCAAGATTAGACAGTCGCAGCAGTGCTTCGACAGAGACCCCGGCCGCAACCCACCCACGAACAGCAGGAAGCCCCCCAAAACGCTACATTGAGCAAGATGTCAGAAGAAATAGCAAAAAAAAGGCTGTTCCTTATGGATTTTGTCCAAAACACTTCTATCCGGTATTAGACCTTCCCAGGAATGCCCCAGGCAAGACCCGCCGGCGCCAACCCACCCGCAAAAAACCACCCGACAACACCCCCAAACAGCGAAAAAGCGAAATCTCATACTTACAATATCTCTCGGCCTTCGGTCCAAATGCGGCGCTGTTCAGCTAGGTCATCATCATCAATCATCATAACTCCTGTTTTCCACCACGGATTTCCTGAAAAGCAAATGCAATCAAGATTAGACTGTCGCAGCAGTGCTTCGACAGAGACCCCGGCCGCAACCCACCCACGAACAGCAGGAAGCCCCCCAAAACGCTACATTGAGCAAGATGTCAGAAGAAATAGCAAAAAAAAGGCTGTTCCTTATGGATTTTGTCCAAAACACTTCTATCCGGTATTAGACCTTCCCAGGAATGCCCCAGGCAAGACCCGCCGGCGCCAACCCACCCGCAAAAAACCACCCGACAACACCCCCAAACAGCGAAAAAGCGAAATCTCATACTTACAATATCTCTCGGCCTTCGGTCCAAATGCGGCGCTGTTCAGCTAGGTCATCATCATCAATCATCATAACTCCTGTTTTCCACCACGGATTTCCTGAAAAGCAAATGCAATCAAGATTAGACTGTCGCAGCAGTGCTTCGACAGACACCAAAAATTACCCACAAACCCCCGGAACCCCACCAAAGAGCACCTCAAAGGCAAGCAAGTCAGCAAAAACGGCAAGAAATTTCCACCTCATATTTGGTCCAAAACACTTTTGTCCATTATTAGAGCTTCACAGCAATGGGCCCAAATCCGTCAACTCACCCGCAAAGAAGTACAACACCCCCACAAGTGCTGAGTCTTTCTTCATTGGGCGTAATCCAGCACTCTGCTTGGAGGGAAATCGCAGTCTGGAGGAGGATAGAGGAGCATGTTCTTCGGAACTTGTGAACCTGAGGAATGTAGACTGCGGCACCTTCAAAGCAATAAGCAAACAAGTGAAGACAGTTCTGATGATGGTCTTGTTTTTGGGATTAGGTGATTAAAGTTTGAATTTAATTAACTGTGCAAAACAAAGAAAGAGAGACACAAAGCACACAGGAATAAAAGTGAATAAGGACGAAAAAGAAAGTTCTTGATTGATTGTCTCATTTTCAGGGCTCGGTGTCAGGGAATAAGAACAAGATTTCGTCATCATACTCTGCGAATTCAGGCTGGATGAGGTCAGTGCCACCGAACAGAGAAAAAATCCCCTCATCTACGTTGCCGTCCTCCTCGTCTTCATGCGGCGTGCTTTCTCGTACTTTGTAATCTGGTGGTATGAGGTGCTGATTCATCTTGATCATTGTCAGCCGCTCCACATTTTTGGGCGAGAGGCGGCTCCGTTTGGGAGTTACAATGCCACCAGCAGCACTGAAAACACGTTCAGAAGACACACTTGCGAGTGGGCAAGACAAATAGTTTATAGCCAGGTTGTAGAGCTGTGGCCACAATTGTTTTTTGCCATGCCAATACTGCAATGGCTCCTCATTAAGAAAGACCACTGTTGAGTCATTCATATAGTCCTGCACCATCGACTCAAGGTCATCAACGGTTCCTCCACTTTGCTTACTTTTTGCTGTGGCTGTGACATTTTTTCGAGAACCATACCCAAGCAAACTTAGCCAATCCTCTACAACAGCCACTGTTTTTGTTGTGTGTGGTGCAGATGATCCAGTTGCCGGTGTCTTTAACGGCTGAGAGGTCACTTGTGCCCCAGCCACAGGTGCAGAAGTGGATTCTTGTGACTGGGGATGGCCTGCTGATGCTGATGCTGATGTACTGGCTTCTCCTTCAATAACCTGCCGTTCTTTTTCAAACCTCTTGGCTGACAAGGCTAACCAATGTTTGTACTTTTGAACATCTGCATCATCAAAAGGAAAGAATGCTTCGCCTGCCAGCGCCTTTTTGTAGCGTGGATCCAGAATAGTAGCACAAATGTAATGCTGATCTGACTTGATCTTTTGAAGACGTTCATCACCACGTAGGCGCTCTAATAATTTCTCTGACAAAATGAAATGGTTTTTTTTTTCTTCATCTTCTTTTTCAAACTCAGAAGACACCGCCATCAGTTGGTGCTCCAGCATGCACAACAATGGGATAGCTTTTCCCAAATTACAGTCCTCCTGGCTGACTGCACGCGTGAAGAACTCAAAAGGACGAAGCATGTCTGTCAGGCTTTTAACTATGTCCCATTGCGCCGCACTCATCCGCAGGTCCTCCTTCTGAGATGTACCCTCTGTGAAGAAATAGTGATCGAGTACCGTATACTGCTCATACAGACGCTCAAGCATGTAGAAGGTTGAGTTCCAACGTGTTGCCACCTCCTGGATGAGTGCTTTCACTGGCATTCTACGTTGAAGTAGCAGTCTCCGCAGATGCTTCCGGGCCTTAAAAGAATGGCTGAAATGGTTGCACATTTTGCGGCAGGTGGCCATTACCGCGAACGCTGCACTGTCTCTATCACTCAAGAATTTTTGAACTACCAGGTTGATACAGTGCGCCAAATCTGGCACTCTGAAATAGCCACCCTCCGACATGGCCTTAACTACATTGGAGCCATTATCCGTGGAAACATAACCAATCTTGCGTTTTAGGGGGGATAGCATTGTCAAGACCTTTTTGTTAAACTCTTGCAAAAGGTTTTCTGCTGTGTCACTTTTCTCCAAGCCAAACATGGCTAGTGTTGCATGTTTCCGAGCAGCTTTGAAAACTTTGTCCGGGTCAACACCTGCGTTTAGCTTTGCTTTAACACCTGAAAAAGAGACCCAGTGTGCAGTGATGCACATGTAATCATGGCCTGGGCCACTGGTCCACATGTCTGTTGTCAGATGTATTGTGTGAACAGCACTCTTCTGCAAAGCTGCCCCAATCGCCTGCAGCACATCTTCATGTAGTGCTGGAACCGCAACTCTGGCAAAATAGAACCGGCTCGGAACTTTCCATTTAGGGCAGAGCGTTGCCACTAATTCAAGAAAACCTACCGCTTCTACAAAAGAAAAAGGTAGAAGGTCCACAGCTAGCATTTTAGCCAGCTTTGTGTTATACAGACGCGTCAGTGGGTGGTTGCGTTCATATGGCACGTCTGAAGTAAGCATTGTTCTAATGTTGGCCTGGACCAAGCATTTACGGGCTGATAATGACTTCGTTGACCCAATTTTGCTCGCTGGTGAACTTTTGTGCGTTGGTGTCTCACTCGCTCCAACACTCTTAGTGTGCCTCACATTGGGTGTGCTGCTGACAGGGGTACTGGGTGTAAGGGACGTGTTTGACACGTCTTCTTCCTGCTCGTCATCATCAGATGAAACATCAACGTTTCCTTGATTTTGGCCTTTCTTGATCGCATCTAGGTGCGCAAACCATTTGACAGCGTGCTTTCTCTCAAGATGACCACTCTGGCTGCCGGTACCATAGTTGGTACCTGACTTACCACGACTAACTGCAAGCTTACAAAGGGTACAAATGGCAAACTTTGGATTTTTGGGACAAACAGTAAAGAAGCCCCAAACTGGGGACTTGAAGTGTCTGTGGGACCTGGAGGAGGCGGCGATACTGGTGGTGGTGGTCATGAAGCTAATGCCAGATGAAGTGGAGGATCTGGATTGCCCAACATTTGTACGTTTTGCACTTTCACCGCCACTAATTAAGGTCGAGGTTGACGGAGGTCTCTTCTTGCCAGAAAGAAATATGGAAGCGGGACGAGTTGGTGTACTACTTAACTCCAATGATTGTGGTGTTTCCACTGCCTCCTCATCGACAACATCATCATCATCATCATCACGCGCAGCAGCTCTTCGGGCTAGGGTCAAAATGTCTGTTTGCTGCATGCCCGCTGGGGCTGCAGTGACCTTTATGATGACTGGGTCGTCGTTGGCAGAGTCTTCATCAGCAGCAGTATCCGCCACTTCTTGTTGAGCCTCATCACACTCCATAACTCTGAGACTTTGGACGAGCTTCCTTTTACGTTTAACTACCTTTGTTGGATCATGGTGTGCCTCACTCTCAGACGGCTGTGGTGCTGGTTCCCAAGTTTGATCCGTATCATCAGAAGGAGGTGTGCTTGAAGAGGATGTAGACACCACCCTTGATATCTTCCTTGCTAGGGGTGTGGAAGACAATGAAGGATCATCAGGAGGAGTGGCTTCCTCAAATGATACCTCGCCTTGATTGTCGATTTCCTGATGTGCCCCTACTTCGGGCGGAACAACTATTGTGGGCACTTGTGACCCTCCATGCACCTCTGCTTGCGCATCTCCTTGCGCTGCCTCTCCTTCCACATGTACTTGGGCTTGTACTTGCACATGTGATTGTTGTTGCGGCTGTGGTTGTTCAACACTCGTCAGATGAGCTACAACAACCTGTGTTGATTGAGGGACATTGCTGCTGCTTTCTTGCGATGAGCCAACATCACTGGTCGATGGTGATTGAAGAACTATACTGGCTGCCTCTGCAGCACTCAAGGGCTTGGACTTAAGTTGGCGTGGTGGTGGTGGTGGCACTGAGCCCAATGGAGCGGGGGTGCTGCTGCCAGCTTGGTCCCCAGCAGATCCCGCTGCTGCTGCTGCAGGAATACTTTTTTTTTTACTCCCAAAAAAAGGGGCGGGCGGCACACCAGTCTCCTTGGTAACTTGCTTCTTCTGCTCCTTACTGGCACCTTTCTTGCTAGAGGAGCTACGGGTTACTTTTTTTGGGGCCATCCTCTTCAGAGCAGGTCAGCAGGCAGCAGTTGCACGAGTTGCAGAGGGTTCTGTGTCCAGACGTGACGTCGCGTGACGTTATGCTGCACACACCGCTGCAGGACTTCTTCCTGGCACTGGTGGTTCTCTTGAGTCTTCTTGTGCACCTAAAAGCAATGGAAGACAGAGGAACATCAGTTCAGTTATACACCCCAAAAAATCGACAAAACACAGAAAAATGAGCACAATCCCATGCCATCCTTGATGTTTACATTGAAGACACCCCACAGAAAGACTACGGACATGCAAGTATGCAACACTCACTACCCCTGGGCATAATGGATGAAAAGTAGGCAAAATAGGTGCAGGCCTCAGACACTGCCTCTCCTCAAAATGGCCCCCTTACACCCCAAGCACATGTTGCCTGTACCAGCCAGCACTCAAGATGGCCACCACCACCACCCACATGGCCAGTCCACATCAACAGTACACCCCCAAAAAACAGAAAAACAGCCAGAAATCACCACAATCCAATGCCATCCATGATGTTTACATCAAAGAGAGTGAGACCACACCACAGGCACACTCAGTCCATGCACCACCACCACCCCTGGGCAAGCAAAAGGCCACACCAGCAGCCCCCCAAAAACGACAAAAAACAATAAAATAAGCACAATCCCAGCCCATCCATGGCCTCAATTATGTTTAAATTCAAGAAGACACCACACAGAAAGACTAGGCCCATGCAACACTCACCACCACCCCTGGGCAAAGGGCCACACCAGCAGGCCCAAAAAAACGACAAAAAACAATAAAATCTGCACAATCCCAGCCCATCCATGGCCGCAATGGTGTTTAAATTCAAGAAGACACCCCTCAGAAACACTAGGCCCATGCAACACTCACTACCCCTGGGCATAAGGGATGAAAAGTAGGCAAAATAAGTGCAGGCCTCAGACACTGCCTCTCCTCAAAATGGCCCCCTTACACCCCAAGCACATGTTGCCTGTAGCAGCCAGCACTCAAGATGGCCACCACCACCACCCACATGGCCAGTCCACATCAACAGTACACCCCCAAAAAACAGAAAAACAGCCAGAAATCACCACAATCCAATGCCATCCATGATGTTTACATCAAAGAGAGTGAGACCACACCACAGGCACACTCAGTCCATGCACCACCACCACCCCTGGGCAAGCAAAAGGCCACACCAGCAGGCCCCCAAAAACGACAAAAAACAATAAAATAAGCACAATCCCAGCCCATCCATGGCCTCAATTATGTTTAAATTCAAGAAGACACCCCACAGAAAGACTAGGCCCATGCAACACTCACCACCCCTGGGCAAAGGGCCACACCAGCAGGCCCAAAAAAACGACAAAAAACAATAAAATCTGCACAATCCCAGCCCATCCATGGCCTCAATGGTGTTTAAATTCAAGAAGACACCCCTCAGAAACACTAGGCCCATGCAACACTCACTACCCCTGGGCATAAGGGATGAAAAGTAGGCAAAATAAGTGCAGGCCTCAGACACTGCCTCTCCTCAAAATGGCCCCCTTACACCCCAAGCACATGTTGCCTGTACCAGCCAGCACTCAAGATGGCCACCACCACCACCCACATGGCCAGTCCACATCAACAGTACACCCCCAAAAAACAGAAAAACAGCCAGAAATCACCACAATCCAATGCCATCCATGATGTTTACATCAAAGAGAGTGAGACCACACCACAAGCACACTCAGTCCATGCACCACCACCACCCCTGGGCAAGCAAAAGGCCACACCAGCAGCCCCCCAAAAACGACAAAAAACAATAAAATAAGCACAATCCCAGCCCATCCATGGCCTCAATTATGTTTAAATTCAAGAAGACACCCCACAGAAAGACTAGGCCCATGCAACACTCACCACCCCTGGGCAAAGGGCCACACCAGCAGGCCCAAAAAAACGACAAAAAACAATAAAATCTGCACAATCCCAGCCCATCCATGGCCTCAATGGTGTTTACATTCAAGAAGACACCCCTCAGAAACACTAGGCCCATGCAACACTCACTACCCCTGGGCATAAGGGATGAAAAGTAGGCAAAATAAGTGCAGGCCTCAGACACTGCCTCTCCTCAAAATGGCCCCTTACACCCCAAGCACATGTTGCCTGTACCAGCCAACACTCAAGATGGCCACCACCACCACCCACATGGCCAGTCCACATCAACAGTACACCCCCAAAAAACAGAAAAACAGCCAGAAATCACCACAATCCAATGCCATCCATGATGTTTACATCAAAGAGAGTGAGACCACACCACAGGCACACTCAGTCCATGCACCACCACCACCCCTGGGCAAGCAAAAGGCCACACCAGCAGCCCCCCAAAAACGACAAAAAACAATAAAATAAGCACAATCCCAGCCCATCCATGGCCTCAATTATGTTTAAATTCAAGAAGACACCCCACAGAAAGACTAGGCCCATGCAACACTCACCACCCCTGGGCAAAGGGCCACACCAGCAGGCCCAAAAAAACGACAAAAAACAATAAAATCTGCACAATCCCAGCCCATCCATGGCCTCAATGGTGTTTAAATTCAAGAAGACACCCCTCAGAAACACTAGGCCCATGCAACACTCACTACCCCTGGGCATAAGGGATGAAAAGTAGGCAAAATAAGTGCAGGCCTCAGACACTGCCTCTCCTCAAAATGGCCCCCTTACACCCCAAGCACATGTTGCCTGTACCAGCCAGCACTCAAGATGGCCACCACCACCACCCACATGGCCAGTCCACATCAACAGTACACCCCCAAAAAACAGAAAAACAGCCAGAAATCACCACAATCCAATGCCATCCATGATGTTTACATCAAAGAGAGTGAGACCACACCACAGGCACACTCAGTCCATGCACCACCACCACCCCTGGGCAAGCAAAAGGCCACACCAGCAGCCCCCCAAAAACGACAAAAAACAATAAAATAAGCACAATCCCAGCCCATCCATGGCCTCAATTATGTTTAAATTCAAGAAGACACCCCACAGAAAGACTAGGCCCATGCAACACTCACCACCCCTGGGCAAAGGGCCACACCAGCAGGCCCAAAAAAACGACAAAAAACAATAAAATCTGCACAATCCCAGCCCATCCATGGCCTCAATGGTGTTTAAATTCAACAAAACAGTTGTATCATGCACCCATAACCAACCCTGGTCCTACTGGATACTGTGGCTACCCACAATATAATTTATTTAATTTTCTGAAAAAGTTCAAAAATTGTACTTGCAGCAACTGTAATGCCCCAAACAAACTTACTTGTGAAAGTTGATTTCTAATCCAAAAGTGATCCAAAGACAGTCAAAAAGGCCTCAAATCCAAATATCCAGCAGCACCCACAAAAAGTAATCCTTCCAGCTCCAGATCCAAATGAAAGTGACCAGGAGATGGACAAAGCACTGGGAGGAGCCTGCTGGACAGGAACAGGAAGTTGGAGACTGTGGGGCACTTCCTTACTCCCCCCCCCCAAAATGGACTCCTTGCAAAAAAAAAGGCCAAGCAAATGTCAACCTGAGGAGTGATTCTGATAAAAATCATAATTTTCTGAAGGTTTATCCTGTTTGCTGGTGATTTTCTTGTGCGAAATTGCAAAATCTCTATTTCGCAAGTGCGAGATTGTTCCTTTCCGCCGCAACTACGTGTTCGCAATTGCGAACTCTCGCGAGGTGTGCTGTGCAAGGTGGCAAGCCGCGAGTACGTATTCGCGGGCGACAAACTCCCGCGGGAACACGCAGCAAGATCTAAAATGGCGCGTCACTCGCAAAGAAAAACAACTCGGCAAACGCTAAAATGACGGAAAGTGAACGCCGTGCACCACGCCGCGCGCCGCAACCAAGCAAAAAATCCACCGCGAGCGGATTCACGGATTTTCGACAAATTCGCGAGCGTTCGCGGATTGCGAATTTGCCGAAAATCCGAAAAATCCGCGAGCGGAGCGGATTTTACGCCCATGCTTAGTGGTCATTCACCTTTTTATTGTTGGCAATTGTCAAAGCATAAACATTTAGAAGACTTGAAAAGACATTATGGACAATCCCAGAGGACTGCACTCAGTGCATAGAGCTATTGCTGACTAGAATGGGAGTCCAATGGAATTGCCAAATGTGCAATCTTAGTTAGCTACACAGACAGACTAATAAGAATAATCTAGTAATACCACAGGGAGTCATAGTCGAGGCAGGATAAGAATTTAGATCCAGTCTACAAGAAGATCAAAGACGATTTAGAAAAAATCGAATGAGGAACGCTAGGAAAAAATAGGTACTCTATATTGAAATTAAAACTTACTGGGGCCAGCAAAGGAGCCCTCGCCTGCCCGATCCTGGCCTGCATCCTCCTGAACAGCACCCTCCTCCTCCTGTGTCCTCTTGCCCTTGGGGGGAGCTGATGTACAACATGAAAGAAAGAAAGACCAGAAAACATGGATGATATTTGTCAACCAAATCAAAAATTTCATAAGGACAATAACAAAATATTTTGGCGAAATAGCAAATAGATAGAAAACTATTCCACGGGATATATTGACCAATGTCATGTGGTATACTACGTTATTCGTATTGCCTGATTTGCGGACCGTTGACTTTGAAAGTTCCTATGTAACTCACTAAACAGACTACTAAAAAGGTTTGCCTAGGCCTGGCAGGCAGTATCCACAGCACGCGAAGTGACAGACAAAGTCCATCGTGCTTGCAGATCAGTGAATACTCAAACTATCAATCCACCGACCACCACCACTATTTCTTCTTATAGCCATGAGTCTAAAGGAAGTACTGGACTTCAGTCTGTTGGGGCTGATTTAGAAGTCCCTTGCGGCTCATTTTCCTCCATTGTTGCGTGACTTTTGTGACGCAGCGGCAGAACAAAAGAGGCGCCATGGTGCGGCGTATATAAAAAAAAAATGACGCATATGGGAGATGCATCACGTTGTAAAGCCCTGCGCCATCAGTGGGCGTTCCGGCGCAAGGGATGGCGTTCCTGCGCAGGAACGAATCCTAAAAGTGGCTGAGGGAAATCTACAAGATGTCAATCAGTCACTTTTAGGACAATGATGCGTGACTCAAACCCTGCGCCTGCTTGAAGCCGACGTTCGGCTTGATGCAGAAATGGGGAGATAGGGCACCCTAGAGCATTGCTGGAGCTGCGCCATCGTTGGCACGCAACTCCAGCAATGCGCCGCCTTTACGGCACAGATGCATAAGGCTTCTGTGACGTTTTGGGCCCATGGGTGGTAGTGGTGGCATGGCGCACAATTACTGCCGCATCCCTGCTACTTTGCAGGGATGCGCCGGTAATTGAAAATATGACCCTTAGTGTCTAGCATTAAGCAGTTCTTTACACTGCACTCATACATAATTTCTCAGGCCATTGAAATGAACACAAAATACAAAACAAATAAGCATAGTAGCAAGGCTACTGAGAAGGAGAGCAGTGCACCTGAAATGCATAGAAGATTTTGAAATATAATTTACCTACAATGTAATCGGCAGCATTATTGCTCTTGGTAAAGAACAAAGATTTGCAAATAACAGAGCCTGATAAAACAGAGTAGTGATGAAATAGGTAGAAATAGCTACTACTACTCACCAAGCCCGGGGACCTGTAAGCCAAGCACGTCCAGCAAGTCACGTTCCCGGTCCATGACATCCGTCCAGCGGTGGGTGGCCTGGTTATAGGTGCGCCGGACCCCAGAGAGTTTAAACATGGCCCGGCACACCTTCTCCCACCGCTTCCGGTGCTCCCGGATGCCGTAGCCGGTTGCGATCTTGCCGCCTCCCAGGGTGGTCTTGGGGGGCGCCCGGCTGGACGTGGAATATTAGTGCGGCCACCTCCTCCGCACTAAAAATCTCCCGGGCTGTCACTGTCTCCCCCCTCAAATGCCCGCACGGGAGCCGGGCATGGGGTGCGGGACCCTTCCCCTTCTCAGGGTGCTTCCCGGCTCCCTTTACCATGGTCTGGGCAGAAATGAAGTTAAATAATAAAGAAGAAATAGAATAGGGAAGAAGAAAAGAAAAGAGTTTAAAAAAGTAGTTTAAAATTAACAAAAAGTAGCAGAAAACACAAAAATATAGAGCTAGAAAAATAGAGGTATAGATAATAAGTAAAATAGATCAAAAAAACTTCAAACAAGCAAAGGATGGCAGAGATTCAGAGAGGATACAGAAAGCATGCCCAGAACCATAGCAATGAATGGGAAACAAGATGGCCGCACCCGTTCACGACCGCGTGGGTAAGTTCGCGCGAGATTTTCCGCGCGATCACGCGCGAATTTGTACTAGCGAGCCGCACACTTTGCGAGATTACACATAGCGGCCGGAAACGGAATTACGTCACGCAAACAAGATGGCCGCGCCCGTGTACGACCGCTAGGGTAACTTCGCAAACGTATCGCTACAAGCGCCTTGCGAACACGCAAAAAAACACACGAACATACACGCCGCAAAAAAAAAGTGTATTCGCACGAATTCGCGGCTTCCGAAATCGATCTCGCACGGATTCGCGCCCCGCAAATCGCACGAAATTGCAGAAAAACGATTTTAGCAAAAATGAAAGCAATCAGCAGGTGCAAAAGTTCAAACTTAACATTAGTAACCATTCACTCTAGTGCTTCCTGAGGGGCCCCTCCAGAGTTCAGTTGCCTATTTGCAACTATTCTATGACCCTGGTATGACCCAAACAGCAGGCTCATAGAATAGCTACAAGTAGACCATAAAGGTCCTGTGAAAAAAAATTGCACTGCAACAGAAAGCAAATTACAGATAAGGAAGGAAGCAGGTGCCAGCCAGACTGGAAGTTTCAAAATTACTGACACATTCATCAACTCCAAATTAATTCATGGCAGTTGAAGAAGGGCAGGTGTGCTTGCTTTCACTGCAACAGAAAGCAAATTACAGATAACGAAGGAAGCAGGTGCGCGCCAGACTGGAAGTTTCAAAATCACTGACACATTAATCAACCCCAAATTAATTCATGGCAGTTGAAGCAGGGCAGGTGTGCTTGCTTTTTTTCACCCCCATAATCTACAGTGATAAACAAACCTAATGGGTGGCAGTGAGGATGTACCAGAGGGTGGCATGGGTGTACCAGAGGGTGGCAGTGGTGAAACAGAGGGTGCTGTGAACCTGTGATGATAAACCAGACGTAGAAACAACATAGTCGCGGCCGTTGCGAGCCGAAAAGTAAGTTTGCAATTGCGAAATGGTCCACAAATCCTGGCGAACGCTCGCCAACACAAAAAACATAAAAATCCGCAAATCTGCGAGAGTTCGCGGATTTTGCGGATTGCGAATCCGTAAATTCGCAAATTCGCGTACGCCAGATCCGCTAGATCCGCCCATGCTTAGAAGTATACTATGCAGGGAGCCCAGTGAGTCCCCTAAAGATTTACAGAGGTAGGAGTATATACTACTAATGCTCTATTTGTGGTAGGTGGGTCAGCAGTCAGGCTTATCAGGGGGTAATGCTAAGCATTTGTTGTACTGACAGAGGCAATAAATGAGACACACACTCAGGAATAAATCTGAGACCAATTTACAAAAATGATATCAACTCTTATATATCATTGTCAGACCAAGAACTTAATTCTACAGTAAGTACATGTATTGTTATGAGGTTTTAGAGTTTGCAAAATCAATTAACATTTGTGTGCATCTATACACCATTGAAGTAAATAAGGAAAAATACAAAAAATCATTTAAAATCGTACATTTGACTTTCATGGTTCACCTCCTGGATTTCAGTAGTTAGCACAGGCTGGCCCAATGTTCCACCAGCAGATTCTCTGGAGCAACATGGATTCTACCAGAAGCAGGGTGCTGAGTTTGTTGGTGTACTATAGGAGAGGGGGCCACTTGAAAACACACTGCGCAAAGGGACTTACAGGAAAGACAGATGGGGCCCAACCAAGAGAGAAGATTGCCGTGGGAACACAGCTGGATCATCATTACAGGGGCCATTCAGGCCTGGTACTGGGTAGATAGTTCAGCCATGCAGCGTGTGTCAAGAGGCCCTTGCAGGTTGGGGCATGCAACTTGGAGAGCCGATTTTGCGACAGCTGGGCCACTCCCAACATGGGACTCAGGGTCTCAATATCCCTCAATGGATTTTTGCTTCCTATGCAGTTGGATACATATGGGGATTCTTCTTTGTGATGCAGGTTGCAGGAGGTACCCCGGGTATTGGTGCTGCATGGCTCTGGTAGGACCTGGTGTCCTCCAACTTGGTGGGGAGACAGATATGACCCTTTGGAGCTGGTGTACCACTTTTTGTCTGGCTGCTGCATTGGAGTTGCTGGCAGCAGCAAGTAAGTCAGGAGTCTGTGGTACAGTGCCTAATGTAAAAGGGGAGCAGAACCTCTGCCCCAAGGGGAGGTGTTCTTTGGCAATTTTTCAAAGACTGGAGGTGCTCTAGCATTCTTGGAGTCCTCACAGTGGCAAGGTTAAGTCCTTCAGGCAGCAGGCAAGGTTTGGTGCCAATTTCTCTGCAGCAGAGCTTCAGTTCTCAGGCAGCAGCTTTTCTTGGTACATTTCTTCTTTGTGTCCATTGAATATAAAATTCAAGGCCCAGGGATGTCACCTAAATACTAACTTTAGGAGCACTAATGGGGAAGACAGGTAATTGCCAATGGGCTACTTACCTTTTGGGTGTCTATGCCCCCTAAGTGACCACTTCCTGTGGGAAGGGGCACTACCCACTCCCTGATCAGTTATTGTTCCACCATCTCAAGATGGTGATTATTCAAAAGCAGTGTCTACATTGCCTACCACATCTTTGGGGTGGGGCTGGCTGAACGTGGACCTTTCTCCTCATCTAACTAATTTTTCCCTTGTTCTTTCTCTCCAAATGTGGAGCAGGACAGGATATGGGCATCCGCCACTATCTGGGGAAGCCTTGGTTGCACATCAAAGATGAGGATTTATTAGGAAAAGATCTTTGATGCAAACATCTTAGGGTGCAGTGAAGAAAATTGTGGAGCCAGGAAACTCATAATGAAAAATATTCAGCCCATGTACTTGATACAATTAAAGTCCACATGTTCTTGTGAGGGAGATCAAGTTTAATCTCTACTTACACAACCTCTAACAGATACCGGGACAGCTACAACAATCACTTGGAATGTTCCAAAGGGAATAGAACACAGAGGAGAAGGGGAAGGGACCAAGGAGAAAGGATGAAAAAAGGAGCACCATACATGAATAATAATGTGAGAACCATTACACAGCATAGCTTAAATCATAACACATCTACTTTCTATAATGATTTACTGGGAAATATAATCTTTGTGCCAAAATGGAACAATGCATTGGCGGGATGAGGGAAAGAATAATAATTGGAACCCAGCTGAAATCATAGGAGTTGCTTCACTAGATGTTCCTACCACACTTGGGCCCGACACTTAGAAATTCTATCCATGCTCCAAACTCTCCCATCCTCCAGTGTCATCACATTGGCACGAAAAATGATTATTCTGAGAGGTTTAGAAAATTTGCTAAACCCTCCACTCCTAGTATCAGCTGTTCTCACCACAAACCACCCACCCACCGAAAACATGCCTTCCCCAACCAGACCCCCCAGGATATAGCGGCATGGATTGGCAAATTTAGCGGCACAAAAATGAAAATTTAGCGGCACAAAAATGGAAATTTAGCGGCATTTTATTTTGTGGTTTTTGCAACACCAAACACAGATATCTTACTGTTTGAGTTATTTGACAACATGGAGCTATGTACATTTTGTTTATTTACAATTCAGCCCATTTGTTTTAGTTAAAAGGCATGTTAGTCTTGGCCACGTACGGTAAGTTCTTCCGAGCACTCCAAATCAAGACCAGTATTGTGCTGCTGGTTGTAATGTAGAAACAATAATGCCCGGATTGATTGCTCTGAAAGGGACCGTCGTCTGGAAGAGAGAATAATTTTGTATATACTGTTGCTCCTTTCAGCATCTGCAGAGCTTGTGACGCAGTCCTTATACACAGCTGCAAGTTGGGAAAGAGCTGGAAGGCGGTCAGCCAGCCCACGCCAAAAGAGGTCGGTGTCAATAAGTCCAGAAACAGACGCCTGCACTGCTTCTGGCCCTACATTGTCAAAGTAGAGGCGAAGCTCCTGATCGGGAACTTCGCTGAAACCAGGGATTGCTGAATAGGCACTCTTCTCATTAGGCAGGATGCTGAGTCGCGCAGGGTTGAAGAGGCGCACTTGTTTCAAGAATTGTATGCCTGGCTGGGCCTCCCCCATGTATTTGGCCACCTTTTCTAGTGAATGTTCAAAAGCTTCATTAAGCTGGGCTGTAATTTTTTTTTTCTGTGCCAGGCTTAGTTTTGCCCCTGCAGTGGTCTGTACAAACGGCTCTAGTGACTCCACAGTGAGGACTGAATTGTTGGTTAAGTTCATGTGGAGGTCCTCCAAATAATCGTATACCTTCATGGTCACTGGTGTCTGACTCTGGAATAGCTCCATCAGGTTTAAAATGCTTTGGCATTTTTCTGCCACAATGTCCAATTGGACTTTAATGCACTCCCTTTGGTCGGTGTTAAAAATCTTCTGTAGATTTTCAAGGGAATCTGGGGGAGACTTGCTGAGTTGCATCTCTGACTCCACAAACCCAGCATAGGCCTCAAAGTGCTTGCAGTGGTACTGGACTGCGGCGAACCAAGAATTCCAGCGGGTACTGCAAGGGTCAGGTGCCACCCGTGCCTTCATCCCATGGTTCTCTGCAAGATGGTGCAGGTACCTTCTCTTTCTGCTGCCAGCCATATAAAAGATGCGGGAGAAGTACAGCAGGAAAGCATTCAGCTCCACAAAAGACTTCCTAAATGACTCTCCAACAAGATTCATGATGTGTGCCAAGCAGGTGATGTGGATGGAGTTTGGGTACAGATTCCTCAACACTGTGTTGAATGCCTTGAGCATGTATGCCGCATTGTCAGTGTTGAAGGAAACAACGTTCTGGAAGTCTATGCTGTACTCTGTGAGCACCTTTACAACAGCTTGCGCTACAGTCCCATGGTTGCACTGGGATAGGAAGACTGTGTCCACCAGGTAGGTTTGGATCTGACGGGCACCCTGCGGAGAGACTACTCCAACTAGCACATTCAAAACACACCGCCCTTCGACATCTGGTGTTTCGTCAAAGATAACGCTAATCTTCTGATCTTTCAATAGCTCTTTCAGCTTGTTCTTGGCACTTGTGTATCTCTCTGGGAGATACCGTTCTTGCAGCTGATGACTCCCAGGTATCGCTCCACCATTCTGTACTCGCTCGTGCAGGAACTTGCGCAACACAGGGTGGTCGGTTTTGCTGAGCGGAATGTTCAACGCGGTGCAGACATTAACCCACTCAGTTATCATTTCGTGGTTTGCGGCACCGGCAGCTGTACTCTTGGTGAATAGCGAGTTCACTGTCATCTGGCGTGCACGTTTCGGCGAAGATTGAAGGTCAGGATCATCTGAACAGCGCTTCAAATGTTTTTGGGACCGCACATGCATATCCACAGTGTGTTTCCGGATGTGGTCCACCGCCACATTGCACACACTGCAAAACAGCACCCCACCATCAGCGTGCATCACATTGCTGTAGTCTCTGGCCCGGTCTGCTGCGGTTATCTGGGTGGGCAGATGTGATCTGTGCTTCACACCCTTTGCAGGCTGCATAAACTTCTCCATTCTGCTTTTCTTGTGGTGGCTTGTTGCTCCCTTGTAAAACAGAAGATCTCCCGGTTGTGGCGCAGTCAGTTAACTCACCTACAAAGATAGTTGGTATTACTAAAGACACCTCAAAGGGGGGAAAGGCAATTGTTGAAAGGAAAGTTCAGAAAGCGTGCTCAACGATAAGAAATGCATGCAACCCTGAAGCACAAGTAAAGTGACAAACGTGTTGGGCCATAACTGCAATGGTAAATGCCAGTCCCCGAACGGTGTTGAGCAAACAGACAGTGTGAAAAGCGCAGGGGGAAAAAGCCATAGCAATTGTTGAAAAGCTCAAAGTAAGTGCCAGAAAATTGAAAATGTAACATGCCAACGGTTACATGGGTGGTGCAAAATCGACCAAAACGTGTCCAGTCAGCCACGTGCAAAGAAAGAGAAAGAATTGCCCCAAAATAAACAACGATGAAATTCCCCCGAGGTGCCCACAACCCCAAACTTACCAGTGCGCTGCGGCAGCTGACCCAATTCTGGCTCTTGCAACAGCAGATCCTTCCCAGTGATGCTCTGCAAAAGAAACCAAGTAAAGAGTTAGGAAACTCACCTGGTGCCCACAACCCCAAACTTACCAGTGCGCTGTGGCAGCTGGGCCAATGAGTCTTGAAACTGCAGTTCCTTTCCCCACAGAGAAAACAGCAATAGCCCCAAACCAAAATAAACAAATAAGAAATTCCCCCGAGGTACCTACAACCCCAAACTTACCAGTGCGCTGCGGCAGCTGACCCAATTCTGGCTCTTGCAACAGCAGATCCTTCCCAGTGATGCTCTGCAAAAGAAACCAAGTAAAGAGTTAGGAAAATCATCAGGTGCCCACAACCCCAAACTTACCAGTGCGCTGCGGCAGCTGGGCCAATGAGTCTTGAAGCTGCAGTCCCTTGCCCCACAGAGAAAACAGCAATTGCCCCAAACCAAAAGAAACAACGATGAAATTCCCCCGAGGTGCCCACAACCCCAAACTTACCAGTGCGCTGCGGCAGCTGACCCAATTCTGGCTCTTGCAACAGCAGATTCTTCCCAGTGATGCTCTGCAAAAGAAACCAAGTAAAGAGTTAGGAAACTCACCTGGTGCCCACAACCCCAAACTTACCAGTGCGCTGCGGCAGCTGACCCAATTCTGTCTCTTGCAACAGAAGATTCTTCCCAGTGATGCTCTGCAAAAGAAACCAAGTAAAGAGTTAGGAAACTCACCTGGTGCCCACAACCCCAAACTTACCAGTGCGCTGCGGCAGCTGGGCCAATGAGTCTTGAAACTGCAGTTCCTTTCCCCACAGAGAAAACAGCAATAGCCCCAAACCAAAATAAACAAATAAGAAATTCCCCCGAGGTACCTACAACCCCAAACTTACCAGTGCGCTGCGGCAGCTGACCCAATTCTGGCTCTTGCAACAGCAGATTCTTCCCAGTGATGCTCTGCAAAAGAACACAAGTAAAGAGTTAGGATACTCACCAGGTGCCCAGGACACCAAACTTACCAGTGCGCTGCGGCAGCTGGGCCAATGGCTCTTGAAACTGAAGTACAGCGCATGTAAAAATGCATGACAAAGAGTCAAGATTCAGGACAAAAATTCAGTGCAAGTAAAAAATCATGAAAAAGGGTCAAGATTCAGGACAAAAATTCAGTACAGTGCATGTAAAAATGCATGACAAAGGGTCAAGATTCAGGACAAAAAAATCAGTACAGTGCAAGTAAAAAATCATGAAAAAGGGTCAAGATTCAGGACAAAAATTCAGTACAGTGCGTGTAAAAATGCATGACAAAGGGTCAAGATTCAGGACAAAAAAATCAGTACAGTGCAAGTAAAAAATCATGAAAAAGGGTCAAGATTCAGGACAAAAATTCAGTACAGTGCATGTAAAAATGCATGACAAAGGGTCAAGATTCAGGACAAAAAAATCAGTACAGTGCAAGTAAAAAATCATGAAAAAGGGTCAAGATTCAGGACAAAAATTCAGTACAGTGCATGTAAAAATGCATGACAAAGGGTCAAAATTCAGGACAAAAAAATCAGTACTGTGCAAGTAAAACATCATGAAAAAGGGGCAAGATTCAGGACAAGACTTTCCAAGTGGTGGAGAATGCAGATAAAATCTGCACAGCTAAAATAATAGTGCATTCATCTGTGGTCAACCCTGTGACAAAAAGCATAAACAAAACAATGTACGGCCCCCCGGGGCCCGCGGGCCCCCACAGGTTTCAGACTAGGCATGCTGGAGGCAGAGACAGGTCTCTGAGCGAGTGGGACGGGTATGCTCAGACGTGAGTTCCGTGCTCTCCATGCCACTGGAATCAAGCTATCTGGGGTTTATGTATACTGTTAGAGTTTATTCTATTTTGTCATGAACAAATGCCTTCATTTTTTAGGTACCCATTTTTTTTTATAATGGAATGACATACATCACAATGTTTTATACTTTTCGTGTTCCAAAGAAATGTGTGCTAAATTTACAAGGATAGGCAGACATTTTCTTGGGTCATTTCATTAACAGCATACATCAATCCTTCTTTGTATAATTCAATTACAAAACATCAATAAAAATCGCATTTCAAAACTCACAAGTCAAGTGCCCCAGCAATTCGAGTCCCTGAAACAGCAGAAGCAGTCGCTGCATCATTGCATATTGTAAATTAAGCATTCAGAAATTATATTGTAACTTTAAAAGAAATGGTAAGGAACTGGCAGCAGGTTATTAATGTTTTATGTTTGATTGAAAGTTTGAGGGTGTAGGTTTCACAAATTGTGAAACCTACACCCTCAAACTTTCAATCAAACATAAAACATTGTGACAATGCGCAACATTAAAAAAGTCTGCCTTTCTGCCTGTAATTTCGCTTCCCCCGGTCTCTCTGCCTTTGTGTAAAGTGCTAGAAAGCCAACTAGTTTCTTTACTTTGTGAATGATTGAATCAATCATTCACAAAGTAAAGAAACTAGTTGGCTTTCTAGCACTTTAGAACAGCAGCAAAGCCATATCTTTTTTTCTAAAAATGAGGCCAAAGACTACAACTGTAACAAGTAATGTAAAACGAGGCGCACAGATAAATATATACAGTATTCTGAATGGTAACACACACTGCAGAGCAGAGAAGATGAATAGCCAAAAGCGTGGGAGTACAAGTGTTAATTCGGACAGACAGAGTAAGATAAATAGAAAGCCATAGTCGTTTACACAAAAAGTAAACATGTACTTTGTCTGGCTTTCACTTTATATGTTACGTAAATTGCAATGGAAAATAACTCGGTGGCCTTAACAAACCCCAGCGCACCGAGCCTTACAGCCAGCATGGAAATAACACTGCCGAGTCACATAATTTATGTGACTCGGCAGTGTTATTTCCATGCTGGCTGTAAGGCTCGGTGCACTGGGGAATACATGATAAAGACGGAAAACGGGAGTTGAGCCTGGATGACTTACACGCAGCCCTGGCCGGGGGCCGGTCGGCCACATCTCCACTGCTACCCTCCCGCCCGGGCAGCACTCTCCCTCTCCCCTATGTGCGGGCCCCCACCAGCGGGACGGACGTACCTGTGTTCTGATCCGCCGAGCCCTGGAATCTTCGTGTGTGTCTGGTCTTCGTCTTCTCCCTCGCTCGGCCGCCGACCTCCTGACCTCCTCGCCGCACTCGCCCGCAATATCCCAATCCTCTTCTTCGCCGCAATGAGAAAAAATGGGTGCCTCGCTCCTCCTTTTATGCGGAAACGGGCGGAAAGACGGCGAACGGGCGGAAACGCCAAATTTCGCAGGCTTTTTGCAAATATCGCGGCATTTCCCGCGATCGGCCGATTTCGCGATTTTTTTGCAAATCGCAAAATCGCGATAAGCTGGAGGGTCTGCCCAACTCCATGTTTGGTGTCATACCTTTTTTGTGTAAGCAGATTGGTGTCTCCTGATAAACTCGCTCACACCATCACAGTCCACCCCTTGAGGATCTATACCACCCATCCGATTGTGAAACATCTTGTTCACCGGAAGCCTACCTCTTAGCATTTGGAATGGTAAAACTCCAGTGACGGAGTTAGGGGAAGTGTGATATGACCACAACAACTTCTTAACAGCAAAATCAACTGGGGCCCCAGAAATCTGAGCTGCTTGAATACATTCCTTTAACATACGATTTACTCTTTCCACCATTCCATTAGCTTTGGGACAATAAAGGGCTGTTTTATGGTGCCCGATGGACAAATATTTAGGAAACTCTTTCATCTTATCAGAGGTGAACTGAACACCATTGTCTGTTACAATGGACCATGGATTTCCATCACTCATGAAAGCATCTGACAAAAAGTCAATCATGTCCTTAGTGGTGATGTGTTTGACTACCTTAACTACAATCCAATGTGAGAAGTAGTCTACCAGGACTATTAGGAACCTGTCTGACCATAAGATACCATTTGTGGGTCTAATCCTTGTTTATCCCATTGTTTGGAAGGTACACACCGGCGATAGAGGTGTTTTCCGTATATGTTTGCTCATATCACTCAGAGAGCAAGTGATACATTCCACCACCCTTGCCTCGAACAAAGCTGTCCAAGCCAGGAAATTAGTAGGTAGCAGGATTCTTTGATTTTAGGATACTATGCCCAAAATGTCCTTTGTGGGCCAAATCCACAATTCTCTCCCATAGCCCCTCAGGCGGAACAATTTACCACCTCTCACGACCATCTCATTACAAATATTGCAATTTGTGTCTTATATCCCGATACACACAGATCTTTTCCTGTAACCCACTAGGCTTGGGGGGGCATCCTTGAGTAATATTTTGTCTCAGAAGTGGAAGAATAGCATGTTTGCTTAAGAATTAACTCCATTCTTCTTTAGGAATGCCAGGACAGATAACTAAGAAAATGTGTTTATCTACACCTACACTCGCATCATCCTCCTCATTATGTGATCGCAATCATGAAAGACAATCTGCAACAAGTTTTCTCTATTTGAATGAAATCAACCTTGAAATTATATCCCTCAAGAACCACTTGGAGATACGAGGAGTGGGATGTTCTCTCCTTTTTGTGGAAATAATATACGTGAGAGGTTTGTGGTCTGTTTTTAATGTGAACGGTAGACCCCACAATAATATCTGAAGTGTATGAAGGCCCAATAGCACACCAAAGCTTCCCCCCTCCACAGTAGAATCATTAACCTCAGCACTCTTAAGTGATCTGGAAGTAAAGGCTATTCTTTCCTGGCCCTCCACCACCACTTGTGCTTACACTGCATCCAACCATTTGATAATGGCATTGGTTTACTATAGGGTTTTGCGTGAGGTGTCAAAATTCCCCAGGTTATGCACCTCAACTATGGCTCGTTTGATTTTTTCCAATGCTTCATCACCACATGCCTCATCCCATTCAAACTAAGCCCCTTTTTTAACAAGTGTCTCAAAGGCTCAGTGTAGCTAGCAAATTTCTTCAAAAATATGGCCAGGTATTCAACCAGGCCCATAAAAGATTAGATGGAGGAGGGGGTGCCTCCTTAACAGTCACAATCAGATCAAACTTTCGCTTAATTCCGCCCTTGGCAATTTGATGGCCCAAGTATTTTACAGACTCAACACAAAATTCACACTTATCTGACTTAATGGTCGGAACAACATCCTTAAGAATGTGTAAATCTTTCTTCAGAGTAACATTGTGTTCGAAAACAGACTTACCATAAATCAATGCATCATCTTGGTAATACTCAACAATGACTGTGTCCTTTAATAACTGGTTTGTCACCCTTTGAAATACGGCAGCTGCAGATGCCAAGCCAAATGGCATCCTGCAGAACCGGAATGTGCTAAAAAGTGTGATAAATTAAGTCAAAGACTTGGATTCCGGGTGGAGTTCGATTTGGTGATAAGCTGGTGAGAGGTCAATCACACTGAACCAACTAGCATCTCCAAACATACTGATAATATCACCGATATTAGGTAAAGAAAACCTGTCAAACCAAATGCTATGGTTTAAATCTCTAAGGTCCAGTGCAGACCACTTTTTTACAGGTCACCACCAATTGTGGTGGATGATGAAAATGTCTTGTTTCTTTTAATGTTATGTTATTTTCTTCCAGATACTTTAGGATGTAGCATACCTATTAAGGTACTGTTTACAGTGCATGTTTAATTCTGACATGTTCTCACCACGTAGTAGTATCTACAGGTAAATACACTTTTTTCTAAATTCACTTAAATTTCAAGTTTGAGTGTAGAAGGGATCTCGTGGTCCTGACGCAGAAGCCAGGAGAGGGCTTCGAAACATGTTGACATAGGAGGAATAGCTTATTACAGCTCTGTCCTTCCATCTCTATTCCTCATTTTTAACAATAACAATAAACACAGAAGATGACCGCAGGAGCATACGTAGTGAATACCTAGTAAATATGTATTCACTACGTATGATCCTGTGGCCATCTTCTGTGTTTACTGCCAGCCTCTGTGACTTCATACACAGCACCGTCAAAAATCTTCCCAAAAGGCCCTTTAAAAGTCAGCTGTAAGCAGTTTCACAGCTGACTTTTAAAGGGCCTTTTGGGAAGCTTCCTGTTTTGTGTTGACTACAACGTACTCCTCTCCCATAGCAGCTTCATGTTTGAGTCACTATCCTTGAACAGTAGATGTAAGCACTTTCAGAATTTGGACAATTACACCTGGAGAGAGAGACAGACACAGAGAGACACAGAGAGAGATAGAGAGAGTGGCAGACAGACAGAGGGAGACAGACAGAGACAGAAAGATAGCGACAGGCAGACAGAGAGAGGCAGACACAGACAGACAGACGCAGACAGACAAAGACAGACCAACAGAGACACAGAGAAGGAGACAAACAGAGACAAAGAGACTGACAGCGAGAGTCAGAGACAGACAGAGAGACAGAGACAAAGAGAGAGAGACAGACACACAGACAGAAACAGACAGACAGACAGAGAGAGAGTGAGAGAGACAGACAGAGAGAGAAATACAGAGACAGATGGAGACAAAGACAGAGACAGATAGAGACAGAGCAGATAGAGATTGATAGAGACAGAGACAGATAGATAGAGATAGAGATGGATAGAGATAGAGACAGATAGAGATAGAGACAGATAAAGATAGATAGAGATAGAGACAGAGAGAGATATAGATAGATAGATAGATAGATAGATAGATAGATAGATAGATAGATAGATAGATAGATAGATAGATAGATAGATAGATAGATAGATAGATAGATAGATAGATAGATAGATACAGAGACGATTAGAGATAGAGACAGATAGAGATAGATAGAGATATATAGAGAAAGAGAGAGATAGATAGAAACACATAGAGACAGAGAGAGAGAGAGAATCAGATAGACAGAGAAAGATAGAGACAGAGACAGATAGAGATAGAGACAGCGACAGATATGTAGGAGAGTAGGGTCTGCTTCCTATGGTTACCCCCACATTTTGCTGTGTTTCACTGGTTTTTCGACTTTAGTCTGGCTGGGGCCCTGCTAATCAGGACCACAGCCTAGCTATTCTCTCTCTAAATTGATACCGTGTACTTTAGGTACATACCAAATTGGTTACTGTGTTACCGTGTGAGCCCCTAGTATATGGTACCTTAGGTACCAAGGGCATAGGTACCCCAGAGGCCTACCAGGGGCTGAAGCATATATTATGCCACCCCTGGGAATCCTTCCAAAATGGCACCACAGGTCTGCAACTGCAGCCTGGGTAAGGTGGTGCAAGCACCCCTTACTGAGTTATAGTATACCTATAACTACCTATACATATAGACACATATTAACCTATAAGTCACTCCTATGGCAGGCCTTGAAAATCCTGAAGGCAGAGTGCTTGGTTTTGTGTAAGAGGGTGCCCTAGCATGAGCTGAACCCCTCTGCAGCTTTTGGAAATCCTTCCTTATAGCTGTCCTATGATATAGCCATACCATATACTCTTAAGTGCATTATATTCCTCGCAGTTAATGCTAATTTTGGTTTGGCTTTGTCAAAAAATTTCATGTTTGGGGTCAAACACTTTGGAATACTACCCCCCCCGCCCGCCAGTTCTGGAGGCAGGGGTAGCATTCCACCCTTCTAGAAGGAGAAGACATGTATACACTGGTATAGCCAGTTAAATTTTAAAAGAGCCTAAGCAGCATCACAAAATGGATGCTGCTTCCACAGACACGAGTCTGACCTCCTGCTGCTGGACAAAACACCAGCAGGGGAGGCCTGTACAATAGGTTTCCTTTACAGGGAGGTGACAGCTTCTCGGCAAACAGGTTTTAGTGTATTGGGGCAGGATGTGTTGCATTCAGTGAATGCTTTTCAGACACTGCTTGGGCACACAAGGTGCATCATGCATTTCCCAGTTCAAACCGGTTGCTGGAGCAGTCAGCCCCTGCTCTGGCGTGAAACTGGACAAAGGGGAAGGGGTGTAACCACCCCCTCCCCAGGTCCACCCATAGGTGGAACCTTAGAGTTAGTCCACCCCCTAAACTTAGTTTAAGTATAGTACCCCAGTCCCTAGGACTTTAGATTACCCTATATGAAACTCTGAAGACAAAATCTTGGACCTTCAACATTATAATATCGACTGGAAGATAGAAGAAATCTGCCTTGGGGTCAAGGAGCGACCCCCCTGTTCAAACAGGCACCTAAGAGCATCTTGCCGGTCTGTATTTTTGAGGCTCCCGCTGGATCCTCAAGAAACTGCAACACAGGACAGGGATTTCCAGACATCTCTGAGGTCAACAGAAGATCTCAGCAAAGCTGAGACCCGCAGCCATCACAAGAGATGTGGGACCGCAACTCCTGGACATCCTGCAAATTTGCAACTGCACCTATTTCCCAAAGTTTCCTGAAGCTGTGCATTGGGCTTTTAGATTCCCTTGCCCTGAGCACCTTTTGCACTGAAGCTGAGAGGCCTGCACTCCATGAGTGCCCTGTGAGTCCACTTTCTTCACCGCAGCTCGAGGCTCCTTTGTGATCCCAAGTTCGTTGGCTAGTGGGTCTCCACAAAAGACAATCCTTCGTTTCTTTGGCTTTTTTGGTTGCTCCAGATGTGCCCTGACTCCCCTTCCAAAGGGTAAGTCCCTCGGATATTGCTGGTCTGCACCAAAGCCAATCTTGCATTCTTGCATTGGTTGCTGTTTCCAAGGTTTGTTTCCCTTGCCCTGAGCACCTTTTGCACTGAAGCTGAGAGGCCTGCACTCCATGAGTGCCTTGTGAGTCCACTTTCTTCACCGCAGCTCGAGGCTCCTTTGTGATCCCTAGTCCGTTGGCTAGTGGGTCCCCACAAAAGACAATACTTTGTTTCTTTGGCTTTTTTGGTTGCTCCAGATGTGCCCTGACTCCCCTTCCAAATGGTAAGTCCCTCAGATATTGCTGGTCTGCACCAAAGCCAATCTTGCATTCTTGCATTGGTTGCTGTTTCCAAGGTTTGTTTCCCTTGCCCTGAGCACCTTTTGCACTGAAGCTGAGAGGCCTGCACTCCATGAGTGCCTTGTGAGTCCACTTTCTTCACCGCAGCTCGAGGCTCCTTTGTGATCCCTAGTCCGTTGGCTAGTGGGTCCCCACAAAAGACAATACTTTGTTTCTTTGGCTTTTTTGGTTGCTCCAGATGTGCCCTGACTCCCCTTCCAAAGGGTAAGTCCCTCAGATATTGCTGGTCTGCACCAAAGCCAATCTTGCCTTCTTGCATTGGTTGCTGTTGGCAAGGCTTGTTGGGTCCAATCCGAATACCGACACTGCAGCACTCAACATACTTTGTGGGACAGCTCGAATCCAGCACCTGGTTGTCGTCAACACCTCCTGGACCTCCTGGCTGAAGAGTAAAGCTTCAACTACTTCACTCGAAAGCACCCAACATTGGCTGGCATCTTCCAGTTGCCATCCTGGTCCCTGGTTAGTGACCCAGAATCTGTCCCCTCTGCTTTCAGGTACTTCAGATCTCCGATCCACCCTTGGATCCTCCTGGACACTTTTCCTCTGGTCACCTGCAGCACTTCTTCGCAGCTCTCCTTTGGAATCGACAATGAAACACGACACCAAAAGACACCTATGCACCCGGCTTCCCTGGGTGGGGTAACACGAGTACTCCGGTGCTCCCGGAGGTCTTGACTCTTGAAGTGTTTAAGACTAAAGGGGCTCCATCGTAGTTCATTCCGAAGTGTCCTTAACCTTTAAAATTATAACTTGCTTTTCCTCCATAGAAGCCAATGGTGATTCGCGGCTGTGTTTAAACACTGCACGCGTCCCCCGTGGGTCTCCTGCGTCCCTACCTTGGGTGGTTCCTGCTTGCCCCAGCGGTTCTACAGGCTCTAGGCCTCACTTCTATCCATCACATGGTTCTTATACCACTAATTTAGTATATGGTTTGTGAGACCCCTAGGGCAAAACGTATACTGCGCTAGTTTACTGTTTGCTATTTAAGTCCTTATATTGTACTTTTGCCTCTAGCCTCATAAAGAGACTAGAGGGGCTGTGTTTAGAATAAATACATATATATTTGATATATATCTTGTGTGGTGTACTTTCATTTGATCATTCTAGAGATTATAGACTGGTATAACAAGCTGCTTTACATTCCTTCAAGACTTAGCCTGACCTGCTCTCCACAGCTACCACTAGGATAGCTCTCTATAAAGGTTGTCTTAAACCTATCATCAATAAGGGTCGTTTGGACTGGTGCAAGGTGCCCACTAGAATAGTTGACATCATATGCCAGGCCAACTTCTCACATTGGTGGCAGTGGTGGGATTTCATCTTGCATTGTTTTACCAGATAATCTCGAGAATATCATTTGAAAAATCACTAAAGGTACCAGTAGGTACATATGAATCAAGCTTAGAATACAGTAAGTTCTACTGAACTTAGAGTTCTGTCAAGGGCCTAGCACACCCTTTCTACAACTCTGGAGAGGTTTACTAGAAAACCAAGTGGTGTATGTAGGTGCAAACACTACACCTCACTAGTCATGACCTCACAGGAGGGACCCAGTGGGTCTGTTCCAGATGCCAGTCAAGGACAGGTATCTAAGTATGATACATTTCCTTTCTAGGAGTTAAGGACTTTGTGTGCCATGAGAAAGTTGAGGCCAGGACAGAACCCGAATACCAAACGCCTTATAGAGGTGTTGATACTAGATGACTTTAAGAAAGCATCAGATCCTAACAAGGAAGGTAATGGGGTAAATGTATCAGAGGAAGAGGACCCTACTGGGATGCCCCACCAGGACTGTGACAATGATGATAACCAGAAAAGTAACAATGACCTAAATCTGGGGAATCCAGATCAACCTGAAGATGAGAAAGGCCAGAATGGGCCTCCCCCTGTCCCCCCAAGTAGACCTGGTGGTGTGCCTAGAAGGAACAGATCACCTTCAGTGGAATCTAACCATTCTGGTACATCTGTGGGTCTTCTGCCTCTTCTCATAGGAGGGGCATTTCACTTGAGAAGAAGGAGCATGAAGCTAGGATGATAGAAGTCAAGCTTAGGATAAGGAGACAAGAAGTAGCCTTAGAATCAATCAATCAATCAAACAAATTTGTATAGCGTGCTACTCACCCGCTAGGGTCTCAAGGTGCTGGGAGGGGGGGGGGGGGGGGGGAGTCGCTACTGCTCGAACATCCAGGTCTTGAGTTGTTTCCTGAAGGAGAGATGGTCCTGGGTCAGCCGTCAGTTCCATGTCTTGGCCGCCAGGTAGGAGAAGGATCTTCCTCCGGCGGTGGCTTTGCGAATTCGTGGGACGGTGGCGAGGCTGGCAGATCAGAGCTGGTGGGTGGGTGTGTAGAATGTGAGGCGGCTGTTGAGGTATATGGGGCCCATGTCGTGGAGAGCCTTGTGTGCGTGGACTTGGAGTCTGAACGTGATCCTCTTGCTGACAGGGAGCCAGTACAGGTCCTTCAGATGGGCAGAGATGTGGCTGTGAAGGGGGATGTCCAGGATGAGTTGTGCTGAGGCGTTCTGTATGCGCTGGAGTCTTTTCTGGATTTTGGCTATGGTTCCAGCGAAGAGGGTGTTCCCGTAGTACAGACGGCTGGTGACGAGGGCCTGGGTGACCGTCTTCCTGGTTCCGATGGGGATCCACCGGAAGATCTTTCGGAGCATGCGTAGGGTGTTAAAACAGGATAATGAGACTGCGTTGACTTGCTTGGTCATCGTGAGGGAGGAGTCCAGGATGAAGCCCAGGTTGCGTGTGTGGTCCGTTGGCTTGGGTGCGGTGCCCAGGGCAAGGGGCCACCTGGAGTCATCCCAGGCGGAGGGGGTTGGTCCCAGGATGAGGACTTCCGTTTTGTCTGAGTTCAGTTTCAGGCGCCTGAGCTTCATCCATTCCGCGACATCTTTCATTCCTTCCTGGAGGCTGGCTCTGGCGGTGGCGGGGTTGTTGGTGAGGGAGAGGATCAGCTGGGTGTCGTCGGTGTAGGAGATGATGTTAAGGTTGTGCTGGCATGCGATGGCTGCAAGGGGGCTCATGTAGACGTTGAAGAGGGTGGGGCTGAGCGAGGATCCTTGCGGAACGCCGCAGATGACATCGTTGGCCGCGGATCGGAATGGTGGGAGGCTTCCAGCGAGGAACGAGATGATCCACTCCAGGGCCGCTCCTTGGATTCCGGTGTTGCTGAGGCGCTGTATCAGGGTGTGGTGGCATACAGTGTCAAAGGCTGCTGATAGGTCCAGGAGGATGAGGGCAGCTGTTTCCCCGTTATCGAGCAGGGACCTGATGTCGTCGGTCGCTGCGATGAGGGCGGTCTCGGTGCTGTGGTTTGCTCGGAAACCGGACTGTGAGGGGTCGAGGGATCCGTTTGTCTCAAGGAAGGTGGAGAGTTGTTTGTTGACGGTCTTCTCGATGATTTTGGCAGGAAAAGGGAGGAGCGAGATGGGGAGGACGTTCTTGAGGTCTGTGGGGTCCGCGGTGGGTTTCTTCAGGAGGGCGCTGAGCTCGGCATGTTTCCAGCTCTCCGGGAAGGTGGCGGATGCGAAGGAGCTGTTGATGATGTCCCGGAGTTGGTGTGCGATGATGGAGTCGGCTTTGTTAAAGATGTGGTGTGGGCATGGGTCGGTAGGGGAGCCGGAGTGGATGGTGTTCATCGTGTGGGTGGTGTCTTCGGTGCTGACCGAGGTCCAGGTGCAGAGGGTGGTGGTTGGGTATGCTGGTGCGGTGGTTGGGTGCGTGGTCTGTGCGCTGAAGCTGTTGTGTATGTCGGCGATCTTGCGGTGGAAGAATGAGGTGAGTGTGTCGCAGAGGTCTTTCGAGGGTGTGATGTCGTTGTAGCAGGTGCTGGGGTTGGAGAGCTCTTTAACGATGCTGAAGAGTTCCTTGCTGTTGTGCGTGTTGTTGTCCAGTCGTTGTTTGAATGTAGTCCTTTTGGTGGTGCGAATCAGTTGGTGGTGTTTGCGGGTGGCGCTCTCGAGAGCTGTCATGTGCTCTGTTGTCTGGTCGTGGCGCCAGGCTTTCTCGAGGGTGCGGCAGGTTTTCTTGGAGTTTTTGAGGTTGTTGGTGAACCACAAGGCTTTCTTGCTGCCGGGTCTGCAGGGTAGTTCCTTCAGTGGTGCGAGGTCGTCGGCGCAGTTGGTGAACCACTGTGTAAGGTTGCGGGCTGCTTCGTTGGGGTCCGTCGTGTTGGTGGGGGGTTCTGGCTGAGGGAGGTGGTGAACTGGTCGGTGGTGATCTTGCTCCAGCTTCTGCGGGGAGCCTGTTGCGGGAGGTGGTGGGTCGTGGTTCTCCTGAAGTTGAAGTGGACGCAGCTGTGATCTGTCCAGTGTAGTCTGGTGGAGTGGCTGAAGGAGATGTGCTTGCTGGAGGAGAAGATGGGGTCCAGCGTGTGGCCGGCATAGTGGGTGGGGGTGTTCACCAGTTGTTTGAGTCCGAGGTTGTCGAGGTTGTCCAGCAGGGTGGTGGTGTTGCTGTCCTTGTTGTTCTCCAGGTGGAAATTGAGGTGCCCTAGGAGATGTAGTCTGGGGAGGTAAGGGTGTGCGGGCTGACGAAGTCTGCGATGGCTTCGTTGAATTGTGTGCGTTTTCCCGGGGGTCTGTAGATGAGAGTGCCTCTGAGGGTAGTCCTGGTGTCGGTGTGTATCTGGAAGTGAAGGTGTTTTGCGGCGGTGAGAGTGTCGTCGGAGTTGGTCGTCATTTGGATGGTGTTTCTGTGGACGATGGTGACGCCCCCTCCGGTTTGCTTGATGCGGTCCCTCCGGGTGATTTTGTAGCCATCAGGGATGGCTATGGCGATGTCGGGTACTGAGGAGGCATTCATCCAGGTTTCTGTGAGGAAGGCGACGTCTGGTGCTGTTGTGTCCAGGAGGTTCCAGAGTTCGACTCCGTGTCTGTGGACGGAACGGGTGTTGAGCAGGATGCACTTGAGGTGATTGTTGTTGGTGCTAGGCTTGGCGGTGGTCAGGCCTGGTCGGAGGCAGGTGAATTTGCAGTCTTGGCAGGTGAAGGGTCCGTGGGTGCATTTCGGGGTGGCTCGGTAGCTGGCAGGGTTCCGGCCGGCATTGAGTGCGTGGAGGGTGGCGGCGTCGTAAGTCTGTTGGGTGCGCTGGCATTGATGAGGGCCAGGGGTCCTGGCGTTGGCAGATGGGCTTGCCTTTGGCGTGCCCGCTGCACGTGCTCGCTGCGCGTGCGCGCGCTCCCAGACATAAATGGCGAAGTGGGAGGGAGGAGAAGCTGGGAGGCGGGAGCGGGGCGGCGAATAGGAAGGGTGCTGGGGACAGAAAAAGAAAAGGGGTGGGGCCGCAGGGGAGCAGCCGTGGGGGAGCGGGAAGACGGTCGCGCAGGGCAGCGAGGAGAACCAGGAAACACGAGGTACAAAACAGTCGCAGGGCACAGAATACAATCCAATAAAACAAAATCAAGGCACAATACTCAGCAGTAGGGCGGGCTCAGGCAGCAGCGGGAACAACTCGGGCGCACTCACAGGGGGCCGCGCGGTGCGTGGAGCGACCGGCCCTGTGAACAGGGTCAGAGGTAGAAAAGGAGACCCTGACTCTTGAAACAGAGAGAAAAAAGATGGGACTAGAGTCTCATGGTGGTAGCAATATCCCTAGTGGTAGGGATAGGTCTTATTGCAATAGAAACCTGAACAAGATTGACATCTGCAAATGGATCACTGCAATGGAGAGGGCCTGCAAAGAACAGCAGATACCCCAGTGGCAGTGGGCAGCAATCCTGTGGCTTAACCTTTGCAGACTAAGGTAGAGATAAGCTCCTCACTGTAAGGGAAGAGGATGCTGACAATTACAATGTATGAAGAGTTTCTCTGATAGATGAGTTTGGCCTAACCACTGAACAGTACAGGTTGCAGTTCAGAGAGACCCAAAAGGCACAGACTCAGGACTGGGTTGACTTTGTAGATAGTGCTACTAAGGCTCTGGAGGGATGGTTACTGGGCAGTAAAGTGTGTGACTATATAGTATTTTATAATTTGATCATGAGAGAACACATTCTTAGTAACTGTCAGAACCAGCTGTTGCATCAGCACTTGGTTAACTCTGATCTGACCTCTCCCCAAGAATTGGGAAAGTAGGAAGACAAAAGGGTCAGGGCCAGGCTGAAGCAGAAGACACAGAACCAAGGTGGTGACCAAAAGAAGGAAGACCAAAAGGGTGGGGAGAAAGGTAAAGACCAGAAATCTTCACAAGGTCCCCAAAAAGCTTCTTATAGTGGGGGCCCCCAATCTAAAAAGAAAGAAGGCCCAAGGAAACCATGGTGCAAAGTTTGTAAGAATAATAGTCACTGGACTAGTGATTGTACCAAAAAGGAGACAGCTCCCGCCGCCTATGCCCCTATGGCAACTATTCTCCCTAGTACTGCTACAAGTGGTAGTTCCCAACAGAAAGGTATAGTAGGGTTAACCCTGGGATCTGGGATGGACTCTGGCCTAGTCAGAGTACCAACCCAAGCTATTTTGATCTGTGATGGAGGCATAGATATAACCTCCCATGTGAGCCCCAGTAATCTGGGCAAGTACAGACAAACAGCCTAGAAAAAAGGCTGAGGCCTAAGGGGACACAGGTGCCAGTGTCACAATGGTGATACCAGACTTTGTGGACCCTGGACAAGTCACACTTGGAGAGGCTTACCAAGTGAACAATGCTAGCAACGTCAGTACCACCCATAGTATGGCAGTTGCTATTTCTCCTGGGGAGGAGTAACTGGCCTTAAGAAGGTTGTGATAAGTGCAGACCTCCCTGTAGAATGTTTACTTGGAAATAACCTAGAGACTTCAGCCTGGTCTGAAGTGGAGTATAGGACCCAGGCAGAAATGTTAGGAATATCGCACATGTCCTTGCTGTGACTAGGTCACAGGTCAGAACGTCTAACACTGAGCAGGCACTGGATTCTGGAATAATGGACCAGTTGCCTACCAGGAAAGGAGCAGTAGGGTTAAGGCAGTGCCTTCCCCCTGACTCAGAGTGAGGATCAGCCTTATCAGAAAGCTGATTTTGAGCCTGAGGAAGAAACTGTCCCAGAGGAGTTTGAACCTGATCAGGTTGAGTTCTTAGGGACAGGGGCCCTTCCAGGGCAGATTCTGAGTCAGGCGCAGTTGAGCTTCCCTTCTCTTGAACCCCTCAGACAGCAAGCTGCTGCTGAGGCTGCTGGGAATGCTAGTGGCACCCGTAGCATTTACTGGGATGAAGGGTTCCTGTATTCAGAGGTTAGAGACCCCAAGCCTGGTGCAGCCAGGAGGTAGGTCGTACCTATGGCATTCAGGGGCTTCCTTTTGACACTAGTCCATGATATTCCCTTAGCAGAACACCTGAGCCAGAACAAGACTTGGGACAATATTGTCCCTCACTTTCACTGGCCACACATGTCTGAAGACACTAAGGAGTTGTGTTGCTCATGTGTAACCTGCCAAGCCAGTGGTAAAGCAGGTGGCACTACAAAGGCACCCCTTATACCACTACCTGTGGTGGGGGTTCCGTTTGAACATTTAGGGATTGACATGGTTGGACCACTGGATCCCCAAACAGTATCTGGACACAGTTTTATCCTAGTGGTAGTGGATCATGCCACTAGGTACCCAGAGGCAATTCCCCTTAGGAGCACTACAGCACCTGTTGTGTCAAGAGCCCTTTTGGGAGTTTTCCGAAGAGTTGGTTTCCCTAAGGAGGAAGTATCTGACAGAAATGCAAACTTTATGTCTAGCTACTTGACTGCAATGTGGAAGGAGTGTGGAGTGAACTACAAGTTCACCACACCCTATAATCCACAATGCAATGGTTTAGTTGAATGGTTCAACAAAACCTTAAAGGGTATGATTAAGGGTCTCCCAGAAAAGCTCAGGCGGAGATGAGATAGCCTGCTACCCTGCCTTTTGTTTGCATACAGGGAGGTTCCACAGAAGGGGGTGGCTACAGCCCATTTGTACTTATGTTTGGGCACCCTGTTAGAGGACCACTTTGTCAGGTGAAGGAGGGATGGGAGTTACCTCTCTAACCCCCTAAACAGGATATTGTGGACTGTGTACTTGGATGCCCGCTCCCGGATGGCTGAGTACATGAAAAAGGCAACTAAAAACCTTGAGACTAGCCAGGAATTACAGAAGTCCTGGCGTGACCAGAAGGCTGTACTGACTGTTTACCAGCCAGGACAGAAAGTGTGGGTGTTGGAGCCTGTGGCACTAGCAGCTCTCCAAGACAAATGGAGTGGGTCCCACACTATTGTTGAACAGAAGGGAGAGCTTACCTATTTGGTAGATCTTGGAACTCCCAGGAGCCCCCAGAGGGTGCTTCATGTCAACATATTGAAACCATATATTGACAGGGAAGACATAGGCTTGCTCATGGCTACTGATGAAGGATAGGAGGAAGAGAGTGACCCTCTCCCAGACCTGCTCTCTCAGAACCCTGTTGATGGATCAGTTGGTGGAGTAGCCTTGGCAGGCAGCCTCACTGATCAGCAGCAAACTGATTGCAGACAAGTTCTACAACAGTTCAGACATATGTTTTCACTGACTCCAAGTCAGACTACCTGGTGCACTCATGAAGTGGACACTGGGGACAGTCTGCCTGCAAAAAATAAGATTTACATGCAACCTGATCATGTCAGGTATTGTATCAGGACAGAAGTCCAGAAAAAGTTGGATCTGGGAGTAATTGAACCTTCAGATAGCCCTTGGGCTAGTCCAGTAGTCCTACTACTCAAACTTCACGCCCAGGGTGGTAAGAGAGAGATGAGGTTTTGTGTAGACTACAGAAGTCTCAATGCAGTCACTAGGACTGATGCCCATCCAATACCCAGAGCAGATGAGCTCATAGATACTTTGGCTTCTGCCAAGTTTCTGAGTACATTCGATCTAACAGCTGGCTACTGGCAGAGCAGACTAGCTGATGATGCAAAGCCAAAGACAGTATTTCCAACCCCTAGTGGACATTATCAATTTGTGGTAATGCCCTTTGGTCTGAAAAATGCACCTGCCACGTTTCAAAGGTTGGTGAATACAGTCCTAACAGGCCAGGAAGACTACTGTGCAGCTTATCTTGATGATATTGCTGTCTTTTGCTCCACCTGGGAGGATCACCTGATCCTCCTGAAAAGTGTTTTGGAGGCCCTGCAGAAGGCAGGCCTAACTATCAAGGCTACTAAGTGCCAGACAGGGCAGAGTCAAGTTGTGTACCTGGGCCACCTTGTAGGTGGAGGCCAGGTTCAACCATTGCAGAGCAAAATCCAGACCATAATGGACTGGGTTGCTCCAACCACTCTGACTCAGGTCAGAGCTTTCTTGGGCCTGACTGGATACTATAGGGAGATTTGTCAAGGGGTATGGGTCCATAGTGATACCCCTGAATGACTTAACTGCTAAAAGAATGCCTAAGAAAGTTCAGTGGGCAGTCAGCTGTCAAAAGGCATTTGATGACTTGAAGCAGGCCATGTGCACTGCACCAATTCTGCAAAATTCTAACTACTCCAAAGAATTCATTGGTCAAACAGAGGCTTCCGAGTTGGGAGTAGGGGGTGTGCTGTCACAATTGAATGAGGAAGGTCAGGACCAGCCAGTAGACTTTATTAGCAGAAGGCTGACCCCTAGAGAGAAACGTTGGTCAGCTATTGAGAGGGAGGCCTTTGCTATGGTTTGGGCTCTGAAGAAGCTGAGGCCATACTTGTTTGGCACTCACTTCACAGTTCAGACAGATCATAAGCCCCTCTTATGGCTAAAACAGATGACAGGTGAACATCCCAAACTGCTCAGGTAGTCCATTTCCCTACAGGAGATGGACTATACACTGGAACACAGACCTGGGCGTAACCATGCCAATGCAGATGGACTCTTCACATATTTCCATATAGAACATGAAGACTCAACTGGGCAAGGTTATTTTAATGTCCCTGCATTTGGGGGGGGTGTTGTGTAGGAGAGTAGAGTCTGCTTCATATGGTTTCCCCCACTTTTTGCTGTGTTTCACTGTTTTACGACTTTATTCTGGCTGTGGCCCTGCTAATCAGGATCGCAGCCTAGCTGTTCTCTCTCTAAATTGATACCATGTACTTTAGGTACATATTAGATTGGTTACTGAGTTACCTTGCGAGCCCCTAGTATATGGTATCTTAGGCACCAAGGGCATAGGTACCCCAGAGGCCTTCCAGGATCTGAAGAATGTATTATGCCACCCCTGAGAAACCCTCCAAAATGGCACAACAGGTCTGCAATTGCAGCCTGGGTACGGTGGTGTAAGCACCCCTTACTGAGTTATAGTATACCTATAACTACCTATACATATAGACACATATCAACCTATAAGTCACTCCAATGGCAGGCCTAGACAATCCCGAAGGCAAAGTGCTTGGTTTTGTGTGAGAGGGTGCCCTAGCATGAGCTGAGCCCTTCTGCAGCTTTCGAAAATCCTACCTTATAGCTGTCCTATGATATAGCCATACCATATATTCTTAAGTGCATTATAATCCTCGTGGTTAATGCTAACTTCGGTTTGGCTTTATCAAAATATGTTGTGTTTGGTGTCAAACACTTTGGAATACTACCCCCTGCCAGTTCTGGCATGGGGGTAGCATTCAGCCTTCTAGAGGGAGAAGACAGGTACACCCTGGTATACCCGGTTAAAGTTTAAAAGAGCCTCAGCGTCACAAAATGGATGCTGCTGCCACAGACATGAGTCTGACCTCCTGCTGCTGGATGAAACACCAGCAGGGGGGCCTGGACAATAGGTTTCCTGTCCAGAGAGGTGCCAGCACCTCCCCAGACAGGCTTTAGTGTATTGAGGCAGGTTGGGTTGGGATGCTTTTTAGACACTGCCTGGGGCACACAAGGTGCTCCATGCATTTCCCAGTTCAAGCCGGTTGCTGGGGCACTCAGCCCCAGCTCTGGAGTCAAACCGGACAAAGGGGAAGGGGTGTAGCCACCCCCTCCCCAGGTCCTCCCATTGGTGGGACCTTAGAGTTAGTCCATCCCCTAAACTTAGTACAAGTATAGGACCCCAGTCCCTAGGACTTTAGATTACCCTGGACGAAACTCTGAAGACAAAATCTTGGACCTTCAAAATTCCGTATCAACTGGAAGACAGAACAAAATCTCCGTTGGGGCCAATGATTGACCCCCCTGTTCAAACAGGCACCTAGATCATCTTGCCGTTCTGCATTTTTGAGGCTCCCACCGGATCCTGAAGAATCTGTGACACAGGACATGGACTTCCAGACATCTCTGAGGCTGACACGAGATCCCAGCAAAGCTGAGACCCGCAGACATCAAGAGAGACATGAGACTGGAACTCCTGGACATCCTGCAATTTTGCAACTGCCCCTACTTCCTGAAGTTTTCTGAAGCTGTGCATTAGGCTATTTGTTGCTCTTGACCTGAGCACCTTTTGCACCAAAGCTGAGAGGCCTGCACTCCACAAGTGTCCTGTGAGTCCACTTTCTTCACTGCAGCTTGAGGTTCCTTTGCGATCCCTAGTCCATTGGTTAGTGGGTCCCCTTGAAGTACAATCCTTTGTTTCTTGGGCTTTTCTGGTTGCTCCAGATGTCCTCTAACTCCTCTCCAAAGGGTGAGTCCCTCAGACCTTCCCGGTCTGCACCAAAGTTAATCTTGCTTTCTTGCATGGGTTGCTGTTTCCAAGGCTTGTTGAGTCCAATCTGGATACCGACAATGCAGCACTCAATATCCTTTGTGGGACAGCTTGAATCCAGCTCCTGGTTGTTGTGGCTGCCTCCTGGACCTCGTGGCTGAAGAGTCAATCGTCACCTACTTCACTTGAAAGCACCTGACATCGGCTGGCATCTTCCTGTCACCATCCTGGTCACTGGCTAGTGACCCAGACTCTGTCACCTCTGCTTTCAGGTTCTTCAGATCGCCGATCAACCCTTGGATCCACCTGGGCACTTTTCCTCTGGTCGCCTGCTGCACTTCTTCGCAGCTCTCCATTGGAATCGACGACGAAACCCAACACCAAAAGACACCTATGCACCCGGCTTCCCTGGGTGAGGTAACACAAGCATTCCCATGGTTCTTGACTCTTGAAGTGTCTAAGTCTAAAGGGGTTCCATCGTAGTTTATTCAGAAATGTCCTTAATCTTTAAAATTGTAATTTGATTTTCCTCCATTGAAGTCAATGGTGATTTGCAGCTGTGTTTATACACTGCACATGTCCCCCGTGGGTCTCCTGTGTCCCTACAGGCCCTAGGTCTCACTTCTATCCCTCACATGGTTCTTATACCACTATTTTAGTATATGGTTTGTTAGGCCCATAGGGCAAAACGTATACTGTGCTAGTTTATTGTGTGATATTTAAGTCCTTGTATTGTACTTTTGCCTCTATCCTCTTAAAGAGACTAGAGGTGTTGTGTTTAGAATAAATACATATATATTTGATATATAACTTGTGTGGTGTACTTTCATTTGATCATTCAAGACATTATAGGCTGGTAAAACAAGCTTCTTAACATTCCTTCAAGACTTAGCCCGAAGGCTGCTCTCCACAGCTACCACTAGGATAGCTTTCTATGAAGGTTGTCTTAAACCTACCATCAATAAGGGTCGTTTGGACTGGTACAAGGTGCCCACTAGAATAGGGGACATCATATGCCAGGCCAACTTCTCACAAGATAGATATAGAGATACATAAAGATAGATAGAGACAGAGAGAGACAGAGAGAGAGTGAGAGATAGATACAGAGATAGAGAGAGTGAGAGAGACAGGAAGATAGAGCGATAGAGATAGATAGATTTGTGTATGCCGGGTCTAGTTGCACTGTGGAGTAATGCCCCCGCTGCAGCGACCTGTGTTCAACCTCATGGCCAAAGTAATTTTTTTATTAATCTAGCCCCGCGCCCCACTGACCCCTCCTCTACTGGTGTGGCCCTTGTCCACAAACCACACTGTAAATTTGCCCCCCAAGAGAAAGTTTGTGAGTACTCATGCTCTAAAGGGTCTCCTGTCTGCACGTATTAATAAATCCAACATTGGCATCAGCGAAGATTTACCTAAACAACATGTTTGGTACCAAACATCCTAAGGTACAGAGAAGCCACGTGGAGGTAGGAAACTCGTAATAAGTATCTAGCCCATGTACTCTTTATGGCTTCCCTGTTTACTTGCAAAATTAAAGAATGGCTCAGATATTTTAGGGTAATGTCTGCTCATGCATATATGTCCACACATGGGATATAGTACACCCTGCCCTAGAGCAGTTTTAGACAACATTTTTCCACAGGGAACCTGATTAGCAGTAAAAGAGGCACTTTACTACAGTGAGTGTGTCGGTGGCTGTATGGGTGATTGAGTGCCTGTGTTAGTAACTGTATGGGTGGTTGAGTGGATGTGTAACTGACTGTGTGAGTGGGTGGGTGTATGAGTGAGTGAGTGTCTCTTTGAGTGTGTGCTTAGTTAAGTGAGTTGCTGCATTGTAAAGTAAGTGTCTGTGTGAAGGCTTATATGGGTGAGTGAGCAGATGTGTGAGTGTTTTTTTTTGATGTGCAAATGGATTTGTGTGGGTGAGTGAGTATTTATATGGGTGAGTGTGTGGTTGTGTAAAGAGGCTGTATGCGTAAGGGAGTGGGTATGTGAGTGGCTCCATAGGTAAATACATGGGTGTGTGAGTAGCTGTATAAGTGAGTGTGTGGCATTGTGAGTGGCTGTATGAGTAAGTGACTGGCTGTATGAGTAGTTCTATAAGTAAGTGAGAGATTGTATGAGTGGCTGTATGAGTGAATGTTTGGGTGTGCGAGTGGCTCTATAGATGAGAGAGTGCTAGTGTGAGTACTTGTATCGGTCTATAAACTGTTATATGAGTGGTTGTGTGGGTGTGTGAGTGGGAGTATGAGAGGTTGTACAGGGTTGTGAATGCAGGTGTGAGTGCTTCTATGGATGGTGTCATCAGGTTCAAAGGTTCAAAACAAGCTTTATTCGATTTTGAATTAAAATCATAAAAGCATTTATACATCCATGTATACATTAAAAAAACATTTAAAATATCATAAAATGAATCAGTACAGTGCAAGAATAGCTTGTTTGATCATAAAAAATCTTTACATAAAGATTCCTTAAAAGTGGCTAAAAAACAGGCATTTCATTGAGAATCGTCATCAATCCAGAAAAGGAAAAAGAAAGGCTTAATACATAGATTTTCTCCAATTTACAACAGCTTTTAGAAAGGATGAAACAGTGAAAACTACATGATTGTCTTCTAGCTGTAGCGTTTTCACATATGCAAATCTGCATTTACGGATCCCCCAACGTTTAAGGAAGGGTATCAAGAATTGTTTCCTAGGACTTGAATAAAACTTGCAAAAGAACATAATATGAATGTTAGATTGGAGTGAGTACTTGTATCGGTCTATAAACGGTTATATGAGTGGTTGTATAGGTGTGTGAGTGGGAGTATGAGAGGTTGTACAGCGGTGTGAATGCAGGTGTGAGTGCTTCTATGGATGGTGTCATCAGTAATATCATCACTGATGTCATTAACATGCCATCAGTGATGTCATCAGTGATGTCACTGACATGTCAGTTCAGTTCATAAGGCTTTATTTCGGAGCATAAGAACAATGTCCATAAAAGCACAGCAAATACAAGCAGGGTACATTCATCAGTAAAAAACATGATATAAAATACATCACAATAAATAATTAAAAGATCATACTTTTCCTGGCCCTAATCGCTTTCAAGAGGAAAGAAGCAGTAAAAAAGCAAATATCAACATGATTTAAGTTAAAAAGCAGTTTCAAGGCGTCATGAACTGTTCTAACACCAAACTTAACAAAAATAGGTTTTAAAAAGACAATACGAAGGTTTTCGTATAGCTTACACATCAAAACAAATTGCAGAGTGCTTTGTGCGGAGCTGTTGTCACATGGACACGCGCCCTCTGGGTGCTTGTTGAGGGAAGGGAAAGCCACCAGATGGTGCACAATCCCCATCCTCATCCGAGTCAAGACAAATCGGTGGGACGCTCTGTTAACGTGCTTTAAATAAGGTTGGAAGCCCGCACTTTCATTATATTTGGCATAGAAGGAACCAGTGGATAAATTACCTCCATTACATCGCCGCTGCTCAGACTTGTACATTAAGAAGACATTCTTCAATTCAGTTTTAGACAAGTCAGAGGCTGCTAGGCTGTCCCCCTTGACGTCAACTCCAAAGATCTCCTTAAAGGTATTAATGACGTATTTAATCCAGGGGATCTTTTGATAATTATCTAGGGAGAGACAGTCCCCTATAATAGCTCTGTTTAATGACGTTTCTTCCTTTGCCCACACAGCACGCCATAACATTAGAGGTCTTAAAGCAATTAAATCAGACAGGTGGGGGATTCCTAATTCCTTGTGGACTAAATCATTAGAAGATGATTTTGGTAAACACAAAAATCTTTTAAGGAAACAGTTTTCCTCCACCTGGAGACCACCTACAGATACAAATCCCCATACCCCTGCTCGATAGATTGCAATCGATAGGGATCTTGCCTCATAGATCTTGAGCATGTCTGCAATCCGTCTATCACCCAGTTTAGTGGCAAATTTGCATACCCCATGTCCGCTTTTCGCCATTTTGGCCCGAACGTTATTAAGCTCACAACCCCAGCCCCTATTTTTAGAAAACCTTATGCCCAGGTAGCAAAAGTGGTCCACTAGTTGGACCTTCTGGCCATCAATAAAAAAAGGATGATGTTTCCCCCTGCCTTTTCCACATTCCATAACATAAGTTTTGGATTTGTTAATGACCAATTTACGTTCACCAATAAAAAGAGAAAACCTGTCCATAAGACGTTGCAGACCCAAGGGTGCCCTTGACAGCAGCACCGTGTCATGACATGTCATTTTTGATGTGATATGTGAGGTCATAAGCAGTGCATTGAGGGGGTGTAAGCTATAGTTAGCTCAGTTAACTATAACTTCTTTCACTGGTTTTGTACTAATGAAATCTAAGTCTAACTATAACATCCCTATAACCTTTGTTTTTTTAAGAAACCTTCTACGGTTTTTTGAATTTTAATTCCTAACTGCAACCACTAACCTGTGACAGTGAGTGTGTGAGTGCATCAGTGTCTCAGCAGGTCTATGAGTGGGCATGAGAGTGTCTGAGAGAGTTTATCAGTGGGTGTGTGAGTTTCTGAGTAAGTCTTTGAGTGGGTGTGTGAATCTCTGATTGGGTCTGTGAGTAGGTACATGAATCTCTGAATGATGTTTTTAGTGGGTGTATGAGTATCTCATTGAGCATGTTTGAGGGTGCATGAGTGGGTCTCTGAGTATGAGTTAGTGTCTGAGTGCTCTCTGTTTTGCCCTATGTAATCCCACTCAAGTTTCTGCCTCTGTTTTGCCTTCCCTCCTCACTTTTCTGCCCTCTGTTTTGCCCTTTTCTGCTCTGTTTGGTTGTTTTGCTTGTTTTTCTGGCCTCTGTTTTTCTGGTAATTTTTCCTCTCTGTGCTCTGCAGAGATCTTATAATTCCCAACTGTGTGGTGCTTTTAAAGGAGAGAGATGAGTGGGATTCTAACATAGTTCAGTTGTGATGTGTTTGTGAAGGATGGAGATGTCTTGGGTTCTTTCTTACATGCCTCAGTTGTGCAGCCTTTGTGAATGAAGGAGAAGTGTTGGGTACTTCTATGTCTCAGTAGTGTGCTCATTGTAAAAAAAGGAGACATGTGTGGTCCTTACATGGATAAGAAATGCACTTCCCCCAAAGGGATTGCGACCCTTTGGTGCACTGATTGCTTCAAAATGGAGGACTTTATTCTTTTCCTTCTTGTGGTTAGTGATGCTTATCAATGTTCAATTTTTAGTGGATCATTTCATATTACATTCCTACAATCAAAAGTAAATTTTATTGTTTCAAATATTGAATTTTCCATAAACAAATCTTGTTTCCATGTTTAAATTGACGACATTTAACAATAAATGGTGTTATTCTCAATGCATTTTGGTCTGCCTTAGCCCTTTGTGAGGGGATAGCTTTCTGAAAGAAGAAATCAGGGCAAAGTTAAGAAATAAATTAACCCTGGGCGGTGAGCTACGTTCCACTCGCGGAGTTTGCGAAGTTTCGGTAACTTCGCGTTTCGCATAGAACGCGTAGCTACCGAATACTACTCAATCTACAACGTAGCGTAGCTATTTTTCTTCTTCGCGTGCTCAATATGCATTCTCACAGGCACGGTAATGACTTACCGTGATTCTGTGTTCACCTACTTGATTTTCTATCTAGTCGCATGCGCCACAAGATTTGGAATCCGGCAGCATGATCCACTGTGCGAGCGCGAGCACGTTTCGGACACTCTATTTTCCTTCCGATGTCAGTGTTGGTAAGACCGCGTTCCCGAACATGCAGAAACTACAATCTGGCAAAGAATATTTCTCGAGCACCATAAAACCTTTTAAAAAATGATCATTTTGCTCAGAAAAACTCCTCAGATTGTGATTTGGCTGTAGTCTGTTGTGCAAGGAGTCCTTTTTTTTTTACTCTTTTTTTCAAGAGGTAGGAAGTGCCAATGAGTCTCCAACTTCCTGTTCCTGTGCTGTTCACTTTCATTTGGATTTGGAGCTGGAAGGATCACTTTTTGTGTCTGTCTGATGCATCATATCGCTGGATTGGATTTGAGGACTTTTGGATTTGAGATTTCATTTTACAAGTAAGTTGGATAATTGGTGTACATGTTTGTTTGATTGGGGCTTGTTTGTGCCTACAATTTTCTGGGATTTTTATCATTTAAAATTTTGTTGTTGTGGGTGGTCTGTAGTTTCAGTAGGGGCCTAGCTGCTTTTCTTTGATATTACAGCCAGTAAGTCCAGAGGTACCCATGGGTGCATGGTTATGTGGTGTATGTTGAATTTAAACATCATGTAGGGCATGGATGGCATAGGATTGAATTGCTAAATGTGGTTGTGGTGTATTTCACTGTTTGGGTGTGTGTGTTAAATACCTTTGTTGGATGTGTGTGTGTGCTGGATGTGTAACTTTCCAATCCTTTCGTAGCCCTGCTGATGTCATTTTTGCATGTTTGTATTAAAGCTGTGTTGTTTAGCAGGCCTTCTTTATCTGGTCATATATAGGCCTGCTTCAGTTCATTGTTTTCCATGGCCTGTTGTGACTGTGAGTGACCATGTGGCTTGGGGCCATTTTGTGGTGGTAGTTTAGTAGTGTGCTTCTTTTTCCATATAGACCTGCATGTCTTTTCCTTGTTCCATTTGGCGTATGCTTGTTTTTGTTGTGGCCTGGCCATGTGGGTGGCGGCTTTTTTGTGAAGGCAGGCAGTGTGCTTTTGGCATAGGCTTGCATTGTCTGTCTTCCATTTCTTTTTGTTGTGGGTGGCTAGTGGCCATTATGTGGAGCCATCTAGGCAGTGTGCTTGCTTTTGTCATAGGCTTCAGTTTCAAGCTTGTGGCCTAGTCTGCCAGTAGGCCCAGAGGTAGTCATCATCATGGGTGCATAAAAACTGTTTCTGTGTTGTCTGTTAAATTTTAACATCAGGTATGGCATGGATGGCTTTGGATTGAATTGCAAAATGTGGTTTTTGGGGTGGAATTTCAGTTTTTGGATGTGTGTTAAATAAATAGTGATTTTCAGCCAGTAGGTAACCCTAGGCATTCAGCTCGCGTAGATTTGGCAACTCTGCACACCGTGACAACGCAGACTTACAGTTTTTGTCTTCTTCGCGCGCTCAATATGCGTGTTCACGCACGCGATAACGACTTTTTCTACAGATCGCGATGCCGAACACGCAGAATTTGCAATCTGGAAAACAATATCTCTCAAGCAGCATGAAACCTTTTCGAAAATGATGATTTTGTTCATTTTGCTAAAAAAAACTCCTCAGGTTGTCATTAGGGTGTAGTTTTTTGAGCATGGAGTAATTTTTCTTTTTTTTACAATTTTTTAAAATAGGAAGGAAGTTCCCCAGAGACTACAACTTCTTCTTCATGTCCTTCGTATTCACTTTCTTGTTATTGTTGGTGGCTTGACCATGTGGGTGGTAGCCATTTTGTAAAACCAAACATTGTGCTTTTGCCACAGGCATGCATTGTCAGTCTTGCATTCCTTTTCTTGTTTTTGTGAGTGGCCTGGCCATGTGGTGGTGGCCTTTTTGTGGGACCAGCCACTGTGCTTTTGCCATGGGCCTCCAAGCTTGTGGCCTAGTCTGCCGGTAGGCCCAGAGGTACTCATCAATCATCATGGGTGTATGAAAGTTAAACAACAGTTTTTGTGTTGTCTGTTGAATTTTAACATCATGTATGGCATGGATGGCATTGGATTGAATTACAAAATGTGGGTTATTTTCTGGGTATATTTCACTTTTTGAGTGTGTTAAATAAATGCCTTTTTTGCATGTGTATGTGTTGTTGTTGCTCTGTGATGCTGCATCCATCCCATGTGATGCACAAATTTAAGGCAAACAAGATCCACTACATTTATGTTTTTGTTCTTTGCTATTCTTATTTTTCCTGAGTGTACACAGTACAGTACACCAGGAAAGCCCTGGCCTTGTTGTCAAAGTCTCATAAATGTCTACACTGTTGTTGTTCACTGAGTTACTAAAATTTAATAATTGTGACCACCACACACTGTGGGCCCGATTCACAGAATGAACTTAAGACAAAATCCTAAACTTACTACTATTTGGTATTCACAGAATGCACTTACTACTTTCGGGATTCACAGAGTGAACTTACTACTTTCGGGATTCACAGAATAAACTTACTACTTTCGGTATTCACAGAATAGATTTAAGACTACTAACTCTAAGTCCGAAATCGGGGAGTAAATTACGGCCCGGAGGCGGAGTTTCCGGCTTGGGGGCGGAGCTTACGGCCCGGAGGCGGAGCTTGCGGCCCAGAGGCGGAGCTTCCGGCCCAGAGTTGGAGATTTCAGCATGGCAAAAATCCCCACCTCCGAGCCGGAAGCTCCGCCTCCGGGCCGCAAGCTCCGCCCCCTAGCCGGAAGCTCCGCCTCCGGGCCGTAATTTACTCCCCGATTTCGGACTTAGAGTTAGTAGTCTTAAATCTATTCTGTGAATACCGAAAGTAGTAAGTTTATTCTGTGAATCCCGAAAGTAGTAAGTTCACTCTGTGAATCCCGAAAGTAGTAAGTGCATTCTGTGAATACCAAATAGTAGTAAGTTTAGGATTTTGTCTTAAGTTCATTCTGTGAATCGGGCCCTAAGAAGTTATATATTATATTAGTTTGATTGTACTATCGTTTGACTGATTTTCTTCTGTCTTTTTTGCTTTTAGATAAACAAAAGACTGAGGAGGATGTGTGTCCTCATCACCCGTTGTGGTGCCAGACAGACGTCCTGCTGCTGTACATGACGTGACGTGTGAATGACCTGACCAGACATCTGTGCAACTTGACCTGACCAGACATCTGTGCAACTTGTGCAACTGATTGCTGCTGATATCTGAAGAAGATGCCCCCAAAGAAAGCAGGTATCAGGTCCTCCAGTACCAGGAAAGTTGCTATAGAGAAGAAGTAACAAAAGAAGAAGGACGTGTCACTTAAGTCTGGTGTGCCGCCCAAAACCTTTTTTGGAAAACCAAAAATGATGCCTCCAGCAGCGGTGTCCGGGGCCAAGCTGGGGGCAGCACTTCTGTATCAGTGGGCCCAACCCACCAACCTAGGCCCAAGCAGATGAGTGTGGAAGAGGTAGCCAGCCTAATGGTGGAAAGAAGTGATGCTGAGCCTGACCTAAACTTATTGCTATCTCAAAGTAGTACACAATCAACGCAGGAGGAAACACAGCAGATAAGTGGTCAACAACAACAGCCGCAACCACCACCCGCAATAGTAGTTGTTGTTCCTCCCGAAGTAGGGGCAGTTTAGGAAATTGAGCCTCAGGTAGAGGAAGAAGAAGAGGAAGCCACTCATTCAGGAGATCCATTATCTTCCAAATCCCCGGCAAGGAAAAGGAGGGTTAGTCCATCGAGTTCTCTGCCAAGCATCTCTTCTGATGATCTAGATATCACTTGGGAGCCACAACAACCTGAGCATAAGAGGAAGTCACATCCCAAAACCAGGCTAGGGAAAATCAAGGTTCCAGAAAGCCTTACACTTATGGAGGTTGATGCAGAACAGTAGGATACTGATGAACATCACTCCCGGCCCGAGGAGATGGAGACCAACATTATTACCCTATCCAAAATGGATGCAAGGGATGTAGCACCAAGTAACACCAACACGCCCTGTAGCCCCCATATTTACATTAGCAAAGGACCAGCAGTGTCCTACATCCAGCAGAAGCACCACCTCAGTAGAAGTAGGTAGTGGTACTGCACAGAGTCAAATTCAATGCACACCCTCCAGTTCATCCGGCATTGGAAGTGGCACCTCGAGCAGGAGACAAAAGTTAAGCTCCCCAGTGTGGGACTTCTTGACTGTTAGTGAAAAGGAGGAGAACAACATTGCTATATTCTCCATTTGTAATATCTCTGTTAGTCGGGGTAAGCTTGGTACAAACTATGGTACCTGAGGTCAAATAACCCATCTGAAAAAACACCACTCGATCAACTGGGAGGACCATATTTGCCGCATAAAAACTAGAACCATTGCTATTGGTGGCGATAAACGAGTAGAAGGTCCGATCACGTTGGAACAGGAAGAAGAGGGAGACATTCTCTCTGGTAGTGGTACACAAAGTAGCCCTGTCCCCAGCACTGCAGTGGTACTGCCCACATCCTCAGCAACATCTCAGTGGCACAAGAGTAAGAGTCAGCCTGAGACACCAAGGAGTACTGCAATGAAAAAAAGTGCGGCTTTGAGCCTAATAGAAAGGAATACAACGCAGCCTAGCATAATTAGCATGTTTACTAGGCCGGAGGGGCAGTACGAACGCAACCACCCAATAGCACGTTTGTATAATGCGAAGCTGGATAAAATGTTAGCACTGGACCTTCTCCCTTTTTCTTTTGTTGAAGGGGTGGGTTTTCTGGAATTTGTGACAACAATCTGCCCAAATTGGAAGTTTCCCAGCTGCTACTATTTCGCCAGAGTTGCTGTTCCAGCACTATATAACGACGTGCTGGAATTGCTTGGAAACGCGTTAAAACAAAGTGCTGTTCAGAGTATCCACCTGACAACAGACATGCGGACCAGTTGCCAAGCCACTGATTACATGTGCATCACTGCACACTGGATCTCTTTTCGGTTGTTATAGAAAATATATCTGCAGGTGTTGACACTGCTGAGATTTCTTATGACACTCACAAACATGCAACTGTAGCCATGTTTGCTATGGAGAAATCTCATACTGCTGCACACACTTTGGATGAGTTTAACAGCAAGGTCTTTGAGTGGCTGCACCCAAGAGGGCTTAACATTGGCTTTGTCGCCACGGACAATGGCAGTAATGTAGTTAGGGCCATGAACGATGGTGGCTATTTAGGGGTCCCCTATTTGGCACACTGCATTAACATTGTTGTTCAAAACTTTCTGAAAAATAAAAGCAAAGTCAGCAACTTACTGACCACCTGCAGAATAATATGCACACATTTCAAAGATTCTTTTAAAGCCCGGAAGCAGCTGAGGGTCATTAAACTTGAGCATAAAATGCCAGTCAAAGCACTCATCCAGGAGGTGCCAACACGTTGGAACTCAACTTATTACATGTTTGATCGTCTGTTTGAGCAGTACATACCACTCAATGCTTATGTCATGAAAAGATTAGGGGATCCTATTGTGAGAGGCATGACCGTTGAGATGGGCCAATGTCAATGTGTTAAATGCCTGACATAGATGCTACTTCCTTTTGAGGTCTTCACACGTGAAGTCAGCAGGGAGCACTGTACTATGGGCCAAGCTATCCCATTGTTGCACATGCTAGAGGAAGAGCTGAAGGAGGTGTCCGAAACATACGCAGGTGTGGATGACAAAGTAGATGCATATTATTTGGCGGACTCCTTAGCCGTTTGCTTATCTGAATATACAAGGTTTCAAAATAACATTGTATCACATCCACATTACATTACTGCCAGAATTTTGGATCCACGGTACAAAGTATTTCTGAACAGTAATGCAGTAATTCCTTTTTCAGAAGTGGATGTTGCCAAGTACAAAACTTTGATAGCTGAGGAGGCCACTGACTTAAAAAATGAACAGCTCTTAATTAGAGGCCCGCCACCCAAGGCCAGAACAAGTACTACAGGGCATCCAGACTCAAGTTCTACTTCAGAGCCTGGGAGCAGTGCGTTTGGCTCCCAGCAGTCACCAACCAACCAATAACATCAACAACAGCAACAACAGCATCATCAGCTACATCAAAATCGGCAACTGATTGGTTTCTACGGATAGGGTATGGTAAGTCCATTGCTGATGCAAAGGCAAAAGAGGCCAAGCAAATCGGAGAACCCCTGAACATTGAGCGGATTGTCCAGGCCTATCTGGATGACATAACAGAGGTCTTTGTGGATCAAAGCCTATTGGTGTATTGATATGGGAAAAGAAGCCAATGGTCAGTGCACCACAGGCTGGCGATAAAGTATTTGGCTTGCTCTGTTGCAAGTGTCTCTTCTGAACATGTTTTCATTGCTGCTGGTGCCATTGTAACTGTGAAAAGGACCAGTCTCTCTCCTAAAAGCGTGGAGAGGCTAACCATGATCAAAATGAATTAGCACTTTATACCACCGCAGTACAAAATACCTGAATCACAGCAATAAGAGGAAAGCGACTTAAGTGACGGAAGTAGTGTTGCACTGTTAGATGACCTGCTACTTCTGGTCGAACCGCCAGAGTTTGAGGACGAGCTCCTCTTCCCTGACAACTAGGCTTTCAAATTTTTACTTTCTTCCTTACTTTATTTGTGTGTGTCTCTGTCTTTCTGGTTCGAACTACAACAAACCCATCACCACCGCCTTCTCTTGTTATTTGATTTCCATATTGGAGTTGCACCTCTGTGCATTTCACTGTCCAATCCTTAGAGTCCTGCTTCATCTTCCTGACTCGCCCTAAATACATTTTTTCCTTCAAGCCAGACATTGGATGGAGAACAGTAAAAGAAATGTTCCCTCTAACAGTTCCCCCAGAACAAGTGGAACCTGACTATAGCTATCCGCCTTTTGATTCCGAGCCGAAAATCATCACTGTCAGAACTAGGCTACCGCCTCGGAGTCGGCATGCATTCAAAAGCTCATCAATGTCAGAACAGAAGTTATTTGGCAGAGAAAGACAGGACTCTTCAAAGAAACTTGCTGGAGCCTGACATGTCACATTTCTGCAATTGACCAATGACCACTACCCAGGCCACGGCCCATCTCACAGCACTGACCATGTGAACCAACTTCAACAGCGAAAAAGTGCCACAGATGAGTACAAAAACTGAAACAAAGACTAACACTCAAAATGTATGTGGAGTAATAATGAGGCCACTGCCTCTGTAAACAAACACACACCTGTCAAAAGAACTATGCAGGCATCTGACGGCCAAAGCAAAGAGTAAGACAGGTAATGATGGCATGCGTTGTATGCAGACTCTGAGTGATTGCTGTTTTTTTGTGTCGATGATGCGTTGTGCATGAATGAAGTCGAACTGTACTAGTAACTAATCTACCAACACAAAGTGACTCAAGTGAAAGTCAATTTTATGTTTCCCTTCTTGTTTAATAACCAAATTGTACTCCTACTACTGCAGGCCAATATCCGTAGCATTTTTTAATATGGAATGTGGAGTTGTACTCGGTACACTACAGACTGAGTTGGACATGGACAACAACACACATACAACACCATGATGATGACCATACCATCTTCGCAGTCAGTTAGTATGATCAGTGATGATTGATGGAATAACTGCCTTTCATGACGTGGCATAAAAGGTAAACATAGGTCAACAAGAACCACACCAGATCTATATGTTCCTGTAGTGGTGGAGTCGAGTGCAGTGGTATGACTGACAGTGGTGCATTGATTTAGTCACTCATTTTAGAAAATGAAAGGTTGTTGTATATGTGCTTTGACTTTGTCTGACTGTCAAAATTTAAGCTAAATAGAGGTTTGGTCACTCACGGCCTGGTGCCGTGGGCCTGCTCTGTCCTGTTGTTGTAACCTAAAATGCTGTAAGCAGAGACATGATGTATCCTATCCATGCCGCCACAGTCTTGAAAGTGTTCTATTCTCTTGTTGCACTGCAACTTAATTGATGCATTTTTTTATTAATTGATTTTTCAATATCCCATTTGTTTTTCCATTTACACTTACAGGTGGGCTTTTACCCTGTGCTATACTTGGAAAAACAACGTACACTTACCTTACCAATTAATCTACATCTGCCCGGAAGGCGGTGGCGTCAGCCAAGAATGATGGACGGAGCATCCATGGGAGGGACTGAGGACCAAGAGGAAAGCCGAGATGGAACTCCCCATTTTGACCAGGATAACACTGTAACAGTATCAACTTTCATCATCTTTTAAATAATTTGATACATTACTACTGTGTGTTATTGTTGTTATTAATTATGTTTGCTCTTTGCTTACTTATAATTCATCCCTACAGCTATTTTTAAATTTCTTTGATTACTTTAAATGTAAGCCCGGTACAACAGAACATTGCATAATATTGATATACTGATGCCCTGTACGGTGTAATTGTCTAGTAGTAGTAGTTAGTAAGTTTTGCTTATCATCATTAACCGTCAAGTTATCAATCATCATCATGCATGCATTTCCTTTTTCACCCTTAAACGATTTATGGATATGGTAATCTGCAAAGAATGTGTTTTCTTTTCTTTTGTTGTTTGTCCATGCATACAGTTTTTTTCTTTGTCAAACCTTTACCCAAACCCCCCTTCCAAACCATTCATCAAACCTTAACCCTCTTCCCCCGGGCTGTGGGATTTATTTAGGTGTGACTAAATTAAATGTGCACCGATAATTGATAGCACGCTTGCTGGGGCGGACGTGGCAAAAGCAACACTAATTCAATTTCAAGGCAGGGGAAGGATCTTCTTCTGCTTGCCCACCTATGATGATAAGCATATATGCGAGTTAACTTTCTTAACAAAGGAACCTAATCTATCATCATTTATTGCTGGCATCGATTGTCATCCTTCCTATTACACACAGGCTACAGCACTAAAGGTTACGCTTGTGTCTAGTGTAGGCCTAGTTGAGTGACTCAAAAACAACTACAGTTTGTAACTTGTTGTACTAGGCTATCCCCTCCACCAATATGTTTTTTTTTACTTTGCTCTACTACTCCTCCCAGTGTCTCTCTCAGGCAACTGACTGTCTAATTGTCCATTTTTTGTAAATGCTACTGCCAGTGTCTACTACAGTACTACCACCACATCCATGGCATCCGCTTCTGCATTCTCTTCAGAAACCCAACCTGCATCGTCATGCTGCCATCGCAGTGCCTAACTTAAACATCAATCACAGGTATGAAAAGAAAAGATGTTTGTAGGAGGTATAATAATGGACTAGGAGGAGGAGAGACTGACAGTACTAGTAGGACAAGTCACCCAGTGAGGGGTGCCGCATCTATCTGTTTGTTCTTACAAAGTCAGACAACTATTTAAATCAAACACAGGCTGTGGCCCTGCAGCAGCAAGGAAACAGTGTGACATAAAACAGTAACCCTACCCACAAAACATTACCCACATCGTATGTAAAGTATAAATATATATAATTTAATCCCCTAACAAAAATAAAGTATGTAAAAAAATCCCACAACAAAACCTGACCCACCCCTCTCCTTAACCCCAACCAATTTCCAAAACGAAAAAGTGCAAAAAATCTAATGTCCGATTGTCCATAAAAAGTGAAACCCCAACGCCCAATTCCCACCCACCAAAAGAGCCTATAAAAAAGGGGCAATTGAACAAGGTCTTTAGCGGCGGGCACTTAGTCTTCTGATATCGATTTCCATGACCTTGAGCCACTTCTTTACCTGCTCTAGCTACTCCTCCAGTCACGCATTCTGAATGAGCATGCAGTGCGCATATGCCCTGCAGTTGCATCTACAGGGGGGGCAGCAGTAGTGCTGGATGTTGCTGGTGGCAGGAGACTGCGGGTGGCTGCCTGACCGCAGTGCCGAACAAATGGAGGGGCTTGGCTGGGGCCCCGGGCATTGGAGGAGGCTACAGCTGCTCCTACCTCCTCCTCCTCCTCCGCCAGAGCCACCAGCCATCGGTACTCGGCGCACATGGCCTCCAGATTCCGGCGCCGGGCCATGACTGCCAACTCCTTACTCATTGGTTTTGGAGGAGCTTTATCAAGAAAGAATAAAATATTTTTTTACCAATACTCTTAGCAAAACAACAAAACTGTAACACAAAATTAATTCAACACATAGATGGCATAGTAGCTGTAGCACCAGCAAGCACAGTACTTAACATTTGTGGTATGTATCTGTCCTCCAACTTCCTCAGCCTCTAACATGTGTGGGAGTTGCAGGCATTATACTAGCACTATGGCACAGTACACCAGTCTTCTTTTTCTCTTCAGTTAAGCGAAATTACATACCCTTTTTGAAGCCGGCATGCCAGCTCAGTCAGCTTGCGCCTAAGACATACTCAAGTCTGACTCATGACGCAGACTCAGGTTAGTTATATTTACTACTGTCACTGTGGACATAGTCTCTCTGGTATATCGAGGGCAATTGCTCAATTTCACTTTCACCCTGCCCTGACTACTACAAAAGGCAGATTATATATCTGATCCAATGAGCATTGCTTATTTATGGGACGACACATGAGGTACTTTATTTTGATTGATTGTCTAAGCAACAGATAGGCCACCCGCCATAGCAGGCTGGCTGACAGTAAAACTAACATAGATAGGGAGTGGTCCTCTGAGTCGTAGGAAGGCGCTGGTAACTACATACATACACTATATATATATATATATATATATATATATATATATATATATATATATATATATATATATATAGGATGTGCTTGCAAACTACAGTGAGTCAATGGAGTATTCTGAAAATACAACTTATATATTCCCCTCAGCTTTGCTACTGTGGTGCGATTTCTATTACAATCTCTTCAAAGACTCTGGTCTGCATCCAGTGACAGTCGCCACCTATGCTCTCTATACATCCAGGCATCCATCCATTTAAAGTACATGTCTAACATTCTTCTTAATCTCTCAACTAACCTTAGTTTGTTTCACCAACAACCACCCACGCCTCCTTGCTTGCTTATCTTGGCTTCGAGTTTAACCTACACACCACTGTCGATTTTTGCTATACTATCCACCCATACGGTGTGGGCACCCCTGCAGGCATCTTTTCTTTGACCTTCCACCCATCCTTCAACAACCCATGCATCTGATTCCTATCAGCCACCTATGCATGCTTCCAACGTATCCTTCTCTGCCAGTCATATTACATCTCGCCCGTCCTTCCTCCTTCCACCCTTCTTTACCGTTTTGTTCAACACATTCATCAAGGTCTTCTGATCTGATCTGCCTTTTAATCTTCTCCATAAAACTCACAGCTGAGTTGGAGTCAGATAGAAGAGGCCAGTGGTTACTCAACTCACGCGGCTAATGCTATTGCTGCTAATGCCATTGCTAATTAAAGGGTATCTTCTTCAACCGTTGTCTAATGTTCACTGCAACTTCATACTTACTAAGTCTCAACAGTACAGTGAGTGTACAGTGCACCCTTCCTGCTACTGTAATGTCAATAAGTAAGGAACATACCTTACCACCGCCCTCCACTGCTGCTGGCTCACCCCCTGTATTAGTAGCTCCTGCAAGTTCCACTGCTGCATCTCCTGCTCCCTCTGGAATTGCCACATCGCCACCGGCCCCGGCACTGGGGGTGGTCTGTAGTACGCCCAGAAAAAATATTAGACATTTTTAGATGCCATATTCACCTCTCCCAATTTATTATTTTTCACTGGCAAGATTGAAAAAAAAGTTAATACATACATATACAACATAAATCTAGTCCAAATCAGGTACTAGAGAGTAGAGTAAACACTAGTAGTGTTATGGTCCCTAGGGTCATTCTAGTCTACTCTACTCTTTGCAAAGTTAGCCTGAGCTATGCACCATTTTAGCTTCATGCCTTTACACACATTACCTCACAGCTTGTTGTGTAAGACGCCTTTGAGGTCCCATGAGCTCATACAGCTACTGTCTGAGCGTTGCGTACAAGAGGTAAAAAAATAAGCCACTTTGTTATGGAGTTCTGGTCAGTCCGTATTCCTTAGCCATAATGCTACAATTTTGGGGGTCAGTGAGAAATGTTTGCATTATACTATCTAACGCTCACCATTTTTCTCATAACAGGCGGAAGATTCCCTTCTACGAACGAACCAGAGCTTTGCAGAGCTTATGATGTAACCAGTACTTCTACGTTCTAAGGTGAGGGGTCCCCCAGAATTTGCACATATATTGTTTGTCTGACTCTTCTGTGGACTTGTAACAATGCTTATTGTTTTAATCTTATGTATTTTGCTTTTGTAGCTGGCTCGTATAGTATAATGATGATTTGAATTGTAGAACAATATACAGAGCTTGTCAGTTGAAAATAAACATTTTGAACTTCAACTTACACAAAGACTGTGGTATTTGGTGTGGTCGACGTACACGAGTGAGTGAGCAAAAGGGTGTTATTATGTTCTGTTTTTTTAATCATTGGGTATCCTCGGGAGGTGTTTGGGGACCTAATGAGAGCATAGATAGTCGGTCAGGGGATTGGGCATTCTGACTAAGGTGTGAGGAAGGTCCAACCTCCCATCACCAACATCCTATTTTTTTGTGCATAGTTATGTATGTGGCTGTGCAGAATCCCCACAACAGTAGTAGTATATCCTATCAAATGTAGTCAAATATCTGGTTGGGCATTTTGTTGGTGGGAATTGTCGAAAAGCCTCAAGAAAGATTAAGAAGACAAGAAGAGGACAACCCAAAGGACTTGACTCCATTGCTAGAGTTATTGGTGAATCAGAGTTTTATTTAAAACCTTTTGAATAAAGAGTGGCCAACTGGGCAAGCTTAGCTACAGACAAACTAATAGTAGTATTACAGAGAGTCATAGGCTCATAGCAGAGGCAGTTGGAGGCAGGGATAACAACAATTTAGAAACAGTCTAGATCGAAAAAGATTAGGAAAAAAATAGAATTAGACAACAGAAATATTATTTCGGAAAAAATAAGGTGCAGTAAAAGTTAGGGAAATATAATTACTAATATAACCACTCGAGGACTTACTAGGCCAGCAGCAGAGCCCTCGGTGGAGAAGTGGTCCTGGCCATGGGAGGCATCTTGATGTTCTTGTCTCTCCGCCGCCTGTGACCTCGTTGTCTTGCCCCTGGGTGCTGATCATGTAAGATATAACAAAGAAACAAACAAACATTAATGATTGGTGTACTGTGAAACAAATAAAATGTTTTAAAAAACATTTTAGGAAAAAGCAATTGCAATAAAATTGACCTATCAGATCGACTAGTAGTACTATTGCGGGACTCACAGACCGTCTACTTATATTTTATGAACACTAATCCAGGGTTCCATTCTGATTCCAGAATACTAACTAAGCCTATGTACCACCTGACCTAGCCCACATATTCCAGCCGGACCTATTGTTCAGTAAGTCTGCATTTAAATGTAGCCCTCAAAAATGCATAGGTGTAGGAAAAATGCATACATTTGTGCATACACATAATTGTTGGTTTGTGGTTGCATCTGATGTTATGCTAGTGACACTGCTAATCCTTACCACTCACTAAACAAACTACAAAAGGTTCTACTAAGGACTGGGGTAAGCAGCACTCTGTGACAGAGAGGATGCGTCACGCAGACCTCTAAAAAAATTACCAACTAATACTAACTAAACATATCAATCCATCCACCACCATATCTTTTTAGTGACAGGCGGGCAAAGTAAGGACTAGAGTCTCCCTAGCAATAGCATTACCTAATTTAAGTTCTCTAAGTAAACTCTTACATTATCAGCCCATGCAAGCGCAAAGTTGCAAACAAAAAAGAGCAGCGCTGAGCACCTGTGTCCTACAGTCACAGAATATTTTGAAACTTATTTTACCTGCAATGTAAGCAGCAGTATTTTTGCTATTCGGAAAAAACTAGACACAATACTTATACTACTAGTATATTAGCTACTCATCAAGACCCAAGACCTCAAAACCTAGCAGGTCCAGCAGGTCCTGCTCCCGGTCCAGGATGTCTGACCACTGGTTGCCCAACTGGTGATGGGTGCGCTGGACCCCTGATTGCCGAAACACAGCCAATCGCACCTTTGCCCACCGGCGGTGACGTTCCTGTGTCGGGTACCCGGAGCCAGGCCAGCTACCTGCTGCCAAGATCAAGGGGAGGTGGCGCTGCACAAAAAAAAACAGGGGGCCACCTACGCCTCGCCACAAAGCTCCCGGGCCTGCACCCCTGCAGGGCGCAGTCGGACGCAAGGCGAGCGGCTCTGGGGCACAGGCGCCATGCCCTTCTTGGAGCCATTAGTGCCCTTATGCATGGTTCTGGGGTGAGCGGGAGGTGGAAAAGAAAATTTAGAAGGGAAAAATAAAGTTAGGGGAAGAAGTACGAGCTTAATGAAGGAAGTAATATAAAACTGTAGAAAAATGCAGTAAAAGTCGAAATAAAATGCAAAATATAGACTTAGGGACAGAGAGGGATAGATAATAAATAAAAAAGATCAGAAAAACAGTGTAAAAAACTAAGGATGGCAAAGATGGAGGTAGGATAGAAAAGCAGGCCCCAGAACCATAGCATAGAGTGAAAAAACAAGATGGCCCTGCCCGTCGCGACCACGTGGGTAAGTTTGCGCGATATTTCCCGCGAGCACGCAAAAAGTATTGCAAACACATAAAACACATTCCTGAACATGAAATGCGCATCGCTTACGCGCTATACGGGACCCTGAATAGGAAATAAGGCATCACAAATGGGCGGGACTAGTGAAAAACAAGATGGCCGCGTCCATAGGTGACCGCATCGGTAAGTTCGCGAGTTACTATCCCCGAGCACGCATATAGACTCCCGAACACGCAATACTAGTTCTAGAGCATGGAAAAACGCATCGTGAATGGGTGGGACAAGCAACTACGCACGCTCACGTAGCTATGCATAGCTTGCAAAACGCAAGTGCAAGATTGCGTAGCTACACGTAGCGCGACTACGCAAACTACGCCCAGGGTTAAAATAAACTCCTGAGGCACTGTAGGGTCCATCACCATGTGAACCATGTTCAATGCATGCACTAGTGTTGGTATGTTGATATGGACAATTGTCAATCTCAGTTAGTAAAGTCTAACTATGTGCTCAATGGTATCAGTGACGGCAGAAGGCATTTCGGGGCAGATTAAGCATTTCGGGGCAGATTTATATTGGGAATGCACCACGTTTGCGTCATGCAACTGCGGCGTAAAAGTGGCGCATCCCTACGACCCATTTACAACGTGACGCATCTAGGCAGATGCGTCACGTTGTAAGGCCCTGCGCCACTTGTGGGCGTTCCGGGGCAGGTGCGCCTCGCAAAAGTGGCTGAGTGAAATCTATAAGTTTTCACTCAGTCACTTTCAGGCCAATGCTGCATCAAAACCCTGCGCCAGCTTGAAGCAGGCGTAGGTCTTGATGCAGCATTGTAAAGATGGGGCACCCCCGAGCCTTGCTGGAGCTGCAACTCCAGCAATGCGCCACCTTGACGCATCTGTGCCGTTTTTGCCCCATGGTGCGCCGCATTGTAAATGCGGCGCACCATGGGTGGCGGAGCAGCGGTGCAAAATAACTGGCGCATCCCTGGGGATGCGCCAGTTATCAGAAATCTGCCCCTTCATTTCTGCTTGACACAAGTTTAAACCATATCTGATGCTCATTAAAAGGTGCTAAATTCTTCATCAAAGTGGCATACTCTGTTGTTAAACATACTGGCGTGCTTAAGTAATTATCTGTCACTTTTCCAACATGCTCCTGACTGGTACAGTGCATATTTACACCACCATATGCCTTTAATTACTGTCATGTACATCTATGTCTAAAATCATGCTAGATTCTTAAACGATATGACATGCACTGCTGTTAAACGTAGTGGTGTGCTTAAAAGTGGTTATTGGTCTCTTGTTCAACAGGATCCCGAGTAATACAGCTTGTATGCACACAGACGTGTGCCTTTAATTACAGTTACATACATCTATGTCTAAAATGATGCAAGGTTATCAATATCAATATACGTGTCCTACCTTTGACTATGGCTGGATTCAACTCACAAGCCAACGTGTGTTCACCAAACTACATCTTGCTTTTCTACGGGGTTAGTGAGCAAGTTCGCTTTGAAAACGTGCGTAAACAGCAAAGAAGGACGTGTGTACATATGGGGGCAGATTTATGATGGGAATGCGCCACGTTTGCGTCACGCAACTGCGGCGTAAATGTGGCGCATCCCTACGACCCATTTACAACATGACGCATCTATTCAGATGCGTCACGTTGTAAAGCCCTGCGCCACTTGTGGGCGTTCCGGCGCAGGGTGGGCGTTCCGGGGCAGGTGCGCCTCGCAAAAGTGGCTGAGTGAAATCTATAAGATTTCACTCAGTCACTTTCAGGCCAATGCTGCGTCAAAACACTGCGCCTGCTTGAAGCAGGCGTAGGTCTTGACGCAGCATTGTATCGATGGGGCACCCCCGAGCCTTGCTGGAGCTGCGTCGTGCTTGCGACGCAACTCCAGCAATGCGCCACCTTGCGTCACGCATCTGTGCAGTTTTTGCCCCATGGTGCGCCGCATTGTAAATGCGGCGCACCATGGGTGGCGGAGCAGCGGCGCAAAAAAACTGGCGCATCCCTGGGGATGCGCCAGTTATTATAAATCTGCCCCATGGTATTGACCCGGAATGTTGGAAATGGGAATATCAAACAATTAACCTTACATCACCGTAAGGATAAGGGAGCATTGCACAAAACTGTGATTTCTCGTTATTGCAAAAGTGTGTCCGAAACGCATTGGGAATATGACATTTATTGTTACATGTTATAAATCGAAACATGGAAACAAACTTTGTTTTTGGAAATTAAATATTTGAAACAAATAAAATTCACGTTTGAATGAAGGATATTAATATGAAATGAACCATTAATAATTGAACTTTTATAAGCATTGCTAATCAGAGAAAGAAACTAAAAAGTCCTCCATTTGGAAGTAAGCAGTGCACTAAAGGGGCGCTATCCCTCGGTGGGAGCGTATTTGTTATATATTTTTGCACGCTTCTGATCAGAAAGTGCAACCTTGATGCCCACATAACAGTCGGCAATCATATTACCACAGTTAGATATTTTGAATACAGATTGAATACAGTGTGTGAGCCAAACTCTATGGTCATTAAATGACTCGTTTGAGTCGTGTTTGAGAAGGTGGGAAATGTCTGTGAATCCTACAAGTCGCCAGTGTGTGTTTTTGAGTTGGATGAGTGGGGTTCCTACATGTCTCAGTTGGTGGCATTTGTGAATGAAAGAGATAGATTTTGTTCTCACAAGTCTTAGTTGTGTGGTGATTGTGACAGATGGAGCTGAATGGGCTGTTACATGTCTCAGTTGTGTTGTCTTTGTAAATGAAAGAGATGTGTTGGATACTTATATGCCTCAGTAGAGTGGTCATTGTAGTTTGGTAATTGTAAAAGAGGTAGACATGTGAGGTCCATCCCCTGGGGCCTGATGGTAACTGAATGAGGGTGGGGCCACGCGACCTCCTTTCCGGGTCGATTATGGCACTGGGACCCCAACCCCCAGGACCTGGACAAAAATAAATGGGTAGTGGGCTGCACCATTAATGACTCCAAACAGGGTCTTGTGGAGGTGGTAGTTCCTGGGGCCATACACGGCTGCACGGCTCCCCTCCCAGTTTACCGTATATAATGGACCCCAGGGAGGTGGTAGTTCCTGAGGCCCCCGCCCCCATTAATAATAATTTATAGCCCCTGGTAGGGGGTGGTCCCAAGGGCTTCTTCAAAGCCCAGAAGGGGGTTCTGCATGGCCCTCCTTCTTTCATAAACCCATAGCCTAGGGAGGTGGTGGTCCACAGGGCTTTACTAAATCCAAGGAGGGGGGTAGGCATAGCCTTGTTTCATTTTTCAATAGAAAGCCTGGGGAGGTGGTGGTCCACGCTTGGTTTTTTTTTACATTTTCGCCGTAGTTGTGGATCCGCCTCATGCTTTGGTGAAAATATTAAAAAATGCATTTTTGCCCTGGTCTGATACCTTTGAGATCCCACAACCAGAGCTAAGGTATTAGGATATTTTTACCCTGTACCATTTTCTTTTTTAAACAATTTTTCTGGGATTCGGCTGAAACCTAGACCCAAGGTGGCTGCCAAAACTTTATGCTTGAAGTATTGGCAGCCAACCAGAACTCAGCATAAGATCGGAAGGGTTTGTAGAAACATCAGTTCCGTAGATATTTACATTTATTTTTTCTTCAATATCTCCCAAACTACTGAACAGATTTACCAAATAACAAAAAGCTCTGTTTGTGGACCAAGAGTAGCTTTCTGCCAAATTTGGTGTAACTGCGTTCAGCAGTGTGGGCTATTGTCGTGTTCAAAATCCCTTTGGAAATTAAAATGCAAAAACCACTTTTTTGATCCCCTTTATTTCGGCCAGCGCTTGACTGATCGCCCCGAAACCTTCCATGCACAACTAGAATTGCCTAGGAACTTTTTGGGGAAAATCTTGTGATGGATTTGTCAAATGCGCCACAGAAATAGGCAAGTGAAACATTGATATTCCTATGGAAACATAATCCTAAATATAGCTACCTATTGGTGACGGCAAGTAGGTAATATATGTCATTGCCTCCATTGCAGCCACCTCAGTCACTATTTTCGGGAACTTAGTCTAATTTAAGGGAGAGATCCTCTTTGGGGGTACTCTCTGTTGACAAAAATGTTGTTGTGAATGGGACCTCATCAAATATTTCTACTTTTATTTTCATTTCGTGCAACATAAGCCATTGGCGCCCTCTACATACAGAAAATAACCTTCTCTGGTTCATAAATGTAAAATTCTTGACCTGAGAGATTTCCTGCCAAAAGTCCATTCCTTCACAGACACTTTGTCCAGCAATTATCCAACAACATGGAGCATTCTTCAACTAGAGATTGCTGCCTCGCCTAACTTCTATTTCAAAGACTATGGGGCTGATTTTGATTTTGGAGGTCTTACTTACATTCCTCTACCACCTTGGTTCTAAGTACTCTGTCAAGCCTATGGCGGTCTGACCAACGAATTTGAATGTTGCAGCTAGCTTCCCACAAATGCAGCAAACTTCTTTGCTAGTATAGAGTATGTCACCAGGATGGCAGTTTCCCACCAAGCCTATTTAGATGTACAACTTGTGTTGGCAGTCTCCTTGCGGCGGAGTTATGACATATTGAGATTCTGCTGGTGTAAAGACAGGTAAGTACTATGTATCATTATCAGAAAACACATGTATATGTTGGGTATGTGTCAAAATGTGTATATAAGTAATGTACACTGTCCATTTTGTTGCATGTTAAACTACATGAGGCAAAAGAAAATGTTACCATACACTGCATAGGACAAGTGACACAGAAGCCTACCTTTGATTGCGGCCATAATGCTGTCACTGATTGGCATGGTCAGGTAGCAAGCGTACAGGAAGGACATGGAGAATGGCATACAAGGTGGGTTCCGAAGTGGGACCCCGAAAGAGGTGAGTTTTCACTCTTTTACTTCAATTGATGATCTCGACAGAAAAGGTTTGATGGAACGGCACATAGTAATCTGCAAGGTGGGCAGGATCTGCCTTCACCTCCGTTTACATGGGAACAGGTGTCTTGGTGGACGTGGCAGGACTGCAGCAGTTTTTTCTTCAACAACCAGCCAAGATTTAAATTTGGTTAGCGGATGGCCAAGATGGCGGGCAGGAGGACTACTGGAAAAACAACAGTGGGACCAGTCCAATAAAGCACTAGAGCAGTCCCTTAGGCTGAAGGTAAAACCTCCTATCGGGTCCAACCTGATCCTGTATCTGACATGCACGCCATCATAGTTGGCCTTAACTTTATCCAAGGTACCGGTGAAGCACAACCAGATGACCAAGGTTGGGGCTTAACACTTGTTGGTGCTATTGTGACCTTTAAATATTAAATGGCTGCCCCTGATTGGATACAACAAACTAATCCTTCACTATTTTCAGCATGAGGGGGGTTACTCTCTATAACGTCTTCCACAATTCCCTCTATGACCAAACGGTCACTTTGCTGTCGGTGTATCCCAATTCTAAAATACATAGCTACCATCAACAGCCCACTCATAAACTGAAAAAAGTGTGGGGAGGAAAGAAAGTACCTCACGGTAACACCACGGAGGGGGCCGCTAACTGGTACTCGCCAGCAAGCCCACTTCTCATCATCGGTTGCCTTCTTTCCAAAAAGAAATGTGTGTGCATTTGAAAAAGACCTCAACCCAATGAAACCAAACGATAGAAAGAACCTAAATGTGAGTGTACTTCCTACGTGTACTATAAGAATGCGCGTATTAAAGGACCCAGTGAGAACATATAGGAATAATACTCAATGTTTAAAAATTGGTAAAGCTTACTGGCTTGTGATAACCTTTATTCCGTTCTGTAAGCTTTTCCACGCTAAAAATGACTCATATAGAGCCATAATCAATCATTAATAGCCAACATGTTTCGTCGCTGTTAATATTTTGAGCAACTTCTTCAGGGCTAGGGATCCAAATTAAACTTTCATGGGTGGTTCACATCAAACCTGTGATGGTAATAAAAGACAAAGAAGAAATAGGGGACACTGTCTGTAAATCACATGACACAATCAATAGTGCCACAGTCTTTTTTTTTTTTTTAGAGTTTTTTGTCAGCACTTAGAGCACACAATACAATTTACATACATCAGCCACTATATATACAGAAAGCAAAACAAAGCAGAACTGCCAGCACTAATAAATAAAAGCACAGACTTTAAAGAAAAAAGAATATCTTAGACAATTATATACACTCCTGATTGCATACCATTCCTAAAATCCAAGCCATGTAGTTATAGGTTGCCAAATTCGACAGCCTTGCCTTTTTTTCCGTCGAACCTTAGTTCTATACAATGCCATCTCTAGATGATATATTACAAGCAACTTTTTTTGCCAATTGACAAAAGATGGAGGATTAGCATCAAGCCATTGCGAAGTTACACACAACCGATACAGAGCCATGCATATGAATATCACCCCCTCCTCATCAACCGGTCGCCCATTACATTGCCATCCAAAAATTACCAAAGATGCACTTATTTGTACTGGGATTCCCAAACTGCACTGCATAAAAGTCTGTATTTCCCTTATGAAGTCTTTAAGTTTAGGACAATTGAAAAACATATGGAGCGAGTCAGCAGCATGTTGGCCACAACGGCTACAGCTAGTTCCTCTACCTGTATTCCATTTAGCCAGTTTCCTCGGGGTGTAATAAAGTTAAAAAATTGCCATAGAGTGCTGGCTTTTCAGAGGGCCATTAATCAAAACATTACGTGAAATTTCAATACTTATCGTCAAATTGACCCCTTCAGAGCCCAATTTAATGGCCTATTTTGCCTCCTGGAGCTCTAAATCATCTTTAATCTCGCTCAAAAATAACTGATACAGAAGACCCATTTTACCTCGTGCTTTAAGTAGCTCCATGATCTCAATTTTCCGTAAAATAATTGCATTTTGAGCTTTTTTCCCCTCACAATAACTGCGCAGCTGGAGATATTTAAAAAAAATCCCCTCGCGGTAACTTGAATTTACTTTGTAAATTTTCAAAAGACATAAATTGTAATCCTACAAATAAATCCCCTAAAGTACAAATACCTAAATTATACCATCTTTTCATAACCGAGTCAGCAAATATTATGGGTAATATAGGGCAGCCTTGTAGTGGAGTGTATATATTCAAGTTCTGGCCGATAGCCAACCTCTTTTTAGTTTTCCTCCAAATTGTATAGGCTGCTATTACCGGATTAAACCTCGTTTTTTTTAAATAACTAGGTTCAATTATACGATTCAAACACTGCTTCGATTCTTGGCCCAAGAGCATCTCATAAATTGAGGGCGCCGCATGATCAGGAGTTGTGTCTTCTGATAACAATAACACTCCCATATTTTGTAAAATTGCAACCCAATGATATAGCTGAAAATCTGGTAGTCCCCAACCTCCTCTTTCACGTGGCAAAATACACCAATTCATAGCACGCCGTGCCCGGTGGTAGCTCCATATAAAACGTGAGCACATTCTCTCAACACGAGAAAAAAATACTGCCGGTATTAAAAAAAGAATGGCCCGGAAAACATATAAACATTTTGGAAATATCAGCATTTTAATATCATAGCAATAATATCCTCAACATCGGCTGTGATTTTTATGCCTAAATATGTTGCCTCAGAATCTAGATTAATATTCTCAGGTCGTCCATCCTGCGAATGAATCACCTGAGTTTTTGCCACATTTAATTTATACCCTGAGTATCGCCCGAAGGCTTCAGCCGCTTGAATAATTCGGGGGAGTGCTTCAGTTATATTGGCAGTAACAACCGCAATGTCATCCACATATGCATAAACTTTATGACATTGTGTCCTGATCTGTACCGGGTTAATATTATTGTCTGCCTCTATTTTAGAAATAAAGGGGTCAATATACAGCGCAAACAAGAGCGGGGAGCAGGGACACCCTTGTCTTGTGCCCCTTGCTATAGACACCTGTTTCGATAATCTACCCCCTATCCGAAGTGTAGCTGTTGGGTGTAGATACATCGTTTGTATAGCTCTTATGAATTCAGAGGGAAAGCCCTTCCAGGCTAAAACTGCCCACAAAAACCGCCAAGTGACCCTGTCGAATGCCTTTTCGGCATCCAACAGGGCCACTATGACCGGTGATCTACTATTCTGAGCCCAGTCCAGTATAGCTATTATTCTACGAATATGATCCGTAGTATCTCTGAGCTGTATGAAACCGTGTTGGCGTAGTGACACTAACTCTGGCATCAGGTCATTCAACCTGTTAGCTAACATTTTTGAATAAATGTTGTTGTCTGCGTTTAATAAAGATATGGGCCGATATGAGCCCATTTCTAATGCATTTTTCCCTTTCTTTTTAAAAATAACTATTGTAGCCTGCGACCATGAATCTGGTACGTGTCCATTAAAGGCTTGTTGACATACTTCCAATAATTCTTTCTGAATTGCTATACGAAACGTCCTATAAAATTCCAGAGGGATAGAATCCGGACCCATAGCTTTTCCCTGTGCTAAACCCATTAGCGCCGCTTCCACTTCCTCCCAAACCGGTGGGGCAGATAGCATTACCCTATGATGTTCAGCCAATACATTAGTCACTAGAAAGATAATCTAACTCATCCTCACCACTTATTCCATCTCCAGACTCGCAATATAATGCTTGATAAAATTCGTGAAATGCATGAAGTATCCCAATTTTTTCCTCTTGTAGCCTTCCATTCAAATCTGTAATTTTTACAATATCACTATATACAGCCTTTTCCCTCAATCTTTTTGCCAAAAATCTCCCCGTATTTTCACTATACTCATATGCTTCTTCTTTGTATTGTTTATATTTCTCCGCTATCTGCTCAGCCACATTGGAATATGCCAGTGTCCTTATAACAGTTAGATCTTGTTGGGCTTTTTTATTGATTCTGAATCTCCACCTTTGTATATTACTTCCGCTAGTTTATGTTCTTTCCGCATAACCTCTGCAAAATCTTGGTGATGCTTGCACAACCGTTGTTTACGTTTATAGTTTGAGAAGTTAAGTGTTTCCCCACGAACAACGGACTTAAATGTATCCCATACTACCCCTTGCGATGCCGTGCCCTTATTTATCCCAAAAAACTCCTGAATTTGATTAACCATTAGTTGGCAATAATCTTCATCCCCTAATACCTTCCAATCAAAAGTCCAGGTTCTCAGCTGTGTCTTTTGTGTCAGTTCCAACTCAAGCTCTAGAATCACAGGGTTGTGATCCGAGACCAATTTTGGATGAATAACTATATTGACCTTGTTCAACAAGTCGTCAGAAACCAAAAAATAATCTAATCTAACAAACTTTGTATGGGGTGCAGAAAAGAATGTATAACCAGAATTCTCAGGGTATAAAGCATTCCAAACATCATACAAGCCTTGATCCATCATTAAGCCACGTAAGGCGCTATACATCAAAGTTTTTCTTCCAGTATATCTGTGGTTTGATCTAACATTTAAAGCAGCAGGAATGTTTATATTCAAGTCCCCACATAATATCACAGATTGTGGCCATTGGGCCAATTCCTCATTAATAAAATTAAACAGTTCTGCGTCATCCAGATTTGGCCCATAAATATTACAGACAGTAAATGTCCTACCTTCGATCATTAACGTTCCTATAGCCCACCTGCCCCATTTATCTGCAGCAGAGTTAATACACTTGCCCAATCCATGTCTCATCAGTATAGCCACCCCTCTTTTTATCCCGGTTTGTCTAACAACCAATTGCATGCCCAAATTCTTCAAAAGATCTTTTTTTAACCAAGGCACATGTGTCTCTTGCAGACATAATATATCAGTTTGCAGTATTTGAGCAATTTTTGCCAACATTTGTTGCTTCTTAACATTATTCATACCAGCAATGTTCAACGTACATATTTTCACCTTTTTATTCATCATTAAGGTAAAAAGAATTCTATCGCCAGCAGCTTGCCCTTAAACAATACCTCTTCTTCTCTCGATACTAAAAAATTTAACAAGAAAGTATAATTCTCATACTTCTGAGCCTTCAAAACCCACTTGTGCTCTAATGCTGAATTTTCACCCTGCCACCACCACCCCTCCTGTTCCCCCCACCAACTCCCTCCCAGTAGTCCCTACCCAGCCGCCCCTCACCCCCCCTACACATGAGGCCCAGGGACTGTTAGTCCCCGCATGATATGGAGTACCGTGCCTCCTTTTTCCGAGTCTGCCCGGGAAGAAAAAAACACCAATATTTATACATAAACATGAGCATACCATATCCAAGTCTTAAGTCTTCTGGCATATGCTCTAAGCTCCATGCTCTATACACCTTTCTTATTACACCATTCCACTGATTGATTCTAAGTATTCTTTGGCCTTGCTCTCCATAAAAAAGAATTTAATCTGCCCTTTAAACAACTCTTTTAGCTTGGCCGGATTCTGCAGGTAAGCCACTGCCCCTTTGCTCTGAAATTGTGGGATCAATTGGCGCAAATGCCACCGTTTAGAAGCTGTTGCTGCACAAAAATCAGGTCTCACAAAGAAACTACAGCCCTTAGCTAGCGCCCTCTTCCCGTGCCCAAAAATTATTAAAGCATACTAGAATTGCCCGTGAAAAATTTTCTTCTGCCTGTCGGTTTTGCTTCTTGTTAAACGGGAAGCGATGAGCTCTTTGTATTTCTTTCGTCCAATCCCATGATGTCAGATCCGCAAAGGCTTCCTGTAACAGTTCTGCCACAAACTTCCGTACATCGGATCCCTCTTTCTCCTCAGGGACCCCAAGAAAACGCAGGTTATTCCTACGGCTTTGATTTTCCAATTCCATAAGCTTATTATTGAGATCATCTCTGTGTCCCTTTACTAAGTCCAGTTCCGCTTTCTGAGCACCCAGCTCCTCTTCCAGCACAGAAATTCTAGATTCAGTTTCCGTCACCCTGTCTGCAGTCTCAGCGCAGTTCTTTATTGCTTTCCTCACCGCATTTTTTACTTTACAGCACATAGCCTGAGTGCGTAGATTCTCAGCCTTACTTTCCTCCCTGTGTTTCATCATTGTTTCGTATATGGTTGCTAATGTTATCTCTTGTGGATTGCATTTATCTATAATTACCGCACTAGCATCCAAAGGCTCTAAATCCTTTCTACCACTCTTTTCTTTAGCCTTAGTGGCTGAGTTGTTTCCCTTCCCAGCAAAATTCTGATGGCCTCTCTTTGTTGGTTTTTTAACTGTCAATTGACTTGCATTCGGAGAAACCAAACTAGCCCTAGAGTCGTCAGGTTAGGAGCTTCCCTCACAGGAATCCGCCCAGTCTTTGCTGACATTGAGACTTTCCTCTGAGGAGTGATCTGACATTGAATAGAATTTTTCTCCGACCTCTAGACTTTTCCCCGTTGAGTGACTAAGTATTTCCAAAGTCCCAGTATCTGCCACCACCTCTCCCATATCATTGTCTTCGCTGTTCCCCTGGATCTGGGACTCATTTTGTATAAGGTGTGTAATGACATTTGGCTCATTTGGCTCGTTTAGAGCTTTGTCTTCCGAGATCTCTGTCCCTTCTTTTTGTGTATTTACAGCTCCACTATTCAATATTATATTTGTCTCGCGTCCCTCCTCTGTAGTCTCGGCATCACAAGCCTCGCTCCCATTCAGCAGGTCTGTTCTACAAAGGCTAACCGGAAACCCAGAGTCGGTCACGCCGGGCTTTGCGCTTATAATACCCTCCTCCTCCAAGAGATGCTCCTTGCAGCACAGAGTTCTTTTCCTTCTGTCGCTCAAACATTGCCACCGTGAGCCGGCCGTGCCCGCAGAGCCGACATTGCTTTTTTGTGCTGCTTTCGAAGAGGGTTCCTGGGCTCTCTCACACAATCCTCTGGTGCTTTCAGTCTCAGGGCCGTTTTCTGTGCATTCCGCTGTAGCGGTAGTCACTGCAGGCTTCCCCGTCTTCGCCGGCTCCGTTCCTATATTCCTCACATTACCACCATTTTTTGCGCTGCGGGTTAACACCGTCGCTTGTGCCTGTGCCTTCATTGGTTTTGGAGGCATTCTCACCTGCCCCACCGTACCACTGCTGCTCTCCACAACGCTCAGGTGGCCCTCCCAGAATAGAATGTGGAGACGCCACAGCCGCCAAAGCCAAAATCGCCTGCGCGCAGGAAAACAGCCAGCCTGCATTAATTTTCACGTTTTTGTCCAACCGGCCGCCTAACTGCACCCAGTCTATGTCCTTATTACGTTATGTTATGTTATATCCCCATGAGGGGTTAAACATACCGTATTCGAGTTTGTATCACAGCCTGCTTCCTTCAGTCTCTCCGTCTCTCCATCTCTCAAAGTTAGACTAACGGCTGCAACAACTGACACAGGTGCGTCGTATCCTAGGTCACCAGCATTCTGATTAGTCAGCTCTCCCAGCTCCTCCGGCTCCTCCCGGCTCCTTTCAGTGTGCTCCGCTCGGTAACCAGCCTCCCTTTACTCAGCCGCTTTCCTTTCACCATAAAGCCGCAGACTCCTTGCTTTTCCGGCTCCCAGATTAGTGCCTATCATTACGGGCAGAAAACATCAATCCGCTCCTTTGATGCCGTTTTATTTCCCGGGTTTCACGGAGGAGAAAGAGCTGCTCACACAGCCCACGCCACGGACGCCATCTTGCCTCGTCGTGCCACAGTCTTCCACACATTAAAAAAACTCAATATTGAAAAGTTAAAATTCCCGTTCCTTTAGGTTGCGCCAAGTCTGCATACCTGCAACCTCAATGCGCGGAACAAACGCTTCAGCTGATCGCGTACCCGCGAGGTGACCGCCTAAGGATCTTGTCACCTACACAGATTCAAGAGACAGAGCAACCACATGACTCTCAATGTTAGCCCAAATGACCCACACAGGAGCCAAGTACTCTTCATCCCCATCCCGCAGTTGTTGTAGGCGTAATTCCTCACAAATGTTTTTATGCAGTCATTATTAAAGGTTTTGCTCGTATTGTTGCTTACTTACTTTTTTCACGCCATTCCCGATCCTGCTCCTGCCTCCAACCTGCACATCCCTCCCCCTCCCATACTTAATGGTTACTGCTGCACGATCGTGCAGTGGATGCGTGCAGCTGCTCACTGCTGGTGCACCAAAGGCCTGCCTAAGGCAAGCCCGTCTGCACCCGTCTGTGACCCGACCGGGACCAGCGCCAAGAAACCTGGACCTTCGCAACACCAACACTATGACCCCACGGCACTCCATGCTCTCAACCCAGGCTGCAACAACAACTGCAAGCTAGTGTCACCGGCCAACACCCACAGACTATTCAGCTGCCACCACTGGTGGCACACCTACAGCACTGCCATGAACACGGACACAGCACAACCCGCCCGCAAGAACACAACCAAACAGAAGACCCTGCAAAGCATCTTCCTCAATGTCCGATCCCTCCACAAACATGCCACCAAAATCTGGGACCTCCTCGACAGCACCACCCCGGACGTAGTGGCCCTCACCGAAACCGGGACCAACACCTCCTCGGGACCAGATATCGCCATTGCCATTCCCCAAGGATACAAGATCTCCAGGAAGGACCTCCCCTCCCCCCCCCGGGAGGAGGAATCGCCATTGTCCACAAATCCACACTCCGCCTGAGCACACTCCCCAACAAGCCCACAGACCTGATGGAACACCTACACTTCAAGATACTGACCAGCCCTACCACCACCCTCTGAGGAACCCTTATCTACCAACCCCGCGGACCCTTTGCCAACTCCATCACGGACATCATCCCCCTGCATGCCATCGCATCCACCAACTACACCCTGCTGGGAGACCTCAACTTCGACCTCAACAACCAGCTGGACCCCAACACCACATCACACCTGGACAACCTCCACAACATTGGACTCTGCCAGATCGTGACTGAACCTACGCACTCAGCAGGTCACACCCTTGATCCCCTCTTCACAACAGGAAACTCCATCACCTTCAGCCACACCACCGAACTCATTTGACCACCGATGAGTCCCCTTCACCTTCAGAACACCCACCATCCACAGACATCAGCACCTGCTCCCACAAAGAAACTGGGCCAAAATCACCAACAACCAGCTCACCTCTTTACTCAGGAACTCCACCATAACCATCGTGGAAAACAATGACCCCAACACCACAGCCCGAACCCTGCACAGATGAATCTCCGACAGCACCAACACCATAGCACCCTTCAAGAAAACAACAACACCCACACCATGAAAGTCAGATGGTTTACCACCAAACTTTGAGATTTCAGACAAACCTGCCGCCACCTCAAAAAGGCCTGGAGGAATTCCAAATCCACTGAAGCTCACAACAACTTCAGAGCCGCTACCAACGCCCACCACCAACTCATCAGAAAAACGTGGAAAAAAGCTATTGAAGAATGAATATCCACACACGCACACAACAGCAAAGAACTCTTCAACATCATCAAGGAGTTTGCCCAACCCATCAGTGAGTCTACCCACATCCCTCCCTTTCAAGACCTCTGCGACAGACTCAGCACCATTTCCACCACAAAATCAAGAGCATCTATGACAACTTTGACGAAGACAACCAACATGCTGAACCCTCACCAACCATCCCCGACACCCGGAAGCCAGCGATTGATAACTGGACAGCCCTCACCACCAAGGACACAGTGAAGACGATGAAGTCAATCCACTCCAGGGCCCCCATGGACCCCAGCCCCCACCACATCTTCAACAGAGCCGCCGACACCATCGCATCCATGCTCTGCCACACCATCAACCATTCCCTGGCAACCGCCTCGTTCCCTGGCAACTGGAAGCACGCCGAGGTCAACCCCCTCATGAAGAAACACTCAGAAGATCCGACTGACCTGTAGAACTACTGACCCATCTCCGTACTCGGGTTCCCAGCAAAAGTCATGGAGAAAGCCATCAACAGCCAACTCGCCACCTTCATCGAAGAACACAACATACTCAACTCATCCAAATCCGGCTTCGGAAAAAAACACAATACAGAAACAACCCTCCTCGCCGCAACAGACAACATCCGTACCCTACTAGACAGAGGAGAAACAGTAGCCCTCATCCTCCTCAAACTCTCTGTGGCGTTCGACACTGTCTCCCACCGCACACTAATACGTAGACTCCACAAAACAGGAATCCGGGACAAGGCCCTCGACTGGATACAATCCTTCCTCTCTGGCAGAACGCAGCGGGTCAGACTCCCCCTTTCCTTTCGGACCATAATCCAACCACCTGCAGGGTCCTGCCTCAGCCCGACGCTCTTCAACGTCTACATGGTTCCACTCGCCCCCATCGTCAGAACCTACGTACTCAACATTGTGTCATACACCTATCCAACAAACCCAACACCTCCAGGCACAACTTCCGTGAATGGAAGCCGTCACCAAATGGATGAAAAACAGCTGCCTACAACTAAACACCAACAAAACAGAAGTACTCATCATGGGCCCAAACCCCGATGCCTGGAACAACACCTGGTGGCCACCCGCCCTCGGAAGCCTGCCCACCCCCTCGGATCATGCTCGGACTCGGAATCATCCTGGACTCCGAGCTCAAAATGGACCACCTGATCAACTCCATCTCATCCTCCTGCTTCCATACCCTCCGCCTCCTATGCAAGACCTTCAAACGGATCCCTCTCAAACACAAAAAGACTGTCACTCACGCCCTCATCACCAGCAGACTCGACTACGGCAATGCACTCTATGCCAGAATAAACAAAAACCTCAGCCGCAGGCTACAGAACATCCAGAATGAGAACATCCAGAATGCTGCACCAAGACTGGTCCTCAACCTGCAAAGACCCTGCCACAACTCCCAGCACCTGCACACACTCCACTGGCTCCCCATCGAGGCTAGAGTCCCCTTAAAGATTCTCACCCACACACACAAGAGCCTGGAACACCCTTCCGCTCAACCTGAGACAGACAACATCACTCCCCATCTTCTCAAGAAACCTCAAAACCTGGCTCTTCTAAAGACTCCCTCCTTGAGGGTCTGGAACCTGCATTCCCCTCCCCCCTAGTGCCTTGAGACCCCTATGGGTGAGTAGTCACGCTTAACAAATACTTGATTGATTGATACCACAGTCAGATATTTTGAATACAGATTATATACAGACATGAAGTCCGTGAGCTAACCTCTATTATCCATTTTCTTTGTCTGATCCAGGCACATAGTGCCAACAGACACCATATCTAATGACGACATCTCTAACCTAACAGATAAAAGAGCGAATACATTTGCATACTCCAAAAATGAAGTGCAAGAAATGTATGGCGAAGTGAAAACGACAACCTCTGGCACAGGCTCGATTCAGATCAACAGTAAATAATTATTGTTCAAGTTCAAGTTCCAAAATTTGTATAGCGCACTACTCACCCAGAGGGTCTCAAGGCGCTTGAGGGAGGGGGGAAATTTACTTGTCGAATAGCCAAGTTATTTTAGTTGCTTTTGAAGGAGAGGTGATTCTGTGTAAGGGGTAAATTACTTGTTGAATAACCAAGTTTTTAGTTGCTTTTTGAAGGAGAGGTGGTTCTGTGTAAGACGGAGGTGGGTGGGGAGAGAATTCCATGTCTTGGCCGCTAAGTAGGAGAAGGATCTTCCCCCCATGGTGGATCTGTGGATGCGCTGGACTGCAGCGAGGGCTTGGTTGGACGATCAAAGTTGGCGGCTGGGGGTGTAAAAGGACAGGCGCTTTTTGAGGCATTCGGGTCCTAGGTCGTAGAGGGCTTTGTGTGCGTGGGTGAGGAGACGGAACGTTATTCTCTTGTTGACGGGGAGCCCGTGGAGGTCTTTCAGGTGACCGGAAATGTGAGCTTGGCGGGGAATGTCGAGTATGAGTCTGGCTGAGGTATTTTGGATGTGTTGGAGTTTCTTCTGTAGTTTGGCTGTGGTTTCGGCATAGAGGGTGTTTCCGTAATCCAGTCGGCTTGTGACCAGTGCGTGGGTGACCGTTTTTCTTGTTTCTGTGGGGATCCAGCGGAAGATTTTTTTGAGCATGCGTAGGATGTTGAAGCAGGATGATGAGTCGGCGTCGACTTGTCTGGTCATCGAGAGGGAGGAGTCCAGGATGAAGCCCAGGTTACGTGCGTGGTCCATAGGTATGGGTGCGGTACCCAGGGCCGGTGGCCACCATGAGTCGTCCCAAGCAGAGGGGGATGAGCCTAAGATGAGGACTTCCGTTTTTTCCGAGTTCAGTTTTAAACGGCTGTTCTTCATCCACTCGGCAACTTCTTTCATTCCTTCGTGTAAGTTGATTTTGGCGGTTTTTGGATCTTTGGTGAGGGAGAGGATCAGCTGGGTGTCGTCTGCGTAGGAGATGATGTTGAGGTTGTGTTGGCGCGCGATGGATGCGAGGGGACTCATGTATACGTTGAAGAGGGTGGGACTGAGTGAGGAACCTTGTGGTACGCCGCAGTTGACTTCGGTGGCCTCTGATCTAAAAGGGGGACGGCGGACTCTCTGGGTTCTTCCGGCGAGGAACGAGATGATCCAGTCCAATGCTTTTCCTTGTATTCCGACGTTGCTGAGGCATTGTATGAGGGTGCTATGACAGACTGTGTCGAAGGCAGCGGAGAGGTCAAGTAGGATGAGGGCAGCTGTTTCTCCGTTGTCCAGTAGAGTTCGAATGTCGTCTGTTGCTGCGATGAGGGCGGTTTCGGTGCTGTGTTTGGCTCGGAAGCCGGACTGTGAGGGGTCGAGGGATTTGTTGGATTCGAGGAAGGCGGCGAGCTGATTGTTGACGGCTTTCTCAATGACTTTGGCAGGGAATGGGAGGAGCGAGATGGGGTGGTAGTTCTTAAGTTCAGTGGGATCTGCTGTGGGTTTCTTCAGAAGGGCGCTGAGTTCGGCATGTTTCCAGCTTTCCGGGAAGGTGGCGGAGTTGAAGGAGCAGTTGATGACCTCGCGGAGGTGGGGTGCGATGATGGAGTCTGCTTTGTTGAAAATGTGGTGGGGACATGGGTCGGTTGGCGATCCTGAGTGGATGGAGTTCATCAGGCGGATGGTGTCTTCAGTGGTGATTGGGTTCCAGGCGCAAACGTTGTTGGAGGGGGGTTTTGGTTCGGAGGTGGTTGGAGAGGACTGGTCTCCAGGTGGTTTTCAAAGCTGTTATGTATGTCGGCGATTTTGTTATGGAAGAATGAGGCTAGGGAGTCGCAGAGGTCTTGGGAGGGAGTGATGTCGTTGGTGCCGGCGGTGGGGTTGGTGAATTCTTTGACGATGTTGAATAGTTCCTTGCTGTTGTGGGCGTTGTTGTCAAGTCGATCCTTGAATGCTGATTTCTTGGTGGATCGAATCAGTTGGTGGTGTTTGCGGGTGGCGTTCTTGAAGGTGGTCAGGTTGTCAGTGGTAGGGTTTTTTCTCCAGGCTTTCTCGAGGGTGCGACAGAACTTCTTGGATTCCTTGAGGTCGTCGTTGAACCAGGGGGCTTTTTTGCTACCTTGCTTGATTTGATGGACTTTCAGGGGTGCTAGTTCGTCGGCGCTGTGGGTGATCCATTGTGTGAGGTTGGTGTCTGCTTGGTTTGGGTCCGATGATTTGGCAGGAGGGTTTTGGTGAAGCGATGTGAGGAGTTGGTCGGTGGTAATTTTGTTCCAGTTTCTTCGGGGAATTGGTTGAGGGAGGTTGTGGATCGTGGTCTTTTTGTAGTTGAAGAGAACGCAGCTGTGGTCCGTCCAATGGAGAGCTGTGGTGTGATTGAAGGAGATGTGCTTGCTGGAGGTGAAGATTGGGTCGAGCGTGTGCCCGGCATAGTGAGTGGGGGTATCAACAAGTTGTTTGAGTCCGAGGTTGGCCAGGTTGTCCAGAAGGGTGGTGGTGTTGCTGTTGTTTTTCTTTTCCAGGTGGAAGTTGAGGTCTCCCAGTAGAATGTAGTCCTCGGAAGGGAGGGCGTGTGGGCTGATGAAGTCAGCCATCTCTTCGCTGAATTGTGTGCGGGGTCCTGGTGGCCTGTAGATGAGGGTGCCTCTGAGTGTGGTCTTGGGGTCGGTGTGGATCTGGAAGTGAAGGTGTTCGGCGGTAGCGAGGTTATCATCGGAACTGGTCGTGATGCGGATGGTGTTCTTATGGACGATGGCGATGCCTCCTCCTGTTTGGTTGGTGCGGTCCTTTCGGATGATCTTGTAGCCGTCCGGGATGGCTATGGCGATGTCGGGAGCTGATGAGGCGTTCATCCAGGTTTCTATAAGAAAGGCGACGTCCGGCGAAGTGGTGTCGAGTAGGTTCCAAAGGTCAATGGCGTGTCTGTGGATCGAGAGGGTGTTGAGTAGGATGCACTTAAGGTGGTTAACGTTGGCGCTCTGTTTGGAGTCTGTGGATTTGGTGTGGGTCCTGATGCAGTCGAATTTGCAGGAGTGGCAGGTGAAGGGTCCATGGGTGTGTCTTGGGGCGGCTTGATAGCAGTCTGGGAGACGGCCGGGGTTGAGTGCTGAGAGGGTAGCGGGATCATACGTTATGCGGGAGGAGTGGATTTTGCGGGGACCAGGGAGTCTGGCGCTTGGCGCGGTCCAGGCGCGGACGGGCGTAGACGGGCTTACCTTTGGCGCACCTTTGGCGCGCATAAGGGCGCGATCGCTGCGCGCACAAACATATGTCATAAGTGGATAGTGGAGGGGGGTGGGGCGAGGGAGGAGCAGCTGGGAGGCGGGAGCGGAGCGGAGGGACGGGCTACGAGGCACAACAACAACAAAATGGCTAGGAGCAATGTAAGATGAATGCAGCGCTACGATCTATCAGATACGCACAGACAATATTACAAAAACAAGATGGCTGGGAACAATGTAAAATGAATGCAGCGCTGAGTTCTATCAGACAAGCACAGACAATATTACAACAACAAGATGGCTGGGAACAATGTAAAATGAATGCAGCGCTACGATCTATCAGACAAGCACAGACAATATTACACGGCAATTTCTGCAAAGCGAGCGATGTGCAAATCAGCCGACAGCAGCAATTAGCAGGGAGCGTGATAGCGCTACGATACCACGAGCCAGGAGCCAGGAAGCGTGGGGAGCGACCGCCTCTGAGTGAGTCAGGAGGGTCACAGCGCTAGTGAGGACGGCACGAACTACGACTATCTGTGGGAGGGAGGAGCAGCTGGGAGGCGGGAGCGGGGCGGAGAGACGGGCTACGAGGCACAACAACAACAAAATGGCTGGGAGCAAGGTAAGATGAATGCAGCGCTACGATCTATCAGACACGCACAGACAATATTACAACAACAAGATGGCTGGGAACAATGTAAAATGAATGCAGCGCTAAGTTCTATCAGACAAGCACAGACAATATTACAACAACAAGATGGCTGGGAACAATGTAAAATGAATGCAGCGCTACGATCTATCAGACAAGCACAGACAATATTACACAGCAATTTCTGCAAAGCGAGCGATGTGCAAATCAGCCGACAGCAGCAATTAGCAGGGAGCGTGATAGCGCTACGATACCACGAGCCAGGAGCCAGGGAGCGTGGGGAGCGACCGCCTCTGAGCGAGTCAGGAGGGTCTTGTCTTTAACTTTAACAAAGAGGGAGATGAGTCAACGTTTACATGCTAGCATCCACACAAGATACTATCGAGTGCAATATGTACCGATGTGACTCAGAATATCGCTAAAACTCTTTTTATGCAAAAAGAACTCTAAATTTATAGATAGATAGTATGAAATTCTGAACAAATGTTCACTGGATTTACTCCTTCTAATTGTCAAAGAACACTCAAGGCTATTGGAAGAACTTAACAGCAAAATCAATCGAATTAAAAGTGAACCTCTTTAAAAAAAAGGAACGCTGATGATTGTTCCAAGACTTTAGTAAAGATCAACAACCAACTCACCAGACACACTCAGGAAATAAACAAGCGTAAAGTTAGAAAATTCAAATGAGATATTATTGACTATAAAATGGGTGAAATATATAATTGGGCTGAAGTGTATGCTAAAAGAAGACAAAGCAGATCACCCCACCAATTTTTCCCCACATATCATTCAAACATCCCAGAAGCAGAATTTACTTTTTTCAAATTCTGTAGAACTCTTCGGTTGAGGAAGTTCTTTATAAACATAGCGGATGCTCAATAGTCAAAAGAGGAAGGAACGCTAAGGGGTCTAAAACCTAAAACCCCACCAGCCATAAAATACTTGATTCCTTTTAGACCATCATCAAACAAGAGATAAAGGACTTGTTTTAACCAAAGGAAACTCATCAACCAAATTTGGCAACAAAGGACAGGGTTATAATACATCTATTAGCCATAAATCCAGATATCACCTGTCAAAAGGCTGACAAAGGAGTGGCATTGGTTATAATGCCCGGTTACTCACCGGTAATATCCATTACTCCGAGTCCTGGTCTCCCCGTCCCATTCCTTACATGTGAGCAGCTAGTCTGCTCTACAGAAACCCCTACCTAGCTGAGCTGTTTGCACTTCCCCCTAGGATGACGTCACCATCACGTGACTATAAAGGGGGAAGTGCATCCAATAATCATCCTGAGAATACCAAAGAAAACCAGAACGAAAAAACAGACAATCACCCAAAGAAAACCCCAAACCAGGGAGGGAGGGAAGGGCTCAGAAATGGGACGGGGAGACCAGGACTCGGAATAATGGATATTACCTGTGAGTAAAAGGGCATTACCTCCTCGTCCTGTCTCCCCATCCCATTCCTTACATGTGAGCCCATACCCAAGCACACGGTGATTGTAAGAAAAAAACAGACCAAACAGTTTCGAGAAAAAAAAACAGGTCTATTTTTAATCCACAGAAAACAGTACATTTCACAAATCATGCACCGCAGAAAGGACACAAGCCCCAAAATCAGCAGAGGCCGCCATCCCCAACTGAAGCCGGTAACGGGTAACAAAAGTATGTGGAGAAGCCCATGTGGCAGCATTGCATATGTCCCTCAACGAGGCCCCCTTGAACATGGCCCAGGAGGACGACACACTCCGAGTCGACCAACCTGAACAGAAGAAGGCAGAGGACAGAGTCGTAAGCAGAAACCACAGCACCCCTGACCCACCGAGACAAAGTGGACAAGGAAGGACGAAGCCCCAGCCCAGAGAGGCCATAGGTGACAAACAGGGAATCAACCTTCCGAAAGCCAGCCGTACGCTCCAAGTAGATGCAGAGAGCCCTCAGCACATCCAAGGAATGAAGGAGCACCTCCTCAGGAGAGGCAGGAGCCGGAAAAAACACCGGGAGAACAATATCCTCCTGACAGTGAAAGGAAGACACCATCTTAGGGAGAAAGAACTGACTCGGACGGAGAATCACCTTATCATCGCAAAAGCGCAAGAAGGGAGGGGAAGCCATCAGCGCCCCAATCTCACCAAGCCTCTGCCCAGAAGTAATGGCCACCAGGAAAATAACCTTAGCAGAAAGGAACTTCAGGGCCACGGAGTCCAAACGCTCGAAAGGAGGACCCGTCAAAGCCCGCAGAACCAAGGGAAGATCCCAAGGAGGCACAGGAGAACGGGAGACAGGACACTGAAGCAAGAAACTCCTCAGAAGGCGAGCCACCAACGGGGAGACAGAGGCAACAGAGGAACCCCGAAAGGCAAGAATGGCAGCCCACTGAGCCCGCAGGGAAGAAACCGCAAGGCCCAGGATGAAACCATCCCGCAAGAAGTCCAACACCCTCACGGCCTCACAGGAGGCAGAAGAGAGACCCCTCCCAAGACACCAAGTGGAGAAACTCTTCCAGTGACGGGCATACGATTTCAAAGTGGAAGGACACCGAGAAAGCTAAAGACAATGGGCAACCTCCACCGAGCAACCCAGATCCAGCAAACTCAACCTCTCAAGTGCCAAACCCCCAGCCGGAGGCGACGCAGGGAGGCAACCCCGAGGAGAGGAGGCCGCAGCGGGGAGGGAGATAGGGGAAACCGCCAATGCGGGCAAACAGAAAAGGTCAGCAGAAGGGGGAACCAAGACTGCCGAGGCCATTCCGGAACCACCAGGAGAACCTCCGCCCGATCCAAAAGAATCTTCCGGAGGACCCTCGGAATTAAGGCAAACGGAGGGAAGGCAAACAGCAGACCCCTCGACCAAGGAATCGAGAAAGCATCGGTAGCCCAAGCCAACGGAGAGGGAACTATGCTGCAAAACCGAGGAAGAAGGGCGGACTCCTCCGAGGCGAAAAGATCCAGCCAAGGAAGGCCGAACCGGAGGACAATCAGATCGAACAGATCCGGGGACAGACAGAGGGACACTGAGGAGGGGAACACCCTGCTCAAAGAATCCGCAGGCCCATTCTCCTTCCCCGGAAGATAGACCACCGACAGAGACAGGAGACTCGACTCGGCCCAAAGGTCGATCTCCCGGGATAGGAGAAACAGAGCACGACACATGCCCCCCTGGTGATTCACATAAGAACGAACCACCTGATTGTCCGTTTGCACAGAGACCGCCCGACCCCGAAGGAGAGGAGCAAACCAAAGAAGAGAAACCAAACCGCTCTCAACTCCTTCCAGTTCGAGGACTGGAGGGATTCGAAACTGGACCACCGACCCTGAGCCTTGGAGGCACCCAGAACGGCACCCCACCCCAAAGCACTGGCATCCGTGGACAACACGACCACAGACTGAGGAGGAAGGAGATCGTACCCACGGGAAAGAGAGCGAGGGGACAACCACCACTGGAGATCCGCCCGAATCCACGGAGTGACAGGGATCAGAGTCTCGTAGTCCAAGGAGGCAGGATCCCAGTGCGACAGGACATGATGCAACAGGGGGTACAGATGGAGCCTGGACCAAGGAAGGAGATGCAGAGTGGACGCCATCTCCCCCTGACTCCGCAACCAGAGACGGGCAGACACCCGGGATTGGGACAGAAGCCAGGAAAGGTGACGAAACAAAGTCAACTGGCGCTCCTGCGAGAGAAAAACTATGTCCATGTCCATGCGGAAGAGAGCCCCCAGGAACTTCAGGGACTGGGAGGGCACCAGGGAGGACTTCCTGTGGTTGATAAGAAACCCAAAGGAACCCAGCAGAAGACACACCTGGTCCACATCCGACAGAGTCTGTTAAAAAGAAGGAGAGACAATCAACCAGTCATCCAGATATGGAAACATCAGCAGACCTCTGGAATGAAGGATTCCCACCAGAGGGGCCAAGAGCTTGGTGAACACCCTGGGCCCCGACGAAAGGCCAAAAGGAAGCACCCGGAACGGAAAGTGCAGGGCCCCCACAGCAAATCGGAAAAAACGCTGGTCTTCCGGGTGGACAGGAATGTGCAAATACGCATCCATCAGATCCGGGGATGCCAGAAAGCCCCCCAGCAGGACCAGAGGCAGGATGGACTGGAGCGTCACCATCTTGAACGGACGGTGGACAACGAAGCGATTGACCCGCTTCAGATCCAAAACAGGACGAAGATCCGAAGTGTCCTTCTTCGAGACAAGAAAGAGGATTGAATAGCAACCCCTGTCCCTCTCCAGAGGAGGAACCTCTACAATAGCCCTCTTCTCCAACAGGAGCCGGACACCTGCCAACAAAGCATCCCTGCGCAGAGGAAGAAGGGGCAGGGGAGTCTGAACAAAACCCGGAGGAGGAGGAGAGGAAAACTCGAGCCGGCAACCTTCCGAAACAGTCTGAACCGCCCAGGCATCCGGAACTGACAACCACTGGGCGCAGAAGGACTGGAGGCGACCACCAACTGGCAAAGGCAGACAGTCATTGAGAAGAGGAGGAAGGGGGGGAGGCAACACCGGCAGCGTCCCGGGGCTTGGCACTTCCAGGGGCCCTCCGGCCATGACCCCTGCCACGAAAGGGTTGAGAAGCGCCACGAGCAGGAGGCCCAAAAGTGCGACGGTAACCAAACCCACGACCCCGAGAAGGAGGGCGGACCGGGGCCACCAGCTTGCGGTTCTCAGCAGACTGCTTGACCATACCCTCCAGCTGAGGACCGAACACCTTGGAACCTCCAAAGGGCAACTTAAGGAGAACCGACTTCTGGGAAGAGTCCGCCTTCCAGGAACGCATCCAAATATGACGACGGGCAGCAATGGAAGCTCCCGAAGCAGCCGCCGTCGCCCCCAAATTGTCGAAGGAAAGATCCAACAGGTAACGCACCTGCAACTCCATCAGAGACAGAAGAGGGGTGAAATCCTCGCCGTCGGTCAGCAGAACAGACAGGGACTGGAAATCCTTAAGGAGCGACTGAACCATATAGTTAGAATACGCAGTCGCCCGGACAGAAAAATTAGAAGCAGCATAGGAACGCTTCACCGCCCCTTCAACACGCTTATCCACAGCGTCTGCAGGAAGGGCGTCCTCAGAAACGACCAAACCCTGAGAAGAAAGGCCAGCCATCAAATTGTCAATCTTCACAGCCTGAGGGAACCCAGCAGCAAAACCCTCAAGAGGGTAACGCCTGGACAGGAAACCAGGAAAAGAAGACTTGTCCACCTCCTTCCATTCGTGAGACAGCACATTGCGCACCGCCCCATGTAAAGGAAAAGAGTCCAGAGCAGGCTGGACATACTGCGTAAAAAAGTCATCCTCTACAACAGCATCCGCAGGAGGAGAGAAGCCCAAATTGGACCGCACATGGGTGAACAGTTCAGCGAGCTCAGCACCCTGAACAAAACGACCACGGACACCCTCATCCTCATCAGGACCAACGTCCTCCTCAGGAACAGCCTGCAGATCCAACGAAACACGAGGCACCTTGGGAGGAGGCCCAGCCGCGTCCCTAGCCAGGAAAGCAGCAGCCACAGCCTCATTTATATTCAGGCGCAGGGCATCCAGAGGGGCCGCAGAAGAAGAAGCCTCAGAATCCCTCACAGAAGCACAAGTCCAAAAACACGCCAACAGGCACAAACAAGGACAAAAAACCACACAAGAAGGACCCCATATATAGGCTGAGGACCCGAACACCTGTGGTTGGAAGAAAAAATGGGCCGGCATAAAAAGCCCAGCCAGTAGCCAAAATCGCCCCCTAAGTGCACATCTCCAGCACCACAAAAGCCCCCGCCCACTAACGCTGGGCGAAAAACTGACCGGAGACCACCCAGGAGCGGCCGCTGGAGCAGGCCAACCAAAGCCCGGTGAGCAGCGGAGAGTACAAATAGCAGAAACGGCCGCTAACGCGAGCCGCGTGTAAATACACTGCCCAATACAGAGACGGCCGCTAACGCGAGCCGCGTGCAACACAATAGCCCCACAAAGGAGATAGCGTGGGGGAAATGGCAGCAAGAGAACCAAGGCGGCCGCTAAAGCACGCCGCCACACACAAAAAAAGAAACAGCAGGGAACTCACCATGATCACAGGCACATGTAAGGAATGGGACGGAGAGACAGGACGAGGAGGTAATGGATTCCTCTCTACAGCCAGAAGTTGAATGAACATGTTCTTGAGACATCTGTTTTCCTGAAATTGGACACTAACCCCACAGGAGAATTCATCAAAGTCTTGAATATGATCATAGACATGGCCGGTACCAATGGAACCATTACAGAAAGGGGCAATCGTTACTTGATAGAAGCATAGCCGAGAAGTCAGTACATTTACTTGTTACCCAAAAATCATAAGGATCCAGTGAAACCCCCTTCAGACCAATTGTATCTACTAGACGTTTGATCCATGAACCAATAGACAAATATTTTGATCACAATCTACAACCACTATTGCGCCAAATGACAACCTAAATCAGAGACACTGCTGAGTTCCTACAAAATACCTTGGAATTGGAAATAAATTGGAAACAGAACATCCACATGTGTACCATTGATGTCAAAACATTGTACAGGTCAATTCCCCATGACTTAGGTACAGAAGCAGTTGATCATGTTTTAATCAAATCAAGCTTAAAGGAAGATCTAAAGGTTTTCTTATTGGAACTCTTACCCTTCACACCGTACCATAGTTACTCCTGTTGGAACCAGAAGTTCATCTTAAAACTCACAGGAATTAACATGTGCAATTGTGCAGCTTTGAGATACGCAAATCTCTTCAAGCATAAATTCGAATTGGATCACATTCTGTCTAATTACCTATGGAAAAGCAAGCTGTTTGCGTTTCTAAGATACACTGACAATATCTTCATTTTGTGGAATGGTACCAGAACCAAACTTATCTCAGCTATTGGGAGCATTGAATAACATCAATGATCTCATAGGGTATACTTACAAGATGAGCAGTAAACACATCAGCTACTTGGACTTATCTGTTTCTATTGAAATCAGAGACTGCAGAGCAACATAAACAGGAAGGAAACTGATCGAAAAAAAGTATTACATTTCAATAGCTTCCATCAAAATTCACTCAAAGCCCACCTCCCGTACTCACAACTGTTAAGAGTCAAAAGGATTGTTTCTAACCCAGTCAAATTAGAAGCTAACATGTTCGACATGATGGAAAGATTCAAGAACAGAGGTTATCCTTCTGAAGTATTAAATAGAGCGATGACCCTATCATATAGCCTGACTCATAACCAACTATTAAGTTCACAGAAAGTAACAGCTAAATCCAATGGAACACTTCTGGTATTGAAGTTTTCTACCAAGTGCAGGACTCAAGAAAATTGTTCATAAATATTGGCCAATTTTACAAACGGAGCCCGATTTCAAAGGAATATTTGATGAACTTCCAATGTTTGAGTACAAATGAAGTAAGAACATCATGGAGCTCTTAAAAGAAGATAGACAAAAGTATAAGGACAAGGTGACCTACAAAGGTCCTGTTCCTATTTGAACTACAACAGCTGTAATAGCATCATAAAAGAGAATTACATCAACCACCCATTGAAATGTGCAAAGATCACAATGTACACAACAGCTAGCTATGATTTGAACAATTTAGTATATCTGCTAAAGTGCCCATGTGGTTTGGTCTACGTGGGGAAAACAGAACTCAAGATCAAAGTCTGAATGGATGAACACAAGAGAAATATAAGAACTAAGAACACCAAATCAGTGTTAGCCAAACACTTTATGGAACATAATCATACCATTTGTCAACTACGCTACATGACACTAGAGACTGCGGATATCATTACTTTGACATATGGGACATTTTTGATATTCACATTTCCAACATGGTGGGTCCATACCACACGTACACACATGTCCTTCTTTGCTGTTTATGCACAATTTCAAAATGAGCATGCTCACTAACCCTGTACAGAATCCAGATGCGGTTTGGTGAACACACGCTGGTTTGTGAGTTAAATCAAGCCATTGTCGATGGTTGGATACGTATATTGATAATCTCACAAGATTTTAGCCATACATTTAAGTGACATAACAAATGGCACACATCGGTGTGAATAAGCACTGTATCACTCAGGAGCATGTTGAACAAGAGACTGATAACCACTTAAGCACGCCACTTTGTTTAAAAACAGAGTATTACACTGTGTTTTAGAATCGAGCACCTTTTTCTGAGCATCAGATATGGTTTATAATTGTGTCACGCATAAATGAAATACTTTCTGCCATCGCTGATACCCTTGGGTGCATAGTTATACTTTACTTACAATGCATGACAATCGTCCATATCAACACACCAACACTTGTGCATGCATTGAACACGGTTCACAAGGTGATGGACCCCACAGCCAGTTTATTTCTTATCTTCGCCCTGATTTCTTCTTTCAGAAAGCAATACAGTGACAAAGGGCTAAGTCAGCCCGAAATGCACTGGGAATAACAATATTTATTTTTACATGTTATGAATGCAACCATGAAAACAAGCTTTGTTTTAGGAAAATTCAATATTTGAAACAAATAAATTCCCATTTGAATGAAGGAATTTAATATGAAATGAACCTTTAAAAATTAAACATTGATAAGCATCACTAACCACGAGAAAGAAAAGAAAAAAGTCCTCCACTTGGAAGCAAGCACACACTTCTAATCAGAAAGCGCAACCTTGATGCCATCCAAACAGTTGACAATCATATTACCACAGTTAGATATTTTAAATACATGTTAAATACAGACACAGAGGACGTGAGACAACCTCTATGTTCCTTACATGTCTCATTTGTGTCTTGGTTGAGAAGGAGGGAACTGTCTGGGATTCCTACATGTCTCTATTGTGTGGTTTGTATTAAGGAGTTGGATGTGTGGAGTTCTTACGTGTCTCAGGCATTTGTGAATGAAATAGATGTATTGTATTCTCACAAGTCTTAGTTGTGTGGTGATTGTGATGGAGCAGAATGGGCTGTTACATGCCTCAGTTGTGTTGTCTTTGTGAATGAAGGGGATGTGTTGGGTACTCTTATGCCTCTGTAGTGTGGTCACTGTAAAAGACTGAGACATGTGTGGTCCATCCCCCAGGGTCCGGAATTAACTGAATGGCGGAAGGGGCTATGTGGCCTCCTCCCAGGCTGACTATGGCCTGGGGACCCCAACTCCCAGGGCTTGGCCACAAGCAAATGGGGATGGGGCTGCACCATTAATGGCTCCAGGAGGTGTGACGTGCGGCCCTTCTCCTTCTGTTTGTCTGGGTTGGTCCCAGAGAGGTGATGGTTCATTGGACCACACATAGCCCGGGATAGGGCTGCATGGCCTCATTCCAGTTTTACTTATTTAATAGGGACCAGGGAGGTGGTAGTACCTGAGGCCCCCGTCCCCCCCTTAATACTAGTTTGTTGGTCTCAGGGGCTTTTTCAAAGCCCAGGAGGGGGTCCACACAGCACCCCTTCTTTTTATAAAACCATAGTCCAGGGAGGTGGTGGTCCACAGGGCTTCACCGAAGCCCAGGAGTGGGGTATGCATTGCCACGTTCTAGTTTTGAAGCTAAAGGCATGTGAGGTGGGAGTCCCCACGGATCTATGAACCTCAGAAGGGGCCCGTGAGCCCCTTCTTTATTTCTACAACCCCCCCGGGACCTGGCCCACCTAGGGGGCTTTTTCAAAAATAAGCATGGAAGCCCACGCTTGTTTTCTTTTAAATTTTCACCCGATTTGCAGATCCGCCTCAAGTTTTAGTGAACAAATAAAAAAAAACTTTTTAGCCCTGGTGGGATACCTCCGGCACCCCACAATCAGAGCTAAGTTGTCAGGATATTTATACCCTGTACCCTTTTCATTTTTTAATTTGTTTTCAGGGACTCTGCTAAAGCCTAGTCCCAAGATGGCTGCCAACACTTCCTGCTTGAAGTGTTGGTAGCCAATTAGATCTCTTCATGAGATCTTAAGGGTTTGTAGAATCTTCACGTCTCTAGATATATGAATTAGTTTTTTCTTTAATATCTCCCAACTACTGAAAAGATTTAACCCAAATAACAAAAAGGACTGTTTCTGAACCAACAGCTAGCTTCCTGACAAATTCGGTGTCATTCCATCCAGCAGTTTGGGCCTAGTCGTGCTCAAAATCCCTTTGGAAATTAACATGATTGCCACTGAGTGACAACCCTTCTGTGATGTTCTGCCGTTCAGACCCCTGGAAATTATGCCAACACTCCTCGTTTACCCCTGAACGAGAAACTGGGCACCATGGAAAGAAATGCGAAGAGATCAGCTAATGAAGCCACCCCAGCATTTGCAAGTTTGTCTTACCTTTCCCGTTAAGAGCGCGACAACACGGGCCGGACAAGCGTGGATTAACCATCCATTACGGGCCAGCCTCGATGGAGCCTGCTTGGATTGGACATCCTTGATTCTCCCTGCCCTGCCCCACGATCTCCCTGCCACGCTGTCGCAACGCAGAAATCTATTGGCGATACACAGCCCTCCGCTTGCCACGAGGAAAGCTTTCCTGGGACTTCAGCTACACAGACAGCACGCTGATTTCCTGGCAGTTTGCAATTTCATTGGGATACTTTGTAGCAGCAAAGGACTTCTCCAGATACAAGTAAGGATTGCAGGTAGGGGGGCAAAATCATTGAAAAGTAACAATGTGCAGCCGTTCAGCTCTATAACCCAAGTAACACCGCAGCCCAGCTCCGCGATGGCTGAGAATCGGAAACAAACGGCTTGATACCCGCGGGTCCAAAAGCAAGGTGGGCGAAAAGAGTGAGGGAGGAGAGAAGGGGAGAAAAAATGGAAAAATGAGGGTGAAAGCCACACAGAAAAAGCAGAAACCTCCAGAAAAGCTCAGGTTAAGGCTTACAAAGACCCCTGTTATTGTCAACCATTAATCACAAGCAGTTTCAGTCTAACAGGGGGCTGGGACCCAAGGCTCAGGGGGAAGCTATAGATGTTTATGTAGATGTCACAAAAAAGAATGAAAAGATACAGATCACACAAACTGAGTCAAAGGTACCTAAAGAAATGGCTTATACAATCACTCCCTCTTCTACAGTGCAAGAGGTTAAAGCATGCCCTGAGCTGCATTCTACCATCCTATCCAGCCTGGAAGCTGACCACACACTGATCACCTGTCTAACTGCCAGTCAAGGGGGCCCTGATAATTCACAGAAACATGTGGACACAGATTATTTTGATGGTAAAGCAGATGTAAGCAGTAACAAACTGCTTAAAGGCTCAAAAGTATTCACAGAAGTAACGCAAGGCAGAAGCTGCAAGCCCCTGAGTCTCTCACCCAAGACACCTGATAACCTAGAGAAGTTTTATTCGCTAACTGACCAGTCAGAAATATCAGATATAAGTGTCTCCGCTTCTAGCGAGGAAGATGGGTTTAAATGGAACAACAGCTCAAAAACAGATCCTCATGCAAAAAGGCTAGGGCAGAGAAATAAAAAAAAAATATTCAATGGGGACCCGGCAAAGAAGTGGTGATACCCTTGACAGAGGAAACGCCGGAGACCTCAGATGGGATTACTCAGACTCACAATTTACAATTATGTCAGACATAACTGACGCCTCAGGAGTCATTCACACAATCATAGGTAATAATGGAGAAGGTGAAGGAGGGGCAAAGATTGAGCTTGCATTGGCAGTTGTGCTACAGACCTTTAAGAGCTTCCAGTAGGAAGTCTAATCTGATAAACGTAGGTCGCGCTTAGCTGCCAAAGAACTACAAGGGGCTGTCAGGAAGGTCGGCAGAACTTGTGCAGAGATTGCTGATCGAACGGTTTCCATAGAGGTACGGATGGAAAATATAGAAAAAGACCTAGCCACTCTGAAAGCCCAAGGAGATGAACACGAGGGCATAGTCAAAGACCTCATATGGAAGATGGAGGAACAGGAAAATAGGCAGCGTGCAACAACCTCTGCTTTCAAGGCATCCCGGAAGGTTCGGAAGAGAATGATCCCACGAGCTTTATGATCACGCACCTCAAGGGGGCCTACCTAGAATTACATACTTGGGACTGGGACAAAGAGATTCAGCGGACACGCATAGATTCCCGTTAACTCCCTCAAATCGTTCCTCATCTATGCCTCAGCACCCTCGAACTATGCTTCTATACTTTAGTAACTTTCTCCTGCGCCAAGCAATGTATGATATGGTGAGACCTACAAACAAGAGGGATTTTGATGGAATCACTTTCTTCACCAGGCCTGACTTCGCACATGCTACAGTCAATCAATCAATCAATCAATCAATGACATTTATAAAGCGCGCTACATACCCGTAGGGTCTCAAGGCGCTGGGGGGGGGGGGGAAGGGGAAGCCGCTACTGCTCGAACAGCCAGGTCTTCAGCTTCTTCCTGAAGGAGAGGTGGTCTTGGGTCAGGCGCAGGTCGGTCGGGAGGGAGTTCCAGGTCTTGGCGGCCAGGTAGGAGAAGGACCTTCCTCCTGTGGTCGCTCTTCGGATGCGGGGGACGGCGGCGAGGGCGTGGTTGGCTGATCGGAGGTGGCGTTTGGGAGCGTAGAAGTTGACTCGGCTGTTGAGGTAGCTCGGGCCTTGGTCGTGTAGGGCTTTGTGTGCGTGGGTGAGGAGGCGGAAGGTGATTCTTTTGTTGACGGGGAGCCAGTGAAGGTCCCTCAGATGTCCGGAGATGTGGCTGGTTCGTGGGATGTCGAGGATGAGTCTGGCTGAGGCGTTCTGGATCCGCTGGAGTCTCTTCTGGAGCTTGGCGGTGGTGCCGGCGTAGAGGGCGTTGCCGTAGTCCAGTCGGCTGGTGACGAGGGCCTGGGTGACGGTCTTCCTGGTCTCGGTGGGGATCCACCAGAAGATCTTCCGTAGCATGCGTAGGATGTTGAAGCATGCCGAGGAGACGTTGTTGACTTGCCTGGTCATGGAGAGGGAGGAGTCCAGGGTGAAGCCCAGGTTGCGTGCATGGTCTGTCGGTTTGGGTGCGGTGCCCAGGGCGGGAGGCCACCAGGAGTCGTCCCAGGCGGAAGGAGAGGAGCCCAGGATGAGGACTTCCGTCTTGTCCGAGTTCAGTTTCAGGCGGCTGGTCGTCATCCACTCGGCAACCTCTTTCATCCCTTCGTGCAGGTTGGCTCTGGCGGCGGCGGGGTCGTTGGTCAAGGAGAGGATCAGCTGGGTGTCGTCGGCGTAGGAGATTATGTTGAGGTTGTGTTTGCGTACGATGGCCGCGAGGGGGCTCATGTAGACGTTGAAGAGGGTGGGGCTCAGAGATGATCCTTGGGGGACGCCGCAGATGACTTCGGAGGCCTCTGACTTGTACGGTGGTAGGCGGACTCTCTGTGTTCTCCCGTCGAGGAAGGAGATGATCCATTCCAGCGCCTTGTCCTGGATTCCGACGTAGCTGAGGCGCCGTACTAGGGTGCGGTGGCAGACCGTGTCGAAAGCCGCGGAGAGGTCCAGGAGGATGAGGGCCGCTGTTTCTCCGTTGTCCATCAGGGCTCGGATGTCATCGGTGGCGGCGATGAGGGCGGTCTCGGTGCTGTGGTTGGCTCTGAAGCCGGACTGTGAGGGGTCGAGGGATCCGTTCGTCTCGAGGAAGGCGGCCATCTGCTTGTTGACGGTCTTCTCAATGACTTTGGCTGGAAACGGGAGGAGCGAGATGGGGCGGTAATTCTTGAGGTCGGTGGGGTCCGCTGTTGGTTTCTTGAGCAGAGCGCTGAGTTCGGCGTGTTTCCAGCTTTCGGGGAAGATGGTGGTGTCGAAGGATGTGTTGATGATGTCTCGCAGGTGGGGTGCGATGACGGCGTCGGCCTTGTTGAAGACGTGGTGAGGGCAGGGGTCGGTCGGTGATCCGGAGTGGATGGAGTTCATCGTGCGGATGGTGTCTTCGGTGCTGATCGGGGTCCAGGCGTGGAGGGTGGTGGTGGGGGGAGGTTGTTCGGTCGTGGTGTGCGTAGGTTGGTTGTTGAAGCTGTTGTGTATATCCGCGATCTTGTTGTGGAAGTATGAAGCCAGGGAGTTGCAGAGGTCTTGTGATGGGGTGATGTCGTTGTTTCCTGCGCTGGGGTTGGAGAGCTCTTTGACGATGTTGAAGAGTTCCTTGCAGTTGTGTGCGTTGTTGTCCAACCGGTCCTTGAATGCTGTTTTCTTGGCGGCGCGGATCAGCTGGTGGTGTTTCCGGGTGGCAAGTTTGTAGGAGGTCCTGTTGTCCGGTGTCGGTTCCCTTTTCCAGACTTTCTCGAGGGCTCGGCAGTTCTTCTTGGAGCTCTTGAGTTCGTCGGTGAACCATGGGGCTTTCTTGCTGCCGGGTCTGCTGGGCGGGGTCCTCAGTGGGGCGAGTTCGTCCGCGCAGTTGCTGATCCACTTCGTGAGGTTGTCGGCGGCCTGGCTGGGGTTCGCTGAGCTGGCAGGAGGGTGCTGGCTCAGGGAGGTGGCGAGCTGGTCTGCTGTGATCTTGTTCCAGCTTCTGCGGGCGGCCTGTTGGTGGTGGTGGAGGGTCGTTGTTTTCTTGAAGGTGAAGTGGACGCAGCTGTGGTCCGTCCATTGAAGCTCTGTGGCGTGGCTGAAGTCGATGTCCTTGCTGGATGAGAAGACAGCGTCGAGTGTGTGTCCGGCGAGGTGGGTGGGGGTGGACACCAGTTGCTTGAGTCCCAGGTTGGCGAGGTTGTCGAGCAGGGTGCTGGTGTTGCGGTCGTTGTTGTTCTCCAGATGGAAGTTGAGGTCTCCCAGGAGGATGTAGTCAGCGGAGGGGAGGGCATGCGGGCTGACGAAGTCGGCGATGTCCTCGCTGAATTGTGTGCGTGGGCCAGGGGGTCGGTAGATCAGAGTGCCTCTGAGGGTGGTGTTCGGGTTGGTGTGGATCTGGAAATGCAGGTGTTCGGCGCTGGTCAGGGAGTTGTCGGTGCTGGTCGTGAGACGGATGGTGTTCCTGTGGAATGCAGATGGAGGCTGAGACAGCTTTTTACCCCCTATCAACAACTTGGAGCTGACGGGTACCTGCAGAATCCTGCTTGGCTAAAAATTGTGTAAACGGGGACTCCACGCAGCTATGTGTCTGAAATTCAGGCCAAAGCATACTTATAAGAGATTACTCATCGAACTGGGAATAAACAGTAGCAGACAAATGTCCTGAACTCGGGCAGCATGAAAGCTGCACTTCTATAATACCACGCCTTCCCCTTTTGTTTGCTGTTATCTGCTTTCTATTCTGTTTCTTCTGATTTTCTTGTACTCTTGTCTCTTCCTCCTTATATATTGCTTCCCTTAGCTCCTTAATGCCGCTAAATGATTAGCCAGCATATAGAACAATATGGAAGGGGGAGGGAAAAAGGAAAAAAAATAAAAAAAACACTGCAGCTTGGACTAAGTATCCTGGACTGTTTAATCGGATGGTTTCATTGCGGACATAAGGCCTGGAGTTAAAATATGCTGAATCTCTTTACTGCTACTTGTATAATGTATGCTTCTTAACAGTTTTTTTCTTACAGTCACTTAGGGTATGACAATGGTGGGGGGAAGAGTGGGTGAGGTGCGGGTATCTGATCTCTCAGATGCCATTTTCCTGGCCCAGGCAAAGCCAGGTAAGCTCAGTTGTAGGTGGTGGCAGGGGGGTGGGGAAGGGTGTATGGGGGTACGGTGGGGATGATTGGTCCAGCAAAAAGACCAGTAGGTTTTTGTTCTCAATAAGGTACGATTATCCATTTAATACAAATTAATAAACTACGCACATTCACAATTAATATCTGTGGTCTCAATGATCCCAAAAAAGACAGAACACAGCAGCAGGATTGTGGTTATTAAAGACCGATGTAATTTGCATGCAAGAAACGCATATTGAAAACACACCGAAAAATGTATTAGGGACACTTGGGTATACATTCTGACGTATAATCACACTGTACAATTTAGTTGCATGTTAGCGGATCAGTTTGAGGAATGGGCAATCACTGAATGTCACAGAAGTAATGGGGATTCAATTACTATATGCTCTACCTATGGTTGCAATTTAGATGACCCAACAGTGTTTCATCATATTAATAATGAATTAGCTACCTGGCCACTCCCGATAATAATCTGCGGGGACTTCAATATAAATGTTTCTGCCGATAAGAATTTAAGACGTGACTCAGGTTGGACATATAATGGTCGTAAACCAAAGGTGTTTCGGGCACTAAAGGCACTCTGTCTGGAACATTCGCTCATGGATCTGTGGAACTGGCAGAACCCCAAAAACCCTGACTTTATCTATTTCTCGCATCCACACAATAAACATGCAAGAATATACTTTATTTTAGTATCTCGCTCTCTGTTGCAGGACTGTATAATAAAAAAAAAACTCTCAACTGGCGGACCATAATCAGTTAATAGTAGAAATTAAGGGGAAGGGTTCAAAGGGGGCACTGCTTTCACTTGGAGCTTTGAGTGGGTGCTTCTATTTAATGAAGAATATTGCAATCATATCCATATGAGTGGATACCTCAATTTCTTAAGGAGAACGTAGGAAGTGCCAGAATCAACGTTGTTTGGGACACACTTAAAGCAGGAATACAGAGGGAAACACTTCGATTTTCACTCTCTCTGAATAAAAAAAGCGAGCTGCAATGAATGACCGACTAGGTAAATTAGCGACTCAGAAGATGAACTGATCACAGAAGTGCAAAACTAAGGCAACCATATCGAAGCGCAAATGAAAGTCATGGTTGTTAAGTTGGCAATTATGGAGATAATAGCCAAAGGCGCGGCTGATAAACTTGCCGCTTGGCAAGAGGAAGCTTATGAGTGCAGCGAGCAAGTGGGTCATCATCTTGCCATAAGAGCCAGACAACAAGCGACTCGGAATTTAATTGTAGAAATTAAAGACCCTGATAAGGGGCTGATTTCAGACCCAGCTGTTATTCGAAAGGTATTCTATTCCTATTATCAAGAGCTTTACTATGAGGACTCACCATGAAACCCTGCTGATGTGACAACATATCTTAACCAGATCCCCACAAAGCGATTCCCACAGGAGGAACTGCTACAGCTGGAGGAGCTACCTCAATGGCTGGAGATACTTATGTGCATTAACAACCTCCCCCGCGGAAAGGCCACCGGCCTTGATAGTATACCTCTCAGGTTTTATACAAAATTTACAACACAATTGAAAGAGTGCATGACGCAGCTGTTCACATATGTTTTTAAGGGTGGCAGACCACCAGAATCCTGGTCACAGGCCAAAATTATAGTTTTTCTTAAAAAAAAAAAACACCACCAGATCCCGGGTCGTACCATCCCATAACACTAATTAACACTGACAGTAAGATTTACTCAAAAATCCTAGCAACACGCCTGACCTCCGTAATCCATATGGTTATCTCTAACCAACAGCACAGGTTTATACCTGGACGAGGGACGACTGATCATGTCAGAAGGGCCATCACTCTTCTTGTTGCAAAAAACTTTACCAAGGACCCAATAGCAATAATATTGTTGGATGCAGAGAAGGCCTTGGACAGGATCTACTGGCCTTTTTTATGGGAAGTTCTTTCGATGGTGGGAATTGGGAAGGGATTTTAACAAGCTTTCAAAATGCTTTACTCCCACCCCACTGCTAAGCTCTTTGTTAATGGAAAACTTACAGACACTTTCACAATAATGAGAGGTACCCCGTAGGGCTGCCCACGCTCACTGCTTCTATTTGCAATATACATCAATCCCTTTCTATGCCAGTAAGAAAGCAATAGTGCTATGAAACCCATTGTAACTATGAATTTAGTTCTTATTCAGGAAAAACCAAGAGAAAACAGGATAGAAAAAATATCGATCCCGCTCAAACTTGTTATGGGGCGAGAAGCATGGGGCTGGATCTGATGTCACCTGATTGACAACCATTTCAAGAAAGTCCGCTTTAAAATGCTACAAGGTGGATGCAGGATTAAGAAATCTATCTGGAAACTTATCGGTCTGGGCTGTTTGAATTTCTACACACCACTCTGTGAAAATTCAATTTTTCCTGATTGTGAGAAGTTGGCCTGATGTATGATGTCCACAATTCTGTGGGCACCTTGTATCAGTCCAAACAATCCCTTATGGTGGTGGTTGTAAGTCAACCTTAAAAAGACAAGCTATCCTAGTGGTAGCATGGACTAAGCAGCCTTCAAGCTAAACTCAAGAGGGCATGTGAAGCCAGCTATTTTACCATATGCAATCCTGTAATATTAAATGAAAGGACACCACACAAGTTATATATTATAAAAAATATATGTATTTATTCTCAGAATAATCCCCTGTACTCTTTATGAGTTTAGAAGCACAAGCGTTTAAACAAAAGCACAATATAACATATGAAAGTTGCACGTTGATGGATGAGGCCGGTGGCCACTCAAACCATATATCAAAAAAGTGGTATAAGTACTATCACTATTCGATCAGTGGTAAGGCCTAGGGCCTTGGGAATCGCTGGGACTACACTGGACTAACAGCAGTTAGGACGGGAGTAGAACGCGGGATTCGGGTGCAGCGCTAAAAGCACATGCATGCACCAATGCAAAGTCAATGGTGCGTAAAAGTTATCGATTTACAGTTTAGGAGTCTTCCGACTGGACTAGAAGGACAAAGCTTTAGACTTAGACACTAGAGGTGTAAACCACTACAGGAGCACCGGCGTTCAAGAGTTACCTCAGTAGCGGGTACACAGGTGTAAAAGCGTGTTGGGTTTCGTCGTGTAGATCTATGGAGCCTGGAGATGAAGATGCTGAAGAGAAGAGTCCGGTGTGATTTAAGGGTGGATCGAAGATGTAGAGTACCTGAAAGCAGAGGGAACAGAGTCTGGGTCACTAGCCAGTGACCAGGAAGGAACCAGGAAGGAACCAGGCGATGTTGGGCGCAATCAGGTGGTTGTCATGAAGCTTGTCTCCGCTGCCACGTAGACTCTGGGGCACCGAGGATGTCCAGGAATGGATCACGAGCTGTCCCTCGAAGGTTGTCGCTGTTGGCAGTGTTGGCTTCTGGATCGGAGTTAACAAGTTTTGGCAAGGGCAACCCACGTGGGATTCAAAGATCGCTTCTTACTCGGACCAACAAGGTCAGAGCGGATGCTCCTTTTCAGGGGAGCGAGGGCCAGTCTGGAGCAACCAGACTAGCAGATCAAATTCAAAGGTTCGTTGGTACTGGGACCACTAGCCAATGGGCAAGCGACTAAACCAACGCGTCAAGCAGGAAAATGCAAAAGGGCCCCACGCAGCACTCGGTGAGTGTGGAGGGGTGAGTTTTGGTGCAAATACTGCTCGGGGCTGGGGCTTCTCAAACCCTAATGCACAGCATCGAGGAAGCCTCGGAAGCTGCACGGTTAGCCCTTTGTAGTTTTTCCAAGATGGCCGGCCCCACGCTTCAGGTCACGTCCACAGGTCTCAGATTCGCTGGGACTGTGGATCGGGCTGTTGGAAGGCAGGAAAGCTGGGTCTTGTTGATCTCTGTTGCTCGAGTTCTGGCAGGAACTGCAACAAAGCAAATGGTGAGGCGCTGGATGGTGCCTGTTTGCACAGGGTGGTCACTCCTTGGAGGGAGATTCTTCAGTCTTCTATGTCGAGTAGGATGTCGAAGGGTCCAGAGTTTTGTTTCATAAGTTTCAGTCAGGATAATCTGATGTGCATTGGCACTGCTCCCACCTTTATTCCAAATCTGGGGGCTGGATTACCTGCTAGGTCCCTCCTATGGGTTGGACCCAGGAAGGGGGTGGTTACACTCCTTTCCCTTTGTCCAGTTTCATGCAAGAGCTGGGGCTGGAGGGCCCCAGAACCGGTTTGACTGGATTTTGCATGGGAACACCTTGTGTGCCCCAGGCAGTGTCTAGTTTCTTTCAACCCTCCCTGCTCCAATCCACTATCTCCTGTCTGGGGTGGTGTAGCACCTCCCTGTGACAGAAAACCCTTTGTCCAGGCCTCCCCTCCCAAGTTTCGGTCAGCAGCAGGAGGTCAGACTTGTGTCGGGGCAGCAGCATCCATTTTGTGATGCTGAGGCTCTGGTTAGGATTAACCGCGTTTTAAGTAAAGTAACATGTCTTCTCCCTCTAGAAGGGTGGAATGCTACCCCCGTCACCAGAACTGGCGAGGGGGTAGTATTCCAAAATGTATGACACCAAACACGACATGTTTTGATAAAGCAAAACCAAAGTTAGCAATAACCGCGAGGATTATAATGCACTTAAGAGTATATGGTATGGCAATATCCTGGAACAGCAGTAAGGAAGTGGTTCCGACCTCTGCAGACAGGCTCAGCTCATGCTAGAGCACCATCTCACATAAAACCAAGCACTCTGCCTCCAGGATTGTTAAGGCCTGCCATAGGAGTGACTGATAGGTATATGTGTCCAGATATAGGTTTAGATATAGGTATACTATATCCAAGCAAGGGGTGATTATACCACCTTGCCCCAGCTGAGTGATCAGCCAGTTGTGTTGATTTAAGTACCAGCCAGGGGTGGCAAAGGATATGCTGCAGCCCCTGGTAGGCCTTGGATGCACTCCTGCCCTGAGCACCTATAGTGCATGGTACAGGGGCTGACAAGGTGTCCAGTACCAAATTGGTGATGTACCTATAGTACATGTCTGTGAATTTAGGGAGAGAACAGCAGGCTGTGGGTCTGATTAGCAGGCCCACAGCCACATTAAGTCGAAAACCAGTGAAGCAAAAAGCAAAAATTGGGGTGACCATAGGATAGCAGACCCTACTCTCCTACACTGATATTTTTAAAGGCTCAATAATAGAAAGATGGAGTGAAACGGGATAATGCAAACTTGGAGCCTTTTTTTCCCCCAACAGGGCTAGTATTGTTTGAGAACCTTAGAGAATGGTATTTGTTAGATAGGAGAGATTTTTTCAAGTTTTTACAAATTCAAGACTTTTTGATTAAGAAAGGTGGGGGTCCGATTGATCACTAATAATGAAATTATAGATATACTAAGAAAGTATAGAGATTTATCTATAGGAGCTGCCTATAATTTTTTTAAAGATAAATCAAAGGGGGGAGTGAAGAGGTGGTGCTGGATGGCACCAAGGTGGGCACGTCCTCCTCTTTTCTTAAGTACTATTAATCAATCGGGTCCACCTCACGTAGGGTGAGTGTATACCCAGATGTTAATGGAATACACATCGTTTATTAAAATACCCCTCACACACCAAAAGGGCCCTTGGTGTCATGCTTCATCATCGGGGTCTTCCCGTCCCGCTACGGGACGGGGCAGTGCTGCGACAGGCGACTACGCTGGAGCACCTTTAGATGGGGGTGCTATGTGAGTGGAGTGAGTGTCAGTGACGTCAAGAGTGATACACAAAGTGGTGTTAAAAAATACCTGGCGATAAGAAAAAATATTTAATAAACAGTGGCTGGTATTGTTAAAAATAAGTGTGGAGCGGAGAAGTTAAGCTGATTAATGGGCTTACTCTCCTGTGTGGGTCAACATGTTTCGGGCGTGGATCCCCTTCATCAGGACCGGGAGAAGATCCCCCTGTCACTCACTAGTGTTACACCACAATAAAAAGATTCTCTTAAGGTGTATGTACAAATAAGTGTGAAAAAAATTATCTTATCGATGTGTGTAGCTATATATTTTATATTTACACAGTTCCTACCACTATCAGAATTGCTGATGTAGTATGCTTTTAGAGGGAGGAATCAATGCCCCATGAGCCAGCTCTAGACAGAAGGGTATTGGAGGGTCCAATCAACCCCCAGCAGGACGGTGCTTCCTCCTTCGTCCGCGGCTCCCGTGTTTTTTAACTCGCTAATGCCAGATGACATGAAAAATTGAGCACTAAATTGGAAGGCAGAGATTGTTATACCGAAAAGCCTATTTTTTCATTCAGCTAGTTTAGCACAGAACATTCTAGTACTGGCCAAACTTCAGGCTCAATACTACAAATCATGTTTCTCGCTTTATTACACCCCCCAAAAAAATCGCTAAATGGTGGGCGGGGAGAGGCACTGTTTGTCCTCACTGCATTTTATATCAATCTGATCTTAGTGACATCTTTGCCTCCTGTGGTGCTTTGGGCAAACTAAAACAGGAAATTACAAGCTTTTTCAAGGAGGCTCTGGGTATTGTCTGCTTCATATCTCCTACATTAATTGGAATAGGGGTAGAGGAGGATTTACAGGGAAAGCCCGGAGAAAAACTAGTTTTCATTGGCATGGCAGTCCTGCGCCTATGTTTAGCATCTCTCTGGCTGGATCCTCACCTACCAAGGTTTCAGCAATGGCTCTCCTGGCTACTTGCAAATTATAATCTGGAGAAAACTATTTATGCAAAGAGGGGACTACGCTCCCGAATGAAAGGCCGAGAAATCTGGGCGCCATTGTCTAAATGGATAGAGAAGAATGAGTGAATGACAAAATCCAACTCAAAACTTACACTTGAATCTAAAAAACTATCAGAGGGTGACCAACTCCTAGGTGGGTGGGGAGGTTAGGGGTGGGTGGATGGGGGGGTAAAATTAGGGCATTACTAATGCATTTCTCTCTTGTTTCTTCTTTTTGTTTCTCTTCATGGTTTACTTTTTATACATAATATACTGTAATGTCAAATGTATTGGTGTCATCTTTTAATTAATAAAAAAAAGAAAGAAAAAGGAAATTAATATGGGAAAAACCCTTTTTAGACCCCCTATATCTCGGCCACAGCTTGACGGATTGCCCTGAACAATCCCATGCCCAGCTAGAATTACTGGGGTACTTTTTTGGGAAACTCATGTGATCGATTCGTCAAATGTGCCACAGATATAGGGAAGTCAAACAAAGTTCTACCTATGGAAACATGGTACAAACTATACCTACCTGTTGGTGACCACCAGTAGGTAATATATGTCATTTCATTACCTCCATTGCAGTGAACCAGTAGTGCAGACACGTCTGTCTTCACCATCGGATCTACCATGGTGCAGTGTTAAATCTGTCAAAATAGGATCCAGAGCTCCATCTAGAATATTAGTTTAGTCATATATTTTTGCAAAGGTAGTCTCATGAAAGGGAGCCATCCTCTTTGCACGTACCTCTCTGGTGACAACAATGGTGTTGGAATTGTGCCCTCATAAATTATTTCTACTTATATTGTCATTTGACGCAACCAAAGCCATAGGCAGACTCTACATACAGAGAAGTAACTTGTCTGGTTCGGAAATTTAAAATTCTACAGCTGAGAGCTTTCTTCCCAAAAGTCTTTTACTTCACAGAGACTTTGTCTAGCAACTATCCATCAACATGGAGCAGTATTCTTGCAGCCTTGCCCTGCTGAGATCTTCTGCCTTCCATTTCAGAGTCCGAGGGCCTGATTTAGATCTTAGCGGTCTCACTACCATTCTGCCACCACTGAGGTCTTAAGTACTGTATCAAGCCCATCGCAGTTTGGCCGCCATATTTGGATATTGAGGCTATAACCAGCTTAATAACACAGCACAGGTCTTCTCTGCTGACTGAGAGTTTGTCACCATGCTGGCGGCTTCCCACCAAGCCTATCTAGATGTACAACTAGTATTGGTGGTCTCCTGGAGGTGCAGTCATGACATAGTAAGTTTCTGCTGGTATAAAGACAGTTAAGTACTATGTATCATTATAGGAGAACACATGTTTATGTTGGGTATGTGTCAAAATGTATATATAGGTATTGTGTACTGTCCATTTTGTTGCATGTTAAATAACACAATGTTACCATACACTGCATAGGACAAGTGACATAGAAGTCTACTTTCGATTGCAGCCACAATGGGGTCACTAATTGGTGTGGTCTGCTAGCAACAGCACAGGAAGGACCTTGAGAATCGTGTACAAGGCGGGTTCCGAAGTGGGACCCCTAAAGAAGGTGAATATTCACCTCCTGTCCTTCAATTGGTGATCCCGTCACAAAAGGCTCAATGGAAATGCACATCGTAATATAGAAGGTGGGCGGGACTCCCTCCCAAAGATGCACCTGGCTTCACTGTCAATGAAATGGGACCAGGTGTCTGGGTATAGGTGGCGGGACTGCAGCAGTCTTTTCTCACACAACCAGCCAACATTTAAATTAGGTGGGTGGACGGCTATGATGGCGGACATTAAGACTACTTGAAAAGTGACAGAGGAACCAGCCCAGTCAAGAACTAGATCAGGCCCTTAGTCTGAAGGTAAAACTTCCTTTTTGCTCCAACCTGATTTCGGTATCTGATGTGCATTCCATCATGGTAGACCTTGACTTGCTCCTAGCAACCGGTAAAGCACATCCAGATGACCAAATTTTGGGCTAAACACTTTTTGGTGCTATAGTGACCTTTAAATTTTAAACAATAAAAACTTTGTTTTCGCTTATTGGATATTTGTTGATTTGCGGTATTTTTATGTATTAAAATGTACTGTATTTTTTGGTGGGCTTTGAACTCTGTGCACATTAGTCTTGCTAACCACTGGTACAGTGACATGGGGGCCGATTCACAGAACTAATTTACGAGAAAATCCTAAACTTACTACTTTTGGTATTCACAGAAGGCATTTAGTAATCTTAAATTAGGATTTTATCCTAAGTTAGGATTTTGTCTTAAGTTAGGATTTTGTCCTAAATTTGGATTTTGTCTTAAGTTAGGATTTTGTCCTAAATTAGAATTTTGTCTTAAGTTAGGATTTTGTCCTAAGTTTGGATTTTATCTTAAATTAGGATTTTGTCTTAAATTAGGGTTTTGTCTTGAGTTAGGATTTTGTCTTAAGTTAAACTTAAGATAAACTGAAGTTAAACTTAAGTTTAACTTAAGACAAAATTGTAACTTAAGACAAAATCCTAACTTAGGACAATATCCTAACTTAAGACAAAATCCTACCTTAGGACAAAATCCTAACTTAAGACAAAATCCTAACTTAAGACAAAATTCTAACTTAAGACTACTAAATGCCTTCTGTGAATACCAAAAGTAGTACGTTTAGGATTTTGTCGAAAGTTAGTTCTGTGGGCCCTGTGTTCCCTTTTTCTACATGAGGAAATTGACATACTCCTGATTGGTATATTTAACTTACCTATAAGTCGCTAGTACATGGTATAAATGTGTGTTCTTGGCCTGTAAGACAAAAGTCACAAGTAGACGGCAGCACCCAGTGTGCCATTCCCTACAGTGACAGTGTAACCATGACTGAAAGCCTATCATCTGTAGCTTAGCTGTGAAATTTTAAACTATAAACTGGACCCATCAAAATAACCTCTTTTGCCAGGCCTAAACCTTCCTTTTTATATAATAATGTCACCCCTAGGCAGGCCTTACTGCCCATAAGGTAGAATGCATGGTATTTCAAAATAGGGTGTTTATTGTTACACATGCCCTTACAGTGAAAAGGCCCTAATATCTCTTTTCACTGCAGCAGGGTCAGTTGTGCCAAAGGAATGCATTGGGCTACAATATTAAATGTAGTAATGTTGGGCCCGATTCACAGAACTAACTTAAGACAAAATCCTAAACTTACTACTTTTGGTATTCACAGAAAGCATTTAGTAGTCTTAAATTAGGATTTTGTCCTAAGTTAGGATTTTGTCTTAAGTTAGGGTTTTGTCCTAAGATAGGATTTTGTCTTAAGTTAGGATTTTGTGCTAAATTAGAATTTTGTCTTAAGTTAGGATTTTGTCCTACATTTGGATTTTGTCTTACATTAGGATTTTGTCTTAAATTAGGGTTTTGTCTTAAGTTAGGATTTTGTCTTAAGTTAAACTTAAGACAAACTGAAGTTAAACTTAAGTTTAACTTAAGACAAAATCCTAACTTAAGACAAAATCCTAATTTAGGACAAAAATCTAACTTAAGACAAAATCCTACCTTAGGACAAAATCCTAACTTAAGACAAAATCCTAACTTAAGACAAAATTCTAACTTAAGACTACTAAATGCCTTCTGTGAATACCAAAAGTAGTACGTTTAGCATTTTGTCAAAAGTTAGTTCTGTGAGTCGGACCCTGTGTTCCCTTTTTCAACATGAGGAACTTGACATACTCCTGATTGGTATATTTAACTTACCTATAAGTCGCTAGTACATGGTACAAATGTGTGTTCTTGGCCTGTAAGACAAAAGTCACAAGTGGACGGCAGCACCCTTTGTGCCATTCCCTACAGTGACAGTGTGACCATGACTGCAAGCCTATCATGTGTAGCTTAGCTGTGAAATTTTAAACTATAAACTGGACCCGTCAAAATAACCTCTTTTGGCAAGCTTAAACCTTCCTTTTTATATATTAATGTCACCCCTAGGCAGGCCTTACTGCCCATAAGGTAGGATGCATGGTATTTCAAAATAGGGTGTTTATTGTTACACATGCCCTTACAGTGAAAAGGCCCTAAAAGCTCTTTTCACTGCAGTGGGGTCAGTTGTGCCAAAGGAATGCATTGGGCTACAATAATAAATTTAGTAATGTTGGTCCCGATTCACAGAACTAACTTAAGACAAATTCCTAAACTTACTACTTTTGGTATTCACAGAAGAAATGTAGCAGTAGTAACGTTAGGATTTTGTCTTAAGTCTGTCTTAAGTCTGTCCTAAGTTTGTCTTATGTTCGTCTTAAGTCTGTCTTAAGTCTGTCTTAAGTCAAACTTAAGACAAACTCCTAACTTTACTACTATTAAATTCCTTCTGTGAATACCAAAAGTAGTAGGACAGACTTAAGACAGACTTAAGACAAACTTAGGACAGACTTAAGACAGACTTACGACAAACTTAAGACAAACTTAAGACAGACTTAAGACAGACTTAAGACAGACTTAAGACAGACTTAAGACAGACTTAAGAGAAAATCCTAACTTTACTACTACTAAATGCCTTCTGTGAATACCAAAAGCAGTAAGTTTAGGATTTTGTGTTCAGTTAGTTCTGTGAATCGGGCCCGATATCTCCAGCCAGGAAACAGCTACAAAACTAATTTTGGCCATTTTTAAATATTTATTCCAAGCCCAATTTACTGGTGAAATCCAATTTGCAATACATATTTTGGTAAAAAAGTTACTCTTTCCCTACCTTTTCCCGCTAGATGCGCATTTATATGAGGCCAGATGTCACCTGTCAGCTAAATACCTCACTTGATAAAAAGTGAACTTACTCCCAGAGCTGAAGCTAAGACTATGGGTGATGGAATGTGATCTCTTCCTCTGGCAGAATGACAATGTGGGCGGTGCCCAGGAACTTATTTATCTTCAAAGAGGCCTGCCTTGTCACATGCACATTTTAGCTAACACCTGGGAAGGGATCTTGTTTATCTCTTCAGCTAGGAAGACTGCGAACCCAGAGGGATGGATGCTGTCCAGAGAACTGGTTCAGAATAACTATGGATGTTGTGTTGCTCATTTTTCTGGCTACACATCTGATGTGAATATACAGGCCCTGCACACGAGAATACAGGTTTCACTATCTTGGACTTAGACAGAGGGGGCTTTGTGGGATTGTTTACAGTAGAGCACTCTCTAGAGTGGGTAAGGTTGTCACTGGGGACATTTACCCTGCTGGTTATAATGGGCCAGGAGCCACCCCCTTCCCACATGCTCTTGAAGGCATAAATGTGGCACCCATGGAGTCCTCCTAAGAGCACTTTCTGGACCTGTGGAAGAACAAAATAGGACTGGAGCAGCTGTCTGTGGCCCAGGCAGAGCTTAGGAGACTGGACCTGCTCTCCCTCTTTAACACAGGAAAACAAAGAGGATTGCAAGGGTCACAAGACTGACCTCATGAGATAGCAGCAGAACACAACAAGCTACAATAATTCCAACTGTTCCTGCCCTGGACCCTGCTGTTGGCCTCTACTGGAGTGAATCTTGACCCTCAAGTGCCATTGTCAGGGTCCTAGACCCTTGGCTTGAAAAAAGTGCACCCTCTGAACCTTTCCTGAAACCTGGAACTTTTGGTGGGAACATTTTTGCTTCAAAGACCTCCACAGGACTGGGTCCAATTCCCAGCTGATCTGATAAATCAGGGCTTCAGTTCTCGAGAAGCAGCCCTACTAGGTCCATTTCTTCTTTGTGTCCATCGAATCAAAAATTAAAGGTCTAGGGTTGCCACCTAAATACTAAATTTAAGGGCGCTAAAGGGGAAGACAGGTAGTAGCCCATGGGATACCTACATGTATGGTGTCTACACTCTCTAAGGGAGCACTTCCTGTGGGAAGGGGTTATTTTCCATTCTCAAGGTGGTGGTTTTTCAAAATTAGCGTCTACATCCCCTGCCACACCTTAGGGGTGGTGCTGACTGAATGTGGACACTCCTCCTCATATAACTTATTTTCACGCCTGTTCTCCCACCAAAATATGGAGCAGGACAGTTGTGTGGGCATCCACCACTATCTGAGGAAGCCTAAGTTCCACTTCAAAGGGCGGCACTGCCTTTAAAGCTTCCTGCTCTGGAAGACAGTTCTGGACTGGGGGAGGTGTGAAGCACCTCTGCCCAGGCAGGCTTTATTTCCGGCCTCTGAGAGCAGAGACTCTCACCCCATAAGGTCAGGAACGTATCTGGTAGTGGCAGGCTGGCAAGGACTAGTCAGAGACCACACCAGTGCTTGGTAGGTTTTTAGAGGATCCTCCAAAGGGATTCCTGTGTGTATTTATTAATAACTCCAACACTGGCATCAGCGAGAAATTATTAAGACAAGATGTTTGGTAGGGAACATCTTAGGGTACACAGAAGCCATCATGGAGCTAGGAAACTCATAATGATAAGTATCTAGCCCATGTACTCTTTATGGCTTCCCTGTGCACTTACAAAATCCAATAATGGCGCAGATATTGCAAGGTCTTATCTTCTCATGCAGATATGTCAACACATGTACCCATGCCCTAGGTACCAAGGATACCATTTACTAAGGGTTACATTGGACTCTGAAATAGTGTCAATTATAGTCCAGTTGTAGGAAAATGTTCTCCCACTGGGAATCAGGTTAGTAGGGACCATGTGCATTTACATTCATAATCACATCATTAATCAGGAAAAAAGAGGGGGCTAAGCATGCCAAAAGAGGAACTTTACTAGAGTGGTTGTGTTGGTGGTTTTATGGGTGAGTGAGTGTCTGTGCGAGCACTGTATCAGTGGTTCAGTGGTCCAGTGGGTGTGTAAGTGACTGTATGAGTGAGTGGGTTGGTGTCTGAATGGCTCTATGAGTGAGTGACTGGCTGTATGGGTGAGTGTCTGTTTGAGTGTGTGTTTACTTAATTGAGTTGCAATATTTTAAAGTAAGTGTCTATATGAATGGATGTATGGGTGAGTGAGCAGATGTGTGAGTGATTTTATGGATGTGTGAATAGGTATGTAAATGTTTGTGTGGGTGAGTGAGTGTTTGTATAGATGAGTGAGTGGCTGTCTTAAGAGGCTATATGGGTGAGCGAGTGGGTTTGTGAGTGGCTGTATAGGTGAATAAATGTATGTGTGAGTATCTGTATAAGTGAGTGTGTGGCATTGTGAGTGGCTATATGAGTAAGTGACTGGCTATATGAGTAGCTCTCTGATTGAGTGAATGGTTGTATGAGTGGCTATATGAGTTAGTTGCTCTATGGATGAGTGAGTGGTTATGTGGGTACTTGTATGGGTCTATGAATGGTTATATGAGTGTTTGTGTGAGAGACTGTATTCAAGGTTATACAGGGGTATGAGCAGGTATGTGAGTGCTTCTGTGGATGATATCATCTTGTAGTGTAGTACCTATATTCCCAATAGGCTCTGCGCATTGGAATAACATACACAATAGTTTAGACGTAGGACTGAGGTCATCTAGGTCTCTACTGAATATGTTAGACTTAATTAGGTTTGCCAGCTAGGTCAAAGGTCACTAGAAACGTTCTTGAATGTTCAGGAGGGAGTTAACTTTCCTGATTAGACAAGAAGGGATTAGTTTCTGACAACCGCATAAACATGACAACTTTGCTCCCTCAGAATAAAGAGTATATCTCCAGAGTCGTGTGAAAACAATAGACAGCTATTTCACTCAGTCAATCGAGCATGCTTAAGTTCACCAGGAGTGCAGAGAAATAGAGAGACAGGCGTTTTCAATAAAAGTTGTTATTTATTGAGCAGTCTTCTTTCTCATGAAAGAGAAATGAATTGCCACAATTGCAAAACTTGTTATAAAGTAAAGTGCGTACAGTAAAAGGAGTATTATGAAATAATACTGTAAAAGCATTGATATGGTTTCTGAGCCATATGATACTTAAAATGGATAAAATATATACATACATAAAATCATTGACTAAACGTGATCAACTGGTGTTTCTAAAATACGCCTACCACGGTGTACCTGACCTAAGCCTAATACGTGGGAAGGAGTAAGTAAGTTAAGATAGTTTTGCCAAGAATCTGCTTCAAGAATTCTCTTAAGGATCTAATCAGCTCCGTACCTTGTTTATAGAATGAAGGAGGTCTTGTATCTCTCTCTCAGGACTCGATCTCCCAGCAACCCGCAAGGGTGACTGGAAACACTGGAGCTGGATTTTTCGGCAGGAGAAAAGACAGCGTCTCTGTCAGTGCTTCAAATGGGAGGGTCGGCTTCCTTCAGCACTCGCATCAGCTGGGCATCGGGCAAGTAGATAGCCGCTCTGTTCCAAACCACTGTGTCTTTGCTTAAGGCTAGTGTTGGTATATTTATACCTGAAAGGTGCCGAGTTTGACGTAAGGTTGGACATAAGACACCACTAAGAACTAACAGTTCTTTCTGGACTCCAGGAGTTCTTGTGCAAATCAAAACAAAAGCTGGGGGGATTCCCGGGCTGCTGGAGGCTTGGTTTGTTTAAAGAACGCGTTGAATCATTGCTATCATCGATGTCTGGATCAGCAATGCTCACAGAAGGTTGTACCTGTGTGGTGCTGCTTTCATCTCGTACTTCACCGCCACCTAATCGTAATGGTGAAGTCTCAACGAATGCCGTCATCAGAATAGGCAGCCGCTGGGGACAACACGTTGCATGAGCCGTTACCGAACCAAGCAAAGTATCGATATCCATAGGTACTGCTGATGGTAGTGTAAGACAGACGTCCAACACACATTCTTCTCCGCATAGCAGACATCGAAGCACAGGTAAGATGCAATCTTGCCAGATTGGTCTGAATGAAAGAAACCAAGTTGTATTCAGATCTCTTAGCCGGGCCAATCCGAGGACTTTAGTGATTCGGTCTCGGTAGCGTATTGCTAGGATCGTTTCTTCCATTGTAGCTGGAGTTTTGTTTGTGGCTTGGCTTACCATATCGGAGCAGAAGGATCAAAAATAAAATTCCTGCTACGAGTCCCAAAGGAAGAGGCAGGCCGCCAAATACAGAATGCACAAAATTCAGGAAGATGCCCAGAACTGTTTCAAAGGGTGCTAACAGTCCCGAAAAAATTGTCTTAAATACATGTGCGATGCCACTGGTATCAGACATGTTTAAGATTTGGCTTAACATTTCTACGAAATGCACGGGGCAATTTGTCGATAATAGGTTATGTATCTCTGCTGCTGTCCTTGCAACTTGCAGATCATACGTCTCTTTGGACGAGGTTAAAGGCACAGTTGTCTGTAAAAGAATAGACTTCATTCTGCTTAAAGTATCAATTCGAATAGAAGAGATATTCAGAGAAGGCCATATTGCTGCCTCCATGTCTGGATTACTGTTTGGATATAATACTTGCATACAGCAAATTACCCTGGAAGTAACAGTTATGAGATAGGCTTTTCCTGGCACCATGCCACAACTGTTGAGGTCACTTATTAGAACGTAACTGCCGTTGGAAAGCTGTCTGAAAAAAGGCTCTATCTGTGTTGCAGGAGTGCCATGCAGGTGACATGAAAGGTTATTTGATGAACCTTCGCAGGCTCCATGCAAGTTAATACCTTGACACAGAAGTGTACAGCTTAGTGATTTTTTACAGTTGTTACCACTAAGAAATACTTATTTTTTCCCTTCACTATAACATTTGTGTGTATAAGGTAAATTCCAGGTTGATTTGATGTATCCTTTACCCAACCTTTCATACAGGCCTGCTGGTATATACTTTTGGCAATATTTAAACTGGAAAGTTGTTATTGGGATTGTAATTGTTCCATGTGTTATCCATTCAATGACAGGTCTCTCTGACATTGTCAATGGTAATCTCTCAAGTTTTTCAATGCTCAGAATCGCATAGTCTGCTCCTTTTTGTGCCAAACTGATTCGTTTATCAGTAAGGTTAAAGATAAAAAATAATGACGTTGTGTTGATTAGACGCCATGGCACGTAGCCTGAACGCAGGTTTTGCAACGTCCAGCCTAGCTGTACAATAGAACGTAATTGGGACTGACCATGTTGTAACATTAGCAAGTCCTGCTCTATTATATCAATAGCAGATGATACAATGCTGTCCAGCGAATATATTCTGGAGGACATAGTCATTAACCCATTGTCCACTACAGAAAGGGATTTTTCCACATATATACGATCAATTTCTCGTATTTTTTCTGCAGTTTCAATTTGCGTCACTTTCCAAGCTTCGTTGTAAGCAGCGTATATACTGGCGTATATGAAACACTTTTGACGCTGTTTGCGAGGTCCCAGTATGAAATCTCGCAAGTCAGCACCTTCTTTAAGTAAAGTCAAGTGTTGCTTAATTTCTGGCAGTGTGGATTTCTGTAGCCACTCAAGGCATAGTTTCCCTACACTGTATGTTGTAACTATCCCTGGATGTTGTCTCTGGGAATATCTTGGGTCTGGCCTGGTCTGTTTGAACCCCTGTGTTTTGTTCAGGAATCTATCTTGACAGTTATTTGTGTCTGTGGGCCAGATCAACCATTTTTTCCAATCAGGTTTTGTTCTGTTTTGGTGTAAAATATGGGATACGTCTATCTCCACATCAGTGTTGCTATTACTATCAGGTATGGGTTTCGGAATAGACGGTTTGTTTAAGTCTTTTATCTTGGCTGGACCAAGACAGGATGTTTGTTGAATGGTGTCATTTAAGAATATTATTTGTTCTGGGATCATGCAGGCTCTAAATAATGCATGATTGTGGTTTTACCAGGTCGATGGATACAACTCTGTTCTCCTTTTTACCAGCAAGGGGCGGTAGTACTACTGATCTTGTTCCGCTGACAGCTAAGACAGGTACTGCTTTTCTGTAAGAAGGCCCAAATTCCTTTTTCACCACGATCTTTTCTCTGACTAGATCCCCAATCTTTGGAATCCAGACAGGCCTTGCTGGGACAGGTGGTTTTTCTTCAGTGGCTGTTGGCTTTAACTTTATGTTACTTAGACTTCTTCTTGTTTCATTCAAGTCCTGTAAAACAGCCAAACGATCTTGGACATCAAAGGCTTTTTCTTTTACCACTGAAGTCTGACAATCTAAGTCCTGGATTTTCATTGTAGTACCGAACAATAGTTCGTATGGAGTGATACCTCTTAGAGAATTTCTTGGCAAATAGTTAAGACTACGTTGGACACTTGTTAGATGTTTGACCCACCCATCACTCGAACCTAATACCCTTGCCACTATAGATTGCTTTATGTCACGTTTTTTTCTTTCCACTACCGCATTTCCCTCAGGATGGAAGGGAGAAGAGTACCGCAATGCAATGCCCATGCTGGCCATGGCCTCTTTGTAAGCTCGAGAGCTAAACGCGGGACCCTGGACAGAATGTAGCATGGCAATTGCGTATGTGCCGATAACGACTCGCAAATCTTTTATAACAGTTCTGGCGTCAGCCGAGCGCTGGGGCCTACATTATAAGTGAATCTAGTCTTAATAATTATGGGAACGCATTTCTCCGGCTGGATTTCTGCGTATAGATAGCCTAATGCTTTCTAATAAAGGTGTCCTGGCAATAATGTGGTCCGGTTCACAACTGCGATTTCTGTTGCAGTCCTGACAATCCATTGCAAAGTTGTAAATTTGCAAGCTCATCCCCGGCCACCAGTACTCTGATTGTAATTCTATTAGAGATTTCAAGATCTCTTGGTGCCTCAGACCCTGTCCCATGTGTGCTTCTTGAATCAAGTAAGCCCTCCGGTTCGTGCTTGGAATTACTCTGTCCCCCACTCCAGGGATTTGAGCAAAAGGAACGGAGTTCGCATCAATTATGTATGTATTACTGAGTGGATAGTTAAGAGGTAATGCTGCATAGTCGCCTTTTAATGAGGCTTTTACCGCCAGCATGGTTTCTCCATTCATGTGTTTTTTAGAACGCTTTTTTGTGCCTACGGAAGCCGGTTGAACCGCTGCCGCTGTGGCTCTGGTAGCCAATGAATTCCCTGCAATGTGAACGCCATCACTTTGATGACTCAGTGTATGTATCACGTGAGTCTTTTGTAGTTCTTTCTGAAAAAGAACTACCTGTTCCCAGAGCATTTTATGCTTGATTGTGGTACCTGTGTCATCTTTGTAACCATTTTTGATCCAAGTCTGCATGTCATTATTGTAAGACCGGACACAGTAATGCGAATCGCACACTATTGGTGTCGGGAATTCACGATCGGCATTTTCAAGCACCATCTTTAAAGATCTTATTTCAGCTCGCTGAGCTGTACAGTTTCTGAGTGATTCAGTTTTGGTGATTATCGGTCTGAATTTACCTAAGCGCCAGCGACCTTTAACAATCGCGCACACTGCATTGTGAGATTTTTTATCCACGACGTACTGTTGTGCAAACCTGTCTGTGTAGATTACATAGCTGTATTGTTCTAGAGGCAGAATTTCGATTGGCAGAGGATATTCATGTTCGTATTCTAGATCTTCTTGTTTTTTCATTTACGGATCAGAAGCGTGTTTCACGTCTTCTGCAGCAAGAGAATTTTCCCATTGTATCCATATCGGATCTAATGCCACAGCATTTGGAATGCGTGGTCTTGTTACTGCCTCAAGGGCTGATTCTGCTGTTAAAACAGATAGTTTCTCCCTTGGACTAGGGCTCTTTCTTTTGCTACAGCAGTTTGAACCGCAGTTAAAAAGTTTTCTGATGAATTGAATTTCATTTCAGCTTGTGTGTACAAGTGTGATTTGTAAGCTATTGGTACCGTTTCTCCCTCATTAGAGGTCAGGTATGTGAATCCGCATCTTCCTGGGATGACTCAGATTACAAGGTTGCGTACGTTTTCGCGTGTTTGCAATTTTGTTTTAGCTAACATGTCTGTTTGTAATGATCTTAAAATTTCTGTGTGTTTCTGAGTCCAATTAATTGATTTGAAATCAGGTTTTATTAATTTGTATAGAGGTTTAACCCTCTCTGCATAATTTAGAATGTATGTTCTTCCGAAATTCAGGAAACCTAGTATTGATTGTAAGTTCTTCAGCGTTTTTGGTGCTTGTAGTACAGAACACTTCTCTAAGAAGTTGTCTGCTAGGCTTTTGCCTTCACTTGATAATTCATATCCTAAAAATAGGACAGTTAGGTGGGCAATTCGTGACTTTTTAAAGTTGAATGTGTACCCTTCAGCTGCGAACCCAAGTATTATGGTGTTCACTCTTTTTAAGTGAGTCTCCAGGTCATCATCTGTGAGATAGATGTCGTCAAGATAAGATAATGCCTCATCATCATATATTTGTTGTAACTCTGTTACTCTTGCTGAGAATAATTCTGGGCTATTCTTGAATCCATGTGGGAGACGGCAAAATTGTTTTTGCGCCCCCATACAGGAGAAAGCGGTCAAATACCTGCTTTCAGGTGCTATGTTTTGACAAAAGAAACCATTTGAAATATCTAACGTTGTTTTATATTTTTTGCACTCAATGTTATTCATTAGTGCTGCACTGTGTGAGTTTTGTACTGCAAATGTTTTGCAACATGAGTTTAGGTGTCTGTAGTCCAAAACTAGATGATATCAATCGTCTGGTTTGGAGACAGGAAACAAAGGATTGTTCATTTGTGAGGTGCATGTTTCAATCACCCCCTGATATTCAAGTTGATCTAAGATCTCCCTGACTTGTTTTTTAGCTTCTTGCTTAACTGGGTACTGCCTTTGTGCAGTGGGTTGATTTTTTAACTGGATTTTATGGTGAGGAGAATCCTCATCCCATCCTACATGATTTTTATATAATGCAGGGGCTTGGGCTACTGCCCATTTTCTTGCAAATGTATATTTTTTATGAATTGGAATATGATTTGAGAAGGCTGGCATATTCATTTCTTCGCCTTGAGGGCACTCCCTGACAAACTCTGGTGGCCAGTCTTTTTCTGCTAGAAGGATATCATAGCCCTTCGATAAGTTATCCCAAAAGAGACCCCTTATTTTCCTAGTTTTGTCCCCCTCTATACGCAATGTTATTTTGTATAATTTATGGGGTTTGCTAACTCTGGTATCTGCAGTTTCCACCTGAATGTATTCATTTGTGTCCACTGTCTCCAGAAGATTCATCAGGATCTTGCGAGCTATGGTCACTTCTGCTGCGCTGTCTAGCACTGTCTGGGCCCATTCTCAGTTTTTCAGTTATGTCCTCAGTATCCTTGGCATGTTTTATTTTAATACTGGCTACCTTCTTCTTTGTAAATTGTAATTTTGTACTTTGGTGAGCAGGTTCCTTGTCTTTGGACTTGATGTGCTCTTCTTTGTGTTCTGACCGTTCTCTTCCTTCCGATTTCTGTGAGGAAGTCTGAAAAGATCGAGAGGGACGTGTATCAATATCTTGATATCTATCAGGTTTTCTCAAATAATCCCTATTTCTAAGGTTGTATCTTTTTTCAGAGGGCTCCCTGTGGGGAGACTTGCCTCCTCGTTCTGGAGATCTGTCTCTTCGTTGAGGAGACTTTCCTCTGGACTGAAACCGTTTTTCTCTGGGAGTGGATTGTTTATTACCCTCCCAACTCTTTTTTGGAGTGTTGAGATTATTTTTAATAAAGGTTTTTTCAGGATTTTCAATTAGTTGGGGTTTTAGTGGTTTACCACCCAAACTATCTCTGCCTAGTTCTTCATAGGATTTTTCTATGATTCTGGCAAGTTCAAAAGGTTGTTCTGCTATATCTGTTTCTTTCAGTTTCTGGTGGATCGCCACAGATGCTGCTTCTCCTTTTATGTTGGCTAGTAGTATAGCCGAGACTTGCTTGAAGTTTTTCAGTACTTTCATACCTAGAGTTAAAGCAAGTTCTGGACCATATTCATTTTGAATCTGTCTTAGTACATCTGGTATAACCGCCATGGACGGAACACCATGTGTTTTTGTGTATATTGAAGCAAAGACTATGCCCCAAGTGTCACAGTCCTCCACATGTGGTGCGAGCCCCATTGAAAGGCAAATAGTCAGAATTTTGTGTTTCTCCTGAGGTGTAGTATCAGGAAATACTGCCTCTATTTGAGTGATTTTTTGAGCTAAACAGTATGGAATTTGTTCCCGTTTTGCGGGTATTTTGCCAATGGCTGATATTCTGTGGTGTGATTTTATTTGTGTTCCCCTGGTGAGGGGTGGTCTGTGGAATTTTTATTGCCGGTTGGACTGTTGAAGTCCGCATGACATATTGGACCAATTTTCTATCTATTTTAATTAGTTGTTCTAGCTGAGCTAAAAGTTCTCGGTCTGACATTTTTTCAATGTCGGGATGTGGTGTGTAGCTGGCTAGAACCGGCCACGTGGCTCCTGGTCTACCTGGTGGACCGAGCCTGGTGATGTGATTTTGATGTTTTTAGTGCGCCATTAAACCAGAGCAGGTGCTCTTGGTATGTTAGTGGAATTTGAACGTCCTCGAAAGGAGCGTATTCATTCCGAGAATCCTCTATTTTGTAATAGTGGAAGTCTTGTGTCACAGCGTGTGCTGCTGGAAAACGTATCCATAAGTAGAATATCTTTGTCTGCCGATATTCATGGGCCTCTACCACAAATATGACTGTACCACCTCTTGGTGATAGTCTACTTTCTATAAGTTTAAGAGTTATAGTTCTTCTTACGTTTACCGGAATGATTATAACATTCCGGTCATTCTGTTGGAGAATTGTGTCATCTAACAACAGTTGAGCTGCTATTTTAGCTCTCTCTCTTTCATCCTCACTTTCCGACATTTTTCTGACAGCAAGTTTTTTGTTGCAGAGCAAGTTTCAAGGAAACAAAGATTAGGTGCACAATATTTTGGAACACTGTATCCTTCAACGTTGACTAAACCATAAACTAATACATAGGAATCTCTTCCTACTAAGTTCCGGCGGATTTTAACCTTTTACCCACTCCAGACGTCTTTTGGAGTTTTTAAGGGAAAAGGGGTCTGTGTGAAAAAGCGCGACTGAGTTACTCTAGAGTCTTGCGTTAGATTATCGCATTACCAAACGTTGGGCGCCATGTAGTGTAGTTCCTATATTCCCAATAGGCTCTGCGCATTGGAATAACATAAACGATAGTTTAGACGTAGGACTGAGGTCATCTAGGTCTCTACTGAATATGTTCAACCTAATTAGGTTTTCCAGCTAGCTCAGAGGTCACTAGAAACTTTCTCGAATGTTCAGGAAGGAGTTGACTTTCCTGATTAGACAAGAAGGGATTAATTTCTGACAACTGCATAAACATGAAAACTTTGCTCCCTCAGAATAAAGAGTATATCTCCAGAGTTGTGTGAAAACAATAGACAGCTATTTCACTCAGTCAATCGTGCATGCTTAAGTTCACCAGGAGTGCAGAGAAATAGAGAGACAGGCGTTTTCAATAAAAGTTGTTATTTATTGAGCAGTCTTCTTTCTCATGCAAGAGAAATGAATTGCCACAATTGCAATACTTGTTATAAAGTAAAGTGCGTACAGTAAAAGGAGTATTATGAAATAATACTGTAAAAGCATTGATATGGTTTCTGAGCCATATGATACTTAAAATGGATAAAATATATGCATACATAAAATCATTGACTAAACGTGCTCAACTGGTGTTTCTAAAATACGCCTACCCCGGTGTACCTGACCTAAGCCTAATACGTGGGAAGGAGTAAGTAAGTTAAGATAGTTTTGCCAAGAATCTGTTTCAAGAATTCTCTTAAGGATCTAATCAGCTCCGTACCTTGTTTATAGAATGAAGGAGGTCTTGTATCTCTCTCTCAGGACTCGATCTCCCAGCAACCCGCAAGGGTGACTGGAAACACTGGAGCTGGATTTCTCGGCAGAAGAAAAGACAGCGTCTCTCTCAGTGCGTCAAATGGGAGGGTCGGCTTCCATCAGCACTCGCATCAGCTGGGCGTCGGCAAGTAAATAGCCGCTCTGCTCCAAACCACTGTGTGTTTGCTTAAGGCAAGTGTTGGTATATTTATACCTGAAAGGTGCCGAGTTTGACGTAAGGTTGGACATAAGACGTCACTAAGAACTAACAGTTCTTTCTGGACTCCAGAAGTTCTTGTGCAAATCAAAACAAAAGAAGGGGGAATTCCCGGGCTACTGGAGGCTTGGTTTGTTTAAAAAACGAGTTGTACTTTCTAGGAGTCTATGGGAGTAGCCTTGCCGTATTTGGACTGCATTGGCTATGACTAAATATGGACATGATTCCTATGCCTTTATAAGGATATTATTTGTTATGAACACATAAGGGCATGAATCGGGAATATTTAATTAGGGTCCTAGATACATTCACAACAATCTGTGATATCATCACTGAAGTCATTGAGATGTCATCAGTGATGTCATTGACCATGTCATTAGTGATATAATATGTGAGGTTATAAGCAGTGCAGTGAGGGGGTGTAAGTTATAGTTGGCACAGTTAGGTATAACAGCTGAATTTCACTGGTTTTATATGGGTGAAATCTAAGCCTTACTTTATTGTTCCTGTAACCTTTGTTTTTTTCAGGGAATTCCTAAGGTGTTTTTTTTAAATTCTGTTTCCTAACTATAACGTCCCTGTAACGTTTGATTTTTTAGGAGAATTTCAAAGGGTTTTTAAATTTTAATTTCCATCTGTAATGACTAACCTTTGTCAGTGAGTATGTGAGTTAGTACATCAGTGTCTAAGTAGGTCTATCAGTCGGTTAGTGAGTCTCTGACTGAGTCTGTGAGTGTCTAACTGGGTATGTGAGTGTGTGCATGAGTGTCTGAGTGAATGTATAAGTCTCTGTGTGGGTCTGTGAGTGAGTGAAGAGTCTCTGAATGGAACTGAGAGTGAGTACACACATCTCTGACTGGGAGTTAAGTGGTGTGTGAGTTTCTGAGTCGGTCTGTGAGTGGGTGCATGAGTCTGGGTGGCTCTGTGAGTGGGTGCAAGGGTGTCTAAGTGTGCCTATGAGAGGGAGTGTGAGTGTCTGCATGGGTTCATGAGTAGGTACATGAGTCAGTTTGTAGGTGGGTATATGAGTATCTCATTGGGCCTATAAGACTCTGAGTGGGTCTGTGACTAGGTGTATGTGTATCTGAGTGTTCTCCGTTTTGCCCTATGTAATCCCACTCATTTGTGTGCCTATGTTTTACCTTCCCTCCTCATTTTTCTGCCCTCTGTTTTGCCCTTTTCTGCTCTATTTGATTTTTCAGCTTCATTTTCTGTCCTCTGTTTTTTCATATTTTTGCTTGTTTTACTACCCCTTGTTTTTCCGTACCTTTTCTTTTTTCTACCCTCCCTTTTCACTTTCCTGTTCATTTTTCCACTCTGTCCTCTGAACAGATCTCATAAGTCTCAGCTGTGTGGTGTTTGTGAATGAGGTAGAGGTGGGGTGTCCTAACATAGCTCAGTAGTGTAGTGTTTGTTAATGAGGGAAATGTCTTGGGTCTTTCTTACATGCCTCAGTTGTGTGGCCTTTGTGAATGAAGGAAGAGTGTTGGGTACTATTATGTGTCAGTAGTTTGGTCATAGTAAAAAAGGGAGACATGTATGGTCCTTAAATGTATAAGAAACTCTCTTCCACCAAGCTTAAGCGACTCTTTGGTGCACAGCTTGCATCCAAATAGAGGACTTTTTGTTTTCTTTCTCATGGTTAGTGATGCTTATCAATGTTCAATTTTGTATTGGTTCATTTCATGTTAAACTCCTTCATTCAAATGTGATTTTTTTTTTTAAACTGAATATTCCAAAAACAAATTTGTTTCCATGTTTACATTCACGACTAAGGGTTAAGATGTCATCCTTAGCACCTAAGTTGGCAGGTGTTAGAAATGGGATTTCCAGTTGACTGAGGCTTGCGCCAAAGCCAGGCAGAAACCACCACTCTAGTCAGGGCAAGGGAGTTACACGCCAAAGATAACCCCTGCTCACCCTCTAGGAAATGTGGCGCGAGCAGTAAGGCTTATCCCGGAGGCTATGTAAGTTAAGTGTTTGCGCACGCACCCCCAGCAACAACACCCAAGGCCCACCACAAAGGAAACTCCCCACAAGGTTATATATAAAAATAGCCTTTGTATTGTACAAAACACATTAGATAATAAATACACACTTTACAATGTGCCATAGGCACAGGCAGAATTTACAGGGGGTTAGGTGCATGGGACAGGGCCACGAGAGCCACTGTCAGGAATAAACACTTTTAGAACTAGCACTTGGTAGAATTAGCACTTTGTAGGGATAAACCTTAGCACATAGAACAATTGTAGAACCAAATAGAAAATAAAGCACACAACCAGTAACCACTGGTAACAGGTAAGTACCACCTAGGCAACCCTAACCACCTTAGGAAAATATTATGCAGGGAACCAGGACCTCACTAGCACCCCCTGTACTAGGGAGAACAACCACCTAAGTATCACTATACATTTAGGGGTATAGGCATGGAAACATTACAATTGATGCATACAAACATTCAGAGGTGTAGGGAAAAACACATGATGCAAAAACATACATTCAGCGGTGTAGGGAAAAGCACATGACGCATAAAAACACATTCAGAGCTGCAGCAAAGAACAATTGCGCAGAAATCACATAGGCCACAACCTGTTACTGTCCCCATGCCAACTGGCCTCTCTGGGGCTGAAACGCCCTGTGTCCCAAATGTCAGGGGGCCTAAACAGAGCAGCTGCCCACTAAGTTCTGGGCAGCTGTAGAGATAATGGGATCAACACGTGGAGCCTCGCAGGCTCTGGCCACCAAAACACTCATGGCCCCGTGAGCCTCGCTGGGGTCGAGAACAACTGTGGGGCAAAGTGGGAGCAGCCCGCTGCCTTCCAGGGCCGCTCTACCACTAAAGGAAAATGCTGCCCCCAAAGACGTTGGAGCCTCTCAGGGCTTGAGAACAAATAAATGTCCCCAAGAGCCTCGTGGGCTCTAAACAAACAAAATGTGCCCTGAGCCTCTCGGGGCTCTAAATAACTATGTGCCCCGTGGGAGTCCATCTCATTGTGTTTGCTTTGTTCGACCAAATTTGGCAGCGTTTGCTCAGACATGGGTACCTTCCTCACTTTGCCACTGGATTCAAGCTAGCCTGGCTGATGAGGGATATTACCCCAAAACTGGTCCCAGTATGCTTGTTTCCAGTCCAAGCAAGACATGACTTGGCAGTTAAGTCTGGACTGTTCCCATGAGACACAGGGTCAAGACTGATTTGCATATAGCTATGTCTGAACTATGGTGGCGTAGTGAGCAAAAGAATGATGATGGATTCAACCCAGATATTTGACTGGGGTGAGTGTCTGAAAAGTTTCAGCGCTCCGTCCATCATCTATTTGTGTTTTCTTTGTTCGTCCTAAGTTGGCAGGGTGTGTCTAGACGTGGGACCCTTGCTCACTTTGCTCCTGGATTCAACCTACTCTGGCTGATGAGGGGTGCTAACCCAAACCCAGTCCCAGGATGCTTGTTTCCAGTCGAGGGAAGACATGGCTTGGCAGCTCGGTCAGCACTGTTCCCATGAGGCACAGGGTCAAGACTGGTTTGTATATAGCTGTGTCTGAACTGGAGGGCGATGTGAGCTAAATAGTGATGATGGATTCAGACCAGATCTGTGACCAGAGGTGAGTGTCTTAAAAATGTCAGCGCTCCGTCCATCATCTCCTTGTGTTTGCATTGTTCACCCTAAGTTGGCAGGGTATACCCAGACGTGAGTCCCTTGCTCACTTTGCCACTGAATTGAAGCTAGCCTGTGATGTATTCCTATAGGATCTGAATCGATCCCCCTATTCCTGACCCTATTCTGGTTAAACAAACCAACAAGTTAACTAGCAGTCAGCCCATGAGGCAGAAAACCCCCATGATGCAGATACCGTTATCTGACGCAGTCACACTACGGCACAGGAACGTGTTATCTGATTAGGTCATAACGCTTGCGATCTAATTAGACAAGCGATATTCCTCCAGCCCCTGATAAGGCATACGGAGTTCTCATAACAAATCAAACCTATGACAACCTGGGCAAAACCCTGCGGCCATTGTTTTGATTTCACCGAGAACTTCAGTAAAAGAATGTGCTAACGAGCAAGTCGTATGACATCCTTATTGACGTATCTATGTCCATCCTTACGTCAATCTCGGCACCTTAAAGGTATAAATATTACCAATATTGCCCTATGCAAACACACGCGTGGTGACGAGACGGAGCAGCCAGATTCCAGGTACAGAACTGAATAACCCCTCACAGAGAATTCTTTAGTTATTCACTTGGCAAAAACAAACTTAACTTAAACTGTAACTTTCTATTCCCGCCCACGTATTAGACTTAGGTCAGGTACACGGGGTAGGCGTATTTAGAAACACCAGTTGAGTACGTTTAGTCAAATGTATATGTGTATGTAATATATTTTATTCATTTTAAACATCTTATGTCTTAGAAACCATATCAATGTTTTTACAGTATTATTTTATACTATTGCTTTTAATGTATGCACTTTACTTAACTATAAGTATTGCAATAATATCGATCCATTTCTCTTGTATGAGAAAAGAGACTGATCAATAAATAACACCTTTTTATTGAACACGCCCGTCTCTTCCTTTTCTCTACAATCTGATGAGACTAAGAATGCACGTACTGACTGAGTAAAATAAATTGCTTTTTGTTCACACGACTCTCGAGATATACTCTTGATTAGGGGAGAGCAAAGTTGTCATGTTCTATGGTTGTCAGAAACTAAATCCCTTCTTGTCTAATCAGGGAAGTTAAGTCCTCCTTGAACATTCGAGAAAGTTTCTAGTGAACTCTGAGCTAAGCTGGCAAACCCAAAACTTTAAGTCTAGTATCGACAGTAGTAGACCTAGTTAACGTCTGGTCTAGGCCTTTACTGCTGTAGGTATTATTCCAATGCGCAGAGCCTATTGGGATGATAGGAACTACACTACATGGCGCCCAACGCGTTTGGAAAGGGCGATAAAACTAACGTAAGACATTTAGAGTAACTCAGTCGTGCTTTCTCATTCAGACCCCTTTTCCCAAATACTCCAAAGACGTCTGGAGTGGGTGAAAGGTTATATCCGCCAGACCTCGCAGGAGGGAACTCCTATGTATGGTTCTTGGTACAAGTCAACGTTGAAGGATACACGGTTCCAAAATATTGTGCATCTAATCTTTGTTTCCATAAGAAACCTGATCTGCAAACAAAAGAAAAAACCTTTTGGACAGTAAAATGTCAGACAATGAGGATGAAAGAGAGGCAGTTAGATTAGCAACTGAACTCGCAGCAGCTGATGCTACCATGCAGGCAGCAGACGAGGATATAATACTCATCCCGGTCATTAAAAGGAAATCTATAACCATAAAACTTATAGAAAATGGACTGACACCTAGAGGTGGTACAGTCATATTCGTAATTGAGGCACACGAATATCGGCAGACAGAGGTATACTATTCATGGATAAATTTTCCAGCAGCAAATCCTGTAACAAAGTACTTCCACTATTACAAAATAGAGGAACCTCCTGAAACGTACACTCCTTTCGAGGAGGTGGAAGTACCACTCAAATTTCAAGAGCATTTGCTCTTATTTGATGGCGCCCTAAAACACAATAATCACATCACCAGGCTCGGTCCTTTAGGTAGACCAGGAGCAACGTGGCCGGTCCTAGCCGGATACACACCACATCCAGACATCGATGGGATGTCTGCACCAAACCTTTTAACACAGCTAAAACAACTAATAAAAATACACAGACAATTAGTCCAATATGTGATGCGGACTTCAACAATTCAGCCAGCGATTAAACTCCCACAGCTGACCCCTCACCAGGGGAACACAAATAAAATTACACCACAGAACATCCAGTCCTGCCTAGGTAAAGTACCGGCTAAACGGGAACAAATACCATTCTGGCTAGCGCAGAAAATCACCCAAATAGAGGCGGTGTTTCCAGACACCACCCCGCTAGAAAAGCACAGGATTCTGACTATCTGTCTGGGAATCGCACCACACATTGAGGACTGTGACACTTGGGGTACAGTCTTTGCTTCCATCTACACAAAAACGCACGGTGTTCCATCCATTTCGGTAATACCAGATGTGCTAAAACAAATTCAAGATGAATATGGCCCTGAACCCGCTTTAACTCTTGGTATGAAATTACTAAAAGACTTCAAGCAGGTCTCGGCTATATTATTAGCCAACATAAAAGGTGAAGCAGCAAACGTGGCGATCCGCCAGAGGTTAAAAGAGACAGATATAGCAGACCAACCAGCTGAACTTGCCAGAATCATAGAAAAATCCTATGAGGAACTAGGTAGAGATAGTTTAGGTGGAATACCAGTAAAACCGCAACTAATTGAAAGTCCTGAAAAAATATTTTTTAATAATAATTCTACATCACCAAAAAAGAACTGGGATGGAAACAAACAATCCAATCCTAAAGAAAAGAAATTCCAGTCCCGAGGAAGGTCTCCTAGGCGAAGAGAAAAATCTCCGAACCAAAGACACAGGTCACCTCAGAGTGACCCCTCTGGGAAAAGATATAACCTTAGAAATAGGGATAATATTAAAAAGCCTGATAGATATCAAGACATTGATACACGTCCCTCTCAATCTTTTCAGACTTCCTCGCAGAAATCGGAAAGAAGAGGACGATCAGAACAAAGAGAAGAGCACACCAAGTCCAAAGACAAGGAACCTGCTCAGCTAAAAAAGAAATTACAATTTCCAAAAAAGAAGGTAGCCAGTATCAAGGTAGTTAACAATGCCGAGAATACTGAGGACACAACTGAAAAACGGAGAATGGGCTCAGACAATGCTAGACAGCGCAGCAGAAGTGAGCATAGCTCGCAAAATCCTTATGAATCATCTGGAGACAGTGGACACGAATGAATATCTTCAAGTGGAAACTGCGGACACCAGAGTTAGCAAACCTCACAAAATATACGAAATAACATTGCGTATAGAGGGTGATAAGACTAGAAAAATAAGGGGACTATTTTGGGATAATCTCTCCAAGGGCTATGATATCCTTCTAGCTGAAAAAGACTGGCCACCAGAGTTTGTCAGGGAATGCCCTCATGGCGAAGAAGTAATTATGCCTGCCTTCTCAAATCATATCCCAATTCATAAAAAATACACACTTGCCAGAAAGTGGGCAGTAGCTCTAGCTCCTGCTTTATATAAAAATCACGTGGGATGGGATGAGGACTCTCCTCCTCACAAAATCCAGTTAAAATCACAACCTACTGCACAAAGGCAGTACCCAATTAAGCAAGAAGCTAAAAAACAGGTAAATGAAATACTAGATCAGCTAGAATACCAGGGGGTGATTGAAACTTGCACCTCACAAATGAACAACCCTTTGTTTCCGGTCTCCAAACCAGACAATTCATATCGTCTAGTTTTGGATTACCGACACCTTAACACATGTTGCAAAACTTTTGCAGTGCAAAACTCACATAGTGCTGCACTAATGAATAACATAGTGCGCAAAAAATACAAAACAACCTTAGACATCTCTAATGGATTCTTTTGTCAAAACATAGCACCAGAGAGCAGATATTTAACTGCATTCTCAATAAATGGCACTCAAAAACAATTCTGTCGGTTAGCCCAGGGGTACAAGAACAGCCCGGGAGTATTCTCAGCGAGAGTAACAGAATTACTACAAATATATGATGATGAAGCATTATCTTATGTCGATGACATTTACTTAACAGATGATGACTTGGAGACTCACTTGAAAAGAGTGAACACCATAATACTTGGGTTCGCAGCAGAGGGTTACAAATTCAACTTTAAAAAATCCAGAATTGCCCATCTGACAGTCCTGTTCTTAGGATATGAATTATCAAGTGAAGGCAAAAGCCTGGCTGACAATTTCCTAGAGAAATGTGCCGTAATCCAAGCACCTAGAACACTAAAAAACCTACAGTCGATTCTAGGCTTCCTAAATTTCGGAAGAACATACATTGCGAATTACGCAGAAAGGGTCAAACCCCTATATGATCTGATAAAACCAGATTTTAAAAGATCCAATTGGACTCAAATACACACAGAAATTTTGAGATCCCTACAAACAGACATGCTAATTAAAACAAAATTAGAAACACGTGATAACACACGCAATCTTGTGATTCGAGTCATCCCAGGGAGATGCGGATTCACATACCTGACCTCTAATGAGGGAGAAAAGGTACCAATTGCATTCAAATCACACTTGTACACAGAAGCTGAACAGAAATTCAGCAACAAAGAAAAAATCGTTCATGCAGTTCATACCGCAATAGCTAGAGAAAAAGATCAAGCGGAAGGTAGACATATCACTGTCAGAACAGCAGAATCAGCCTTTGAGGCACTAACAACACCGTGTAATTTACCAACAACAACATTGAATCCGGAATGGATACAATGGGTGAATTCAATCACAACGGAAAAAGTGTGCTACTACTTTGATCCAGAACTAGAAGAATTAAAAAATCTAGAATATGAAAAAACATATCCTCTGCCAATTGATATTCTGCCTTTACGACATTACGCCTGTGTAATTTATACAGACGGACATGCTCAACCCCCCGTTTGGGGCGAACAGGCATACAACCCCACATGTGGGATTACAAAAGAAGTGTGGCGCGGGGGTAAACTAAAACCTCTATTAACAAAAACACACTCAGTAGAAACTAATTCAGAACAACAAACTGAAATATTAGCTTTGAAAATGGCGCTAGATAATGCGGATCGCGAATTCCCGACACTTATAGTGTCAGATTCATATTACTGCGTCAAATCATATAACAAGGATTTGCAGACATGGATTCGAAACGGTTACAAAGATGACACAGATGCACCAATAAAGCAGAAACTGCTCTGGGAACAAATAGCTCTTTTACAAAAAGAACTACCAAAGACTCACGTGACACACTCACTGAGTCATCAACGTGATGGCGTTCACGTTGCAGGGACTTCATTGGCTGATGAGGCCGCGAAGGCAGCTGTGCAAACGGCTTCCGTACCTGCCATCACCCGGTCAAAAACAAAAATAGACAGCGAAATATTACAAGCTGTCAGCGCTTCAGAAAAGGATCCGATAGAAACACTCCCGAAAGGCTTTCCAGTAAAATACTCATACATAACTGATGCAAACAATGTTCCTTTTGCTCGAATCCCTGGAGTGGGGGATAGGGCAATTCCAAACATGGAACATAGGTTAGGACTAATAATAGCGGCACACGAAGGGCTTGCTTCTATCCATGCTGGCGTCTCAGCCACAGTATCATTATTAAAACAGAGATACTGGTGGCCACAAATGAGAAGACAAACAAGGAACTATGTTCTAGAATGTGAAATATGTCAAAAAATGAAAGTATCAACGGTGAGACGTCCAGCGCAGACGCCCCTTCTAATCTCGGATAAACCATTAGCCTGTGTTTATCTAGATCACTGCGGTCCCTTACAAAGGGACGGTAACTATAAATATATCTTGGTCGCAGTGGATTCATGCACGAGATTCATATGGATGTGGCCCCAGCGAACGGCTGACGCCAGAACTGTTATAAAAGATTTGCGAGTCTTTATCGGCACATACGCAATTGGCATGCTGCATTCGGACCACGGTCCTGCTTTTAGCTCTAGAGCTTATAAGGAGGCCATGGTCAGCATGGGCGTGGCATTGCGGTACTCTTGTCCATTTCACCCTGAGGGGAACGGAATTGTTGAAAGAAAAAACCGTGACATAAAGCAATCTATAACGGCAAAGGTATTAGGTTCGGGAGCTGGGTGGGTCAAACATCTAATAAGTGTCCAACGTAGTCTAAATAACTTGCCAAGAAATTCTCTGAAGGGATTCAGTGCGTACGAATTATTATTTGGAACTAGGATGTTGATCTCTGACATTGATAGTCAGACTTCAGTGGTAGAAGAAAAAAGCTTTGATATCAAAGACCGTTTGGCTATTTTGCAGGACTTAAACAAAACAAGAAAAGACTTGAGCAACATAAAGTTGAAACAACAGCCAACAACCACTGAAGAACCACCACCAGTCCCAGCAAGACCTGTCTGGATTCCAAAAGTCGGGGATCTAGTCAGGGAAAAGATCGCGGTAAAGAAGGAATTTGGGCCTTCTTATAGAAAAGCAGTTCCTGTCTTGTCTGTCAACGGGACAAGATCAGTTGTACTACCGCCACTTGCTGGAAAAAAGGAGAACCGAGTTGTATCCATCGACCTGGTAAAACCACAACATGTGGCCGATAACAAACAGTAGGCCAAGTGGACTCCCAATAAGTAGCAGAACACCAAGGTTTGCTACCAGTACAGAGGTCCTAACGAAGAGGCTCATCACATTCGAAACGCCTACAGAAGAACAACAAGGACTATGCAACAATGCAATAGAACTCAGACCTCTGAAAACCCAAATAAAAACATTTAGCAGAGACACACCAATCTATAATGAAGTACCAAGTGAAAATGCAAGAAACAGTAATCCTGAAGCAATTGGAACAATTGACAGAACAGCATCCGGCTACTTCATAAACTTCGATGATTCCTCTGAAGGCTTCAGTGAATCAAAGACACAGCCATCATCAAAAACCTTTAAAGATAAAGCTAAAGAACTTTTGAAACAACTGAAAGAAACATATCTGATTTCCCCATGGATTGAATTTTGGGTGGGTTTTGGTGCAATTATCCTCATACTTTGGCTCATCATGATACTAACTTTGGGACGCTTCATTGAGGGAAAATATGCAAAAATGGACACAGCAAGTCAGAAAATCAACTTGATCCTCAAACCACACACATCTTCACACATCGAGAAAAGAGAACTTTCTTCAGTCAACTTCACAGCCAATCCGATACCGGGTGGGGTAGCCTGGGACAACACTGACTATGAAATTTATGGTCCGGTCGAAATCCTGAAATATCCACACCAAATTAAGAACTCCTTGAGTGACTTTGTAAAACCAAGCTCATTTGCTGATGATTGGGACTTCGAAAGCATTAATAATATGATGTCTGACTTAGTAATGTCTGCTAAATTTACCAAACATGATTATTTGCAGGGTTCTACAAATTATGATAGTATGTACTGTTATAACCACTATGGTAACCATTTTTTACATAGATCTGCACAACCTAGAAATGTTTTAAATTATAATCAATGGGAACATTGTGCAACCCCTCCAAAAGGAAGCTCAGGGACCTTCTATGACAAATATTCATACTTTTCAGGTTTTAACACAAGTAATTCTGAAGCATTCTATTTTAAATTGTCAAACAAGACAGGGACAAAGACCATGATAACCAACACAAAATTGATATATTCAGACTCATTTTTTGAACAAATGAGTACTTTTGGTTTTGATTATTGGGACAAAAATGTTGAATTGAAAAGTGTTTGGGGTACAAAAGAATGGCAAGTGCAGGGTATAGAATCTTTGTTTAGAGCCTGCATGATCCCAGAACAAATGATATTTTTAAATGACACTGTTCAACAAACTACCTGTCTTGGCCTAGCCAAAATCAAAGACTTAAATAAACCGTCTATTCCAAAGCCAACAATGCTCAGCAATAGCTCTACAGATGAAGAGATAGACGTAAATTATGTATTAAACCAAAACAGAACACATCCTGATTGGAAACAATGGTTGATCTGGCCCACAGATACTAATAACTGCCAAGACAGATTCCTGAATAAAACACAGGGGTTCAAAATGACCAGGCCAGACCCTAGATATCCTCAAAGACATCACCCAGGGATAATAACAACCTACAGTGTGGGCAAATTATGCCTTCAATGGCTACAAACTTCCACACTGGCAGAAATTAAACAACACCTAACTTTACTTACTGATGGTGCTGACTTGCGTGATTTCATTATGGGACTGCGCAAACAGCGTCAAAAACGTTTCATAGCAGCCTCTGTATATGCAGCATACAATGAGGCCTGGAAGGTTACTCAAATTGAAACAGCAGAGAGAATACGGGAAATTGACCATATTAATTTGGAAAAATCACTTTCTGTAGTGGTCAATGGGTTAATGACTCTGTCCTCCAGAATTTTTTCTTTGGACAGCATTGTGTCTTCTGCAATCGACATATTGTCGCAAGACTTACTGTTATTACAACACGGTCAGTCACAATTGCGCTCTATTGTACAGCTTGGCTGGACGTTACAAAATCTATGTTCAGGCTATGTGCCTTGGCGTTTAATCAACACAACGTCACTATTCCAAATCTTTAACCTTACTGATAGACAAATCAGTATGGCACAAAAGGGTGCTGATTATACAATCTTGAGCATTGAAAAACTCGAAAGATTACCAGTGACAATGTCAGAACGACCTGTCAGTGAATGGATAATACATGGAATAATAAATATTCCAATCTCAACCTTCAGGTTTCAATACTGCCAAAAATATATACAGGCTGGCATGTACGAGAAATTGGGAAAGGGGTACCTTAAAACAACATGGAACCTGCCCTATTCACATGCATGTGTCAGTAATAAAGGACAGAAAGTGTTTCTTAGTGGCAACAATTGTGCGATGTCACTAAGTGGCACACTTCTGTGTAACGGAATTAGTTTGCATGGAGCCTGTGAAGGGAATTCATACAACCTTTCATGTCACCAGCAAGGCGCACCTGCAACAGAAATAGAACCATTCTTTCAAAGACTCTATAATGGGAGTTACATTCTAATTGTAGACCGCAGATGTTGTAGTCTTATGCCCGGGACTCCTTATCTAGTAACTACGACTGCGAAGGTCAAGTGCTGTGGACGCACATTGTTCCCCAGCTCCTTTCCAGACAGGGAGGCAAGGGCATGGCCCAATTTGAAAATTACTTCTATTCGAATAGATACTTTAAGCAGAATGAAAACAGTGCTTCTTCAGACGCCTACAAGGCTCACGTCATCAAAAGAAACGTATGATCTACAAGTCGCAAGGACGACTGCAGAGATACATTCATTGTTATCAACTAATTCCCCCATACATTTCGCGGAAATTCTAAAACGAAATCTTAAATATTTCTGATACCAATGGGGTCTCAAAGGTATTTAAGACAGTATTTTCGATGGCATTACCACCATTCAAAGCCATACTGGGTATTTTTCCAGATTTCGTCCATTCGATTTTTGGCGGACTTCCCCTGATCTTGGGACTAATTGCAGGAATCCTATTCTTAGTCCTTATTTTTCGTTATGGCAACCCATGTCACAGACAAAACTCTTGCGACAAGGGAAGAAACAATCCTAGCCATTGGATACCGGGACCGGATATCAAAAATCCTGGGACTCTCCCGGCTTAGAGACCTGAACATGACTTGCTTTCTATCATTTCGACCAATGTGGCAAAGATGTGTTTTACCTGTATTAAGGTGTCTGCTATGCGGAGAAGAATGCGTGTTAGACACCTGTCTGACGCTACAATCGGATGCGCCAATGGATGCAGAAACATTGTTGAGCCCGATCAAGGTTCATGCTTTGTGCTGCCCTCAAAGGCTACCAATCCTGATGACGGCATTCGTGGAAGCTTCACCACTACGATTGATGGGTAGTGAAGTTCAAGATGAAAGCAGCATCGATCAGGTACGACCTTCTGTAAGCAATGCGAATCAGAATGTCAATGGAGACAATCATGCGCACGAATGCATGATTACACCTATATCCGAGTTAGTGGAACTTTCCCAGTAAGCTGTTGACAGTTTTTTCGAAAGCCTAAATGATGTGATGTTCTCGCCAGAACAGAAATAGAGACTTTTGAACAAGCTCGCACACGGCGTTCCCTGAATTCGGCCTTCAACTTTAAAAATAAAGTCACATGAACAATTTTCCCTCCAGTTCACGGACAGCAATTTTTCAGCAGCCCCAGAATATTTTTGCATGTTTTTCGGGACACTATCTTCTGCTTAAAGTAAGAACTATTCTTAGAGAACTAAGGTTTCTAAATTTTAGATAGCTTATAGACATTAGCTGCCCGCTGGTATGTTCATTGTTATTATATTCTGTGATGAAATGGTCTCGAACTTTTATTCTGTATTAAGAGCCATTTCATGTGTAATTCTCATATACAAAATAGCAATAATGTATACAAATGCGATTACTTTGGCATTATTCTACAGCTTGAGTGCATACAATACATATGACTGCAATTTTTCCGTATATTGGAAAATTTCAAAATGCATTTATGTATTTAGGGGTGGTAAGGTATACACTATACTCTATAGTATGTTGTACTATGTTATACTATGCATAGATTAGTAAATATGACCATAGTTAGCGTGGAGTGGGTGTGATGTATTCCTATAGGTTCTGAATCGATCCCCCTATTCCTGACCCTATTCTGGTTAAACAAACCAACAAGTTAACTAGCAGTCAGCCCATGAGGCAGAAAACCCCCATGATGCAGATACCGTTATCTGACACAGTCACACTACGGCACAGGAACGTGTTATCTGATTAGGTCATAACGCTTGCGATCTAATTAGACAAGCGATATTCCTCCAGCCCCTGATAAGGCATACGGAGTTCTCATAACAAATCAAACCTATGACAACCTGGGCAAAACCCTGCGGCCATTGTTTTGATTTCACCGAGAACTTCAGTAAAAGAATGTGCTAACGAGCAAGTCGTATGACATCCTTATTGACGTATCTATGTCCATCCTTACGTCAATCTCGGCACCTTAAAGGTATAAATATTACCGATATTGCCCTATGCAAACACACGCGTGGTGACGAGACGGAGCAGCCATACTTGCCGAAGCGAAGAGCAGAGCAGACCCCGCTGGCGCAGCCCCGCCTTTCTGACGCGCTGAGAGAAGCTGCTTTCTCCTGCCGAGAAATCCAGCACCGGCGTTTCTGGGTAGCCCTCGCAGGCAGCCTGGAATATCGAGACCAGAGACGAGAGATACCATCCCTCATTCAACCTAGATTCCAGGTACAGAACTGAATAACCCCTCACAGAGAATTCTTTAGTTATTCACTTGGCAAAAACAAACTTAACTTAAACTGTAACTTTCTATTCCCGCCCACGTATTAGACTTAGGTCAGGTACACGGGGTAGGCGTATTTAGAAACACCAGTTGAGTACGTTTAGTCAAATGTATATGTGTATGTAATATATTTTATTCATTTTAAACATCTTATGGCTTAGAAACCATATCAATGTTTTTACAGTATTATTTTATACTATTGCTTTTAATGTATGCACTTTACTTAACTATAAGTATTGCAATAATATTGATCCATTTCTCTTGTATGAGAAAAGAGACTGATCAATAAATAACACCTTTTTATTGAACACGCCCGTCTCTTCCTTTTCTCTACAATCTGATGAGACTAAGAATGCACGTACTGACTGAGTAAAATAAATTGCCTTTTGTTCACACGACTCTCGAGATATACTCTTGATTAGGGGAGAGCAAAGTTGTCATGTTCTATGGTTGTCAGAAACTAAATCCCTTCTTGTCTAATCAGGGAAGTTAAGTCCTCCTTGAACATTCGAGAAAGTTTCTAGTGAACTCTGAGCTAAGCTGGCAAACCCAAAACTTTAAGTCTAGTATCGACAGTAGTAGACCTAGTTAACGTCTGGTCTAGACTGCTGTAGGTATTATTCCAATGCGCAGAGCCTATTGGGATGATAGGAACTACACTACAAGCCTGGCTGATGAGGGCTGTTCCCACAAAACAGGTTGCAGGATGCTTGTTTTCAGTCCAGGGAAGACATGGCTTATCAGTCTTAACTGGACTGTTCCTATAAGGCACATGGTCATGACTAATTTGCATATAGCTGTGTCTGAATTGGGGTGGCTAAGTGAGCTAAAGAATGATGATGCATTAAACTTAGATCTATGACTGGGGGTGAGTGTCTGAAAAATTTCAGCGCTCCGTCTATCATCTCCTTTGTTTGCTTTGTTTGCCCTAAGTTGGCCGGGTATGCCCCGACGTGGGTCTCTTGCTCAATTTGCCACATGATTCAAGCTAGCCCGGCTGATGAGGGGTGATACCCGAAACCGGTCCCAGGATGTTTTTTCCAGTCATGGGAAGACATGGCTTGGCAGTTCGGTCTGGGCTGTTTGCATGGGGGATAGGGTCTAGAGTGATTTGCATATAGCTGTGTCTAAACTGGGGTGGCCAATTGAGCTAAAGAATGATGATGGATTCAACACAGATCAGTGACTGGAGATGAGTAGCTGAAAAGTTTCAGTGCTCTGTCCATCATCTCCTTGTGCTTGCTTTGTTCACCCTAAGTTGGCAGGGTATACCCAATCGTGGGTCCCTTGCTTACTTTGCCACTGGATTGAAGCTAGCCTGGATGATGAGGGCTGTTACCCCAAAACAGGTTGCAGGATGCTTGTTTTCAGTCCAAGGAAGACATGGCTTAGCAGTTTAGATGGGAATGTTCCCATAAGGCCCAGGGTCAAGGCTGATTTGCATATAGCTGTGTCTGTACAGCAGTGGTGAAATTAGCTAAATATTAATGATGCATTAAACCCAGATCTGTGACTGGGGGTGTGTCTCTGAAAGATGTCAGGGCACCGTCCATCATCTTCTATAGTTTGCTTTATTCACCCTAAGTTGGCCAGGTATGCCTGACGTGGGTCCCTTGCTCAATTTGCCACTTGATTCAAGCTAGACAGGCTGATGAGGGGTGTTACCCTGAAACTGGTCCCAGGATGCTTTTTTCCAGTCATGGGAAGACATGGCTTGGCAGTTCGGTCTGGACTGTTTCTAAGAGGCTTAGGGTCAAGTCTGGTTTGCATATAGTTGTGTCTGAACTGGGGTGGCGAAGTGAGCTAAAAAATGATGATGGACTCAACCCAGATCTGTGACTGGAGGTGAGTGTATGAAAAGGTTCAGCGCTCCGCCCTTCATCTCCTTGTGTTTGCTTTGTTCACACTAAGTTGGCAGGGTATACCCAGACGTTGGTCCCTTGCTCACTTTGCCACTCGATTGAAGCTAGCCTGGCTGATGAGGACTGTTACCCCAAAGCAGGTCACAGGATGCTTGTTTTCAGTACTGGGAAGACATGGCGTGGCAGTTTGAACTGGACTGTTCCTATAAGGCACGGGGTCAAGATTGATTTGCATATAGCTGTGTCTGAACTGGGGTGGCGAAATGAGCTAAAGAATGATGATGTATTAAACCCAGATCCATGACTGGGGGTGAGTGTCTAAATGATTTCAGCGCTCCGTCCATCATCTCCTTGTGTTTGCTTTGTTCGCCCTAAGTTGGCCGGGTATGCCCCGACATGGGTCCCTAGCTCAATTTGCCACTTGATTCAAGTTAGCCCGGCTGATGAGGGGTGTTACTCCGAAACCAGTCCCAGGATGCTTTTTTCCAGTCATGGGGAGATATGGCTTGGCAGTTCAGTCTGGACAGTTCCCATGAGGCACAGGGTCAAGACTGGCGTGCATATAGCTTTGTCTGAACTGGAGTGTCGATGTTAGCTAAAGAATGATTATAGATTCAACCCAGATCTGTGACTAGAGATGAGTGTCTGAAAAGTTTCAGCGCTTCATCCATTATCACCTAGTGTTCGCTTTGTTCACCCTATGTTATCAGGGTATACCCAGATGTGGGTCCCTTGCTCAATTTGCCACTGGATTTAAGCTAGCCTGCCTGATGTGGGCCCCATAACCGGTTGCAGGATGCTTCTTTCCAGTCCAGGGAAGACATGGCTTGGCAGTTCGGATTGGACTGTTCCCATAAGGCATAGGGTCAAGACTGATTTGCATATATCTGTGTCTGAACTGGGGTGGCGAAGTGAGCTATAGAATGATGATGCATTTAACCCAGATCTATGACTGGGGGTGAATGTCTGAAAAGTTTCAGCGCTCTATCCATCATCTCCTTGTGTTTGCTTTGTTTGCCGTAAGTTGGCCAGGTATACCCAGATGTGGGTCCCTTGCCCACTTTGCCCCAGGATTCAAGCAAACCTGGCTGAAGATGGCTGAAATGCCAGAAACCGGTCCTAGGAAGCTTGGTTCTGGTCCAGGGAAGGCATGGCTTGGCAGTTCGGGCTGGACTGTTCCCATGAGGCACTGGGTCAGACTGATTTGCATATGGCCATGTCTGAACTGGGGGACAGAGTGGGCTAAAGAACGGTGATGGATTAAACCCAGATCTGTTGACTGGGTGTGAGTGTTTGATTGGTTCAGATTCTCCGTCCATCACCACCCCCTGTTGTACCGCTTTGTTCACCATAAGTTGGCAGGGTATGCTCAGACGTGAGTCCCTTGCTCACTTTGCCACTGGATTCAAGCAAGCCTGGCTGAAGACGGCTGAAATGCCAGAAACCAGTCCTAGGAAGCTTGGTTCCGGTCCAGGGAAGGCATGGCTTGGCAGTTCGGGCTGGACTGTTCCCATGAGGCACAGGTTCAGACTGATTTGCATATGGCCATGTCTGAACTGGGGTGGCAGAATGGGTTAAAGAACGGTGATGGATTAAACCCAGATCTGTTGACTGGGTGTGAGTGTTTGATTGGTTCAGATACTCTGTCCATCACCACCCCCTTTTTTACCACTTTGTTCGCCATAAGTTGGCAGGGTATGCTCAGACCTCAGTCCCTTGCTCACTTTGCCACTGGATTCAAGCAAGCCTGGCTGAAGACGGCTGAAATGTCAGAAACCGGTACTAGGAAGCTTGGTTCCGGTCCAGAGAAGGCATGGCTTGGCAGTTCATGCTGGACTGTTCCCATGAGACACTGGGTCAGACTGATATGCATATGGCCATGTCTGAACTGGGGTGGCAGAGTGGGCTAAAGAACGGTGATGGATTAAACCCAGATCTGTTGACTGGGTGTGAGTGTTTGATTGGTTCAGATACTCCATCCATCACCACCCCCTTTTGTATCACTGAATTCAAGCTAGCCTGGCTGATGAGGGGTGTTACCCCAAAACCTGTCCCAGGATGCTTGTTTCCAGTCCAGGGGAGACATAGCTTGGCAGTTTGGTCTGGACTGTTCCCATGACGCACAGGGTCAAGACTGATTTGTATATAGCTGTGTCTGAACTGGGATGGTGTCGTGAGCTAAAGAATGATGATGGATTCAACCCATATCTCTAACTGGGGGTGAGTGTCTGCTTTCTTGGCCCTAGGATGGCAGTGTATGCCAAGACGTGAGTCCCTTGCTCATTTTGCCAATTGATTAATGCTAGTGTTGATGATGAGGGGTGCTACCCCAAAAGCCAGTCCCAAGACGCTTTTTTCTGGTCCAGGGAAGACTTGTCTTAGCAGTTCTGTCTGGACTGTTCCTATGAGGCACAGGGTCAAGACTAATTTGCATATAGCTGTGTCTGAACCAGAGTGGAGATGTGAGTCAAAGAATGATGATGGATTCAATTCAGATATGAGAGTGTGTGTGAGTGTTTAGAAAATGTCAATGCTCCATCCATCATCTCCTTGTGTTTGATTTGTTCTCCCTGAGATGGCAGTTTATACCCAGACATGGGTCCCTTGCTCCATTTGCCACTGGATTCAAGCTAGTCAGGCTGATTAGGGGTGTTACCCTAAAACCTGTCCCAGGATGCTCATTTCCAGTCCAGGGATGTCATTTTATTTATTTTTATTTATTTTAAAGGTTTTATATAGAGCTGGCTAGACCAGGAGGTATCAGAGCGCTTTACATGAGCATCAGATCATAGTTACAGGTTACATCGTTACAAAGGTTACACAGTTATTAGAGCATGGCAACATATGTATTTGTAAGGTCAAGATAAACAATAAGTACAAATACGTAAGGGTTAAAGCAGGCAAGGGAAAAGATTCAGGGGGGGAAGGAACTGGGGAAGTAGACAGGTAATGAAGGCGGGAAAGAGGAGGGGAGGGTGAAGGACATCGCATGGAAAGAGGAGGGGAAGGGGGACAGGGACACAAACCGGTAGACGAGTCAAAGCAACGTCCAAAGTCCAGTATGCTGTGATCCCAGGGGAAGTGGTATCGCTTCCCTAGCTCTGTTGTGGGAGGCTCCCTTTACGCAGTGTGTAGGAAGGTGTAATGTGACTATATGGTTACACCAACTTTTTTCTTGGTGTTTTGCTGGTTTTCGACTTAGTTGGCCCGGTACCCTGCTATTCAGGGCCCCAGACTATCTGCTTTCTCTATAAAATGGACTCCATGTACTTTAGGTACATACCAGATTGGTTACTGGGTCACCCTTGTGAGCCCCTCTATAATGTACCATAGGTACCCAGGGCATAGATGCACACTAGGCCTACCAGGGCCAGCAGCATGTATTATGCCACCCCTGCTTTGCCTTCCAGACTGACACCACTGGTCTGTTCACACAACCTGGGTAAGTTGGTGTAATCACCCCTTACTTAGATATAGTATACCTATATCTACCTTTACATATAGACACATATACACCTATAAGCCACTCCTATGGTATGCCTCGACAATCCTGGAGGAAGAGTGCTTGGTTTTATGTGAGAGGGTGCTCTGGCATGAGATGAGCCCCTCTGCAGCTTTCGGAACCAGCTCCTTATAGCTGTTCTATTATATAGCCATACCATATACTCTTAAGTGCATTATAATCCTTGCGGTTAATGCTAACTTTGGTTTGGCTTTATCAAAACATGTCGTGTAAGGTGTCAAACACTTTGGAATACTACCCACCCCCCCGCCAATTCTGGCAGAGGGGGTAGCATTCCCCCTTCCTAGAGGAAAACGACATGTAAGTTACTGCTTTACCCGGTTAAACTTAAACAGAGCCTCAGCATCACAAAATGGATGCTGCTGCCACAGACATGATTCTGACCTCCTGTTGCTGGATGAAACTCCGGCAGGGGAGGCCTGGACAATAGGTTTTCTGTCCAGGGAGGTGCCAGCACCTCACCAGATAGGGGTTTTGTGTATTTGGGCAGGGAGGGCTGCATTCAGTGAATGCATCTAGACACTGCCTGGGGCACACCAGGTGCTCCATGCATAGCTTGGTTCAAACCCGTTTCTGGGGTACTCCAGCCCCAGCTCTGGCACAAAACTGGACAAAGGGAAAGGGGTGTAGCCACCCCCTTCTCAGGTCCACCCATAGGAGGGACCTAGTCAGGTAATCCAGCCCCCTTTCTTAGTATAAGTATAGGAGCTGTGTCCTGGGATTTTAGATGATCCTGGATGGATCTTTGAAAGACATATCTTGGACCTTCGACATTCCATTCTGACTAGAAGATGGAAGTCATCTCCCTTGTGGGCAAGGAGTGACCACCCTGTGCAAACAGGCACCAGCAGCAAGGTTGCTGGTCTGCAGGTTCATGGCTCCTGTCGGAACCTGAAGACTCTGTGACTCAAGAACTAGACTTTCCGACTTCAATGATCCCGACCCACATCAACAGCAAAGATGAGACCCATGGCGGACACGAGAGATGTGGGACCGGACATCTTGGACATCCTGCATTTTGCTACCTCCACTCCTTTCCTGAAGCCTCAGTAAGTTGTGCATTGGGGTACAAGAAGCCCTAGCCCGAGCACCATTTGCACCAATGCCCAGGCCCTCACACTCTGCGAGTGTCCCGTGGGCCCCACCTTTGCATTTGAGCTTGATACGTCTTCCCAGTTCCTTGCCCATTAGCTAGTGAGCCCCCTGAAGATGCCATCTTGAATATAACTTGCTTTTCTGGTTGCTCCACGCTTGCTACAGCTTTTCTGAAAAGGAGAAGTGCCAAAGACCTTGCTGGTCTGCAACAGAGCCAATTTTGACATCCTGCGTGGGTTACGGTTGACAAGGCTTGTTGGGTCCAATTCAGATACCAACACTGAAATCATCTAGATCCATTGTGGTGCAGCTAGAATCCAGCACCTGGTCATCTTCGATGCCTCCTGGACCTCGTGGCTGAAGAGACAAACTCACCTCCTTCACCTTCAAGTACCTGACATCACCTGGTTCACTCCTGGTACCTTCCTGGTCACTGGCTAGGGACCCAGACTCTGTCCCCTCTGCTTTCAGGTTCTTCACATCTCCGATCCACCCTTGGATCCACCCGGACACTTTTCCTCTGGTCGCCTGCAGCACTTCTTTTCAGCTCTCCATAGAAAACTACGACGAAAACCGACACGAAAAGACACCTTTGCACCCAGCTACCCTGGGTGAGGTAACACGAGTACTCCAGTGCTTCCGTGGGTCTTGAATCTCAAAGTGTCCTAGTTTAAAAGGGTTACATCCTAGTCCATCCGGAAGTGTCCTTAAATTGTAACTTTGTATCTTTTATGATCTCCATTGAAAGTCAATGGGAACCCGCGCCTGTGTTTAGACACAGCACACGGCTCCCGTGGGTCTCCTACTTCCTAACCTTTGGTTGTTTAGTGTAGCCCCAGCGATTCTACAGGGCCTAGGCCTGCTTTCTAACTCTCACGTGGTACTTATACCACTTTCTTAGTATATGGTTTGTGAGGGCTCTAGGGCATACCGTATACTGTGCAACTTATCGTATATTAACTGTGTGACTTGTATTGTATTTTGACCTTTGACCTCATAAAGAGTGCAGAGGGGTTGTGTTTAGATTAAATACATATATATATTTGATATATACCTTGTGTGGTGTCCTTTCATTTGGTATTCAAGGGATTATATATGGTAAAACAACTTGCTTAACTCGCCTACTGAAATCTTAGCCTGAAGACTGCTGGTTCATGCTACCACTAGGATAGCTTTCTATAAGGTTGACTTTACAACCACCATCAATACGGGTCGATTAGACTGGTGCAAGGTGCCCACTAGAACTAGTGGACATCATATGCCAGGCTAACTTCTCACATTGGTGTGCAGTGGTTGGGATAAGAGCTTGCAATTTTTTTTACCAAATAATCTTGTAATATCATCTCAAAGATCATATCAAGGTACCTGTAGGTATTCCTGGTTAAAATGATTTAACTCTTGTAAATAGATATCCTTTGTCTTCAGGAAACACATGTAGCCTGGGAAAAAAGGGAATGGTTAAAAAATCTGGGGCTAGATCTGTTAGTATGTTCTAAGCAAACCGGGATTAAGAGGGGAGTCACTATTTTTATGAGACGAGGTTTAGGGGGATGTATCAAAACTTAAGCAGACAAATGGGGGAGGTGGGGATTGGCAGAACTGAAGATTCATCAAAACAAATTCACGATCTGTACAATATACGGCCCAAATGTAGATGACTCTGAGCTGCTGAATTTTTTGAATTTAATGCTAGCTCTATGGAGCCAACCCATTATCCTTTGTGGGGATTTAAATACCCACATTGAAGCTGGGTCTGACATTAGGCAAAGCGAAGAATATTCAGGGAATAAACCTCGGACTTATAAAGCTCTTCGCAATTTAGTGGTGGATAATGGACTCATAGATGTATGGAATATTTTATATTCTGAGGATCCTAGATATCGGGTTTTTTTCTGCCCCCCATCGGAAATTTGCTCGTCTTGATTATTTTTTTGTCTCCCAATATTTTATCGATAAAATAGAGATTGAAATCCTCCCCAAACTGCTGTCCGATCACAATCCGTTATTATTAGATATACAATTATCCTCTATTATAAAAGGCACTAAAACGAAATGGTTGTTTCAAAGGAATTTATTATTTGAGGATGATTATCTGCAGTATATGACTAAAATTATCCAAGAATTTTTCAAGATTAACAATAATACTGCTTCTCTTCCAATTGTTTGGGATACATTTAAATCCATAATAAGAGGAGAAACTTTCAATTGTTTGAATTTTCAACAAAAAGCTAAATAAAATAAATTCAAGATAGATTGTGACACTGTTAGGAAGGCAGAGATCAAATTAGCAGAAAAAATTAAATTTAGTCGGGGTATCCAAGAAGCCCAATTAGACTTATCTATCAAACGGAGTATAGTCTACTCTTATATAGCGGACCAGGTGGCATGTAAGTATAGACAATATAAAACAGAAAGCTACGAATTGAGTGAGCAAACGGGTAGAGTATTAGCCCAAAGACGTAGGCAAAAGGCAGCATCTAATGATATCCTAAAAATTTGTGACATAAATGGGGTCATTAGGACCTCTAAAGGGGAAATATTAAAAGCATTTAATGAGTTTTATCAGTTACTATATCATGAGTCTGGTGATGTTACGGACACAGATATAGGAACAAAGACCTTACAATATCTTGCAATTATAGATAATATAGGACTATCGGAAGAGCAGAAAAGTATATTAGCTGTGCCTATTACATGGGAGGAAATTGAGACGGCAATTCTGGGCTTGGCCGCTGGGAAAGCAATGGGACCAGATATTATACCCTTAGAATTTTATTGTGTATTTCATAGTCTTCGCTGTGCATCTAATCCCCTCCTGAGGCGGAAGCCGGGAGGTAGTTGTTTTATTTGTTTGAGTATTCTTATTTTCTGCACGTTTTAAACTTGCTGTACCCTCAGCTTTTAATATCACTTGCACTCAGCTTGACCATGAAGCTTTGCAGCACTGTTCGAATAATTTGTACGACCTCGTGTGATTTACCCTGCTTAACTAAATAAGTGGTGGTAATTCTCCCCCTGCCCCCCGCTTGACTTAATAAGCGCTACCGACTCTTCCTTGCCACTCGGACCAACTTCAGCCGACTTGGGCGCTGAGACAGCCGAGTCCCGGGCAGGTTGAATCTACTTTGGCGGTCATCTTTGTTTGGGGCAGCGTTTACACGCTCTCTATTGGCCACTATAAAAGGATATCTAAGACCAGGCTCTCTAATTCGCTGTGCATCTAATCCCCTCCTGAGGCGGAAGCCGGGAGGTAGTTGTTTTATTTGTTTGAGTATTCTTATTTTCTGCACATTTTAAACTTGCTGTACCATCATCTTTTAATATCACTTGCACTCAGCTTGACCACGAAGCTTTGCAGCACTGTTCGAATAATTTGTACGACCTCATGTGATTTACCCAGCTTGACTAAATAAGTGGTGGTAATTCTCCCCCTGCCCCCCGCTTGACTTAATAAGCGCTACCGACTATTCCTTGCCACTCGGACCAACTTCAGCCGACTTGGGCGCTGAGACAGCCGAGTCCCAGGCAGGTTGAATCTACTTTGGTGGCCATCTTTGTTTGGGGCAGCGTTTATATGCTCTCTATTGGCCAATATAAAAATGGAAGGTCATGCCTCCGCGCAGCGGACGCGTTCAGCGGACGTGCCGGACCTGAGCCGGAGTCGTGCCAGAGTCCTGCCCGTCTGCGCCCGTCTGCGCCCGTCTGCGCCCGTCCGCGACCAGGAAGCGGCCGCCGACGTAAGTACTGTCTCATTTTGTGATCCTCTATCCCTCATCTCCTACGATAGTGCGACGCTTAAGAACCTCAAGCCCATCCACTGTACCTCGGCACTTATTTCACTTCAAGACCTTACCCCTCACCTGCCTTTTACATCTTGCAGCCCAGGACAGTCTAATAATGATTCAAGGCACGATTGTTCCATCTCTCGGACCTTGGCCCCCATTCCTCCCATTACAAACACTTTACTCATAAAATCCGGTTTGATTAACTGTCGCTCTTTAGCAAAACACTCTCTCAACATTGCCCAAACTTTGGAAGAGGAAAAGTGGGATCTCCTATTCTTAACCGAGACCTGGTTAGGGGACGAAACTAATCCTGCTATACACTTAGCCATACCTTCTGGCTATAGTATACTGTGCGCTAACAGACAGGGCTCTCGCCCTGGAGGTGGAGTTGCCATAATATATAGATCTCATTGGACTATCTCCTCCTTCCCCTACAAACAATTGGAACACATTGAAGCACTCCCCTTTTGTATTAAAATAGTGGCCAATTTTACCTTTTCTGGTCTTTTGGTTTACCGCCCCCCTAACTCTAAAACATCCCACTTACCTGTTTTTTTAGACTATGTTCTGCAAGCAACATCGCGTTATGCAAATTTTACCCTCCTCTGGGATTTTAACCTTCATGTTGACAATTCCTTTGGATTCCATCACTCTCAAGTTTCTATCTACCTTATCAGATGGAGGGCTAAACCAACTTATTAGCAGTCCAACACATAAGGCCGGACACACTCTTGACCTGATCTGTACCAACCTGGATGGACTATCCATAAATGAACCCTTCCCGGTGATTTGGTCCGATCACTTTTTTATTCCATTCTCATTTTCTTTGCACCATCAAGACCGTCATATACGCCCGGCTAAATTACAAGGTAGAAACTGGAGTAAGATCTCCCCTGATAGTCTAGCCATCCATCTCTCACCTATCCATCTCTTGGATACGGTCTCTAACTTAGACGCCAGACTGACCAATTTCAACGGCTGGATCTCTTCCGCCATGGACCTCCTTGCCCCTATAAGGCCCATTAAAACCTATAGCTCCACTCTTTCTGCTCCCTGGTATTCCGATGAGCTCCGAAAATGCAAATCGGCATGTAAGCTCCTTGAGAGACGCTGGAGAATAACTTATTCTCCCGACTGTAAGCTCCTCTACAAATCTGCCCTAAAAGAATATAGGAAAAAAATAATTGAGCACAAAAGAATCTTTCTGGAAGATAAAATTAACGGTGCACAGGGATCATCCAGGGAAATATTTAACACAGTCAGAACCTTCACCGACCCCTTGGCTCTCAAACGACCCCCTCTGGTGTCTCAGACACTATGCAATAGTCTCTCCGATTTTTTCGAAAATAAAATTGTCACCATATACGACTCCTTCCCTAGCAATATCAATCCAGACATCCGTGTACCCAATACTGTCACCATTGGATCAGACTGTACGTTCTCCAACTTCAAAGAGATTACCATGGATCAATCCCTTAAAGAACTTTTAAAATGCAAATCCGGTTCTCCTCTTGATCCGTGGCCTGCCAAGCAATACATATCCCTGGCATCTATTCTTAACCCCATTTTGAATGGAATATGGAATGATTCTCTACATACTGGTGTCTTCCCAGACTCATGGAAGCATGCTCGGTTAGTACCCATATTGAAGAAAGCTAATGCCGACCCCAGTGAACCCTCCAACTATAGGCCTATCTCTCTTTTACCAGCTCCTGCCAAAGTGCTCGAAAAACTTGTACAGCAACAACTAGCAGGTTTTTTAGAAATACATGGTGCTTTCCACGACTCACAGCACGGTTTTAGACCAGGGTATAGCACTGAGTCAGCACTTATCGAGATGGCCGATGCCGTACGCTGGAGGATGGACGAGGGATCTAGAGTGGTGTTGGTGCTGCTTGACTTGTCGGCAGCATTCGACACCGTTTCCCACCCCCTCCTCCTGGACCGCCTACAATCCAAAGGCATCCAGGGTACGGCCTTAAAATGGATTGCATCTTTCCTGTCCAATCGGACACAGGCAGTGTTCACCCCTCCCTATACCTCGGACAGTCGTCCGCTTCGGTGGGGAGTCCCTCAGGCTCCTCACTGAGCCCCCTCCTATTTAATGTTTATTTTTCTCCCCTTGCTGAAATCATCGCCCAAACTGGAATAAAGGCCACTTCCTACGCAGATGATATTCAACTTTTATTTTCGTTCAATAGTATCACCCAATCCACCTTTGACCCACTAAAAAACTGCCTGCGTACCATTGCCCAATGGATGGACAATAATTTCCTCCGGCTTAACGCAGGGAAAACGGAGGTACTATTCTTTCATCAGCCGTCCCCATTGGATCCCAACATCTGGTGGCCTCTTGATTTGAGTGCCCCCCCCCCCAACCTAGAGAATCGGTGAAAAATTTAGGGGTTAGATGGGATTCTAACCTATCATTCCAACAACAAGTACATACTGTCTCTGCAGCATGCTTTGCCAAAATAAGGATGGTGAAAAAGTTCATCAATTTCTTACCTAACAACACCAGGAAGACAATAGTCCAGGCGCTGATCACCTCGCATTTGGACTACGCCAATGGCCTATACACTGGACTGTCTGCAGGTCTATGCCATCGACTCCAGACAGTCCAGAATGCTGCAGTACGGCTGGTCGGTGGCATTCCCCTACGTGAGCACATCTCGCCCCACCGCCGTAGACTACATTGGCTACCCATACAAAAAAGGGCAGAATTTAAAGCATTAGTACTGCCCCATCGTGCAATGAGGGGAAAGGGCTCTGCCTACCTTTCCACCTGCCTCTCCCCCTACAGTAATATCAGGTTCCTTCGCTCTTCTTCAAAAAATCTTCTCACTACTCCCAGATTCAAAAAAACCCACTCAGGCGGAAAAACTTTCCAAGTTTGTGCCTCTGCCCTCTGGAAGAAGCTACCAATCTCCATCCGGATGATTCAGGAAGAACTCCCCTTTCGGAAAGCCTTAAAAAGTTTCCTGTTCTGCTAATCCCCTCTTTAAAAAACAAACAAAAAAAAACCCATCTAACTCGGCTTAAGATCGCACAGGAGCGCCGGGACACCCCGTTGGGGTAGCTGCGCACTATATAAAACACACACAAAAAAAAATTCTTAAGCCTGAAATGCTTACGGTATTCCAGCAAGCTTTTCTAGGTAATCCCCCTGATTCATGGACGTTAGCTACTATAGTTATTTTTAAAAAGAAAGGGAAGGCTGATGATGAATTAGGGTCATAAAGACTAAGCATGGGCGGATCTAGCGGATCTCGCGTACGGGAATTTGCGTATTTACGGATTCGCAATCCGCAAAATCCGCGAACTCTCGCAGATTAGCGGATTTTTAAGTTTTTTGTGTTGGCGAGCGTTCGCTAGGATTTGTGGACCATTTCGCAATTGCGAACTTACTTTTCGGCTCGCAACGGCCGCGACTATGTTGTTTCTACGTCTGGTTTATCATCACAGGTTCACAGCACCCTCTGTTTCACCACTGCCACCCTCTGGTACACCCATGCCACCCTCTGGTACATCCTCACTGACACCCATTAGGTTTGTTTATCACTGTAGATTATGGGGGTGAAAAAAAGCAAGCACACCTGCCCTGCTTCAACTGCCATGAATTAATTTGGGGTTGATTAATGTGTCACTTATTTTTAAACTTCCAGTCTGGTTGGCACCTGCTTCCTTCCTTATCTGTAATTTGCTTTCTGTTGCAGTGAAAGCAAGCACACCTGCCCTTCTTCAACTGCCATGAATTAATTAGGGGGTGATTAATGTGTCAGTAATTTTGAAACTTCCAGTCTGGCTGGCACCTGCTTCCTTCCTTATCTGTAATTTGCTTTCTGTTGCAGTGCAATTTTTTTTCACAGGACCTTTATGGTCTACTTGTAGCTATTCTATGAGCCTGCTTTTTGGGTCATAGCAGGGTCATGGAATAGTTGCAAATAGGCAACTGAACTCTGGAGGGGCCCCTCAGGAAGCACTAGAGTGAATGGTTACTAATGTTAAGTTTGAACTTTTGCACCTGCTGATTGCTTTCAGTTTAGCAAAAATAGTTTTTCTGCAATTTCGCGCGATTTGCGGGGCGCGAATCCGTGCGAGATCGATTTCGGAAGCCGCGAATGAGTGCGAATACACTATTTTTTTTTTGCGGCGTGTATGTTCGCGTGATTTTTTGCGTGTTCGCAAGGCGCTTGTAGCTATACGTTTGCGAAGTTACCCTAGCGGTCGTACACGGGCGCGGCCATCTTGTTTGCGTGACGTAATTCCGTTTCCGGCCGCTATGTGTAATCTCGCAAAGTGTGCTGCTCGCTAGTACAATTTCGCGCGTGATCGCGAGGAAAATCTCGCGCGAACTTACCCACGCGGTCGTGAATGGGCGCGGCCATCTTGTTTCTCATTCATTGCTATGGTTCTGGGCATGCTTTCTGTATCCTCTCTGAATCTCTGCCATCCTTTGCTTGTTTGAAGTTTATTTGATCTATTTTACTTATTATCTATCCCTCTATTTTTCTAGCTCTATATTTTTGTGTTTTCTGCTACTTTTTGTTATTTTAAACTACTTTTTTAAACTCTTTTCTTTTCTTCTTCCCTATTCTATTTCTTCTTTATTATTTAACTAATTTCTGCCCAGACCATGGTAAAGGGAGCCGGGAAGCACCCTGAGAAGGGGAAGGGTCCCGCACCCCGTGCCCAGCTCCCGTGCGGGCGTTTGAGGGGGGAGCTAGTGATGCCACGGGAGATCTTTAGCGCGGAGGAGGTGGCCGCACTCATCTTCCACGTCCAGCGCCGCCTCCCCAAGACCATCCTGGGAGGCGGCAAGATCGCAACCGGCTATGGCATCCGGGAGCACCGGAAGCGGTGGGAGAAGGTGTGCCGGGCCATGTTTAAGCTCTCTGGGGTCCGGCGCACCTATAACCAGGCCACCCACCGCTGGACGGATGTCATGGACCGGGAACAGGACTTGCTGGACGCGCTCGGCGTAGAGGACCCCGGGCTTGGTGAGTAGTAGTAGCTATTTCTAGCTATTTCATCACTAATCTGTTTTATCCGGCTCTGTTATTTGCAAATCTTTGTTCTTTACCAAGAGCAATAATGCTGCCGATTACATTGTAGGTAAATTATATTTCAAAATCTTCTATGCATTTCAGGTGCACTGCTCTCCTTCTCAGTAGCCTTGCTTGCTACTATGCTTATTTGTTTGTATTTTGTGTTCATTTCATTGGCCTGAGAAATTATGTATGAGTGTAGTGTAAAGAACTGCGTAATGCTAGACACTAAGGGTCATATTTTCAATTACCGGCGCATCCCTGCAAAGTAGCAGGATGCGGCAGTAATTGTGTGCCATGCCACCACCACCCATTGGCCCAAAATGTCACAGAAGCCTTACGCATCTGTGCCGTAAAGGCGGCGCATTGCTGGAGTTGCGTGCCAACGATGGCGCAGCTCCAGCAATGCTCTGGGGTGCCCTATCTTCCCAATGCTGCATCAAGCCGTAGGTCGGCTTCAAGCAGGCGCAGGGTTTGAGTCACGCATCATTGTCCTAAAAGTGACTGATTGACATCTTGTAGATTTCCCTCAGCCACTTTTAGGATTCGTTCCTGCGCAGGAACGCCCTCCCTTGCGCCGGAACGCCCCCTGATGGCGCAGGGCTTTACAACGTGATGCATCTCCCATATGCGTTTTTTTATATATATACGCCGCACCATGGCGACTCTTTTGTTCTGCCGCTGCGTCACAAAAGTCACGCAACAATGGAGGAAAATGAGCCGCAAGGGACTTCTAAATCAGCCCCAACAGACTGAAGTCCAGTCCTTCCTTTAGACACATGGCTATAAGAAGAAATAGTGGTGGTGGTCGGTGGATTGATAGTTTGAGTATTCACTGATCTGCAAGCAGGATGGACTTTGTATTTGTATTTGTATTTGTAGGGGTATTTGTAAAGCGCGGCGGTCGCTCCGGAAGGAGCATCATGGCGCTAAGAATCCTTGATTACCGGTCTGGGGGCGGAGAGGAAATTAGATGGCTGCTTTAGCGAGATCATCGGGGAGGCTGAAGATCCACGTCTTAAGAACCTTTCTGAATGGTTTTTCTTGCGTTAATTGCCTGAGGTGTTTGGGCAAATTGTTCCATGCTTTGGTGGCCAAGTAGCTTAAGGTTTTGGCTCCCTTCGTCTTCAGATTATACTTTGCAGGCAGGATGAGGTTGTCCTGGGACGAACGGAGAGATCGCCTGGGGGTATAGTGGGGAAAACGTTTGTGGAGATATTTTGGACCGGATTTATTAAAAGCTCTGAAGGCGATGATTAGAATTTTAAATAAAATTCTCTTGTGAAGAGGTAGCCAGTGTAGGGATCGAAGGGCTGCGGAGATGGAGGCTCTACGGGGCAGTTTGAGTACGAGTCGAGCAGCTGTATTAAGCACGCTCTGGAGTTTCGCAAGAGTGCTCTTTTTTGCTCCTGCCAGTAAGCCGTTGCAGTAGTCTAGTCGCGAAATTATGAGGGCTACTGCTACACTCTTTCTGGCGTCGAGAGGGAGGAAGTTGAAGAACTTTTTTAAGGATCTTATTGTCCCGAAACATTTGCCGGCTAACGTCTTAGCATGTTGGTCAAAGGAGAGATCTGAGTCGAAAATGACGCCTAGATTCCTGGCCGTAGTTACAGTTTGGGGGGGGGGCGATTGAGTCGTCTGGCCACCAGAGGGCTGGGCTGAAGGAGGTGTTCTTTCCAATTGGGATAATCTCCGTTTTATTAGAATTACATTTTAAATGATTTATGTTCATCCAATGGAAGACCTCCGTTAGGCAGTTCTTGAGGTTGAGTTCGGCGCTGGTGGAGCTACCATCCAGAGGCACGATGAGCTGGGTGTCATCGGCGTAGGAGGTAACAGGTATTCCAAAGGATTCAATCAGGGATAGGAGAGGAATGAGATAGATGTTGAAAAGGAGGGGACTTAGGATAGAACCCTGTGGGACGCCTGAGGAAATCGCCTTTTCTTTTGAATGGAAAGGGCCCAGAGCGACAGTCTGTGATCGGTCTGTAAGGAATGATTTTAACCAGGATAGAGCGTAGTCTGAAATCCCTATGTTCATCAGTCTATTGATGAGGATGGAATGGGAAATGGTGTCAAACGCCGCGGTCAGGTCAAGAAGGATGAGAATTGAATTTTTGCGCTGATCTTGAAGCAGTTTGATCGTGTCTGATAGTTCTATCAGCGCTGTTTCCGTCGAATGTTTGGGACGGAAACCCGACTGCTGCGGGTGGAGTATGTTATTTGTTTCCAAGTGTTGTCTAAGTTCTTTATAGACCAGTTGTTCGGTTATTTTGCCTAGGGCAGGGAGTAGTGAGATCGGGCGCAGATTGGTCAAGTCAGATGGTGATTTATTGGCCTTTTTCATGAGAGGCTTGACAATTCCTTTCTTCCACCGGGGGGGGACTATTCCTGTGTTAAGCGACGAATTGACTATTTTGTTAATTATTGGGTTGATCACGTCGATGGTTTGGTGTAGAATTCTGGGGGGACAGGGGTCGGAGGGGGAGCCTGATTTGCAGGCCAGGATGACTTCTCTAGTTTGTGCTAGAGTTACAGGGGAGAACCTGCTCAAGCTTCCGGAAAAGGAGTCCGAGGGAGGGGGGAGTGAGGAGGAACAAAAAGGGGGGAAATTGCTTTGGATGGAAACAATTTTTTCTTCAAAATAGTCGGAGATTTTATCGCAGAGGTCCTGTGAAGGGGGTATTTCAGGTTGCAGTGCTTTGGGCTGGGTGAATGACTTTACAATAGAAAACAAGGTCTTTTGTTTTTGATGGGATTCTTTAATGGCGTTCACATAATAGGACTTCTTAGCAGATTTGATACTCGAAAGATAGGCTTTTCTTGTTTGAGTATATAGGAGACGATCGTCAATGTCATAGGACTTACGCCATTTTCGCTCTGCTTTCCTACATAGTAGGTGAGAGGTGGCAAGGTCGGGGGTAAACCAGGGGGCATTGATTTTGCATTTTTTATGAGAGTTACCTTGACGTTTGGGGGGATTTCTGGTTTTCATTTCGTGTGTGAGCCAATTGTAAAAGAGGTCGGCGTCGATTTCTATATTTCCGAACAGGGTCGGGGTGTGGGATTGATCCATAGGTTTAAGAGTCAGGCTTTCTTGGACTTTTTTCCAATTGGTAGGGTTGGAGGGGCGAGAGTTAGTGTTATTGCGAGAGGGGGAACATACGCTATGGATGTGGAACAAAATCAAGCTGTGGTCGGTCCAGACTTGAGGGAGCGGGGGTAGGGTGATGAGGGAAGAGAGATTGGTGCATACAGCATCAAGGGTGTGCCCATGCAGGTGGGTAGGATGGGAGACTAGTTGTTTGAGATTGAACATTTCGAGTGTTTGGAGGAAATTGGTGGCTTGGGGATCCGATTTGGAGTCGAGATGTAGGTTAAAATCCCCGAGTAGGGTGAAGTGGGGGTATCGGAGAAGAAAGTGGCCCAGTGAGTCGCACAGTGAATCAAGAAAATCAGTGGCATTACCGGGCGGGCGGTAAATGAGGCCACCAGATAAGGAGGTTTGCTCGTTCAATTTGATTGAGAAACCTAGGCCTTCCGTGTTTTTTAGGGGCTCGAGGTTGAAGGAATGGCATGGGAAGGTGTTCCTAAGTATTATGGCGACACCTCCTCCTCTGCCTTTTGGTCTGTCCTGCCTAAAGAATGAGTAGCCATGAGGTAGGGACTTTGTCTGTCACTTCGCGTGCTGCGGACTGCTGCCTGCCAGGCCTAGGCAGACCTTTTTAGTAGTCTGTTTAGTGAGTTACATAGGAACTTTCAAAGTCAACGGTCCGCAAATCAGGCAATACGAATAACGTAGTATACCACATGAGATAGGTCAATATATCCCGTGGAATAGTTGTCTATCTATTTGCTATTTCTCCAAAATATTTTGTTATTGTTCTTTTGAAATGTTTGATTTGGTTGACAAATCTCATCCATGTTTTCTTGTCTTTCTTTCTTTCATGTTGTACATCAGCTCCCTCCAAGGGCAAGAGGACACAGGAGGAGGAGGAGGAGGGTGCTGTTCAGGAGGATGCAGGCCAGGATCGGGCAGGCGAGGGCTCCTTTGCTGGCCCCAGTAAGTTTTAATTTTAATATAGAGTACCTATTTTTTCCTAGCGTTCCTCATTCGATTTTTTCTAAATCGTCTTTGATCTTCTTGTAGACTGGATCTAATTCTAAATTCTTATCCTGCCTCGACTATGACTCCCTGTGGTATTACTAGATTATTCTTATTAGTCTGTCTGTGTAGCTAACTAAGATTGCACATTTGGCAATTCCATTGGACTCCCATTCTAGTCAGCAATAGCTCTATGCACTGAGTGCAGTCCTCTGGGATTGTCCATAATGTCTTTTCAAGTCTTCTAAATGTTTATGCTTTGACAATTGCCAACAATAAAAAGGTGAATGACCACCAAGAAAGAATAAGATACTACTTTACTTTTGGTTTGGATAGGAGGACAATCCATTCTACTACTGTTGCAGGGACAAATCTGCACAAACCGAACTATGAACACTAAATAGTGCATTGTTTATCAATTATAATAGGCGCAGGTAGACTTTCTTTCCACATACCTCAGTGATATCAGACTTTGAAGAACCCCCAATCTCCTTACTGACTAGATAGTGTGGCAGAGTCATTTAGCTCCCAAAGTCACCGATGATTGATCCCCAATGATCATTAGATTATCCAACGCAGGACAAGAATACGGAGTCAGAGTCACGAAGTGCCAGAGGCACTCATGCTTGCAAAAATTCCAAAACCTTTAGCTCATCCACTCTAGTCTGGAGGACCAAAAACCACAGAGTCTATTTAAGTTTAAAAGCTTTATTAAAAGTAAACACATTTATTAAAATCAAATTTGTCATAAAAGTAAATGTTTAACTGAAAATGGAAAAGTGCTTAGTGCTAACGATTAATTGGACACATTTCTTGTGGAAAAGGGGACATTTTTACTTTAGAGTAGACAGTTACAAATTATTACATTGTATTTCGTTTTTTTAACATTTGTTTATTCCTCCTAGACCAAATATTATATAGTAGTGAGTGGTGTATTATAACATTCTTAAATGTACTTTGTAGGTGGAACATCTGGTGGCGGGGCCAGCGCGGAGGTGGTGGTGTTGGGCGAGGACTCTTGGGAGGAGGCGGTGCAAGAGCCGGACGTTCCTGTGAGGGTTCGCATGGTGGTGGCGGGAAGAGGTAAGCTATATATTCCTTACTTATTGAGATTGAAGACTGCATAGTGTGCTTTCTGCACGGGTGTATTATAAATCAACCAGGTAGTAGCCTCCTCTAAATGTACTTCGACTTAGCTGTGAAGTTTTTGGTGAGAAGAATCCCAATAAGATCTTAGATGAACTTGATGGATGGGATGAACGAAAAGCGAAAGAAGGGTGTAAGTAAGTGTGGAAGGACGAGAAATTTTATGATGGCTGGCAAAGAAGAATGATATGTGTTTGCTTGGCCCCCGAGGTGGCTGGGAAGGAAATAATATGGTATGGTGCATGGCTGGGTCAATGATGAAGCAAGGATGGGTGGAAGGACAACAGCCTGGGTGGGTGAAACAGAAACTGTATGTGTGCATATACTTTGAATGGATGGATGCCTGGAGCATGGTATTATCTGACTCCTAGATAGCACATGTGTATCTAGAGAGAGTAGATGGTCAATGGATGAACTAAGTATTACCTTGAAGAGCATGTAACACCGCACCCGCACGTCCGTTCCAGTGTAGGGAAGGCAAGGAAAAGAAATTGTAAATTTGTCCAATACTACCATGAATAGTAGCAGTAGTTTGTATTGCAACTGCAAGCACAGCATATATCCGGTTATTACGGTGGACACTCCGTACCTCTCTTAATAACTTTAGTTTAGTAGTAGTACGTCATTCATGTGTGGGTGTATCACTGTTCACTCAATAATTGGCAAAGCACCTAAAGTCATCCCATATGTCATCAAATACATCCCATGTGAAGTGATAGATAATCAATATATTTAGCTTCTTCATTTTCCTTTTCTAGTACTCATTTGCACTGTAGGGTGAAAGGTAAATTAATTAAGCAGTAGCCCTTGTAACAGAGTATTCTCAGTGCCACCCATAATAGAAAAGTAATAGCTTCACCACCTGCATGTACTGGACCGGTACAGTAACGCAAGTCTGTCTCACTCATCATGGTGTGCGTCTGTTTTTCTCGGGTGCAAGTTCACTGCGCTGGCATTCTGCCGGCTTGCATAAGATAACGTACCAATTTTCCTAAACAAGAGAGAAGAAGAAGAATAAGACTGGTGTACTGTCATAGTCGACTGTAATGGAAGTCCATAGTGGTCGTAGAATTTGTTCATTAAACTCCCACTAATGTTAGAGCAAGGATGCAAAAGTGGGAGGTTAGATAGATACTGTCCTCAATAGTTATGTACTGTGCTTTCAATTTGCTACTTGTACTGTGACACAACTTTCGGCTCAATCACTTTGTGTTATTAATGTTAAGGAGCATTGGTTACAGACTATGTCTTTCTTTCTTCATATAGTTGCTCCTTCCAAATCGACATCACGGAGGGAGCAGGCTCGAATGGCCCGGCAACGGAGGCTGGATGCCACTGTCGCCGAATATCGGCGGCTGGTGGCCCTGGAGGAGGAGGACACGCAGTCAACCGGTGGAACCACAACATCCTCCACTGGGACAGCGGCATCCTCCTCCGTGCCCCCACGGGCTGCCAGCCAGCGCAGTGCTCCAGCGGTACGGAGCCTGGCTAACAAAGCCAACCGCTACCGCCAAGCAGCAAAAAGACCAGCTGCCCCCCACAGGAGTTGCAAGGCACGCCAGCGCCGCTTAGGACTCAGAGTGTCGTACCTGGAGCAGGAGGTCCATAACTATAAGAACTTGGTGGAGGGCCTCTGCTTCGACCATGCCACCCTCCGCAAGGAGTATGATGCCCTGGCCGCAAAATTCACCAGCACCCTCCAGTAGTGGAGTGTCCCTTGCCCTTTTTTTAGAGACTTTTGGGGGGTGGGATTTGGGAGTTGGGTTCTTTTTGGGACTTTTGAAAGACAATCGTTGGGGTTAGGGAGGGTCTTGAGGGAGATTATTTTGTTAGGGCTACATAAATATACTTTTTTAAACTTTATCTGACCATACCTGTTTTTTACTGCTTTTCAGTCTGGTGGGTGGGGGTTTAACAGTAAGTTTGTTTTCCTGAAGAGTCCTAGGACTTTAGTAGTACTACCGTCAATCTCTCGTCTAGTCCTAATACTCCATTATACTACCTCCCACCAAACGCTTATCTTACCTGTAATTTGTGTTAGAAATTAGGGCAAGGCCCAGGGCTGGCTCCACGGGAAATGGGGATTAAGGTTGGCAATCCTGGGCGGATGAAATTTCCTCGTTGCGGTGGTACTAGTGGTGTGACACAGTGGCAGTTGCATGCCTATGGAAAAAAAGAAAACGAAACCTGGTTTGTCCTTACTGTAGCATTACAATGGTTACGGTACGATAGAGAATATAGCAGGTGACAGTACACTAGAACAGTGCCACAATGTAGCCTAACAAATGGTAAAGTATTGCAAGTATAACTAGTACTTGCGTTGAATTTATTTGACATTGGCTCCTACTACTACAAGAAACAGTACTGAAGCTGAGTAAGTCTAGAATATATCCTCGTATTCCTTCACCAGCCTGTTGCTATGAACTTATCCTCCCCAGCAAGTGTGTGGAATTATTGATGTCATTTAGTCAGACATCAAGCAAAACCACACAGCCTGGGGGAAGAGGGTTAGGGTTTGGAAAATGGATGGGAATGGGGGTTTCTTTTTGGGTAGGTTTTGTTGAGAGAAGGAAAAAAAAGCACAGCATGGACAAACAATAATTGAAGCTAAAGAAATCTTTGGGTACAAACTAAAGCTAACCACATGCAGTCACACTCATAGAAGAAAACAATGGATACTGTATCTGTATTCTGTATGTTGTTGGAGTTGTCCTGTTGAATTTGGTAAGTAAGTTGCATGCAGCAAACAATTCCTCTTATTAGCGGCACTCCTCCATTCCAGCTGACGCTTCGTCCATCAATGTTGGTGACCAGTGACCACTGACAGAAGACACCCTGTCCACTGCCTGCCTGGCGGATGTTGACTGAAACCCGGCCTGTAATTATTGAACGGAAAACAGGAAGTGCTATTACAATACCACTGATAAATAAATATAAGGTATGTACGCTATGTGGTGCAAAAAGTCACACTTTGATTTTCCTAATAGACAGTACAGTATTTTTGAAATTGCGTAATCTGTCTGAGTCACCTTTTTAAGGATAAATAAGTATGGCCAAATTAATTTAGCGGATCTTTCCCCTCAAGCTAGGTGTACTGTAAACTGTGTTTTAGAACAAAATTAGACCTTCCCAGCAATGCTCCCACCAAGACCCTTACTAAAGCCAGTCGCAAAAATGTAGAAGACCCCCAATCAGATCTCAAAAAACGAGGCCTAGCAGAAAAATGGAGACAAAACGTACTTTGAAAGTAAAAGTAGGCCCAAATACACCCTTACCCACCGTGGATTGTATTCAAACCACTTGCAAGCAAGCAAAAGTATCGATAGCCAGCATCGCTCCAAGAGTGCTCTAAGACCCCAGAACTCAGTTGCAAAAATCTAGAACACCCCGAAACACATGCAATCCTGCTGCTAGGGCTAACCCTAACGAACCCTAAGTTACAAAAAGTGCCAAAAGGCTTTTCCTTATGGATTTTGTCCAAACCACTTCTATCCGGTATTAGACCTTCCCAGGAATGCCCCAAGAGACCCGCCAACCCACCCGCAAAAAAGCATGCGACAACACCCCCAAACAGCCAAAAAGCAAAATCTCATACTTACAATATCTCTCGGCCTTCGGTCCAAACGCGCTGTGCAGCTAGGTCATCATCATAACTCCTGTTTTCCACCACGGATTTCCTGAAAAGCAAATGCAATCAAGATTAGACTGTCGCAGCAGTGCTTCGACAGAGACCCCGCAACCCACCCACAAACACCAGGAAGCCCCCCAAACAGGCCCCCGAAAACGCTACATTGAGCAAGATGTCAGAAGAAATAGCACAAAAAAAAGGCTTTTCCTTATGGATTTTGTCCAAACCACTTCTATCCGGTATTAGACCTTCCCAGGAATGCCCCAAGAGACCCACCAACCCACCCGCAAAAAAGCACGCGACAACACCCCCAAACAGCCAAAAAGCAAAATCTCATACTTACAATATCTCTTGGCCTTCGGTCCAAACGCGCTGTGCAGCTAGGTCATCATCATAACTCCTGTTTTCCATCACGGATTTCCTGAAAAGCAAATGCAACCAAGATTAGACTGTCGCAGCAGTGCTCCCAGACCCCAAAACTCACCCACAAACACCCGGAACCCCGCCAAAGAGCACCTCAAAGGCAAGCAAGTCAGCAAAAACGGCAAGAAATTTCCGCCTCATATTTGGTCCAAAACACTTTTATCCGTTATTAGAGCTTCACAGCAATGGGCCCAGAGCCGTCAACTCACCCGCAAAGAAGTAGAACACCCCCACAAGTGCTGAGTCTTTCTTCTTTGGGCGTAATCCAGCCCTCTGCTTTGAGGGAAATAGGAGGAGGAGGATAGAGGAGCATGTTCTTCTGAACTTGTGAACCTGAGGAATGTAGACTGCGGCACCTTCAAAACAATAAGCAAACAAGTGAAGACAGTTCTGCTGATGGGCTTGTTTTTGGGATTAGGTGATTAAAGTTTGAATTAAATTAACTGTGCAAAACAAAGAAAGACAGACACACAGGAATTAAAGTGAATAAGGACGAAAAAGAAAGTTATTGATTCATTGTCTCATTTTCAGGGCTCGGTGTCAGGGAATAGGAAGAAGATTTCGTCATCATACTCCTCCCTCATCTACGTTGCCGTCCTCCTCGTCTTCATGCGGCGTGCTTTCTCGTACTTTGTAATCTGGTGGTATGAGGTGCTGATTCATCTTGATCATTGTTAGCCTCTCCACATTTTTGGGCGAGAGGCGGCTCCGTTTGGGAGTTACAATGCCACCAGCAGCACTGAAAACACGTTCAGAAGACACACTTGCGAGTGGGCAAAACAAATAGTTGATAGCCAGGTTGGAGAGCTGTGGCCACAATTGTCTTTTCCCATGCCAATACTGCAATGGCTCATCATTAAGAAAGACCTCTGTTTAGTCATTCAGATAGTCCTGCACCATCGACTCAAGGTCCTCAACGGTTCCTCTACTTTGCTTACTTTTTGCTGTGCCTGTGACCTTTTTTTGAGAACCATACCCAAGCAAAGTTAGCCAATCCGCTTCAGCAGCCACTGTTACTCTTGTGTGTGGTGCAGATGATCCGGTTGCCGGTGTCTTCTTTTTTAAACCTCTTGGCTGACCAGGCTAGCCAACGTTTGTACTTTTTAACATCTTCATCAGCAAAAGGAAAGAATGCTTGGCCTGCCAGCGCCTTTTTGTAGCGTGGATCCAGAATAGTAGCACAAATGTAATGCTGTTCTGAGTTGATCTTTTTAAGATGTTCATCACCACGTAGGCGCTCTAATAATTTCTCCGACAAAAGAAAAGGGTCTTTGTTTTTTTCATCTATTTCTAACTCAGAAGACACCGCCTTCAGTTGGTGCTCCAGCATGCACAACAATGGGATAGCTTTTCCCAAATTACAGTCCTCCTGGCTGACTGCACGCGTGAAGAACTCAAAAGGACGAAGCATGTCTGTCAGGCTTTTAACTATGTCCCATTGCGCCGCACGCATCCGCAGGTCCTTCTGAGCTGTACCCTCTTTTAAGAAATAGTGATCGAGTACCGTATACTGCTCATACAGACGCTCAAGCATGTAGAAGGTTGAGTTCCAACGTGTTGCCACCTCCTGGATGAGTGCTTTCACTGGCATTCGACGTTCAAGTAGCAGGCTCCTCAGATGCTTCCGGGCCTTAAAAGAATGGCTGAAATGGTTGCACATTTTGCGGCAGGTGGCCATTACCTCGAACGCTGGACTGTCTTTATCACTCAAGAATTTTTGAACTACCAGGTTGATACAGTGCGCCAAACAAGGCACTCTGAAATAGTCACCCAGCGCCATGGCCTTAACTACATTGGCGCCATTATCCGTGGAAACATAACCAATCTTGCGTTTTTTTGGGGACAGCCAGTGAAAGACCTTTTTGTTAAACTCGGCCAAAATGTTTTGTGATGTGTGACTTTTCTCCAAGCCAAACATGGCTAGTGTTGCATGTTTACGAGCAGCTTTAAAAACTTGGTCCGGGTCAACACCTGCGTTTAGCTTTGCTTTTAACACCTGAAAAAGAGACCCAGTGTGCAGTGATGCACATGTAATCAGCGCCTGCGCCACTGGTCCACATGTCTGTTGTCAGATGTATTGTGTGAACAGCACTCTTCTGCAAAGCTGCCCCAATCGCCTCCAGCACATCTTCATGTAGTGCTGGAACCGCAACTCTGGCAAAATAGAACCGGCTAGGAACCTTCCATTTAGGGCAGAGCGTTGCCACTAATTCTAGAAAACCTACCGCTTCTACAAAAGAAAAAGGGAGAAGGTCCACAGCTAGCATTTTAGCCAGCTTAGTGTTATACAGACGCGTCATTGGGTGGTTGCGTTCATATGGCGCGTCTGAAGAAAACATGGTTCTAATGTTGCCCTGGACCAAGCATTTACGGGCTGATAATGACTTCGTTGACCCAATTATGCTCGCTGGTGAACTTTTGCGCGTTGGTGTCTCACTCGCTCCAACACTCTTAGTGTGCCTCACAAGGGGTGTGCTGCTGACAGGGGTACTGGGTGTAAGTGAAGTGTTTGACACGTCTTCTTCCTCCTCGTCATCATCAGATGAAACATCAACGTTTTCTTGACTTCCAATTCGGGCTTCCTTGATCGCCTTTAGGTGCGCAAACCATTGGACAGTGTGCTGTCTCCTAAGATGACCTCTCTGGCCTCCGGTACCATAGTTGGTACCAAGCTTACCACGACTAACTGCAACCTTACAAATGGTACAAATGGCGAACTTTTCCCTTTTTGGGCAAACAGTAAAGAAGTCCCAAACTGGGGACTTGAAGTGTCTGTGGGGGCCGGAGGAGGCGGCGATACTGGTGGTGGTGGTCATGCTGCTAATGCCAGATGAAGTGGAGGATCTGGATTGCCCAACTTTTGTACTTTGTGTACTTTCACCGCCACTAATTAAGGTCGAGGTGGATGGAGGTCCCTTCTTGTGAGAAAGAAATATGGAAGCGGTACGAGTTGGTGTACTTAACTCCAATGATTGTGGTGTTTCCACTGCCTCCTCGTCGACAACATCATCATCATCACGCTCAGCAGCTTTTCGGGCTAGGGTCAAAATGTCTGTTTGCTGCTTGCCCGCTGGGGCTGCAGTGACCTTTATGATGACTGGGTCGTCGTTGTCAGAGTCTTCATCAGCAGCAGTATCCGCCACTTCTTGTTGAGCCTCATCATCACACTCCATAACTCTGAGACTTTGGACGAGCTTCCTTTTACGCTTAACTACCTTTGTCAGATCATGTGCCTCACTCTCAGACGGCAGTGGTGCTGGTTCCCAATTTTGATCCGTATCATCAGAAGGAGGTGTGCTTGAAGAAGATGTAGACACCACCCTTGATCTCTTCCTTGCTAGGGGTGTGGAAGACAATGAATGATCATCAGGAGGAGTGTCTTCCTCAAATGATACCTCGCCTTGATTGTTGATTTCCTGATGTGCCCCTACTTCGGGAGGAACAACTATTGTGGGCACTTGTGACCCTCCATGCACCTCTGCTTGCGCATCTCCTTGCGCTGCCTCTCCTTCCACATGTACTTGGGCTTGTACTTGCACATGTGGCTTTTGTTGCGGCTGTGGTTGTTCAACACTCGTCAGATGAGTTACAACAACCTGTGTTGATTGAGGGACATTGCTGCTACTTTCTTGCGATGAGCCAACATCACTGGTCGATGGTGATTGAACAACTAGACTAAGTGCCTCTGCAGCACTGAAGGGCTTGGACTTAAGTTGGCGTGGTGGTGGTGGTGGCACTGAGCCCAATGGAGCGGGGGTGCTGCTCCCAGCTTGGTCCCCAGCAGATCCCGCTGCTGCTGCAGGCATACTTTTTTTTTTACTCCCAAAAAAAGGGGCGGCCGGCACACCAGTATCCTTGGTAACTTGCTTCTTCTGCTCCTTACTGGCAACTTTCTTGCTAGAGGAGCTACGGGTAACTTTTTTTGGGGCCATCTTCTTCAGAACAGCAGGCAGCAGTTGCACGAGTTGCAGAGTTGTCTGTGTCCAGACGTGACGTCGCGTGACGTTATGCTGCACACACACACCGCTGCAGGACTTCTTCCTGGCACTGGTGGTTCTCTAGAGTCTTGTGCACCTAAAAGCAATGGAAGACAGAGGAACATCAGTTCAGTTATACACCCCAAAAAATGGAAAAACACAGAAAAATAAGCACAATCCCATGCCATCCATGATGTTTACATTCAAGACACCACACAGAAAGACTAGGCCCATGCAACACTCACTACCCCTGGGGATAATGGATGAAAAGTAGGCTAAATAAGTGCAGGCCTCAGACACTGCCTCTCTTCAAAATGGCCCCTTGCACCCCAAGCACATGTTGCCTGTACCAGCCAGCACTCAAGATGGCCACCACCACCACCCACATGGCCAGTCCACATCAACAGTACACCCCAAAAAAACAGAAAAACACCCAAAAATCACCACAATCCAATGCCATCCAGGATGTTTACCTTAGAGAGAGTGAGACCCCACAGGCACACTCAGTCCATGCACCACTACCCCTGGGCAAAAGGCCACACCAGCAGCCACAAAAAAACGACAAAAAACACAAAAAACAGCACAATCCCAGCCCATCCATGGCCTCAATGGTGTTTAAATTCAAGAGGACACCCCACAGAAAGACTGGGCCCATGCAACACTCACCACCCCTGGGCAAAGGGCCCCACCAGCAGCCCCAAAAAACGACAAAAACCACAAAATTCAGCACAATCCTAGCCCATCCATGCCCTCAATGGTGTTTAAATTCAAGAAGACACCCCACAGAAAGACTAGGCCCATGCAACACTCACTACCCCTGGGGATAATGGATGAAAAGTAGGCTAAATAAGTGCAGGCCTCAGACACTGCCTCTCTTCAAAATGGCCCCTTGCACCCCAAGCACATGTTGCCTGTACCAGCCAGCACTCAAGATGGCCACCACCACCACCCACATGGCCAGTCCACATCAACAGTACATCCCAAAAAAACAGAAAAACACCCAAAAATCACCACAATCCAATGCCATCCAGGATGTTTACCTTAAAGAGAGTGAGACCCCACAGGCACACTCAGTCCATGCACCACTACCCCTGGGCAAAAGGCCACACCAGCAGCCCAAAAAAAACGACAAAAAACACAAAAAAGAGCACAATCCCAGCCCATCCATGGCCTCAATGGTGTTTAAATTCAAGAGGACACCCCACAGAAAGACTGGGCCCATGCAACACTCACCACCCCTGGGCAAAGGGCCCCACCAGCAGCCCCAAAAAACGACAAAAACCACAAAATTCAGCACAATCCTAGCCCATCCATGCCCTCAATGGTGTTTAAATTCAAGAAGACACCCCACAGAAAGACTAGGCCCATGCAACACTCACTACCCCTGGGGATAATGGATGAAAAGTAGGCTAAATAGGTGCAGGCCTCAGACACTGCCTCTCTTCAAAATAGCCACTTGCACCCCAAGCACATGTTGCCTGTACCAGCCAGAACTCAAGATGGCCACCACCACCACCCACATGGCCAGTCCACATCAACAGTACACCCCAAAAAAACAGAAAAACACCCAAAAATCACCACAATCCAATGCCATCCAGGATGTTTACCTTAAAGAGAGTGAGACCCCACAGGCACACTCAGTCCATGCACCACTACCCCTGGGCAAAAGGCCATACCAGCAGCCCCAAAAAAACGACAAAAAACACAAAAAACAGCACAATCCCAGCCCATCCATGGCCTCAATGGTGTTTAAATTCAAGAGGACACCCCACAGAAAGACTGGGCCCATGCAACACTCACCACCCCTGGGCAAAGGGCCCCACCAGCAGCCCCAAAAAATGACAAAAACCACAAAATTCAGCACAATCCTAGCCCATCCATGCCCTCAATGGTGTTTTAATTCAAGAAGACACCCCACAGAAAGACTAGGCCCATGCAACACTCACTACCCCTGGGGATAATGGATGAAAAGTAGGCTAAATAAGTGCAGGCCTCAGACACTGCCTCTCTTCAAAATGGCCCCTTGCACCCCAAGCACATGTTGCCTGTACCAGCCAGCACTCAAGATGGCCACCACCACCACCCACATGGCCAGTCCACATCAACAGTACACCCCAAAAAAACAGAAAAACACCCCAAAATCACCACAATCCAATGCCATCCAGGATGTTTACCTTAAAGAGAGTGAGACCCCACAGGCACACTCAGTCCATGCACCACTACCCCTGGGCAAAAGGCCACACCAGCAGCCCCCAAAAAACGACAAAAAAACACAAAAAACAGCACAATCCCAGCCCATCCATGGCCTCAATGGTGTTTAAATTCAAGAGAACACCCCACAGAAAGACTGGGCCCATGCAACACTCACCACCCCTGGGCAAAGGGCCCCACCAGCAGCCCCAAAAAACGACAAAAACCACAAAATTCAGCACAATCCTAGCCCATCCATGCCCTCAATGGTGTTTAAATTCAAGAAGACACCCCACAGAAAGACTAGGCCCATGCAACACTCACTACCCCTGGGGATAATGGATGAAAAGTAGGCTAAATAAGTGCAGGCCTCAGACACTGCCTCTCTTCAAAATGGCCCCTTGCACCCCAAGCACATGTTGCCTGTACCAGCCAGCACTCAAGATGGCCACCACCACCACCCACATGGCCAGTCCACATCAACAGTACACCCCAAAAAAACAGAAAAACACCCAAAAATCACCACAATCCAATGCCATCCAGGATGTTTACCTTAAAGAGAGTGAGACCCCACAGGCACACTCAGTCCATGCACCAGTACCCCTGGGCAAAAGGCCACACCAGCAGCCCCCAAAAAAACACAAAAAACACAAAAAACAGCACAATCCCAGCCCATCCATGGCCTCAATGGTGTTTAAATTCAAGAGGACACCCCACAGAAAGACTGGGCCCATGCAACACTCACCACCCCTGGGCAAAGGGCCCCACCAGCAGCCCCAAAAAATGACAAAAACCTCAAAATTCAACACAATCCTAGCCCATCCATGCCCTCAATGGTGTTTAAATTCAAGAAGACACCCCACAGAAAGACTAGGCCCATTCAACACTCACTACCCCTGGGGATAATGGATGAAAAGTAGGCTAAATAAGTGCAGGCCTCAGACACTGCCTCTCTTCAAAATGGCCCCTTGCACCCCAAGCACATGTTGCCTGTACCAGCCAGAACTCAAGATGGCCACCACCACCACCCACATGGCCAGTCCACATCAACAGTACACCCCAAAAAAACAGAAAAACACCCAAAAATCACCACAATCCAATGCCATCCAGGATGTTTACCTTAAAGAGAGTGAGACCCCACAGGCACACTCAGTCCATGCACCACAACCCCTGGGCAAAAGGCCATACCAGCAGCCCCAAAAAAACGACAAAAAACACAAAAAACAGCACAATCCCAGCCCATCCATGGCCTCAATGGTGTTTAAATTCAAGAGAACACCCCACAGAAAGACTGGGCCCATGCAACACTCACCACCCCTGGGCAAAGGGCCCCACCAGCAGCCCCAAAAAACGACAAAAACCACAAAATTCAGCACAATCCTAGCCCATCCATGCCCTCAATGGTGTTTAAATTCAAGAAGACACCCCACAGAAAGACTAGGCCCATGCAACACTCACTACCCCTGGGGATAATAGATGAAAAGTAGGCTAAATAAGTGCAGGCCTCAGACACTGCCTCTCTTCAAAATGGCCCCTTGCACCCCAAGCACATGTTGCCTGTACCAGCCAGCACTCAAGATGGCCACCACCACCACCCACATGGCCAGTCCACATCAACAGTACACCCCAAAAAAACAGAAAAACACCCAAAAATCACCACAATCCAATGCCATCCAGGATGTTTACCTTAAAGAGAGTGAGACCCCACAGGCACACTCAGTCCATGCACCACTACCCCTGGGCAAAAGGCCACACCAGCAGCCCCAAAAAAACGACAAAAAACACAAAAAACAGCACAATCCCAGCCCATCCATGGCCTCAATGGTGTTTAAATTCAAGAGGACACCCCACAGAAAGACTGAGCCCATGCAACACTCACCACCCCTGGGCAAAGGGCCCCACCAGCAGCCCCAAAAAACGACAAAAACCACAAAATTCAGCACAATCCTAGCCCATCTATGCCCTCAATGGTGTTTAAATTCAAGAAGACACCCCACAGAAAGACTAGGACCATGCAACACTCACTACCCCTGGGGATAATGGATGAAAAGTAGGCTAAATAAGTGCAGGCCTCAGACACTGCCTCTCTTCAAAATGGCCCCTTGCACCCCAAGCACATGTTGCCTGTACCAGCCAGCACTCAAGATGGCCACCGCCACCACCCACATGGCCAGTCCACATCAACAGTACACCCCAAAAAAACAGAAAAACACCCAAAAATCACCACAATCCAATGCCATCCAGGATGTTTACCTTAAAGAGAGTGAGACCCCACAGGCACACTCAGTCCATGCACCACTACCCCTGGGCAAAAGGCCACACCAGCAGCCCCAAAAAACGACAAAAAAACCCACAAAAAACAGCACAATCCCAGCCCATCCATGGCCTCAATGGTGTTTAAATTCAAGAGGACACCCCACAGAAAGACTGGGCCCATGCAACACTCACCACCCCTGGGCAAAGGGCCCCACCAGCAGCCCCAAAAAACGACAAAAACCACAAAATTCAGCACAATCCTAGCCCATCCATGCCCTCAATGGTGTTTAAATTCAAGAAGACACCCCACAGAAAGACTAGGCCCATGCAACACTCACTACCCCTGGGGATAATGGATGAAACGTAGGCTAAATAAGTGCAGGCCTCAGACACTGCCTCTCTTCAAAATGGCCCCTTGCACCCCAAGCACATGTTGCCTGTACCAGCCAGCACTCAAGATGGCCACCACCACCACCCACATGGCCAGTCCACATCAACAGTACACCCCAAAAAAACAGAAAAACACCCAAAAATCACCACAATCCAATGCCATCCAGGATGTTTACCTTAAAGAGAGTGAGACCCCACAGGCACACTCAGTCCATGCACCAATACCCCTGGGCAAAAGGCCACACCAGCAGCCCCAAAAAACGACAAAAAACACAAAAAACAGCACAATCCCAGCCCATCCATGGCCTCAATGGTGTTTAAATTCAAGAGGACACCCCACAGAAAGACTGGGCCCATGCAACACTCACCACCCCTGGGCAAAGGGCCCCACCAGCAGCCCCAAAAAACGACAAAAACAACAAAAATCAGCACAATCCAAGCCCATCCATGGCCTCAATGGTGTTTAAATTCAACAAAACAGTTGTATCATGCACCCATAACCAACACTGGTCCTACTGGATACTGTGGCTACCCACAATATATTTTATTTAATGTTCTGAAAAAGTTCCAAAATTGTAGTTGCAGCAACTGTAATGCCCCAAACAAACTTACTTGTGAAAGTTGATTTCTAATCCAAAAGTGATCCAAAGAAAGTCAAAAAGGCCTCAAATCCAAATATCCAGCAGCACCCACAAAAAGTAATCCTTCCAGGTCAAGGTCCAAATGAAAGTGACCAGCACATGAAGAAAGCACTGGGAGGAGCCTGCTGGACAGGAACAGGAAGTTGGAGACTGTGGGGCACTTCCTTCCTCCCCCCCAAAAAAAAATGGACTCCTTGCAAAAAAAAAGGCCATGCAAATGTCAACCTGAGGAGTGATTCTGATAAAAATCATCATTTTCTGAAGGTTTATCCTGTTTGCTGGTGGATTTCTTGTGCAGAATTGCTAAATCTTTATTTCGCGAGTGCGAGATTGTTCCTTTCCCCCGCAACTACGTGTTCGCAATTGCGAACTCTCGCGAGGCGTGCTGTGCAAGGTGGCAAGCCGCGATTACGTATTCGCGGGCGCCAAACTCCGCGGGATCCCGCAGCAAGATCCAAAATGGCGCAGCACTCGCAAAATATGATCGAGAAAAACAACTCGGCAAACGCTGAATGGCGGAAAGTGAACGCCGTGAACCACGCCGCGCGCCGCAATATTGTATCACCAAGCAAAAAATCCGCCGCGAGCGAATTCACGGATTTTCGACAAATTCGCGAGAGTTCGTGGATTGCGAATTTGCAGAAAATCAGAAAAATCCACGAGCGGAGCGGATTTTACGCCCATGCTTAATAAAGACCCATCTCCCTTATCACCACTGATAGCAAGATCTTTTCTAAAATTCTCGCCAACAGGCTGAATGATTTTATGCCAACTCTTGTCTCAGTGAGGCAACATGGATTCATCTCAAATCGAGACACAACAGACCATGTTAAAAAAATCATATCACTTTTGGACAGGGCCCAGACCACCGAATCCCCGGTTGCGGTGGCCCTGTTGGATGCTGAAAAAGCATTCGACAGGGTCGCCTGGGGGTTCTTGTGGTCTGTGCTGGTATGGAAGGGATTTCCCAAGGAATATATTGATGCAATAAAAGCACTATACTATCATCCGAAGACCGCAGTCCGGATAACAGAACATTATCTGAACATTTTATGATAACAAGGGGGACAATAGTAAACAACACAAAATGCCCAAACCACAGTTACTCAATACAATTTTTTGATATAGGGTAAGAAACACTTTATTATCGCTTCCCTGGACACCATTATTTTGTGTCAATCATTTTGTATTTTCTATAATTTGAAAAAATTGCTGACAGAAAAAAGACATTGATTGCAAATATTTACAAATATTTACAAGGCTGGACTAATGTTAGCAAACATTAAGGGCAAAGACTATTTACACATTTAGAAATTATTAGAACACACAATAGAAAATATTCTCATATCAGACATTATTGAAAAAATAATAATACAAACATATCAATTTACAAACAAAAACAAAAAGCTAACAAACACTGATGGGGGGAACTAGGGGTTGGGAAGATAAATGATTAAATATCTTGTATATTTTACTGCTGGACCAGCCGGTCCTAGCTTTAGTGCAACAGTATTACTTTATGTCTCCCAACCAATACTGCCAACGCGTTTCTAGACCAGACTGGAGTCACTGGTCTGTCATCAGGGCTGTATGTATCTTGTATCTGTGGGATACAAAAGCAATGTTTTGCTTAATCTAGTGTGTGGGCTCCTTTTTATCATACAGTAGCTGTAATGTCGGTGTGCGCTACATACCAAGGCTGCTCAGTGTTGAATTTCAGATCGGGTCTTTTGGGGGTCCGTTTAAATGAAATAACGTGGCCAGGCAGAGAAGCCTAAAAGAATTTAAGGGATGTTTTTAATTTTTATCATTACGAGATTGGTACAATATATTCACTAGCTAAAACAAGTTGGGGAGTGGAAGCATACCTTTTACTTTCAGTAGTGCCGAGTGCTGGCAAGGTCCATTAAACACTCGCTTGGAGAATTTGAGAAGGGATTGCCTACCTTGATTTAATCTCTCATTTGCGCATAAATGGAATTGTTGATTTCAGCATTCTACAAAGAAAAACAAAGCGCACCCTTAGTAGAATATTTTAACTGATTCAGCGCTCAGCAAGCGCGTATTGGTGCAAGTGGGACAAATACCTGTGGCTGGAGCTGCTGCTCTGTGCTGTGGGATTCGAATTTCTCTCAGTAAAGATGGCCGCCGCTATTTCCTGTTTGTTATATGCAAAAGCTATACTGATGACCAAAAATGACCCTTCCATAGTTATTAAACCGGCGGACAAGGGCGGGGCGATAGTCATCTGGCCCCACCAGATGTACCTGTCAGAGGGTGGCAAGCAGGTCAACAACACCATCTGGTGTCGCACACTAACAGAGGACCCTACAAAGGATATTCAGGGACAAATTGCGAGAGTCTTGGACTCCGGCAAAGAAAGTGGTTTCCTGGGTAATAAGGAGTATGATTACCTCCTAAAGAAGTACCCCAGGACTCCTGTCCTCTATCTTCTTCCGAAGATGCACAAGAGCTTGACAGAGCCCCCCGGACGTCCCATCGTGTCGGGATGTGACTCTTGTTTAGAGCCAATAGCGCAATACGTGGATTTCTTTTTAAAGCCATTTGTGTGCCAGGTTAAATCTTATTTGCGCAATACAACCGATTTTTTGAACAAAGTCGAAGGTACCATCTTTGATCCGCAATCGCAAATCATGGTTACAATGGACGTTACGTCCTTGTATACCCAAATCCCCCAGGAAGAAGCCTTAGAAGTCATGCAGATATATCTGGACATGAGAGAAAGACCACATCAAGTTCCGACTGCCTTCATTTTAGAATTGGCAGCAATAGCACTGAAGAGAAATTACTTCACTTTCAACGGCCAGTTCTACATGCAAGTGAAGGGCACCGCCATGGGATGTCCTTATGCCCCAGAAATGGCGGTGCTCTTCATGGCGCAGTATGAGGGAAGGTTCGTGGACATGAATAACCCTTTTAAACATCAAATACTACAGTGGTACAGGTACATAGACGACGTCTGGCTCCTGTGGCAGGGGAGTCAGACCAAGTTATTGGCCTTTCATGGATGGCTCAATACTAGGCACAGAGATATAAAATTCTCGATAGAAACAAGCCCTAGTCATATGACTTTTTTGGATATTGAAATGAGGTGTGTGGACGGGAGGTTGGTTTCGTCTTTGTTCAGGAAGACCACTGACAGAAACACGATTTTACACCACAGAAGCGCACATCCCCGCAGTCTAAAAGCTAATTTACCCTGTAGTGTAGTTCCTATTATCCCAATAGGCTCTGCGCATTGGAATAATATCTTCAATAGTATAGACGTAGGACAGAGGTTAACTAGGTCTTCTACTGTCGATATTAGACTTAAAGTTTAATGTTTGCCAGCTAGCTCAGAGTTCACTAGAAACTTTCTCGAATAGACAAGGAGGAGTTTAACCTCCCTGGATAGACAAGAAGGGATTTAGTTTCTGACAACCATAGAACATGACAACTTTGCTCTCCCCTAATCAAGAGTGTATCTCTAGAGTCGTGTGAAAACAAAAGACAACTTATTTTACTCAGTCAGTTCAGTGCATTCTTAGTTTCACCAGATTGTAGAGAAAAGGAAGAGACGGGCGTGTTCAATAAAAGATGTTATTTATTAATCAGTCTCTTTTCTCATACAAGAGAAATGAATCGCTATTATTGCAATACTTATAGTTAAGTAAAGTGCATACAGTAATAACAGAATTATAAAATAATACTGTAAAAGCATTGATATGGTTTCTTAGCCATATGATACTTAAAATGGATAAAATAGATACATACATATATACATTGACTAATCGTACTCAACTGGTGCTTCTAACTACGCCTACCCCAATGTACCTGACCTAAGCCTAATACGTGGGCGGGAGTAGATAAGTAGCAGTTTAAGTTAAGTTTGTTTTGCCAAGGGTCTGCTTCAAGAATTATCTGCAAGGGGTTATTCAGTTCAGTACCTGGGATTTAGAAGGCTGGAGGGCTGGTATCTCTATCTCAGGTCTTGATATCCCAGCTGCCCGCAAGGGCGGCTTGGAAGCGCCGGAGCTGGATTTCTCGGCAGGAGAAAAGGCAGCGTCTCTCTCTCAGCATGTCAGAAAGGAGGGGCAGCGTCTGTGGGCTTCGCTGTCAGCTGGGCTCCTCGGCAAGTCTCGCTGCTCCAATCTTGTCACCACCTCGTGTGTTTGCTTAAGGCAATGTCGGTATTATTTATACCTGAAAGGTGCCGGGATTGACGTAAGGATGGACATAAATACGTCAATAAGGATGTCATACGAACTGGTCGTTCGCACATTCTTTACTGAAGTTCTCAGCTAAATCAAAACAATGGCTGTGGGGATTTCCCAGGTCGTGGTAGGTTTGATTTGTTTTGAGAACACTGTATGCCTATTAGGGGGCTGGAGAAATAGTGCTTGCCTAATGAGATGGCATGCGCTATGACCTAATCAGATAACGGGCTTCTGTGCCGTTGTATGGCTAATCAGATAACGGGTTTCTGTGCAGTTGAATGGCTGCTAGTTAATTATTAACCAGACAAGGGTCAGAAATAGGGGAATCGATACAGTACCCATAGTAAATACATCACACCCACTCCACGTAATCTATGTCCATATTTACAAATCTAGGCATAGTAAACAAAACAAGTAGTGCATGTGTATACGAACCACCCCAAAAAACAATCAAATGCATTCTGAAAATTGGAAATGCGAAATACACGAAAAGATGAGTATAGTTACTCTATGCACTTCAAGCAGTATAATAATGCTAAATCTAATACGCATATTTTGAAATCAGCATGAACGAAATGCGGAAATTACACATGAAATGGCTCTTAATACAGAAGAAAAAAATTCTAGACCATCTCATCACAAAAATCATAAATACTTGTGAACATGCTAGAGGTTAGCTAATGTCTCTAGAGTAGCTAAAAATAGAAATTGTGTTCTCTAGGAATAGTTTTACTTTAAGCAGAAGATAAGTGTCCCAAAAAACTCGTAAATATTTTTGGAAATGGAAGGGGAAAAAAAAATGTCTCGCTCTCTGTAAAAACTGGTGAGAAAATTTCTTATTGCTTTATTTTCAAAGTTGAAGGCCAAATACAGGGTGTAGGGAACGCCGTGTGCTAGTTTCCTCAAAGTCATTCTTTCTGCTCTGGTGAAAACATCATATTGTTGAGACTTTCGAAAAAACTGTCAACTGCTTCTTGCGAAAGTTCCACTAACTCGGAAAAATTTTGTAACATGCATTCATGAGCATGATTGCCTTCATTGATGTTTCGATCAGCATAGCTGACAGAAGGTCGTACCTGATCGATGCTGCTTTCATCTTGTACTTCACAACTCTTCAATCGTAGTGGTGAAGTCTCCACGAACGCCGTCATCAGGATTGGTAGCCGCTGGGGACAGCACAATGCATGAGCCGTTACCGGACCCAACAAAGTCTCTGCGTCCATTGGCACATCCGATTGTAGTGTCAGACAGGTGTCCAACACGCATTCTTCGCCGCATAGCAAGCACCTTAATACAGGCATAACACAACTTTGCCACATCGGTCTAAATGAAAGAAACCAAGTCATGTTTAAATCTCGTAGCCGTGCTAGTCCAAGGACTTTAGTTATGCGGTCCCGGTAGCCAATAGCTCTGATTGTTTCTTCCATTGTCGCTGGTGTCTTGTCTGTGACGTGGTTTGCCATAGCGAAGTAACAGGATCAAAAATAGGATGCCTGCCACTAGTCCCAAAAGGAGAGGAAGTCCGCCAAAGATGGAATGGACAAAATCAGGAAAAATACCCAGGATGGCTTTGAATGGGGTTAAAGCTCCCGAAAACACTGTCTTAAATACACTCGCGATTCCACTTGTATCAGAAATATTTAAGATTTCGCTCAGTATTTCTGCGAAATGTATGGGGGAATTGGTTGATAACAGTGAATGAATCTCAGCAGTTGTCCTTGCAACTTGGAGATCATACGTTTCTTTTGATGACGTTAACATGGTTGGCGTCTGTAGGAGCACAGTCTTCATTCTGCTTAAAGTATCAATTCGAATAGAAGAAATTTTCAAACTGGGCCATAACCTTGCCTCCCTGTCTCGGGCATCGTTTGGGAACAATACTCGTTCACAGCACATGACCTTCGTAGTCACGGTTATGAGATAAGGTTTTCCGGGCAGCAGACTGCAACATCTGCGATCTACAATTAGAATGTAACTCCTGTTCGAGAGTCTCCTAAAGAATGGTTCTATTTGTGTTGCAGGTGTGCCTAGCTGGTGACATGAAAGGTTATTTGTAGTCCCTTCACAGGCTCCATGCAAATTAATACCCTGACACAGAAGTGTACCGCTTAGTGATCTTGCACAATTATTGCCACTAAGAAACACATTCTGGTCTTTATTACTAACACATGTGTGTGTATAGGGCAGGTTCCATGTTGACTTAATGTACCCTTTACCCAACCTTTCATACTGGCCTGCCTGTATATATTTTTGGCAGTATTGAAACTGGAAAGTTGTTATCGGAATATTTATTATCCCATGTATTATCCATTCAATGACAGGTCGTTCTGACATTGTCAATGGTAATCTCTCAAGTTTTTCAATGCTCAGAATTGTATAGTCAGCACCCTTCTGTGCCAAACTGATTTTTTTATCAGTAAGGTTAAAGATATTAAATAGTGACGTTGTGTTGATTAAACGCCAAGGCACATAGCCTGAACGCAGATTTTGTAACATCCAGCCAAGTTGTACAATAGAACGCAATTGTGACTGACCGTGTTGTAACATCAGTAAGTCTTGCGATATTATATCGATTGCTGAAGACACAATACTGTCCAGTGAATATATTCTGGAGGACAGAGTCATTAACCCATTGTCCACAACAGAAAGTGATTTTTCCAAATTAATACGGTCAATTTCCCGTATTTTTTCTGCTGTCTCAATTTGAGTTACTTTCCAAGCTTCATTGTAAGCTGCATATATAGAGGCCGCTATGAAACGTTTTTGACGCTGTTTGCGTGGTCCCATAATGAAATCACGCAAGTCAGCACCCTCTTGAAGTAAAGTTAGGTGTTGCTTAATTTCTGCCAGTGTGGATGTTTGTAGCCATTGAAGGCAGAGCTTGCCCACACTGTAAGTAGTTACTATCCCTGGATGTTGTCTTTGGGAATATCTAGGGTCTGGCCTGGTCAATTTGAACCCCTGTATTTTGTTCAGGAATCTGTCTTGACAGTTATTTGTGTCTGTGGGCCAGATCAACCATTGTTTCCAATCAGGATGTGTTCTGTTTTGGTTTAAAATATGGTTCACGTCTATCTCAATATCTATAGAGCTATTACTGTTTGTTGTTGGCTTTGGAATAGACGGTTTGTTTAAGTCTTTGATTTTGGCTAAGCCAAGACAGGTAGTTTGTTGAATAGTGTCATTCAAAAATATAATTTGTTCTGGGATCATGCAGGCTCTGAACAATGATTCTATACCTTGTACTTGCCAATCTTTTGTACCCCAAACAGTTTTTGCTTCAATGTTATTGTTCCAGAAATCAAAACCAAATGTATTCCTTTGCTCAAAAAATGAATCTGAATATATCAATTTTGTGTTTGTAAGCATGGTCTTCATACCTGTCTTATTCGACAATTTGAAATAAAATGTTTCTGCATTACTTGTGTTAAACCCTGAAAAGTATGAATATTTATCATAAAATGTTTTAGAACTACCCTTTGGTGGAGTAGCACAATGTTCCCATTGGTTATAATTTAAAACATTTCTAGGTTGTGCAGATTTATGGAGATAATGGTTACCATAGTGGTTGTAGCAGAACATTTGATCATAATTAGACGAACCCTGCAAATAATCATGTTCTGTAAATTTAGCAGACATTACTAGGTCAGACATCATATCATTAATACTTTCAAAGTCCCAATCATCAGCAAATGTGCTTGGTTTTACAAAGTCACTTAACGAGATCTTAAATTGGTGTGGATACTTCAAGATTTCAACCGGGCCATAGATTTCATAATCAGTATTGTCCCATGCTACACCGCCTGGTATAGGATTGGCTGTGAAGTTTACTGAAGAAAGTTCTCTTTTCTTGACGTGTGAAGATGTGTGTGGTTTAAGGACCAAGTTGATTTTCTGGCTTGCTGTGTCCATTTTAGCATATATTCCCTCAATGAAATGTCCCAAGCATAGTACCATGATGAGCCAAAGTATGAGGACAAATGCACCTAATGTCACCCAAATTTCAATCCATGGAGAAGTCAGATAGGTTCCCTTTAGTTGATGAAAAAGTTCCTTTGCTTGGTCTTTAAAAGTTTTTGTTGATGGCTGTACTTCTGGTTCGCTTTGTTCTTCTGAAGAATCATCGAAGTTGATGAAGTAGCCAGATGCCGTTCTGTCAATTGTTCCAATTGCTTCTGGATTACTTTTTGCTTTTGGATTTTGCTTTGTTTCATTAGCAAAGTCTGTAGTTACATCATCGTAGGTTGTTTCACTGTAGATTTTCCAAATGTGATCTGTCTTTCAGTTTGAACCTCTGTGGATGTAGCAAACTTTGGTGTTCTGCTACTTCTTGGGAGTCCACTTGGCCTACTATTTGTTATCGGCCACATGATTGTGGTTTAACCAGGTCAATGGATATGACTCGGTTCTCCTTTTTACCAGCAAGGGGCGCAATACTACTGATCTTGTCCCGTTGATAGACAAGACAGGAACTGCTTTTCTGTAAGAAGGCCCAAATTCCTTCTTTACCGCGATCTTTTCTCTGACCAAATCCCCGACTTTTGGAATCCAGACAGGCCTTGCTGGGACAGGTGGTTTTTCTTCAGTGGTTGTTGGCTGCTGTTTCAACTTTATGTTGCTCAGGTCTTTTCTTGTTTCATTTAAGTCCTGTAAAATAGCCAAGCGATCTTTGATATCAAAGCATTTTTCTTTAACCACTGAAGTCTGACTATCTAAGTCCTGGATTAACATTCTAGTCCCAAACAATAGTTCGTATGGACTGAGTCCTTTCAGAGAATTTCTTGGCAGGTTATTTAGACTACGTTGGACACTTATTAAATGTTTGACCCACCCAGCTCCTGAACCTAATACCTTTGCTGGTATAGATTGCTTTATGCCTTGGTTTTTTCTTTACACCATCCCGTTTCCCTCAGAAAGGAAGTGAGAAGAGTCCCGCAATGCAATGTTCATTCTGGCCAGGCACCCCCCATAAGCTGTTTTAAAGCTAAAGGAAAGATTTTGGTCAGAACGTAACATGCTTCTAGCGTATATGCCATTATAGACTCGCAAATCTTTGTATAACAGTTCCGACGTCAGCCGAAAGTTGGGGTCTACTATATAAGTGAAAATTGTCTTTACATGTTAATGTGACGCATTATTCATACTGGTTTTTATTTTTTGTTGATTTGATACATTCTGGAGTGAAACGCCATGGTATTAAACCGTTTCTCTCGCCACTGCGATCTCTATTGCAGTCTGGGCAGTTTTTTACAAAAATGTGATGATGCAGGCTCATGCCTGGCCACCAGTACACTGATTGTAATTCTTCCAGAGAATCTTTTAGCTTAAGGTGTCTGAGACCCTCACCCATATGTGCGTCTGCTATTAACAAGCCTCTCCTGTCCGTGTTTGGAATTACTCTATCCCCCACTCCAGGGATTCGAGCAAAAGGGACTGAGTTTGCATCGATTATGTATGTATAATTGAGTGGGTAATTGATCGGTAGCGCTGAGCAGTCGCCTTTTGAAGACGTTTTTACTGCCAGCACAGTTTCCCCGTCAATGTATTTTACTGCACGCTTTTTTGTAGCTACGGAAGCCGATTTAGTTGCTACCGCTGTGGCTGTCTCAGCCAATGAATTCCCTGCAACGTGAACGCCATCACGCTGATGACTCAGTGAGTGTATCACTTGAGTTTTTGTAGTTCTTTCTGTAAAAGAACTACTTGTTCCCAAAGCACTTTTTGCTTTATTGTTGCACCTGTGTCATCTTTGTAACCGTTTTGAATCCATTTCTGTAAATCGTTATTGTATGATTTGACGCAGTAATACGAATCGCACACTATAAGTGTTGGGAATTCGCGATCGGCATTATCTAGCGCCATTTTTAACGCTATTATTTCAGTTTGTTGTTCTGAATTATTTTCCACTGAGTGTGTTTTTGTAAGTAGAGGTCTTAATTCACCTCCGCGCCACACTTCTTTTACAATTTCGCATGTGGCGTTGTAAGCCAGCTCTCCCCAAACTGAGGGTTGAGCATGACCATCTGTATATATTACACAGGCGTACTGTCGTAAAGGCAGAATGTCGATTGGCAGAGGGTATTCTTTCTCATATTCTAGATATTTTAATTCTTTCATTTCCGGGTCAAAATAGTATTTTACTTTGTCTGTAGCAACAGAATTTACCCATTGTATCCATTCTGGATTCAGTGCCGTTGTCGGTAAATTACATGGTGTTGTTAATGCCTCAAAAGCTGATTCTGCTGTTCTGACTGTAACCTGTCTACCGTCGGCTTGGTATTTTTCTTTTGCTACAGCTGTTTGAACCGCATGAACAATGTTTTCCTTAATGCTGAACCTTTTTTCAGCTTCTGTGTACAAGTGTGATTTGTATGCTATTGGTACCTTCTCTCCTTCATTAGAGGTCAGGTATGTGAATCCGCATCTTCCTGGGATGACTCGAATCACAAGGTTGCATGTGTTGTCACGTGTTTGTAATTTTGTTTTAACTAACATATCTGTTTGTAAAGATCTCAAAATTTCTGTGTGTTTTTGAGTCCAATTGATTCTTTTAAAATCTGGTTTTATAAGATCATAGAGAGGTTTAACTCTCTCTGCATAATTTATAATGTAAGTTCTTCCGAAATTTAGGAAACCTAGAATTGATTGTAAGTTTTTTAGTGTTCTAGGTGCTTGGATTACAGCACATTTCTCTAGGAAATTGTCAGCCAGGCTTTTGCCTTCACTTGATAGTTCATATCCTAAAAATAGGACAGTTAGATGGGCAATTCTTGACTTTTTAAAGTTGAATTTGTAACCCTCTGCTGCGAACCCAAGTATTATGGTGTTCACTCTCTTCAAGTGAGTATCCAAGTCATCATCTGTAAGATAGATGTCATCGACATAAGATAATGCCTCATCATCATATATTTGTAGTAACTCTGTTACTCTGGCTGAGAATAATCCTGGGCTGTTCTTAAACCCCTGGGGCAAACGACAGAAATGTTTTTGCGCACTATGTTATTCATTAGTGCAGCACTATGCGAGTTTTGTACTGCAAAGGTTTTGCAACATGAGTTAAGGTGTCTGTAGTCCAAAACAAGACGATTTGAATTGTCTGGTTTGGAGACAGGAAACAAAGGAGTATTCATTTGTGAGGTGCAAGTTTCAATCACCCCCTGGTATTCAAGTTGATCTAGGATCTCTTTTACCCGTTTTCTAGCTTCTTGCTTAATTGGGTACTGCCTCTGAGCAGTAGGTTGTGATTTTAACTGGATTTTGTGAGGAGGAGAGTCCTCATCCCATCCCACATGGTTTTTATATAATGCAGGAGCTTGGGCTACTGCCCACTTTCTTGCAAGTGTATATTTTTTATGAATTGGAATATGATTTGAGAAGGCAGGCATAATTATTTCTTCGCCATGAGGGCACTCCCTGACAAACTCTGGTGGCCAGTCTCTTTCAGCTAGAAGGATATCATAGCCCTTGGAGAGATTATCCCAAAAGAGACCCCTTATTTTCCTAGTCTTATCCCCCTCTATACGCAATGTTATTTCATATATTTTATGAGGTTTGCTAACTCTGGTATCTGCAGTTTCCACCTGAATGTATTCATTCGTGTCCACTGTCTCCAGATGATTCATAAGGATCTTGCGAGCTATGCTCACTTCTGCTGCGCTGTCTAGCATTGTCTGAGCCCATTCTCCGTTTTTCAGCTGTGTCCTCAGTATTCTCGGCATGGTTGATTACTTTAATACTGGCTACTTTCTTTTTTGGAAACTGTAATTTTTTATTTTTAATGAGCAGGTTCCTTGTCTTTGGACTTGACGTGCTCTTCCCTGTGTTCTGACCGTCCTCTTCTTTCCGATTTCTGCGAGGAAGTCTGAAAAGATTGAGAGGGACGTGTATCAATATCTTGATATCTATCAGGTTTTTTTAGATTATTCCTATTTCTAAGGTTGTATTTTTTCTCAGAGGGCTCCCTTTGGGGAGACTTGTGTCCTTGGTCCGGAGATTTTCTCTCCGCTGAGGAGACCTTCCTCTGGACTGGAATCTTTTTTCTTTAGGAGTGGATTGTTTATTTCCATCACAGCTCTTTTTTTGAGTGTTTAGATTATTTTTAATAAATACCTTTTCAGGATTTTCAATAAGTTGGGGTTTCACCGGTTTTCCACCCAAACTATCTCTTCCTAGTTCTTCATAGGATTTTTCTATGATTCTGGCAATTTCAAATGGTTGGTCTGCTATATCTGTCTCTTTCAACCTCTGGCGGATCGCCACATTTGCTGCTTCTCCCTTTATATTGGCTAATAATATTGCCGAGACCTGCTTGAAGTCTTTTAGTAATTTCATACCAAGAGTTAAAGCAGGTTCTGGACCGTATTCATCTTGAATTTGTTTTAGCACATCTGGTATTACTGACATGGATGGAACACCATGTGTTTTTGTGTAAATGGAAGCAAAGACTGTACCCCAAGTGTCACAGTCCTCCACATGTGGTGCGATTCCCATTGGAAGACAGATAGTCAGAATCCTGTGTTTCTCAATAGAGGTAGTATCAGGGAACACCGCCTCTATTTGAGTGATTTTTTGTGCTAACCAGAATGGAATTTGTTCCCGTTTCGCGGGTACTTTACCTAGACAGGACTGTATGTTCTGTGGTGTAATTTTATTTGTGTTCCCCTGATGAGGGATCAGCTGTGGAATTTTAATAGCTGGTTGGACTGTTGAAGTCCGCATTACATATTGGACTAATTGTCTATGTATTTTAATTAATTGTTTTAGCTGTGCTAAAAGATCTGGTGCAGGCATTTCTTCAATGTCTGGATGTGGTGTGTATCCGGCTAGGACTGGCCACGTTGCTCCTGGTCTACCTAGTGGACCGAGCCTGGTGATGTGATTATTATGTTTTAGGGCGCCATTAAACCAGAGCAGGTGCTCTTGGTATTTGAGTGGTATTTCCACCTCCTTGAAAGGAGTGTACTCATTAGGAGGTTCCTCTATTTTGTAATAGTGGAAGGCCTTTGTTACAGCGTTTGCTGCTGGAAAGTTTATCCATGAATAGAATACCTCTGTCTGCCGATATTCGTGTGCCTCAATTACGAATATGACTGTACCACCTCTCGGTGTCAGCCCATTTTCTATAAGTTTTAAAGTTATAGATTTCCTTATGTTGACCGGGATGAGTATTGCCTCCGGGTCTTGCTGTAGGAGACTATTGTCGGCCGCTAGGAGTTGAGCTGCTATTCTAGCTGTCTCCCTTTCTTCTTCAGCTTGTGACATTCTAATGTCAAGAAAGTTATTTATTTATTTGCAGATCAGGTTTCTATGGAAACAAAGATTAGATGCACAATATTTTGGAACAGTGTATCCTTCAACGTTGAATAAACCAAGAACCATACATAGGAGTCTCCTCCTACTAAGTTTGGCGGATTTAACCTTTCACCCACTCCAGACGTCTTTGGAGTATTATGGGGAAAAGGGGTCTGTGTGAAAAAGCACGACTGAGTTACTCTAATGTCTTACGTTAGATTTATCGCCTATCCAAACAGTTGGGCGCCATGTAGTGTAGTTCCTATTATCCCAATAGGCTCTGCGCATTGGAATAATATCTTCAATAGTATAGACGTAGGACAGAGGTTAACTAGGTCTTCTACTGTCGATATTAGACTTAAAGTTTAATGTTTGCCAGCTAGCTCAGAGTTCACTAGAAACTTTCTCGAATAGACAAGGAGGAGTTTAACCTCCCTGGATAGACAAGAAGGGATTTAGTTTCTGACAACCATAGAACATGACAACTTTGCTCTCCCCTAATCAAGAGTGTATCTCTAGAGTCGTGTGAAAACAAAAGACAACTTACTTTACTCAGTCAGTTCAGTGCATTCTTAGTTTCACCAGATTATAGAGAAAAGGAAGAGATGTGCGTGTTCAATAAAAGATGTTATTTATTGATCAGTCTCTTTTCTCATACAAGAGAAATGAATCGCTATTATTGCAATACTTATAGTTAAGTAAAGTGCATACAGTAATAACAGAATTATAAAATAATACTGTAAAAGCATTGATATGGTTTCTTAGCCATATGATACTTAAAATGGATAAAATAGATACATACACATATACATTGACTAATCGTACTCAACTGGTGCTTCTAACTACGCCTACCCCAATGTACCTGACCTAAGCCTAATATGTGGGCGGGAGTAGATAAGTAGCAGTTTAAGTTAAGTTTGTTTTGCCAAGGGTCTGCTTCAAGAATTCTCTGCAAGGGGTTATTCAGTTCAGTACCTGGGATTTAGAAGGCTGGAGGGCTGGTATCTCTATCTCAGGTCTTGATATCCCAGCTGCCCGCAAGGGCGGCTTGGAAGCGCCGGAGCTGGATTTCTCGGCAGGAGAAAAGGCAGCGTCTCTCTCTCAGCGCGTCAGAAAGGAAGGGCAGCGTCTGTGGGCTTCGCTGTCAGCTGGGCTCCTCGGCAAGTCTCGCTGCTCCAATCTTGTCACCACCTCGTGTGTTTGCTTAAGGCAATGTCGGTATTGTTTATACCTGAAAGGTGCCGGGATTGACGTAAGGATGGACATAAATACGTCAATAAGGATGTCATACGAATTGGTCGTTCGCACATTCTTTACTGAAGTTCTCAGCTAAATCAAAACAATGGCTGTGGGGATTTCCCAGGTCGTGGTAGGTTTGATTTGTTTTGAGAACACCGTATGCCTATTAGGGGGCTGGAGAAATAGTGCTTGCCTAATGAGATGGCATGCGCTATGACCTAATCAGATAACGGGCTTCTGTGCCGTTGTATGGCTAATCAGATAACGGGTTTCTGTGCAGTTGAATGGCTGCTAGTTAGTTATTAACCAGACAAGGGTCAGAAATAGGGGGATCGATACAGTACCCATAGTAAATACATCACAACCCTATGGGCAATTAGTAAGAATAAGACGGAATTGCTCAGAAATACAAGACTATGAGCTGCATGCCCAAGCATTTTGCTGTGATATGCAAGAGCGTGGTTATCCACGTAAGCTCCTCAAACACTCTCTTAAGCGTGCAAAATATACGCCCAGAGAATGTCTACTACAAACCAAACAGCGAGCACCTCTAGAGAAACTTGTGTGCGTCACTACCTTCTGCCCGGACACCCACAAATTGAGACAGGCTGTATTAAAGAATTGGCATTTGTTGGAGGGGCTGAGCTGCCCGTTCCCCAAACCAATTTTTGCATACAGAAAAAAACGCAGCATTGGCCAGGAACTCATCCGAGCTGACGTGGTTATTCCCAAGCCCAAAAGCGACTTATTGGCGCAATGGAATCTCAAGCCCTTTCCTGCTTATGTCCTGATGAAGACCCTGCCTAAGGACTCAACGTAGCCTACAGATAGGGGTCGAAACGTCGACGGCTTTTTTTCTTTGAAGACTTCCGGCACATGCCCACATTACTTCTATTCGCATTATGTGACCGTTGAATGTCATTAGCTAATATTATATCAATTGATGCCTTGATCCTTTGGCCTATGCATTTGAATTGAACTAAATTTTGTTTGGAGTATTTGTACTTATCACATGATTCTTTGACTGTGTTTATTCCTTTTGACTTTACACCCCTTTGAGCACTACCCCTCCCTTTCCTTTCCTTTCCCTATTTGGGGCTATTTATTGTATATGAAGTAATCACGTAGAGTTTAATACTTGGTGTTGAAAAATAAAATACAATACCTGTGATTTTTCTTGTACTTTTGGTCGTTAATTTTAAATAGTGCCAGTGTGTATAGCACACAACACGTTTTCCTGGCGGGGACTTTCTCTTACATGTACCACATACTGCCCAGGTCCCCGGGACTGCATGGGTTCAACCCCCTTTTGTAACGCCTGTTACAAAAGAAGCGTATCTAATTTTAAAATTCAATAGTGCACAGACTGGTTTAAATAACCTGTCTGAGATAGCGCATATTTGACCACATCGGTCCTGATTTGCATCGGTTAGACATCCCTGGCTTGCCTGCTGGTCTTGGTCCTCTATTGCATGAAAACAGGTCTCTGACCCAGAAAAGCCACCCAAAATTCTAGTACAATCTAGCGTACTCATCTTTTGTTTTAAAATACATGATACAATAAACAATTGGAAGGACGTACCCATTACCTTTAGACTAAGATAAGGTGCTGTAGACAGCACTTCTAGCCTTTATTTTCAAGCAAATGTGACTCATGGGACTACATGCCCCATAATGCATCAGTATAGCTTTTGCATATAACAAACAGGAAATAGCGGCGGCCATCTTTACTGAGAGAAATTCGAATCCCACAGCACAGAGCAGCAGCTTCAGCCACAGTATTTGTCCCACTTGCACTAATACGCGCTTGCTGAGCGCTGAATCAGTTAAAATATTCTACTAAGGGTGCGCTTTGTTTTTCTTTGTAGAATGCTGAAATCAACAATTCCATTTATGCGCAAATGAGAGATTAAATCAAGGTAGGCAATCCCTTCTCAAATTCTCCAAGCGAGTGTTTAACATAATGTGCACACCGCTAAGCGTCTGAATATTAATCTTTCCCATATCTCAGAACCCAAACTGATGGTCACGCCGCTTTTAATGGACCTTACCAGCACTCGGCACTACTGAAAGTAAAAGGTATGCTTCCACTCCCCAACTTGTTTTAGCTAGTGAGTATATTGTACCAATCTCGTAATGATAAAAATTAAAAACATCCCTTAAATTCTTTTAGGCTTCTCTGCCTGGCCACGTTATTTCATTTAAACGGACCCCCAAAAGACCCGATCTGAAATTCAACACTGAGCAGCCTTGGTATGTAGCGCACACCGACATTACAAGCGAGTGTTTAACATAATGTGCACACCGCTAAGCGTCTGAATATTAATCTTTCCCATATCTCAGAACCCAAACTGATGGTCACGCCGCTTTTAATGGACCTTGCCACCACTCGGCACTACTGAAAGTAAAAGGTATGCTTCCACTCCCCAACTTGTTTTAGCTAGTGAATATATTGTACCAATCTCGTAATGATAAAAATTAAAAACATCCCTTAAATTCTTTTAGGCTTCTCTGCCTGGCCACGTTATTTCATTTAAACGGACCCCCAAAAGACCCGATCTGAAATTCAACACTGAGCAGCCTTGGTATGTAGCGCACACCGACATTACAGCTACTGTATGATAAAAAGGAGCCCACACACTAGATTAAGCAAAACATTGCTTTTGTATCCCACAAATACAAGATACATACAGCCCTGATGACAGACCAGTGACTCCAGTCTGGTCTAGAAACGCGTCTGCAGTATTGGTTGGGAGACATAAAGTATTACTGTTGCACTAAAGCTAGGACCGGCTGGTCCAGCACTAAAATATACAAGATATTTAATCATTTATCTTCCCAACCCCTAGTTTCTCTCATTCAGTGTTTGTTAGCTTTTTGTTTTTGTTTGTAAATTGATATGTTTGTATTATTATTTTTTCAATAATGTCTGATGTGAGAATATTTTCTATTGTGTGTTCTAATAATTTCTAAATGTGTAAATAGTCTTTGCCCCTAATGTTTGCTAACATTAGTCCAGCCTTGTAAATATTTGTAAATATTTGCAATCAATGTCTTTTTTCTGTCAGCAATTTTTTCAAATTATAGAAAATACAAAATGATTGACACAAAATAATGGTGTCCAGGGAAGCGATAATACAGTGTTTCTTACCCTATATCAAAAAATTGTATTGAGTAACTGTGGTTTGGGCATTTTGTGTTGTTTACTAATGTTATTAGGTCTAGCCCTCACCACATAAAGGACCTAACCCCTTTCGTTCCCAAACAAGGGGGACAAGGCATGGTTGTCCTTGCTCCCCCTTGTTGTTTGCCTTGTACATTGAACCTTATCTTAATAAATTGAAAAAGGAGGCTGATATTGCTCTGTTTATTGTTCAACAAACTGCATTTAAAATATTTGCGTATGCCGATGACATCGCTATTGCTACCTCAGACATTAGGGTGGGCTTTACCTAAAATAATTGATTTTGCTAATGAATTCGGAGGGCTTTCAGGATACAAATTAAACGTCTCAAAGACGCAGCTGATCCATTCAGAAAATGTCCGGCCTAATAATATAGTCTTTGCTTCAGAGGCACTGTATCTCGGGATTATAATATCTCCCAAAGTAGATGATATAGTGCGTCTCAACATAGAACCGGTTCTAAAATCTGCAAATAGAACCTTGGAGAGGCTAAATAATTTACATTTCTTACTATATGGTCGTACCAATATATTAAAAATGTTGATTTTTCCTACATTTTTGTACCTATTTCGTACTATACCTTTCTTATTTACATCTTTTTATTTTTCAAAAATTGATAGAATGTCCTCCAGATTTCTCTGGGGATACCATCGATCTAGAAGGGCTCTGAAATGGTGCACTCTCCCAAGAATGAAGGGCGGTTGGGGGAACCCCAATTTTCGGCTATATTATTGGGCTATTTTACTTAGATATATGGGCATATTAATTTTCCAAGACATTAGTTTGAAAGAATCGGTCAGCCCATCGATATATGAAATGCTATTAGGAGAGGAAGCTCGTCAATGCCTACTAAGAATACTAGAGCCTAGTTATTACAAAAAGACGAAATTTAAAATTATGATAACCGCTTCAATAATTTGGAGGCAGATTAAAAGAAAAATTCTTTTTTATGGTGATTTAAATTATTATTCCCTAATTTATAATAATCGTATGCTAACCAATATTTTTAAGGACCAAGTAATGAGCAAATGGCACACAGCTGGAATTCAGCTGTTAGGAGATCTCTACCAAGGAAGTCAGGTTGCTTCTTTTACCTCTTTACAACAGAAATATAATTTATCTAGAAATGATTTCTTCAAATATCTTCAAATACGTAGTTTCTTGGAATCTAATGGTCTCCTTGATCACTCATTAATGACCAAAATTGACATCCTAGAAACTAGTAGTAGGGCAAAAAAAATTGGCATAGTATATCAAATGATGATAAATACATTTGAAGATGATTAATGTTTGATTGAGAACAAATGGCAGAGGAAACTTGAATTAGATAATATAGATATATCCAGAGCAATTGAGTTGTCAATTAAAATGCTATTTAATGGCTCGCTACAAAGTCAACATTTCATGGCTATTTTTTATCTATATTATTCTCCAGCCAAACTGGCAAAATGGAAAGCCAGAAATGGTGATAAATGTAATCGATGTGGTTATCTAGCTGCTGACTCTATACATATGTTATTTAATTGTCCAAAACTCTCTCAATTTATTACGGATGTTCAATTTTTTTTAAATAATAATTTGGGAAATGATGTACAACTGTCTGCCAAATTGATCATTTTTGGTCTTCAAACGGATCAAATTGGAAAAAGGCCAGCAGCTGAAGAAGGATTTTTATTTATTTGCATGTCAATTTATTGTTTTTGTATTACTTCTCGCTGGCTAGATCCAGACCCACCAGCATTCAACCATTGGCAACTGAAACTATTATCTATATACCAATTAGAAATGGCGATTTATAGATCAAAAGGGCAAAAAAAGAGAATATTTGGTCAAAAGGTATGGGCTCTTATTTCAAAATGGATCTGATTCTGTAATATCTTATTGCTCATCCTATGCAAAGCCTCTATATGGTTTTATTTATGTTATTGTATATGCTTTTTGGGTATCTAGATCTATATGGTATCCATGTTGTTCTGTTTTCTGTATTCTGTTCAATATATAACTGATTGCTGAAATAAAATAATAAAAACATATTTAAAAAAAGGTACCTGTAGGTACATATAAATCAAGTCTTAGATATACATAAGTTCTACTGAATGTAGTAGTTGTAGGTGGTAAGGGCTTAGCACACCCTGACTGCAACTCCTAGAGAGGATCTAGTAGGAAATAATTTAGTGTAGGTAGGTGCACACACCACACATCACTAGAAAATGTCCTTGGAAGCAGGCCCTAGTGGACCTCTTCAAGAAGAAGAATCCCAGAGGGTGCCTTCTAAGTATTACTCATTCACTTTTCAAGAACTGGGAAGCCTGTCTGCAGTCAGAAAGTTGAGACTAGGACAGAGTCCAACCTTTAACCACCTGGTAGATATCTTAGTGGCTCATGATGTAGAGAATGCATCAGACCCAGGTAGCCAAGGGGGTAGAGGGAGGGCCATCTCTCAACAGAGGAAAATACCACTGGAGACAACCCATTGGTCTCAGATGAGGATGCTGACCTGGATGCAGCTGATTAAGCTGACCTGGGCAACCTAGGACTAACTGGAAGTGGAGAGAGGCAAGTCAGGCCCCCCTCCACTCACCCCAGTAGGCCAAACACTGGAAACAGAAGGCACAGGTCATATTCCAGTGGCTCTGAGCATTATAATTCCTCAGTAGGGTCTAGTGCCTCTGCACAGAGGAGGATGACTTCCCCTCAGAGGAGAGAGCACAAAGCTAGAATGAAAGAGGTCAAGCTTAGGATCAAGAGGCAAGAAGTTACCCTTGCAAAAGAGACCCTGGCTCTTGGGAGAGAGAAAAAGTTGAGTGGGCTAGAGCCCACTGGTGGCAGCATAATTCCTAGAGATAGGGAAAGGTCACATGACCATAGAACCATGAACAAGATTGTCCTTCCCTATCAGGTTGGGGATGACATCCACAAATGGATAACTGCTATGGAAAGGGCCTGCAAAGTGCAGAAGGTCCCCAAGGAGCAGTGGGCAGCAGTCTTGTGGCTCTCCTTTGCAGACAAAGGTAGAGATGAGCTCCTCACTGTTAGAGAAGAGGATGCTGACAACTACACTGTCCTGAAGAGTGCTCTGATAGATGGGTTTGGCCTAACCACTGAGCAGTACAGGTTGCTGTTCAGAGATACCCAAAAGACACCGACTCAGGACTGGCCTGATTTTTTAGATTGTGCTGCTAAGGCTCTGGAGGGCTGGTTACTGGGCAGCAAAGTACAAGACTTTACAGGATTGTATAATTTGATTATGAGGGAGCAGATCCTTAATAATTGTCAAAACCAGCTTTTACATCAGCACCTGGTGGACTCTGATCTGACCTCTCCCCAAGAATTGGGAAAGAAGGCAGACAAATGGGTCAGAACCAGAGTGATGCCTAGAAATCAGGGTGGTGACCAGTCGAAAGATTCTACCAAACCTCAAGAGAAAGGTGGGGATAAATCTAAGGACAAATCCACTACAGGGCCCCATAAATCCTCTGAGGGGGTGGGTCCTAAACTCCTTCCTCTAATGTTAAGAAACCTTATTGCCATATATGTAAGCAACCTGGCCACTGGAAAACTGACAGCAGTTGCCCAAAAGCCAACAATAAGGAAAATATTCCTGCAAGTAATACTCCAACACCTCCTGTTACTACTAGTAGTAATCCCCCAGGTGGTGGGAGTGCCCCCAAAAATTTGGCTGGGTATACTTGGGGAACTCAGGTGGAGTCCGGCCTAACCAGGTCCCCTACCACAGCAACTCTAGTCTGTGATGGTGGTATGGGGTTTGCCAACTTCACTGCTTGTCCCAATACCTTGGGCAAGTACAGACAGGAGCCCCATATCAATGGCCAGACAGTTGTGGCCTATAGGGACACAGGGGCTAGTATTACCATGGTGACTGAGAATGTAGTACCCCCAGAACAACTGTTACCTGGGTTTAGCTACCAGGTGGTCAATATTGATGGAGTGAAGACAGATCATGCCATGGCAGTAGTAAATCTCAGCTGGGGAGGTGTCACTGGCCCAAAGAGAGTGGCAGTGTCTACAAACTTGCCTGTAGATTGCTTACTGGGCAATGATCTAGAAATCTCAGCCTGGGCTGAGGTAGAGAAACAGGCTCCTTCCAGAATGATAGGCTTTCCTGAACAGGTTAGGAGGGCTGTGATGGTCACAGCCCAAACCCAAACAGATGTTTGTGGTGTGAAGCCTGAAACTATGGATCACCTCTCACAGACAGAGAGCATTGGGGAGGAAGAAAAGTCCTCCTCCCCCCAGACTTTAGGTGAAGGTCAGCCTCCTCAGGGAACTGACCCTACCCCTTGTGAAGGAACTGTCCCAGAGGTAGTCAGGCCTGGCCTGGCAGAGCCCCTGATGTCAGTGGACACTTCCAAGGTGGAACCCAGTCTGGAGCAGGTAACCTGCAACGCTTACCCTGCCTCAATCAGCCGAGGGCTGTAGAGGTCAGGGAGGTCAGTGGACCCCAAAGGGTCCCCTGTGTAGAGGAAACCTCCATCAACAGATTAGGGGCACCCAGTCTAGTAGCCCTAGCCAAGTGAAAATTCCTCAACACCCTGAGGGACCTCCCTTACCCTTGTGTAGGAACCTCTCCAAGATGGACTCTGTTGTACAAAGGCAAACCTGGGACCCAGTGGTCCCAAACCTGACCTGTCCCTCCAGTGGTCCAACCAAAGGGACCCAACCTCCAGCTGTAGGTAGCCAAAGGTTGACCCTGAGAACACAGTGCAACTCAGTCATGGAAAGAAAGGCATTCATGGTGGATAGTGATTGGAGGAAGCTGAGCCCAACCTTAGTGGAGCCTCACTTCAGTACTCCATCCCAGCACCAGCCTTTTACTTTGCCAAAACACCCCATAGGAAGTAAATCCCAATGGTGGAGACCCTCTGATACCCTTAGGGTGAGGGATTGCTTAGTGGACCATAAGACAGGGGTAACCATGCTAGTGCAGGTACTTCCTTATATGGCCACTAAGTCAATATAGGCCTACCTGGACAAGGATAACCTTATCTCTTTTCGTTTGGGGGGAGGGTTGTGTAGGAAGGTGGAATCTGACTATATGGTTACTCCAATATTTTTACTGGTGTTTTGCTGGTTTTCGACTTAGTTGGCCTGGGACCCTGGTATTCAGGGCCCCAGCCTATCTGCTTTCTCTATAAAATGGACTCCATGTACTTTAGGTACATACCAGATTGGTTACTGGGTCAGCCTTGTGAGCCCCTTTATAATGTACCATAGGTACCCAGGGCATAGGTGCACCCTAGGCCTACCAGGGGCTGAAGCATGTATTATGCCACCCCTGGCAAAGCTGAGACGACGAGAGACGTGGGACCGGACATCTTGGACATTCTGCATTTTTCTACCTGCTCTCCTTTCCTGAAGCCATAATAGGATGTGCATTGGGGTACAAGAAGCCCCAGCCCCGAGCACCATTTGCACTGAAGCCCAGGCCCCCACACTCTGCAAATGTGTCCCGTGGGCCCCGCCTTTGCATTTGAGCTTGACGCATCTTCCCGGTTCCTTGCCCATTGGCTAGTGAGCCCCTTGAAGATGCCATCTTGAATCTAACTTGCTTTCCTGCTTGTAGGAGAGTAGGGGCTGCTTCCTATGGATATCCCCACTTTTTGCTGTGATTTTCTGGTTTTTCGACTTTAGTGTGGCTTTGGGACTGCTAATCAGACCCACAGCCCAGCTGTTCTCTCTCTAAATTTATACCATGTACTTTAGGTACATACCTGATTGGGTATTGGGTCACCTTTGTGGGCCCCTGTAAAGTGTACAATAGGCACCCAGGGCATAGGTGCATCCAAGGACTACCAAGGTCTGCAGCATGTATTAAGCCACCCCTGGCTGGCCATCCAAACTGACACCACAGGCTGATAACTCAGCCTGGGTAAGGTGGTGTAATCACCCCTTACTTAGATATAGTATACCTTTATCTACCCATATATTTAGACACATATACACCTATGAGTCACTCCTATGGCAGGCCTTGACAATCCTGAAGGCAGAGTGCTTGGTTTTATGTGAGAGGGTGCCCTAGCATGAGCTGAGCCCCTCTGCAGCTTTCGGAACCATCTCCTTATAGCTGTTCCATGATATAGCCATACCATATACTCTTAAGTGCATTATAATCCTCGCGGTTAATGCTAACTTTGGTTTGGCTTTATCAAAACATGTTGTGTAAGGGGCAAACACTTTGGAATACTACCCCCGCCACTTTTGGCGGTGGGGGTAGCATTCCACCTTTCTAGAGGGAAAAGACATGTAGTTACTGCTTTACCCGGTTAAAGTTAAAAAGAGACTCAGCTTTAGAAAATGGATGCTGCTGCCACAGACACGAGTCTGACTTCCTGCTGCTGGGGAAACTCTTGCAAGGGAGACCTGGACAATAGGTTTCCTGTCGAGGGAGGTGTTAGCCCCTCCCCAGACAGCCTGTAATGTATTGGGGCAGGGTGGGTTGAATAGAAAGATGCTTTTCCAGACACTGCCTGGGGCACACAAGGTGCTCCATGCATAGCCCGGCTCAAAGCAGTTGCTGGGGCACTCCAGTCCCGCTCTGGCACGAAACTGGACAAAGGGAAAGGGGTGTAACCACCCCCTTCTCAAGTCCATCCATAGGAGGGACCTAGTAGGTAATCCAGCCCATTTCTTTAGTATAAAGATAGGTGCTGTGTCTCCAGGACTTTAGATTATCCTGGAATGAAACTCTGATATGAACTCTTGGACCTTCGACGTTCTATACCGACTAGAAGACTGAAGACATCACCCTTGTGGTCAAGGAGTGACCACCCTGTGCAAACAGGCACTACCAGTAACTTGCCAGTCTGCTTTGTCGATGCTCCCCCTGGAACCCGAAGACTCAGCGACACAGGAACTGGACTCTCAGACTTCTCTGACTCCGACCCACATCCACTGCAAAGCTGAGACCCGTGGCAGACATGAGAGACGTGGTACCGGACACCATGGACATCTGCATTTTGCTAACAGTGCAACTACCGAGGCACCCTTGCAGTTGTGCATTTTGGTATTTGAAGCGCCAGACCGGCGCGCCATTTGCACTGAAGCTCAGCCCTCCACACTCCACGAGTGCTGCGTGGGGCCCGCTCTTGCATTTCAGCTCAACGCATGTTCCTGGTTGCTAGCTCTCTGGCTAGTTAGCACTCTGAAGACTTTCCTTTGAATCCAAACTGCTTTCCTGGTTGCTCCAGGCTTGCTCCAGCTTCCCTGCAAAGGAGAAGCTCACCCGACCTTGCTGGTCTGCTCCGAAGCCAATCTTCAACTTCTGCGTGGATTGCGTTTACCATGGCTTGTTGGGTCCAGTCCAGATACCAACACCACAGTCAACTAGATCATTTGTGGGACAGCTCGAATCCAGCTCCTGGTCATTGTCGATGCCTCCTGGTCCTCGTGGCTGCAGAGACAAGCTTCACCTCTTCACCTGAAACCAACTGAACATCGCCTGGTTCCTTCCTGGTCACTGGCTAGTGACCCAGACTCTGTCCCCTCTGCTTTCAGGTTCTTCACTACTTCGATCCACCCTTGGATCCACCCGGACACTTTTCCTCTGGTCGCCTGCAGCACTTCTTTGCAGATCTCCATAGAAAACATAGACGAAACATGACACGAAAAGACAACTATGCACCCGACTTCCCTGGGTGAGGTAACTCGAGAACTCTGTTGCTCCCGTGGGTCTTGACTCTCGAAGTGTCCTAATTTAAAGGGGTTTTACCGTAGTCCATCCGGAAGTGTCCTTAAACAGTACTTTGTAATTCTTACGTTCGCCATCATAAGTCAATTGTAACTTGTGACTGTGTTTAGACACTGCACGGGTCTCCCATAGGTCTCCTACTTCCTAACCTTTGGTTGTCTAGTGTAGCCCCAGCGATTCCCTAGGCCCTAGGCCTATTCACTATTTCTGAAGTGGTCCTTATACCACTTACTTAGTATATGGTTTGTGAGGCCCCTAGGGTATAACTGTATTTGTGCAACTTATAGTATGCTAATTGAGTAACTTGTGATGTATTTCGATCTCTGACCTCATAAAGAGAGCAGAGGGGTTGTGTTAGAAATAAATACATATATTTTTTATATATACCTCGTGTGGTGTTCTTTCATTTGGTACTCAAGGAATTATAATTGGTAAAACAGCTTGCTTTACAACCTCTCTGAAGTTTTAGTCTAAGACTGCTGGTCCATGCTACCACTAGGATAGCTTGTCTATAAGGTTGACTTTACAACCACCTTCAATAAGGGTCGTTTAGACTGGTGCAAGATGCCCACTAGAATAGTGGACGTCATATGCCAGGCTAACTTCTCACATTGGTATGCAGCGGAGGGGATGAGAGCTTGCTGTTGTTTTACCATATAATCTGGAGATATCATTTGAAAGATCACATTAAGGTACCTAGAGGTACATATAAATCAAGTTCTTATAATACTTTAAGTTCTGCTGAACTTAGCAGTTGTAGAGGAAAGGGCTTAGCACACTCTGACTACAACTCCTAGAGAGGTTCTAGTAGGAAAACATTTAGTGTAGGTAGGTGCACACACCACAACTCACTAGAAAATGATCTTTACTGCAGGGTCTAGTGTGCCTCTGCAAGAAGTGGACCCTCCCAGGTTCCCTTGTAAATATGACACATTCACTTTTCATGAGCTGAGAAGTTTGTGTACAGCCAGAAGGCTGAGACAAGGACAAAGTCCAACCTTTAACCACCTGTTAGATATTTTAGTGGTGTATGATGTGGAAAAAGCATCCAACCCAGCTCAAACAGGTAGTGCGGGGGGCATCCCTCAACAGAAGACCCCACTGATGAAAATCAAGGGGGCACTGATGATGAAGTGGATGAGAACCAGGTAGAAGTCAGGGAATTAAATCTGGTTAACCTAGGACTGCATGGGACTGGAGAAGGAAGGATCCAATCCAGACCCCCAAGTTGCCTATCACTGAGCACACAAGAGGAAGGTCACTATCCAGTGAGTCCAACTATTCTGATGACTCAATAGGGTCCAATGCCTCAGCTCTAAGGAGAATGACTTCCCCTCGGGGAAGAGAGCATAAAGCTAGGATGAAGGAAGTAAATCTTAGGATCAAGAGGCAAGAGATTGCCCTTGCAAGCGAGACCATGGCTCTTGAAAGAGAGAAAAAGTTAAGTGGGTTAGAACCCACTGGTGGCAGCAATTTCCCTAGAGATAGGGAAAGGTGTCATGGCCATAAACACCTAAATAAGATTGTCCCTCCCTACAAGAGTGGGGATGACATCCACAAGTGGATGACTGCTTTGGAGAGGGCCTGCAAAGTACAGCAGGTACCCCAAAATCAGTGGGCAGCAATCATATGGCTCTGCTTTACAGATAAAGGCAGAGACAAGCTCCTCACAGTTAGTGATGAGGATGCTAACAACTACACTGTCCCGAAGAGTGCTCTGATAGATGGGTTTGGCTTAACCACTGAGTAGTATAAGTTGCTGTTCAGAGACACCCAGAAGACACAGACTCAGGACTGGATTGACTTTGTAGATTGTGCCACTAAGGCCCTGGAAGGCTGGTTACTGGGCAGTAAGGTCAATGACTATACAGGATTGTATAATTTGATTATGAGAGAACAGATTCTTAATAATTGTCAGAACCAGTTATTGCATCAACACCTGATTGACTCTGATCTGACCTCTCCCCACGAATAGGGAAAGAAGGCAGACAAATGGGTCAAAACCAGGGTGAAGCAGAAGGTACAGAACTAAGGTGGTGATCAGAAGAAGCAAAACCAAAAGGGTGGGGAGAAAGCAAAAGACCAGAAGTCTTCGCCAGGTCCTCAAAAAGCTTCTAATGAGGGGGGGTTCTAAGAAATCCAAAAAGAAAGAATGTCCAAAGAAACCATGGTGCAACTTTTGTAAGGTTAATACTCACTGGACCAGTGATTGCACCAAGAAGGAGGCAGCTCCAGCCACCATTGCCCCTAAGGCAACTGTTCCTCCTAGTACAGCTAATAGTGGTGGTTCTCAACATAAGGGTGTAGTAGGGTTGACCCTGGGAACTGAGGTGGATTCTGGCCTAGTCAGGATACCAACTCAAGCTGTTTTTGTCTGTGATGTGGACATGGCTATGTCCTCTCCTGTGAGTCCCAGTAACTTGGGCAAGTACAGACAGACTCCTTTGATTAATAACAAAGTTAATCAGGCCTACAGGGACACATGTGCCAGTGTCACAATGGTGACGCCCAACTTTGTGGACCCTGGATAATTCATACTAGGTGAGAATTACCTAGTGACCAATGCAAGCAATGTCACTACCACCCATAGTATGGCAATTGTTAATTTCTCCTGGGGAGGGGTAACTGGCCTCAAAAGAGTTGTTGTTAGTTCAGACCTCCCTGTAGAATGTTTGCTTGGCAATGACCTAGAATCTTCAGTCTGGTCTGAATTGTAGTATATGGCTCATGCAGAAATGTTAGGTATATCAGCACATGTCCTTGCTGTGACCAGGTCACAGGCCAAAAAGTGCAACACTGAACAGGCCCTGGATCCTGAAACTATGGACCAGTTGCCTATCAATAGGAGAAGCAGTAGGGTTAAGGCAGTGCCTTCCCCCTTGCCTCAGAATGAGGATCAGCCATCCAAGGAAGCTGATTGTGAGACCCAAGAAGGAACTGTCCTAGAAGAGCTTGAGCCTGATCAGGTTGAGTTTCTTGGGACAGGGGGACCTTCAAGGGCAGATCTGAGGCAGGCACAGTTAGACTGCCCTTCTCTTGAACCCCTCAGACAGCAAGCTGCTGCGGAGGCTGCTGAGAATGCTAATGGAACCCATAGAGTGTATTGGGATGAAGGGCTCCTGTATTCAGAGGCTAGAGACCCCATGCCTGGTGCTTCTAGGAGGTTGCTCATACCTTTGGCATTCAGAGGCTTCCTTCTTACATTAGCACATGCTATTCCCCTTGCAGGACATCTTGGCCAGAACAAGACTTGGGACAGGCTTGTCCCACACTTTCACGGGCCCCACATGTCAGAAGACACCAATGAGTTTTGTCGCTCCTGTGTCACCTGCCAAGCCAGTGGCAAATCAGGTGGCACCACAAAGGCCCCCCTAATACCACTACCTATGGTGGGGGTTCCCTTTGAATGAGTTGGGATAGACATTGTTGGACCAATGGATCCCCAAACAGCATCTGGGCACAAGTTTATTCTGGTGGTAGTGGATAATGCCACCAGATACCCAGAAGCTATTCCCCTAAGGACCACAACAGCACCTGTTGTGGCAAGAGCCCTCCTGGGAGTTTTCTCAAGAGTGGGTTTTCCGAAGGAGGTTGTCTCAGACAGAGGTACAAACTTTATGTCTGGATATTTGACAGCTATGTGGAAGGAGTGTGGAGTGAACTACAAGTTCACCACATCCTATCATCCACAGTGCAATGGTCTGGTGGAGAGATTCAACAAGATCTTAAAGGGCATGATCAAGGGTTTACCTGAAAGGCTTAGGCGAAGATGGGACATCCTTCTGCCCTGCCTTTTGTTTACTTACAGAGAGGTTCACAGAAGGGGGTTGACTACAACCCTTTTGAACTTCTGTTTGGGCATCCTGTAAGAGGACCCCTTTGTCTGGTGAAGGAAGGATGGGAGTTACCGCTCAAAGCTCCAAAACAAGACATTGTGGATGATGTACTTGGTATCCGCTCCAGGATGGCTGAGTATATGAAAAAGGCATCCAAAAACCTTGAGGCTAGCCAGGAACTCCAAAAAGCCTGGCATTACCAAAAGGCTGTGGTGACTGTTTACCAGCCAGGGCAGAAAGTGTGGGTGTTGGAGCCCGTGGCCCCAGCAGCACTCCAAGACAAATGGTCTGGACCCCACACTATTGTTGAACAGAAGGGAGAGGTGACTTATCTAGTTGATCTTGGAACTCCCAGGAGCCCCCACATGGTGCTTCATGTCAACAGATTGAAACCATATGTTAACAGGGCAGACATGGGCTTGCTCATGGCTAAAGATGAGGGGCAGGAGGAGGAGAGTGACCCTCTCCCAAACCTGCTTTCTCAGAACCCTGATGATGGTTCCGTTGATGGTGTAGCCTTGGCAGGCAGCCTCACTGACCAAACAGTAGCAGGACTGCAGACAATTTCTACAGTCCTACAGACATATGTTTTCTTTGATTCCAAGTCAGACTACCTGGTGCACTCATGAAGTGTACACTGGGGACAGTCTGCCTGTCAAGAGTAAACTCTACAGGCAACCTGACCATGTCAGGGACTGTATCAGGACAGAGGTCCAAAAGATGTTGGAGTTGGGAGTCATTGAGCCCTCATAGAGCCCCTGGGCCAGTCCTGTAGTCCTAGTGCCTAATACCTCACACCCAAGATGGTAAGAGAGAGATGAGGTTTTGCATGGATTACAGAGGTCTCAATGCTGTCACTAGGACAGATGCCCACCCAATACCAAGAGCAGATGAGCTCATTGACAGATTGGCTTCTGCAAAGTACATTTGACTTGACAGCTGGCTGCTGGCAGATCAGACTAGCTGATGATGCAAAAGTTAAAACAGAATTCTCAACCCCTGGAGGTCATTATCAATTTGTGGTAATGCCCTCTGGCTTGAAGAATGCACCTGACACATTCCAAAGGTTGGCAAACCAAGTCCACTCAGGTCTGGATTACTACTTTGCAGCTTATCTTGATGATATTGATGTCTTTAGCTCCACTTAGGAAGATCACCTGATCCACCTAAAGAATGTTTTGGGGCCCTGCAAAAGGCAGGCCTAACTATCAAGGCTACCAAGTGCCAGATAGGGCAGAGTAAGGTTGTGTACCTGGGCCTCCTTGTATGTGGAGGTCAGGTTCAACCATTGGAGAGCAAGATCAAGACCATACAGGACTGGACTCCTCCCACCACCCAGACACAGGTCAGAGCTTTCTTGGGCCTGACTGGGTACTACAGGAAGTTTGTTAAGAACTATGGGTTCATTGTGACACCTCTTAATGACTTAACTTCCAAGGAAATGCCAAAGAAAGTTCAGTGGACAGTAAGCTGTCAAAAGAAATTTGATGACCTGAAGCAGGCCATGTGCACTGCACCTATTCTGAAAATTCCAGACTACTCCAAGGAATTCATTGTCCAAACAGATGCTTCTGAGTACGGGGTAGGTGCTGTTCTTTGAATAAAGATGGTCAAGACCAGCCAATAGCTTTTATTAGCAGAAGGCTGACCCCTAGAGAGAAACGTTGGTCAGCTATTGAGAGGGAGGCCTTTGCTGTGGTTTGGGCCCTGAAGAAGCTGAGGCCATACTTGTTTGGTACTCATTTCAAGATTCAGACAGACCATAAGCCCCTCTTGTGGTTAAATCAGATGAAGGGTGAAAAACCCAAACTGCCCAGGTGGTCCATTTCCCTATGGGGGATGGACTTTACAGTGGAACATAGACCTGGCACTGACCATGCCAATGCAGATGGACTCTCCAGATATTTTCACTTAGAACATGAAGACTCAACTGGTCAAGGTTAGTTTAATGTCCCTGCGGTTGGGGAGGGGGGTTGTGTAGGAGAGTAGGGTATGCTTCCTATGGTTACCCCCACTTGTTGCTGTGATTTTCTGGTTTTTCGACTTTAGTGTGGCTGTGGGCCTGCTAATCAGACCCAGAGCCCAGCTGTTCTCTCTCTAAATTGATACCATGTACTTTAGGTACATACCTGATTGGGTATTGGGTCACCTTTGTGAGCCCCTGTATAATGTACCATAGGTGCATCCAAGGCCTACCAGGGGCTGCAGCATGTATTATGCCACCCCTGCTGGCCATCCAAACTGACACCACAGGCTGATCACTCAGCCCGGGTAAGGTGGTGTGAGGTGGTGTAATCACCCCTTACTTAGATATAGTATACCAATATATACACATATATATAGACACATATACACCTATAAGTCACTCCTATGGCAGGCCTTGACAATCCTGAAGGCAGAGTGCTTGGTTTTATGTGAGAGGGTGCCCTAGCATGAGCTGAGCCCCTCTGCAGCTTTCGGAACCATCTCCTTATAGCTGTTCTATGATATAGCCATACCATATACTCTTAAGTGCATTATAATCCTCGCGGTTAATGCTAACTTTGGTTTGGCTTTATCAAAACATGTCGTGTAAGGTCTCAAACACTTTGGAATACTACCCCCCCCCCCACCAGTTCTGGCGGTGGGGGTAGGATTCCACCTTCTAGAGGGAAAAGACATTAAGTTACTGCTTTACCCGGTTAAAGTTAAACAGAGCCTCAGCATCACAAAATGGATGCTGCTGCCACAGACACAAGTCTGACCTCCTGCTGCTGGGGGAAACTCCAGCAAGTGAGGCCTGGACAATAGGTTTCCTGTTGAGGGAGGTGCTAGCACCTCCCCAGACAGCCTGTAGTGTATTGGGGCAGGGTGGGTTGAATTGAAAGATGCTTTTCCAGACACTGCCTGGGGCACACAAGGTGCTCCATGCATAGCCCGGTTCAAACCAGTAGCTGGGGCACTCCAGCCCCACTCTGGCGCGAAACTGGACAAAGGGAAAGGGGTGTAACTACCCCCTTCTCAGGTCCACCCATAGGAGGGACCTAGTAGGTAATCCAGCCCATTTCTTTAGTATAGGTGCTGTGTCCCCAGGACTTTAGATTATCCTGGAATGAAACTCTGATACGAAACACTTGGACCTTCGACGTTCTATACCGACTAGAAGACTGAAGACATCTCCCTTGTGGTCAAGGAGTGACCACCCTGTGCAAACAGGCACCACCAGTAACTTGCCGGTCTGCTTTGTCGATGCTCCCCCGGAACCCAAAGACTCAGCAACACAGGAACTGGACTCTTATACTTCTCTGACTTAGACCCACATCCACAGCAAAGCTGAGACCCGTGGCGGACACGAGAGCCGTGGAACCGGACACCCTGGACATCCTGCATTTTGCTAACAGTTCAACTACCAAGGCACCCTCACAGTTGTGCATTGGGTATGAGAAACCCCAGACCCAAGCACCATTTGCACTGAAGCTCAGCCCTCCACACTCCACGAGTGCCACGTGGAACCCGCTCTTGCATTTCAGCTCAACGCGTCTTCCCGGTTGCTGACCTGCTGGCTAGTTAGCCCTCTGAAGACTTTCCTTTGAATCCAAACTGCTTTCCTGGTTGATCCAGGCTTTCTCCAGCTTCCCTGCAAAGGAGAAGCTCACCAGACCTTGCTGGTCTGCACCGAAGCCAATCTTCAACTTCTGCGTGAACTGCGTTTACCAAGGCTTATTGGGTCCAGTCCGGATACCGACACCGCAGTCAACTAAATCTTTGTGGGACAGCTCGAATCCAGCTCCTGGTTGTCGTTGACGCCTCCTGGTCCTCGTGGCTGCAGAGACAAGCTTTACCTCTTCACCTGAAATCAATTTGACGCTCTGCTGAAATCTTTTTACCTGCCGGGACCCTGTTCTTTGTTCCTTTATTCCTTGTGCTGCGCCTCGCGGTACCCGCTTCGCGGGTCCCGCTTCGTGGGGTGTGCTGTTACAGGTCTGTGGACTTAGGAACTGCTGGCCCCTTGGAGTCTGCTGTGGGTGTGTGGGTTGTAAGCAGGGCTGCGAGCAGCGGGACCGGGACTGCATTTCCCAGGAGTCCCCGCTAGCCCGAATCGGCATCACCTGGGCCGCTCTCCCTGCTTGCCCCGCCCCACCAACGATCTTAAAAACCCCAGCCCTTGGATTGCATTTGGGACGCTCTGCTGAAATCTTTTTACCTGCCGGGACCCTGTGCTTTGTTCCTTGATTCCTTGTGCTGTGCCTCGCGGTACCCGCTTCGCGGGTCCCGCTTCGTGGGGTGTGCTGTTACAGGTCTGTGGACTCAGGAAGTGCTGGCCCCTTGGAGTCTGCTGTGGGTGTGTGGGTTGTAAGCAGGGCTGCGAGCAGCGTGACCGGGACTGCATTTCCCAGGAGTCCCCGCTAGCCCAAATCGGCATCACCTGGGCCGCTCTCCCTGCTTGCCCCACCCCACCAACGATCTTAAAAACCCCAGCCCTTGGATTGCATTTGGGACGCTCTGCTGAAATCTTTTTACCTGCCGGGACCCTGTGCTTTGTTCCTTTATTCCTTGGGCTGCGCATTGCGGTACCCGCTTCGCGGGACCCGCTTTGTGGGGTGTGCTGTTACAGGTCTGTGGACTTAGGAAGTGCTGGCCCCTTGGAGTCTGCTGTGGGTGTGTGGGTTGTAAGCAGGGCTGCGAGCAGTGGGACCGGGACTGCATTTCCCAGGAGCCCCCGCTAGCCCGAATCGGCATCACCTGGGCCGCTCTCCCTGCTTGCCCCGCCCCGCCCCACCAACGATCTTAAAAACCCCAGCCCTTGGATTGCATTTGGGATGCTCTGCTGAAATCTTTTTACCTGCCGGGACCCTGTGCTTTGTTCCTTGATTCCTTGTGCTGCGCCTCGCGGTACCCGCTTCGCGGGTCCCGCTTCATGGGGTGTGCTGTTACAGGTCTGTGGACTTAGGAAGTGCTGGCCCCTTGGAGTCTGCTGTGGGTGTGTGGGTTGTAAGCAGGGCTGCGAGCAGCGGGACCGGGACTGCATTTCCCAGGAGTCCCCACTAGCCCGAATCGGCATCACCTGGGCCGCTCTCCCTGCTTGCCCTGCCCCACTAACTGAAGTCCCTATATTAACCAATTGTCACTCCCGCCGCGCGGGAGCGTCCCGGGAGAAGCCCGGGACAAGGGCGGGGCTGTCTGCGGCCGTCAGGGGCTGAAGGAGGCTGGGCTGGGCCCTCTCTCTGTCATCCAGCATCATCTATTGGACTATACTGCATAAGGTGAAGCTAACTGTTATTTTGTGTAGCTTTGTAGACGGCCCGTAGTTAAAGTTTTCTTCTGTGCCTTGAGTGGCCCTGCTGCGGTCTACATCGTTCTTGTCCACCCCTTGTGCTGTATAGACCACTAAGTATGTCTTCACCTCCAACTACTCCCCTATTGAATTCCCTCCCGCCCACGGTAGGGGTTACAATCTTGGGTCCCTTAGACAAGTATTTTACTAGGGCCACCTGCGATATCGATAAAGAGATTGCCCTAGCTGAGAGACGCGCTGAGCGCAGGCAATCTATCAAACTCCTTAAACTTCCTTTAGAGAAGCGGGCACCCATGGGTTCCCTGGCATCGGTCCCTTCTTCACCACCTTTAACCGTGCCAGTCTCAGGGGGAATGCCCCATGCTTCTTCACAGTCGCCCAGTCTGGTCAGGGTGGAAGGTACGTTAGGTTTTGACTCCCAGACCGGAAACGAGCCATCGGTCGCTGTCTCTACCATCTTGCCTCCCCCCATGCCTACTACTCTAAATATTACTTCTACTGACGAGGAAAATCCTGCCCTATTAGGTGTGTTACCCCCTGCAGCCCCCAAAAATCCTCATATCAAAAGGAAAAGACACACCAGTCCCCGGAAAGGTTGTCACTCTAAACATCGTAAGAAAATCAGGAAACTTGGTATAGGACCGGGAGCTCCCTGTAAGCCTAAAGGGGCTGGTTCAGGTGGGGCTCAAGCTGTTAAGGATGGGGTGTCCTAGGGTAATTTAGCATCTAACCCGAGTGACTCTCAGGCGATAGTTTCTGCTGCGATCTTATCACCAGATTCCCCCTTACTCATGCAGATAGAGAAATTGATGAAATCTCTACTGACACCTATTGTAGAACGAGTCAAAAGGTTAGCAGATCGATTGGACTGCTTTGAACAAGCTACCTTAGACAACTTTTTCTCAACTAAATCCTTAATTAAAACACACTTTAGGTCGGGGGTCAGTAATAAAGGGGGGGCCCAAGTGGATACGTCAACCTCTAACACTCCACATGATTCTTCTAATACAAGTGGGTTGGCAAGTGGGGTACCTGTTCCAGAGCCCCTTCCTCCTGTTGTTATTACTACTAAAGGGGGGCCTCGTCTCTCAGGTCAAATCCACAAGATCACCCCCCACCCTTTAGACCATTCACGGGCAAACACATTCCAACCCAAGAAGCGCTCAGCTATCGAGGTCACGGGCACTATTGATAGATCCAAATTTGGGAATCCTGGATTCAATAATTCCAACGCATTAGTCCAAACCCCATCGACTCGCCATGTTCCTCTCCCCTCTAGCCTACCCGACACAATTCCTCCTAAAGTGCCCCGCAGAATACCTCCTATGAACCTGCCCCCATACTGATACCCCTTTGTTGCCATCCTTACCAACGTACCACCATTGTTGGTTGGGCAGCAAGAATCCTTCCAGACGCTAAAAAATAAGACCATGCACTGGTTAAGGATTAATAGACCACTGCCCAGGGAAGTTGATGGGCTGATTCTCGGTGTCAGAAGGATAGGTTGGGTAGGTAGTAGTCTCAAGCGCTTTGAGGGGGATTGTGTAGTAGTTAATTTCAAGGATCCCATGGTAGCTCAGCTAATTTCTAGGCAGAATTTAGGCATTAGCAGCGCCGGCATTGGAGTAGTCGACTTGACTTTCTTCTATCCGAGACCAGCTGGCATTCATTTTGGCATCATTCCAGAAGTAAGTTGTTATTACAATCTTCCAATTCCCGGACTCGACCCCTTCTCTGTGCCTTACCAGCAGGGAAACTTTTATATTGTCCCAACCTTTAATCGTTTTGAAGCGATGTCAGATCTACGGTGGGTTGACTGACAAAAGGGTAATAATCTATCAGGAACGGGTCGTGAAAACCTCAACTTAGAATATGTATTGACCAACCAGGAAAGTATGAATCCAGAGGCAAGGTCTGGGGAGTCTGCATTGATTACTGGGCTCAGAGGGAATGAGGATTTAAACGAAACCAGTATCAATAACCAGACAAATAAACAAGACATTCCACCCAGAAACTCAATCCTAAAGTTTATGTCATGGAATATAGCGGGCCTAAGAAATAAAGTAGATGACCCAATATGGAGAAAATTCTTAGGGACCTTCGATATCATCGGGTTACAAGAAACGGGATACTACGAATACCCTCACCCTAGATGGTTACTCCTCTCACTGCCTTCCAGCTATATCATCTGCCATGGGGAGAGCAAAGGGGGGTCTAGTCACCTTAATTTCGGCATCCATCCCGGGGATTCATACACAGTTAGTAACGGGTTCACCTTACTGTCTAGCAGTTCAAATTGTTTGCAAAGGGGTGTGTAATGTTTTAATTGTCAATTTTTATAACTCCTATGACAGAGTAACTCCTATCGATCATTTGTCGACCCTGGAACTCTTTTTGTCTAGGCAAATGGTGGTTTTAAATAACCACTGCATGGTAATTGTATTAGGAGACTTTAATATTCATGGGTGCCCAGATAAGTGTCTCTTATTTGATAAATTAGGCCCTAAAAATCAAGGTGAGATAAATTTTGAGCATACTGCCCAAGGAGCGATCCTTGAGAATATCCTGGCGAGTAATGGGTTGATGCTACCTCAAAGGGAGGATGTGGAGATTCCAACCTTTGAGAATAACATCAGTCGCTCAACCATTGATTATATCTTTATAAGTCTTACCCTGGAGAACTGTATCTGGGAATACTCTGTATCCAGGTCACATTTCAGTGATCATAACCCAGTGACCCTGATTATTACTAATCTGTTCAAAATATCTGAGAATCAATATAAAAGGGTAGATAAGCACGACATCCGACCAACAGATCAGGGACGTAGGATCAGATGGGAAAGGGTGGTTCAGCGGGACTTCATAGATAATCTTTTTAAAACCAGAGGGATAGATATGGAAAAATGTATGGACCTTGAAACGGGGGATAAAGAGGTCCTTGATGCTTTTTTAACATTTTTTACCCAAATAGCATCAGACCTCAAGTTATCAGGTAGGGTGAAGGAGCAAGGGGGTGTTGGTTGGTTTGACCGTAATTGCTCAGTTGCCAATCAAAAACTTAGGATTGCCCTGAAAAGCAAACCAATCGATAGGTCACTCGTAGCTTTCTTAAGGCAATCATACAAAAGAGCAGTGGAAGCCAGGAAATGTGAAATTAGAGAGGCCACCTGGGAGGAGTTAACTTCAATCAATGTCCTAAAATATAGCGATAAATTTTGGGAAGTCGTTAATAAGCCATATTTTAATGATCCCTGTAACAACCAGCTTGACTGTGGTATTCAAGAACACCAATGGCTTACTCATTTTAAAACAGTCTATGAAGGGGGGGTTGCAGGCTGTGAGGTTGTGTGCACCCCTGCCCCACACACATATATCCTGTCAGTTACAGAAATAGAGGTAGCTGAAGCCATTCGGTGTTCCGGCTGACCTCTTTAAGTCAGACATCAAGACATGGTCTAATATTTTAGCTAACGTTTTTAACCGTATTAGTAAATCTGGTATCCCTCCTACATGGTCGGAATCAGTTATTGTTCCCATTTTCGAAAAAGGTAATAGGGGAGATCCTGTAAATTATCGACCGATCTCTCTTATTGATTCCACGGTAAAAGTCCTTGGCCGAGTTATACTGAGTAGAATAACAGAGAAACTGGAAGACACAAATACCCTCTCACCTTTGCAGTATGGATTTAGAAAAGGGAGGGGTACTATAGACCAAAGTCTTAATCTCCAATTAATAATTGGAAAATATACTATTGCTAAAAATGGTATTCTATACCTAGCTTTTATGGACCTGTCCTCGGCCTTCGACCGAGTGAACAGGTCCAAATTGTGGGATCTGTTTTTTAAGCTTGGTATAGATGTAAACATTGTGCACTTCCTAGCTGACCTACATAGGGATCTCACGGCCACAGTTAGATATGATTATAAAGGGAACTGTACCGGAAATATAAGGATAGTGAATGGGGTCAGGCAGGGCTGTATTTTAGCCCCCTTGCTTTTCACTCTTTATATTAATGACTTGGGGACAGTTTTGGGGGCAGCAAGTAAGGATATACCAAGGGCAGGCAAATTTATGATACCCGCTCTGCTTTATGCACATGATGCTGCTCTTTTAGCACGTACAACAGTAGGCCTCCAACGTCTTTTAAATTCATTTTTATAATTTTATGAATGCACTGGACCTTAGCGTCAACTATTCTAAATCTCATGTAATGGCGGTGGGTAGTAAAAGTAAAGAATTGAAAACCCTGTTTTGTAATGGTAATAGGCTATCCAGAGTTACGAGTTTCCCATACTTAGGGGTTATCTTTGATGACAGCTCTACCTGGCTGCCCCAAATGGCCGCTAAACGAAATGTTTTCGTAAGATCTATTTCGGCCGTTTTAGATTTTTCCCGTAAGTTAGGGGTGAAACCATTGGAAGCCGTCTTGAAAGTTTACGACGCAAAATGTGTATCCATAGCCATGTACGGAGCAGACCTATGGGACTTTAAAAGCGTAAAACACCTACAGGTTGCTGAAGATAAGTTTTTGAAAAATATCTTATCAGTGCCCCAATCAACCCCTGGTTATATTGTACATCAGGAACTTGGGGTTGGTTATTTGGAAGACCGTATAGCTGTGGCACCGCTATTAAAGTGGATTACATCATGGTTAAACCCAGAATTGGTTTTAAATCATGAGATCCTGAGTGATTGTTTGACTTTGGACCACAGTTCATCCATCCCATGGCTGAAATATGTTAAAACATTAGCTGAGTTATTAGGTCGCCCAGAATTGTTTACCCAGCCCCAAATACTGGTTAAGGGAGACTTGAAATGGACCAAAGATACTTTTATGTTGATTAAGAGTTCTGTAAGGGAGGAAATGGAACTGAGTAAGGTGACTGTGAGGGCCCATCAGCTCTTAATCAGCTCCATTGATATTGAATTATACCTGAAAATGGTCAATAATAATAACCATCGTTTTCTCTTGACTAGGTTCAGGTTGAACAAATTTCATCTGCTCCTTACTACATGACCAACCTGGACTAAAATGAAGGATTTAGGCATTTGTCCCTGTGATGGGTTTTCCATAATGGACACTCTACATTTTATGTTTTTCTGTAAATACTTTGTGGAAATACGGAAAAAGTTCATTATACCACTGATCAAACACAAAGGGTTTAGACAAGTTAAACCGGCCCTTACGTACCTCCAGTTGTTGTCGAATACTTGGGAAATTTTTAATGTGGCATGTTTTTTAACAATAGCTATGAGATTAGGGAAAAAAATTAATTGGCCCAGTTGTAAATAGTAGATCTTTTTTTTTTTAGGGTCTTTTATATTTATATTTATCATGTCCTGTTTGTTTGTTTTTAACAATGTACTATGATCTTGATTTCTGATGTGTGAATACTTTTATGGTTTTTGATATGAACCGAATAAAGTACTTTTGACTGACTAACTCAACATCGCCTGGTTCCTTCCTGGTCACTGGCTAGTGACCCAGACTCTGTCCCCTCTGCTTTCAGGTTCCTCACTTCTTAGATCCACCCTTGGATCCACCCGGAGACTTTTCCTCTGGTCGCCTGCAGCACTTCTTTGCAGATCTCCATAGAAAACATCGATGAAACCCGACACGAAAAGGCACCTATGCACCCGGCTTCCCTGGGTGAGGTAACTCGAGTACTCCTGTGCTCCCGTGGGTCTTGACTCTCGAAAGTGTCCTAGTTTAAAGGGGTTTGCCCGTAGTCCATCTGGAAGTGTCCTTAAACAGTAACTTTGTAACTCTTACGTTCTCCATTATAAGTCAATGGTAACTCGCGACTGTGTTTAGATACTGCATGCGTCTCCAGTGGGTCGCCTACTTCCTAACCTTTGGTTGTCTAGTGTAGCCCCAGCGATTCCCTAGGCCCTAGGCTTATTCACTATTTCTGAAGTGGTCCTTATACCACTTACTTCGTATATGGTTTGTGAGGCCCCTAGGGCATACCTGTATTTGTGCAACTTATAGTATGCTAATTGAGTAACTTGTGATGTATTTCGATCTCTGACCTCATAAAGAGTGCAGAGGGGTTGTGTTAGAAATAAATACATATATATTTGATATATACCTTGTGTGGTGTCCTTTCATTTGGTACTCAAGGGTTTATACTTGGTAAAACAGCTTGCTTTACATGCTCTCTGAAGTTTTAGCCTAAGACTGCTGGTCCATGCAACCACTAGGATAGCTTGTCTATAAGGTTGACTTTACAGCCACCATCAATAAGGGTTGTTTAGACTGGTGCAATGTGCCCACTAGAATAGTGGACATCATATGCCAGGCTAACGTCTCACACTGCTTGCTCCAGGCTTGCTCCAGCTTCCCTAAAACGGAGGAGCGCCACAGACCTTGCTGGTCTGCAACAGAGCCAATCTTGACATCCTGTGTGGGTTGCGGTTGCCATGGCTTGTTGGGTCCAATCTGGATACCAACATCGCAGTCATCTAGATCCATCATGGGACAGCTTGAATCCAGTGCCTGGTCATCGTCGATGCCTCCTAGACCTTGTGGCTGAAGAGACAAACTCACCTTCTTCACCTTCAAGCACCCGACATCGCCTGGTTCCTTCCTGGTAAGTTTCAGCGCTCCATCCATCATCTCCTTGTGTTTGCTTTGTTCGCTCCCTAAGTTGGCAGGGTACGCCTAGACATGGGTCCCTTGCTCACGTTTCCACTGGAATCAAGCTTGCCTGGCTGATGAGGAGTGTTGCCTCGAAACCCGTCACAGGATGCTTGTTTCAAATCCAGGGAAAAAATGGCTTGGCAGTTCGGCCTGGACTGTTCCCATCAGGCACAAGGTCAAGACTGGTTTGCATATAGCTGTGTCTGAACTGGAGTGGGGATATGTGCTAAAGAATGATGATGGATTCAACCCAGATCTGTGACTGAGGTGAGTGTCTGAAAGGTTTCAGCGCTCAGTCCATCATCTCTTTGTGGTTGCTTTGTTCGCCCTAAATTGGCATGGTATGCCCAGACATGGGTCCCTTGCTCACTTTGCCACTGGATTCAATCTACCCTGGGTGATGAGGGGTGCTACCCCATAACCAGTACCAGGAAGCTTGTTTCCGGTCCAGGGTATACATGGCTTGGCATTTCAGACTGGACTATTCCCGTGAGCCATTGGGTCAAGACTGATTCGCATATACCTGTGTCCGAACTGGGGTGGCGAATTAAGCTAAAGAATGATAATAAATTCAACCCAGATCTGTGACTGGGGGTGAATGTCTAAAAAGATTCAGCTCTCCATCCATCATCTCCTTGTGTTTGCTTTGTTCGCCCTAAGTTGGAAGGGTATGACCCGAAGTGGGTCCCTTGCTCAACATGCCACTGGATTCAAGCTAGCCTGGCTAATGAGGGTTGTTTCCCCAAAACCGGTCCCATGATGTTTGTTTACAGTATGGGAAGAAATGGCTTGCAGTTCGGTCTGGACTGTTTCCATAAGGCACAGGGTCAAGAGTGATTTGTATATAGCTGTGTCTGAACTGGGGTGGCGAAGTGAGCTAAAGAATGAAGATGGATTCAACCCTGGTATGTAACTGGGGTGAGTGAAAATTTTCAGAGCTCCGTCCATCATCTCCTTGTGTTTGCTTTGTTCACTCCCTAAGTTGGCAGGGTACACCTAGACATGGGTCCCTTGCTCACTTTTCCACTGGATTCAAGCTTGCCTGGCTGATGAGGAGTGTTGCCTCGAAATCCGTCACAAAATGCTTGTTTCCAATCCAGGGAAAAAATGGCTTGGCAGTTCGGTCTGGACTGTTCCCAACAGGCACAGGGTCAAGACTGGTTTACATATAGCTGTGTCTGAACTGGAGTAGGGATATGAGCTAAAGAATGATGATGGATTTAACCCAGATCTGTGACTGAGGTGAGTGTCTGAAAGGCTTCAGTGCTCAGTCCATCATCTCTTTGTGGTTGCTTTGTTCACCCTAAATTGGCAGGGTTTGCCCAGACGTGGGTCCCTTGCTCACATTGCCACTGTATTCAAGCAACCCTGGCTGGTGAGGGTGCTACCTCATAACCAGTCCCAGGATGCTTGTTTCTGGTCCAGGGAAGACACGGCTCGGCAGTTTGGACTGGACTGTTCTCAAGAGCCTCAGGATCAAGACTGATTTGCATATACCTGTATCCGAACTGGGGTGGTGAATTGAGCTAAAGAATGATGATGGATTCAACTCAGATCTATGACTGGGGATGAGTGTCTGAAAAGATTCAGCCCTCCATCCATCATCTCCTTGTGTTTGCTTTGTTTGCCCTAAGTTCGAAGGGTATGCCCGTACATGGCTCCCTTGCTCAATTTGCCACTGGATTCAAGCTAGCTAATGAGGGGCATTACCCCGAAACTAGCCCCAGGATGCTTGTTTCCAGTCATGGGAAAACGTGGCTTGGCAGTTTGGTCTGGACTGTTTCCATGAGGCACAGGTCAAGAGTGATTTGCATATAGCTGTCTCTGAACTGGGATGGCGAAATGAGCTAAAGAATGAAGATGGATTCAACCCAGATATGTAACTGGGAGTGAGTGTCTGAAAAGTTTCAATGCTCAGTCGATCATCTCCTTGTGTTTGCTTTGTTCACACCCTAAGTTGGCATGTTATGCCTAGACATGGGTCCCTTGCTCACTTTTCCACTTGATTCAAGCTTGCCTGGTTGATGAGGGGTGTTGCCCAGAAGATGGTCACAGGATGCTTGTTTCAGGTCCAGGGAAAACGTGGCTTGGCAGTACGGTCTGGAATGTTCACATGAGGCACAGGGTCAAAACTTTTTTGCATATAGCTGTGTCTGAACTGGAGAGGGGATGTGAGCTAAAGAATGATGATGGATTCGACCCAGATCTGTGACTGGGGGTGTGTGTATGAAAGGTTTCAGCGCCCCGGCCATCATCTCCTTGTGTTTGCTTGGTTCGCCCTAAATTGGCAGTGGATACCCAGACGTGGGTGCGTTGCTCACTTTGCCACTGGAATCAAGTTAGCCTGGCTAAGGATGGGTGTTACCCCAAAACCCAACCCAGGATGCTTGTTTCCGGTCCAGGGAAGTCATGACATGGCAGTTCGGACTGGACTGTTCCCATGAGGCACAGGGTCAAGTCTGATTTGCATATACCTGTGTCTGAACTGGGGTGGCAAATTTAGCTAAAGAATGATGATGAATATACCCCAGATCTATGACTGGGGATGAGTGTCTGAAAAGATTCAGCCCTCCATCCATCATCTCCTTGTGTTTGCTTTGTTCGCCCTAAGTTCGAAGGGTATGCCCGTATGTGGCTCCCTTGCTTAATTAGCCACTGGATTCAAGCTAGCTAATGAGGGGCATTACCCCAAAACTAGCCCCAGGATGCTTGTTTCCAGTCATGGGAAGACGTGGCTTGGCAGTTTGGACTGGACTGTTTCCATGAGGCACAGGGTCAAGAGTGATTTGCATACAGCTGTCTCTGTACTGGGATGGCGAAGTGAGCTAAAGAATGAAGATGGATTCAACCCAGATATGTAACTGGGAGTGTGTGTCTGAAAAGTTTCAATGCTCAGTCCGTCATCTCCTTGTGTTTGCTTTGTTCGCACCCTAAGTTGCCAGGTTATGCCTAGACATGGGTCCCTTGCTCACTTTTCCACTGGATTCAAGCTTGCCTGGCTGATGAGTGGTGTTGCCCAGAAGATGGTTACAGGATGCTTGTTTCAGGTCCAGGGAAAACGTGGCTTGGCAGTACGGTCTGGAATGTTCACATGAGGCACAGGGTCAAAACTTTTTTGCATATAGCTGTGTCTGAACTGGAGAGGGGATGTGAGCTAAAGAATGATGATGGATTTGACCCAGATCTGTGACTGGGGGTGTGTGTATGAGAGGTTTTAGCGCCCCATCCATCATCTCCTTGTGTTTGCTTGGTTTGCCCTAAATTGGCAGTGGATACCCAGACGTGGGTCCTTTGCTCACTTTGCCACTGGAATCAAGTTAGCCTGGCTAAGGATGGGTGTTACCCCAAAACCCAACCCAGGATGCTTGCTTCCAGTCCAGGGAAGTCATGGCTTGGCAGTTCAGACTGGACTGTTTCCATGAGGCACAGGGTCAAGTCTGATTTGCATATACCTGTGTCTGAACTGGGGTGGCAAATTTAGCTAAAGAATGATGATGAATATAACCCAGATCTATGACTGGGGATGAGTGACTGAAAAGTTTCAGCACTCCCTCCATCATCTCCTTGTGTTTGCTTTGTTCGCCCTAAGTTGGCAGAGTATGCCCAGACATAGGTTCCTTGCTCAATTTGCCACTGGATTCAAGCTAGCTCAGCTGATATGGGGTGTTACCCCAAAACGGGTCCCAGGATGCTTGTTTCTAATCCAGGGAATACATGGCTTGGCAATTTGGTCTGGACTGTTCCCCTGAGGCATAAGGTCAAGACTGATTTGCATATAGCTGTGTCTGATCTGGGGTGGCAAAGTGAGCTAAAGAATGATGATGTATTAAACCCAGAACTTTGACTGGGGGTGAGTGTCTGAAAAATGTCAGCGCTCCGTCCATCATCTTTTTGTGTTTGCTTTATTCTCCCTAGGTTGCACTGTATACTGAGACGTGGGTCCCTTGCTCAATTTGCCACTGGATTCAAGCTTGCCTGGCTGATATGGGGTGTTACCCTGAAACGGGTCCCAGGATGCTTGTTTCCAGTCCAGGGTAGACATGGCTTGGCAGTTCGGTCTGTGCTCTTCCCATGATTCACCGGGTCAATTCTGATTTGCATACAGATGTGTCTGAACTGGGGGTCGAAGTGAGCTAAATAATGTTGATGGTAGATTCTACACAGATCTGTGACTGGGGGTGAGTGTCTGAAATGTTTCAGGTCTCCGTCCAACATCTCCTTGTTTTTGCTTCGTTCGCCCCAAGTTGGCAGGGAATGCGCAGGCGTGGGTCACTAGGTTACTTTCCCACTGGATTCAAGTTATCTTGGCTGATGAGGGATATTACCCCAAAACCAGTCCCCGAATGCTTTTGTCTAGTCCAGGGAAGACATGGCTTTGCAGTTCAGTCTAGACTGTTCCCATGAGGCGCAGTGTCAAAACTGATTTGCATATAGCCCTGTTTCTGAACTGGGGTGGCAAAGTGAGCTAAATAATGATGATGGATTCAACCAAGATCTGTGACGGGATGAGTGTGTGAACATTTTCAGCGCTCCATCCATCATCTGCTTGTGTTTGCTTTGTCCGCCCTAAGTTGGCAGGGTATGCCCAGACATGGGTCCCTTGCTCACATTGCCACTGTATTCAAGCAACCCTGGCTGGTGAGGGGTGCTACCTCATAACCAGTCCCAGGATGCTTGTTTCTGGTCCAGGGAAGACACGGCACGGCAGTTCGGACTGGACTGTTCTCAAGAGCCACAGGATCAAGACTGATTTGCTGTATCCGAACTGGGGTGGTTAATTGAGCTAAAGAATGATGATGGATTCAACTCAGATCTATGACTGGGGGTGAGTGTCTGAAAAGATTCAGCCCTCCATCCATCATCTCCTTGTGTTTGCTTTGTTCACCCTAAGTTGGAAGGGTATGCCTGACGTGGCTCCACTGGATTCAAGCTAGCCTGGCTGATGAGGGGTGTTACCCCGTAACTAGTCCCAGGATGCTTGTTTCCAGTCATGGGAAGACGTGGTTTGGCAGTTCAGTCTGGACTGTTTCCATGAGGCACAGGGTCAATAGTGATTTGCATATAGTTGTGTTTGAACTGGGGAGGCGAAGTGAGCTAAAGAATGAAGATGGATTCAACCAGATATATAACTGGGAGTGATTGAAAATTTTCAGCGCTCAGTCCATCATCTTGTGTTTGCTTTGTTCGCGCCCTAAGTTTGCAGGTTATGGCCAGACATGGGTCCCTTGCTCACTTTTCCTCTGGATTCAAGCTTGCCTTGCTGATAAGTGGTGTTGCCCTGAAGCTGGTCACAGGATGCTTGTTTCCGTTCCAGGGAAAAGATGGCTTGGCAGTTCGGTCTGGAATGTTCTCATGAGGCACAGGTTCAAGACTGGTTTGCTTATAGCTGTGTATGAACTGGAGAGGGGATGTGAGCTAAAGAATGGTGATAGATTCAACCAAGATCTGTGACTGTGGGGGAGTGTATGAAAAGTTTCAGTGCTCAGTCCATCATCTCCTTGTGTTTGCTTTGTTTGCCCTAAGTTGGCCGGGTATGGCCCGAAGTGGGTCCCTTGCTCAATTTGCCACTTGATTCAAGCTAGCCTAGCTGATGAGGGGGATTGCCCCGAAACCAGACCCAGGATGCATTTTTCCAGTCCTGGGAAGACATGGCTTGGCAGGTTGGTCTGAACTCTTCCCATGATTCACCGGGTCAATTCTGATTTGCATACAGATGTGTCTGAACTGGGGGGCGAAGTGAGCTAAATAATGTTGATGGTGGATTCTACACAGATCTGTGACTGGGGGTGAGTGTCTGAAATGTTTCAGGTCTCCGCCCATCATCTCCTTGTTTTTGCTTTGTTCGCCCCAAGTTGGCAGGGAATGCTCAGGCGTGGGTCCCTAGCTTACTTTCCCACTGGATTCAAGTTATCTTGGCTGATGAGGGATATTACCCCAAAACCAGTCCCAGAATGCTTTTGTCTAGTCCAGGGAAGAAATGGCTTTGCAGTTCAGTCTGGACTGTTCCCATGAGGCACAGTGTCAAAACTGATTTGCATATAGTCCTGTTTCTGAACTGGGGTGGCGAAGTGAGCTAAAGAATGATGATGGATTCAACCAAGATCTGTGACGGGATGAGTGTGTGAACATTTTCAGCGCTCCATCCATCATCTGCTTGTGTTTGCTTTGTCCGCCCTAAGTTGGCAGGGTACGCCCAGACATTGGTCCCTTGCCCACTTTGTTACTGGATTCAAGCTAGCCTTGCTGATGATGGATGGTACTCTGAATCCAGTCCCAGGATGCTTGTTTCCGGTCCAGTGAAGGCATGTCTTGGCAGTTCGGTCTGGACTGTTCCCATGAGCACAGGGTCAAGACTGATTTGCATATATCTGTGTCTGAACTGGGCTGGTGAAGTGAGCTAAAGATTGATGATGGATTCAACCCATACCTCTGACTGGGGGTGAGTGTCTAAAAAGTTTCAGCATTCCGTCTATCAACTCCTTGTGTTTGTTATGTAACAATAAATGTTGTTATTCACAATTCATTTTGGGCTGCCTTAGCCCTTCGTCAGGGGATACCTTTCTGAAAGGAGAAATCTGCGTGGAGAAAATAAATAAACTCTGAGGCACTTTAGGGTCCATCACTGTGTGAACCATGTTTAATCAAAGCACGATTGTAAGTTAAGTACAACTATGTTACCAATGGTATCAGTGACGGCAGAAAGCATTTCATTTATGCAAGACATAAATATTAACTATATCTGATGCTCATAAAGAGGTGCCTGATTCATAAATGCATTGAAATACTCTGTTGTTAAACATAGCGACATGCTGACATAATTATTGGTCTCTTATTCATCATCATCATCATAACTTTTATTTTGATCACCTAGATCCAATAAAGTACACATCACAAGTATAAAAACAAGAATATAAATCATTTGCAAATGGATAGTGTTAAGAACAATTTCACAGAGTATTCCACATGGAGAATACTGAAGGTAATCAATAAAAACCTTCTTCAAAATAACATATGACAATTGTTTTCTTTGGATACAACCAAACAAAAAATGTATACCCTTGGTGTGCTTGAAATCACATATATCACACAAAGAGGAGCAAATGCTTTACTAAACTGTTCTGGTTATGAGGCTGGAAAGGTCCAGTGACTCGAGTAAAGCTCCAATTACTGACAAAGGCGATATCATCCAGTCTTAGGATCTCTGGACCTTTGCCTAGTCCTCAAACTAATAATAAGCGCCCCCTTAGCTTTCCTACAATCCTCATTTTACCAGGCACTCTCAGTGTCTTTCATCGGGTCTCTGCATTGTCCCCCCCTTACCCGCACTTTAGTAGGCCGACTGAGTATATCCCTCATCTCACTAAAAAACTGTTCATGACAAAGACCCAGGCTCTAGACAGCTTCCTTGGCGGGGAGTTTAACTAACTCCTTAATCAACTGCCTTGCTCTACTTTCTAAGGCTCCCGGATGCTCTTCCAACCAACCCCACTTGATTGATCTTTGGTTGTTTGCAACTGAAAACACACTCAAATCAGGGCACCCCCTGGTTTCAAACTGCGGGATGCCAGGTTTGATAAGGGTGAGAGCAAGGGCATTGTGGTCACTCTCAGATCTTTTTACCACTGCCATATCGTCCACTAGGGGCCAAAGATTGGGAGTAATTAAACAATAATCAATTCTACTTGTATGGCCAGGTCTGTTAAAAGTTTGGTCCCCGCTAGGATCGGACCTGGTTCTCCCATGAGTTGCTCTTAAATCATGTTGCAAGGTAAGGACAAACACCTGGCCTCTTCTCTTCATCCATCTCACTTTTGGAAGGTCTAGGGGTGGGATTGACCACTCACAATCCCAATCCTCAGTCAAGTCTAGAGGGCAAAAGGCAAGTGGTTCAAATGTGCAGTTAAAATCACCTGCCACTAATACAGGGGCACTATCAGAATACTCAGCCAGGGTGTGATCTAATGTATAAATAGTGTTTGTTTCCTCCAGGGCACGGACCACTCTATTGTAGACATTAAAAATTCTAACCTTCCAGCCACTGAACAAGGTCAGCTCAAAGGTTAAAATGTCCTCCGAGTCGACGTAAAGATGGTTTACTTTTGACCCCAGTACATTTTTCACCCAAGCTGCCAAGCCCCCCGAGGAGAATCAATCGCCAGTAGCCTAGTGAACATGCCCTTGTCATAAAACATAACTTCAATCATGTCCCTAGCTACCCCAGCTGTAGTGAGTCTTCCTGCATATTTAATATCATCTCTAATAGTAGAGTAACAGTGACGGGTGGATCTTAGCCAGTGAATTACTTTGTTTTTAGCGAATCTTGATCTTCAAACCCAGCCCTAGAGTGTTTGGGAACTTCTGTAAGGTAGACCACATCTTGAGCACCCTTGTCACTCTGCCTCTTGTAGATTATATCACTTACTGACCCCATCCCCTGTAACTTCCTGCACCTCAGCCTGGCAATATAACCTTCATCTAGGGACACCTCACCTCTGTCTGTGGTCCTACTTCCTGCCCTTACATGACCAACTCCCAGCTGCGTTTTTATTGCTACTAATACATCTTTGATATTTTGGTTATGACTCCTGGTACAATCTAAGGGTTGGTATGGAGTACTAGAAGGGGCAACTTTATTTGGTAACTAAGCATGCCCCCATGATGAGGCCCAGTACCTTTGTCCTCTACTGTAGGTTGTGGTGCTGGTGAGGGGGCTAAAAGGGAACTCTCTCTCCCCACAGACTACCCTCTTAGTTAGGTTGGCAACCTCCTTTCTAAGGGTGACCACTTCGGAGTCGGGTTCCGATTCAGGAGGTCGTTTTGCCAGGCCCTTGATCCACCCTTTAGAGCATTGATTAAACCTATGTGTAATTTACTTGGCTGATTTTTTTCTCTGCGAAGCCTTAGGTGAGATGGGTGACAAATCTACAGAATCCTCGACTGTGTTTGTAGCTGAACTAGCTGGATTGCCCACTTGAATAGGAGAGCTCAATGGGTTGACATCAGCTATTTCCTGACACTCAATCAATATGGTCTTGATTCGGTCCATGGTCTTGTGGCTTATCGCACTAAGGGACTTCTTTTTTCTTTTAGGGTTATCCATGCCCTGAGCCTTATCATGAACTTTTCTTTTACCCATCTGCCCCAGAACCCCTCCGTTAGTTGTATACAACCACTGCACTTCTAAGGAAAAATACTCGACCGATCTGACCAAACCTCAACTCCCTCATGGACTAGGAAAGAGGGACAATGGCCACCAAACAATAATTTGAGCCGACTATATAGCTTCAGATTGCAATAAAGGAAGTTAAACATTTAATATGGAGGGATGATACCAGTAAAGGATGGCTTAGCCAGCTGAACCAAGATGTGCCAGCTTGCTGCTGAGCCAAGGGAGGGGGCCAACCCCCGCCTCTACCTGCCACTGATGGGCACAGACGTGCTCGCCCTTGGCCCAGGTTAGCCTGGGCACGCCTGCACGCCTCCCGCTCTGCCGGAGCCCAAGGCCACTTTTATACACTGCCTGGCGCAGAGAATCCACGTTGGCGCCTCCTGGCGCTAGGGACGCTGGTTGTTGGAGTCCCAACATACAAAGTGATGAGTGCAAAGTGTAAGTGCTGTATGTAGGCCACTTATATACACCGGTACAAAAGGGGGTGGTGATGGACGGAGCATCTGAACCAATCAAACACTCACACCCAGTCAACAGATCTGGGTTTAATCTATCACCATTCTTTAGCCCACTCTGCCACCCCAGTTCAGACATGGCCATATGCAAATCAGTCTGACCCTGTGCCTCATGGGAACAGTCCAGCCCGGTCCAGGGAAGGCATGGCTTGGCAGTTCGGGCTGGACTTAAACCCAGATCTGTTGACTGGGTGTGAGTGTTTGATTGGTTCAGATGCTCTGTCCATCACCCCCCGTTTTGTACCACTTTGTTCACCATAAGTTGGCAGGGTATGCTCAGACGTGAGTCCCTTGCTTACTTTGCCTCTGGATTCAAGCAAGCCGGGCTGAAGACGGCTGAAATGCCAGAAACCGGTCCTCGGAAGCTTGTTTCCGGTCCAGGGAAGGCAGGGCTTGGCAGTTCGGGCTGGGCTGTTCCCATGAGGCACAGGGTCAGACTGATTTGCATATGGCCATGTCTGAACTGGCGTGGCAGAGTGGGCTAAAGAACGGTGATGGATTAAACCCAGATCTGTTGACTAGGTGTGAGTGTTTGATTGGTTCAGATGCTCCGTCCATCAGCACTCCCTTTTGTACCCGCCCCCCCTTTGTACCACTTATATACACCGGCAGACCTAGATAATCCGTGTTGGCGCCTCCTGGCGCTAGGGACGCTGGGTGTTGGAGTCCCCACGAACAAAGTGACAAGGGCAAAGGGTAAATGCAGTCAGTAGGGGCTCCCGTGCTGCGGGAAAAGGCCACTTTTATACGCCGCCTGGTGCAGTGAATCTGCATTGGGGCCCCTGGCCCTAGGGATGCTGGGTGTTGGATTCCCAACTAACAAAGTGACGAGTGCAAAGGGTAAGGGATGTCCGTAGGGGCTCTTATTTAAAATGCTTCTGACTGGTATGGCGCGTATTCACACCAACATATGCCTTCAATTACCATCACATACATCTATATCTAAAATCACGATTGATTCTTAAACACTGTGGCATACACTGTTAAACATAGTGATGTGCTTAAGTGGTTATAGGCCTCTTGTTCAACATACTCATGAGTATTACAGCACATATTCACACCGAGATGAGCCGTGTTAATCTATGTCTAAAATTATGCGAGGTTACGAATATACGTGTCCTATCTTCTTCTATGACTTCATTCAACCCACAGACTGACGTGTGTTCACCAAACACCATCCTGCTTCTCTATGGGGTAAGTGAGCACATTCATATTGAAAGCATGCATAAGCAGTAAAGAAGGGCGTGTGTATGTGTGGTATGGACCTGCTACATTGGAAATGTGAATATCAAACAATTAACCATGTATCCAAGTAATGATAAGGGAGCATTGCGCAAAATTGTGACTACTCATTATTGTAAAATCATGTACACATCATAAACACTAAGAATCAAAAGTATGTATATTTAAAGGAAACAACTGTACTCGATGCAACTTTTCAATCCATGATTCAACAAGGCATACAGTTTTTTTGATCCAATAGTCTCACATTGTAAAAGGAATTTCCTGTATTCTCTGCCATCTCTGAGGTCCACAGTCTAGTATCACGTAGCGTAGTTGACAAATGCTATGATTCTGTTCCATAAAGTGTTTGGCTAACACTGATTTGGTGTCCTTATATAACTTGTGTTTTTTCAGTCAGACCAAGTAGACTAACAGCCTGATTCATGAAGCGAAATTGCGCCCGCAATGGCTGCGAAAATGCAATTGCGGGTGCAAAACACGGAATCGGCATTCAAGTACAAAATAGCGAATTCGCAAACACAGAATAGCGATTTAAATTGCGATTATGCTATAATAGTCGCAGACTCCGGGTAGTCGAGCATTAGCGATACGGAAATAGCGACCAACCACGGAATCTGCGAAATGAATAGCGAAACGCAATATTGTCTCAATCGGCATTCATGAAAATAATACAATAGCGAAAAAGCGCAAATTCGCACGTTTGCGCGACGCAATTTAAGGACAACTCAAAGCAGGTGGTAACCATAAAAGCCATGATTAAGTAAAATTTGAAAAACTGTTGGCCAATCACCAACAGGTCCAGGCCTGACCAATCACACATAAGGACATTCAGCAGCAGCAGTAGGCGTTCCACAATGCCAGGGATGTACATGGTGGTGAGGCGGCGAAGGCTACAGCGAGCAGCACGGAGGAGACGCATGAGGCAGGAAAGGATTTACCGGCAGCGGGTCACCTTGCTGGGCCAAACCAGAGAACAGATTTATGCTAAATACAGGCTGAATGGGGCAATGATCACCTGGCTGATACAAGAACTCGACCCCATCATGCAGCACCCAACAAGGCGAAACAATTCTGTGCCTACACATGTGCAGGTATTGTGCAGCCTGCACCTCCTGGCCTCTGGCAGTTTCCAGGGCATAGTAGCCGCTGCTGGGGGGATATCCCAGCCCACCATGTCACACTGCCTCCACACTTTTGTTGACGCCATGCTCAGCCAGCTCCACCGCCACATCACATTTCCCACGAGCCAACAGGAATTGGACCTGACAAAACTACAATTTTACAATGTCGCCCATTTTCCCCATGTCCTCGGCTGCATAGACTGTACCCACGTCGCCATCTGCCCACCAGCTGCCACGGAGTATATGTACCGCAACAGGAAGTCCTACCACTCCCTCAACATACAGATGGTCTGCAATGCCAAGACCATCATCACTGACATTGTGGCCCAGTACCCAGGGAGTACCCATGACTCCTTTATCTTCAGGCACAGCGGACTCCACACACGACTGCTATGGGGAGAGTTTGGGGAAGGACACCTACTTGGTAAGTACACTTTGTCGACAATGTCACATTGCTATGAAGTAACTGCGCTGCACAGGCAATCAACATCTGCTCCTCTCATTCAGGTGACAGTGGCTACGCCCTACGGGAATACCTCCTGACCCCTTACCTCAACCCTGCCACACCTCAGCAACGGCGCTACAATGTTGCGCACATCCGGACAAGGAACTGTATAGAAAGGACATTTGGCCTGCTCAAGAGCAGGTTCCGTATCCTGCACAAGACAGGTGGGTCGATGTATTACAGTCCTGCAGCGTGCTGCCGCATTGTGGCTGTCTGTGCAATGCTTCATAACATTGCAACCAAGCGCCGGATACCTGTTGACATCTCAGGCAGTGAATCTGAGGGGGACGACCGGCCACCAGCACATGCGCACCATGCACGCGGGGAGAACCCAGCTGAAGGCCACAGACGTCGCAACCACATCACAGCGAACAATTTCTAGCCCACCCTCTTCCCCCAACCCACATATCACAATTGCAAAATGTAATGATTACACAAGGCTAATGTGTGCAGCAAAATAAATGTATTTGTTTCATTCACAAGAATAAGGTTAGGGTTTCAACTATTTACAAATTACAGTATTCCTGCATACTGCAGTGTGAAGAAGGTTCTTGGCAGGCTTAGCGTCAGCCTGTGGCAGTGTCCCTCAGACAGTGTCAAAGGCGCCTCCGGCGCGTAATGCCCAGGCACCTGTGAGGCTCATCCTCATCCTGGGCAGCTGTACCAGGCGTTGCCCTGGTACTGCGCCTAGGTGGCGGGACCTGCGTGGCAGATTGGCTGCTCACGCTGGAGGCACCCTCACTGGCATCGTCTCCCCCTACAGTGGCCGGTAGCACAGGTGTGTGAAGTGCCGTCACGGCGGTGGTTAGGTGCTCGAGGACCCTGGTTATGTCCTCGCAGCACTGGACCAGTTGGTGCTGCTGGGTGAGAGAGCGCCGCGACAACTGGGTGGTGGCATTTGCTGCCACATAATTCGACCTACTATAGGACAACAGCCGGCTCATTAGCTGGTAGTGGCGCCTGCTTGCTACACTGCGGTGTTTGATGAGCGCAGCAGTGTTATCCTCCATGGCTGCAGTCATGCGGCACATGGCCGCCGTCATGCGGTCCATCTTGTCTCCAACTCCCGCCACATTGCGGCCAATTTTATGCAGCTGGAGCTGGATGGCTCCTTGCTGCTGCGACTGGCGCTGGTGGATTCTGAGCATGCGCCGCTCGACGCTCATGCAGGCATGGAGATGCCCATTGCCCCTCCTGCTGATCGGCCGCTGTGTTGCCGCAGGCCCAGATCTCGTTGCACGAGCTGCCGGTGTTGGCGCAGCAGGTGTTGCTGGTGCGGCAGGAACTGGAGGCACATTGGTGGGGTGTCTGGCTCTGGCAGCCGGTTGGCCGGCAGATGCAGGAGCAGGTACGGTGGGGGGCCTGGCCTTGGCAGCCGGTTGGCCGGCAGATGCAGGAGCACGTACGGTGGGGGGCCTGGCTGCTGGTGTTGGTGCAGCGGCAGATGCAGGAGCTGGTACGGTGGGGGGCCTGGCTGCAGGTGTTGGTGCAGCGGCAGGGGCTGGTGCCTGGCTTTCGGGTAGTGATTCCTCCTCCTGGGCCTCCTCATCAATCTGCAGCCTCTCGCTGTCACTGCTATCTGCGCCACCTGTGAGGGTAAGTGGATACTCATTAGTTGCATGTGACTGTCAGATGTGCAGATGTTACATGCATGCTGGGTGACATTCCCTGGATGGCTGTGGATTTGCGTACTTTGGAACCTTTCTGGCTGCATTGTGGTACTACTACATTGTGGACATACTACATCTCCCACAATGCTTCAGGGCATTTCCTGATGCACAACATAGGCATGACTAAGGGCCAATGAGTGAGCCTATTTGGTCAGGGACGGTCATAGGGGACAGGGTCGCAGTCGCATGCCACTTACCTTGGGTGTCTTGGGTGGGGCGGGAGGAGTCCAGAGGGGTCACGCCAACGCACGCCTCCCTCTCCAAGGTGTTCTCAACCTGGTCCTCCAGGGGTGTGTTGGGTGGGACTGTCGGTCCGCCACCTCCAGTGCCCGAAGCCTCACCAAGCCGCTCCGCCACCCTCTCCTTGGCACGACCTCGGAGGTCGTACCAGCGCTTCTTTAACTCCTCCAATGACCTATCGGCCACACCCACCGAGTTAACGCTGGAGGCTATCCCCAGCCAGATCCTCCGCTTGTCCTGCTCTGGGACCCTCCTGGAGTTGAGGCCGAACAGCCTGTCATGGTTGGCCACCACCCCTTCAATTAGGTTCTCGAGCTCCTGCTCTGAGAACTTAAGCTTGCGCTTTCGTCCGGCGCTGTTGCTGGGGCCAGGGACAGGTTCCTCAGACATGGCGGTCGCTATTTCTGGCGTTTCTGGAGTCGCTATCGGTGTTTTGGCGTCTGCTTTCCGACGTGCTCACTCGTAGGTTAGCGTCACTGTGGTGTTTGGGGGTGGGAACTGCCTGCTTCCTGGTTGTGATGTCATCACGGTGCTCGGAATGCGTCTTCCCGTTTTCCCGATCGCGCGAGAATGCGAGTCGCATTCCCGGTCGCACAGGATTGCGAGTCGCATTCCCGGTCGCACGGGATTGCGAGTCGCATTCCCGGTCGCAGGTAGCCGGTAATAGCGATTTTTCTGCGTTTTTAGTTGGTCGCTAACGGCTTTAGCGCCCGCGTGCGAGTCGCTATTTTTTCCCCGAAATGTACATGAATGCCGTTTTGCGTTTCATCTATAGCGCGTCGCTATGAATCGCTATTAGGGACACGCAAAACGGCCCGTACATGAATCAGGCTGTAAATCACATAGGTACTTAAGCAGATATACTCCATTTTTCGAATTATAGCTAGCTGTTGTGTATATTCTGATCTTTGTACCTTTCAATGGATGGTTCATGTAATTCCCTTTTATGACGCTATTACTGTTGTAATTCAAACAGGGAACAGTACAGTCATAGGTCACCTAGTCCTTAAACTTTTGTGTATCTTCTTTTAGGAGCTCCTTGATGTTCTTACTGCATTCTTACACAAACATTGGAAGTTCATTAAATGTTCCTTTGAAATTGGGCTCCGTTTGTAACATTGGCCAATATTTATGAATAATTGTCTTGAGTCCTACACTTTTGGTAGAAAACTTTGATACCAGAACTATTTTAGTGGATTTAGCGGTCGCTTTCTGTGATCTTAATAGTTGGTTATGAGTTAGGTTAGATGATCTTGTTATCGTTCTATTTAATACGTCAGAAGGCTGTTCTTGAATCTTTCTATCATGTGAGCATGTTAGCTTCCTATTTGACCGGGTTAGAAACAATCCTTTTGACTATTAAAAGTTGTGTGAATGGAAGATGTGCTTTGAGTTATTTTAATGGAAGCTATTGAAAATATAATAAGTTGTTTCCATCAGTTTTCTTCCTGTGTATGTTGGTCGTCAATCTTTGATTTTGAATAGAAACCAATAAATACAAGAGGCTGCTGTGTTTACTGCTAATCTCATAAGCATACTTGATGTGATCATTGATGTTATTCAATGATTCAATAACTGAGATTTCTGGTACCATTCCACAAAATGAAAATATTGTCGATTTATCTTAGGAAGGTGATGAGTTTACTATTCCGTAGTTCATTAGACAGAATGTGATCCAATGCAAATTCATGCATGTATGCATGAAGTGATCCGCTTAGCTCTGAGCTGCATTTTTGCCCTTTGAAGTTCCTGTGAGTTGTAAAAAGACCTCCTAGTTCCAACAGAAGTAACTATGATAGAGTGTAGAGTGTAGGAGTTCCAATAAGAACACCTTTAGATCTTCATTCATGCTGGATTTGATTTAAAAAGTGTTCAGCTGCTTCCATATCTACGTCATGGGGAATTGATGTTTACAAAGCTTTGATATCAATGGTACACATGTGGATGTTCTGATCAGAATTTATTTCCAATTCAAAGATTTTTTATAGGAACTCAGTGGTGTCTCTGATGTAGTTTGTCATTTGACGCAAAGTGGTTGTAGATGGAGATCTAAATATTTGCCTTTTGGTTCATGGATTGAACCTCTAGTAGATACAAAATGATCTGAGGGGTGGTTTCATCGGATCCTTATAAATTTTGGGTAACATGTTAACGGTCAGACTTTTTGGGTATTATTGTATCAAGTAACACTTGTTCGTTTCTATAATGGTTCCCTTTGTAATAGCCATGTCTATGATCATTTTCTAGACTTTCATGACATCTCTGTAATAACTCCAAATGATGAAGAAATAAGACGAGGAGGACAAGAGTTCTAGGTAAGAGCTGGTTATTCTTGGTCATCTGCTCTCAGAATCAAGGAACCCCAACATTCTAAGCTGAGCTTCCGGGCGTACTACCCGGGGAAGTAAGAGGAGGGGTGGGAGGAAGGTACCAAGGATAAAGGAATACGATTACATCACATCTCCTATCCCCTAGAAGAATATCAAGGGAACCAAATATAGCAGGATACAACAGGTGATAAAAAGGTAACATCAGAGGTAGCGGAAGGTCTAACAAGGGAAACAGAAGGAAAAGGGGAGCAATTAAAAGAACAAATGCAATTAAACATTTCCAGCTATTCTATCCCCGCTCCAGGTTTGACCATTTTCCAACTGTACTACATTTTCCCAGTTCTTTTTACAATTTGGGGAGTGAAAAATTTACTTTGCCCAGCTTGTACATGGGTGGGTCTCTTCACTGCAGCTGAGTCGTTGACTTTGATGTTAAGGTCTTTCACTCCGTGTTTCTGATCATGCCATTTTTTGAACTGGCTTGATGTCTCAGAACCTTCTGGTGCCTGTTGTTACTGTTGATCGCCACAGCCTTTCCCCCACCTAACCAGAGGGGATTCAATTTGGTACCTGGCTCTCTACCTCTTAGGGCCACAAAAGGTAATATACCGCTGACTAGGTTGGGCGTTGTGTGGTAGGACCATAGACAATCTCTGAGGGAATTATCAATATTAAAGCCATTGGTGAGTGCCAGTTGGATGTGATCCTTTATCATACCGACAAGCAGTTAGCTCTTGAGCAGTAGAGTGCCGTTGTCTCATGTTTAATGTTAAAGTCCTTGAGGAATGCCATCATTTCTTCAGAGGTGAACTGCACCCCATTGTCGGTTACAAGGACCGCTGGTATCCCTTCAAAGGAGAACACAGATTTTAGGAACATAATAAGGTTGTTCGTGGTGGTGGACAATGTGAATTTCACATTTACTCAATGTGAGGTATAATCCACCAGGACAAACATACATCTTTTTTGGGGCCCTAACATCTCCATGGGACCAATAATGTCCATGGCAAGTTTCGTCCACGGCAATTCTGGTACTTCAATTGGGGATAATGGAACTTTACGCACTACTTTAGATTTGTCCCTTCTAGCTCAACTGGTGCAACCCTTGACTATAGCATCCACCATCGAGTCTAGTTTAGGGAACCAAAAACTATTCATGACTTTAGCCTTGGTGATGCTCCTACCTAAGTGTCCTTCGTGGGCTAGGTCTATTATTTTTTTTCTGATTGAGGTAGGTGGGACAGCTTTCTTGTTGCGGTAGATTTTGTCATCAATGATGCCGAGTTCATGCCTGACTTCCCAAAATACCTTTAGCTCGTCCTTCATTTCGTTGCATTTTTCTGGCCATGCATTGATGATTAGGTTTTTTAGTGAGGTCATCTTATTATCATTCACCATCCCTTCTTCCCATTCCTCCTTGGTGATTGAGGGAAGTTGGATGGATAAGATAGGGGTGTCCAGCGTATCTTCTTGGTGGTCATTTATGAGGAGAGATCTTGATAAATAATTTGCCACCACATTTTCATGTCCTGGCAAGTATTCAATCTTGAAACTATATTTCTCTAAGCCGAGAACCCATTTGGCAATTCTGGGAGACTCGTGGTGAGATTGTTTGGCAGAAAAGATGTAAGTTAGGGGCTTGTGGTCCATACGGACTGTGAATTTTATTCCCCAAAGAAAAAACTTCAAGTGATTTATTGCCCAGTAGCATGCTAGGGCTTGTCTTTCAATTACGGAATAATTCCATTCGGCTTGACTGAGGGTGCGGGAGGCAAATGCAATAAAAAGAGCTGGCTATCATACTCAATCCCAACAACAAGTAACAAGTCACCCTGCAATAAGGTGACACTGGATGCAATTAAGATGTAAGAACAGGAGGACTTTAATGTACAACCTCAGCCATCACAAAGTAAGCAGCATCTGACAAATCCTAGAACTGCTAAGTACCAGGATTCCATGTTAGAACAACATGGAAAGAATCAAAGTACATCACACATCTCCCTTCCTATATGAACAATACATTTGAACATGCCTAAACATGTAAACATCACAAGATACATATTATTATACAAAATCTCTAAGATAAACAGGAGCCCTAGTAACTCTGTTACTCCTGCGAAAAGCAGTAATACTTGCATCAGAATCAGAAACACATCCCCCAGAAGAACAGAAGGTACATGAACATCTCCAGGATCATGAACAGATAAATGTGCGACCCGATTAAGGTTCCAAATGCGTCCATCATCTGTTTTCACAGCATTTTTAAACTTTTTGACAATTCTCTTAGCATGTGTAAACTTTGACATTTCTTAAAACCCACAGGAACTCTAATTTTAACCATGTTTCTAATTCTAAAATTTGAAACCATAACATTTTTTCTCACATCATAGTAAACTTTCCTTTTTTCCTGTAACTGTAACTCTTTGTTTCTCCACTGTCCAATTCTATTATCTTTGAAACCTTTATCCAAGTTCATCTAGCCAGGACACAAACTAGTGTTGGAAGACCTCCCCCTAAACAGTTCAAAGGGAGTTCTCCCAGTTGTGAAGTGAGGTGTAAAACGGTAAGCTGAAATTCTATTCTGCAATTCCACCCTCCAATCTAGAGAATTTACTCTAGCTAACTGAATACCTTCTTTCAACGTTTTGTTAAACCTTTCCAAGGAACCATTAGACTCTGGGTGATATAACGAGATTTTTTTGTGAACAACATCACAAGTAGACAGGTAATTTCCATCTCAACTGAACATAATTGTGGACCATTATCCGAAAGCAAGGATTTTGGAAAACTTTCTCTTTTAAAAATAGAATCTAGGAATTTAATCACACAACGAGAAGTAACTTCACGCACAGCACTAACTTCCACCCAAAGAGAATATAAATCCATCAACACAAACAAATTAGGAGTCTGCTGCTCTCCATGCAATGGACCCACCATTTCTATTGCAACTTCATCCCATGGACACAACGGCAATTCCCTACAAACCATAGGTGGACACCTTGGTTTGAGTACTTTGTCACTCAATTGACAGGCCACACAGTCACGAACCGCTCTCTCAACCATCAAATCAAGACCTGGCCACCAAAAAGCCTGCCTGATGCACTCCTTCGTTTTCGAAATTCCCGTATGACCTACATGGGCCATATTGATAATGTTACCTCACAAACCCACTGGAGGAATCAATCTAGTTCCTCTTGCTAGAACACCATCCAACACAGCCAACTCATGAGATATTAAAGACCAAGGTTTAGCTAACTTCCCATTTAAGTTCTTTGTCACAAAATTCATGACTTCAACCAGCTCACTATCCTTAGCTAATTCTTCCTTCCACTCATCCTCCTTTATGGCACCCAAGGTAATATCACAAACTCTGACTTCACACTCCTCTACACCCTCACCATCATTCTCACCTGAAACCAAATCTGCCACATTATTCACTAAGTGTGACAAACAATCAGCTGAAACATTACTACTACCTGGGATATATTCAAACTTAAAATCAAATTCTTGAAGAGCAATAACCCACCTTCTAATTCTTGCAGAAACGGAATCAAGACCTTTTTTCTCCAAAATCTCTCTTAATGGCTTGTGGTCTGACCTTACAACAAAGGAATACCCCAAACAAATTTCCTAAACCTATTTACAGCCCAGAAAATGGCAAGAGCCTCATTTTCTATCACCGAATAGTTCAATTTGGCACCCCTCAAACACCTTGAGGCACAAGCAAAGAGATCTTCACAACCATTCTTAACTTGAAACAACAAAGCTCCAAGCCCCTTACAGCTTGCATCGGTTACAATAAAAGTAGGATCACCAGGTCTAAATGTTTGAACATTAGGAGCATGCTTGAGTTCCTTTTTATTTGAACAAATTCCGCATCACATTCATCAGTCCAAACAAACTCACTTCTCCTACACATCATACTCCTAAGTTTCTCAGTCTTGTCTGCAATTTTTTAATAAATTTATTGTAGAACTCTGCCATGCCCAAAAAAGAGGAAAGTTCCTCCTTCGAACATGGTTCCTTAAGCCCCTCAATTGCTCTAACCAAATCTTCTTTAGGTATCACACCAAAACCAGAAATGTGATGACCCAAATAATCCAGTTCTGTCACTCCAAATTAACACTTGTCACGTCTGAGAGATAACCCTGCTTTCAACATATTCTCCAGCACACACCTCAATCTTTCATCATGTTCCTCCTTCGTACTGCCAGTAACTAACACATCATCTTGATAACATTTCACACCACTGACACCTTTAAACAAGTCATTCATAATCCTCTGAAACATCGATGCCGCTGAAATTAGGCCAAACGGCATTCTTAAAAATGTATAAGAACCAAAAGGTGTGATGAAAGCCGTTAACTCTTGTGATTCTTTACTCAGAGAAACTTGATGATAGGCCGAAGCCATATCTAATGTTGTTAAGTAACAAGCTCCATCCAATGTTGCAACCAACTCCTCAATGTTTGGTAGTGGAAATGTATCCACAATTACCTCCCTGTTCAAAGCCCGAAGATCCACACAGAGACAAATTTCGTTTTTGTGTTTCCTCGCTACGACAATGGGGGCCAACCATTCAGTTGCCTCCACAGCCTCAATCACCCCAGCTTTTAATAACTTATCAATTTCTTTCTTTACTGCATCCTGCATGCAAATTGGCACCCGCCTAACTTTTGCTGCAACAGGGATTGCACCAGTTTTCAACTTGATTTTATGTTTATTACCTCTCAAACATCCAAGTTTCTCACTAAACAATTCTTTAAAGTTTCCCACCATTTCCTCTCCATCACCATCTACAGATTACACCTGAACAGATGGTTTTGCATTTGGATTGAGCACCACACCCAAATTAGCTTGATGTGACCAGCTTATCAAGCTGTCACCTTTTTCTGCAACATAAATTTTCCCAACCACATATCTCCCATTATATTCAATGTTTTCCGTACAACAACCTAACATTTTGATAGGAGTTCTCCCATAACCAGTTGGTTTCACATCTGATTTCTTTAGCACAACTTTCTCTTTAAAATATTTTAAATAATCTTCTTTTGAAACAAAAGTCAAGTGTGAGCACGAATCAAACTTCATCTTAATTCTTATACCACCCACACTAACCCAGTCTGAAGGATGTTCTATTTTGCTGTCATTAATTTGAAATGTGACTTCTTTAGTTTCAACCCTAGTATCTCTTCTATTTCTTAGACGACAATGTTTTCCCAAATGACCTTTTCTCCCACACACATTGCAGACAACTTTCAAAACAGGACAGTTTTTATCATTGGCCATATGTCCCAATCTCCCACATCTGTAGCAATTACCTTGAAAAACACACCCACTTTTCTTTTCTAACATTGTTTTGCTTGCTTGATTATCACCTATACTACCTTTCGCATCAATGGATTCTTTCTTCTTTTTCTCCTCAATATTCTTCACTTCTTGAACTTGTACTTCTTCTATCTTTTCATTACATGATCCAGTCTTGCCTGTTTTACTCAACTCACCCACACACTTGACCATGTGTTCAACCAGCTTAGCTATGACCATAACTTCATCCAAAGGTGGCTCATCCTTCATCCAAAGTTCTTCCCTGATTTTGTCAATTGAACATCTACGCACAAACTGATCACGTATTCTCTCCTCAGTTAACTCCCCAAACTTACAGCTAGAAGCTAATTTCCGTAAAGCAGTGACAAATGTTTCAATTGTCTCATCCTTTCCTTGCTCTCTCAGTCCAAAGTAATATCTCTCCATAATTGTACTTACTTTTGGTAAGAAATGTAAGTCCAATTGTTTTATACATATTTCATACTCATTTAGACCCCTCTGATCTGCCAGACTTAACATAGGTAAATTCTCCAAAACTTCCTACCTTTCTCCTCCAATACAATGCATCAAAAGTGCATGTTTCCTTTCACCACTCAGATTTGTGCCACAGACCCTTGCGTAATTTTTAAAAAATGTTCTCCATTTTTTTCCAACTAATAGGTGGATCCCCTGGATCAGATAGAAAAAACGGTGGTGAAGTTACATTCTGCATTTTCTCTCCCTCTTTTTTTTAACCAATAAATTAATTTTCACCACAGTTAACTATACTTTCAACACCTCGCATAAAATAAATAGTTATATGTCATAAGCTACTATACATTTAACCAAATGCATCTATTGTAAATTCTTTTTTTTTTTTTAAAACACACTAGATACACTTAACGTTAATTATTTCTTTAAAAAAAAAAAACTCTTTAGGTGTGCTTATCACCGTAAGCACCAACTCCCTGTCCCACAACAAGTTTCTCCTCTTCTATTTAGAGAATAGTTCCTAAATAAAACACAAGGTGTGCCTGTCACCGCAAGCACAAACAGTGTGATAACTCTCTTCACACCAAGAGTCACCTCCTTAGACTGACACAATATATTTAATCTTCTTTTCCCAAATATTTTCGTCCTCTCCACCTCCGTAGTCTTCGCTAGTGTGTCCGATTTTATTACGTCAGTTTACAGCAAACAAACGTCTATTTCCAGCAAATAGACCAATACTATCTTTTTTTTTAACTACATTTCCAAAATGTCCACCGCTGTACAAATGGGCTTTTCCCTTAAGGCGACGGAGCTTGTTTTTTCCCACGCGCCTTTGCAGCTAATTCCAATTCGAGGCTTGTAACACAAGTCTCTTTTCAACAACTGATTGAGCTTGTTTCTTCCCAAGCGCCCTTTCTTCAAACTCCAACTCGAGACTTGGAACGCACAGATCTTGCCACGCAGATGCAAACTCGCGCACCACTGACGTCAACGGGCCTCACACCACGGAGATTTTTACATGGGTCCTTTCGAACACCAAATTTGAATCACCTACCAGCAATCCACTTCTGATCAAAACGACACTGTAGGAGTAAAGGTATTCTTTGCCCAAACTGTTTTTTTACGCCTTTCTCTTGTTTTCTTTTTTAAAACCTTTCTCGATGTTGAGGTTGTTTTCTTTTGTTTTCTCTCATCAAAAACACCTTTAAATCTTCACACGCGATCGTCGCCAGTGTAATAAGGTGACATTGGATGCAATTAAGATGTAAGAACGGGAGGTCTTTAATGTACAACCTCAGCCATCACAAAGTAAGCAGCAACTGACAAATCCTAGAACTGCTAAGTACCAGGATTCTATGTTAGAACAACATGGAAAGAATATAAGTACAACACACACCCTTATCGGAAAATCCGACCCAGGGAAGATGCTCTGCGACAACTCCCCTCGCCTTTTTTCAGAAAAGTTGGGTCTTTTGAAAAAATGTCAACACAAAATAAAAGTGAGGCATGGTGCCAATCCCATAGTCCATAAGCCCCGACAGGTTCCACTTCTTTTGAGACAACCACTAAAAGATGAACTTGAGAAACTGTGTCAATTAGGACTCATACTACCCATCAATTCCTCAGAATGGCTAGCCCCCATTGTCATCGCCTCAAGGGCTAGTGGGGATGGCATTTGTCTTTGCATAGACTTACGTAGCTTTAACGAAAATATTTGGGTTGAGCGATTTCCACTCCCCAACATAAACGAAATGTTGAGCACAATGGGGAAAGCTAAGTTTTTCTCAGTTATTGACCTTTCCTTGGCATATTATCAAGTAGAACTCCACCCGGATTCTCGTTCCTTAATTGCGTTTTCAACCCCGTTTGGCACATACATGTTTAGAAGGATCCCATCCTCGTCGCTAGTGTAATAACTCCAAATGATGAAGAAATAAGACGAGGAGGACAAGAGTTCCAGGTAAGAGCTGTTTATTCTTGGTCATTTGCTCTCAGAATCAATGAACCCCAACATTCTAAGCTGAGCTCCTGGGCGTACTATCTGGGGAAGTAAGAGGAGGGGTGGGAGGAAGGTATCAAGGATAAAGGAATAAGATTACAGCACACTCCCATGGGGTTAGGGTCCAATTTCCTGTAAACAGATGTATCAAGAACATGTTCATTCACCTTCTGGTTGTTGAAACAGGAATCCATTACAACCAATGACCCACCTTTGTCTGCCTTCTGATAGGTGATGTCTTGATTTCTGGCTAATTGATGCCTTTGTTGTCAAATTTGTTTGGGGAGTTTTCTTTGTTTTAAACAAGTCCTGCATCTCTTTTTTAACAATGGTCTCGAATGAATCAAGTATTTTGTGGCAGGACATGGTTATGGAAGAACTTTTGTGTTTTAGACCCGTTAGGGTTCCTTCCTCTTTTGACCATTGGTCGCCCACTATGTTTGCAAAGAAATTCCTCAACCGAAGAGTTCTCATAAATTAAAAAAAACTCACTTCTGCTTAGAGGATTTTTGAATAGTATGTGCGGACAAAAGATGTCCCCTTTTGGAGGGTGTTCATTTCTATTTAACTCAAAGAATAAGAGGATATGTTGATTACAAGGTTCTTATCATTTATGATTTGTGACTCCAGGTTATTCTCTTGGATGTTAATGGATCTGAGATTGTTGTTGTCCTTTCCTCTCCTGGTTTGTTGTTTGCTTGAGAGCCTGTCCCTAAAAAGGTACTCCAGATGTTCTTTGTGTTGGTTGCATTGGTGCTGAATCGGCATGTTGACTATTAAATTGACCTGGTTGATTGAGTTGAAAGCATACTCTGGCTTTCTTATTCCAAGTGTCTGAATAGCTGCCAGCATATGATGTTTCTGAAGATTTGTTGGGTGATCTGTTTTGTCTTCTTTTAGCATACGCTTAAGCCGAATTATAAACTTAACCCAATTTATAGTAGTAGTATCTTGCTTGAATTTCCCAACTCTACGCTCATTTATTTCCTGAGTGTGTGTGGTCAGTCGGTTGTTTATATCAACTACAGCCTTAGACCAATCATCGGTCTTTATTTTGGATGAAAGTTCACTTTTAAGTTGATTGATTTCGCTGGTAAATTCTTCCAATATTCTTGAGATTTCTTCTACAATTAGAAGGTTTAAATCCAGTGAACATTTGTTTAGAATTTCATACCACCTATCTATAAATTGAGAGTTGTTGTTGCATAACAACGGTTTTAACAAGATTATTAGTCCCCTCGGTATATGGTGCAAAGTAAACATAGAAATTAGATTTGTTTTTGGAAAATTCAATATTTTTTTTTCTTTTTACATTTTTTTATTGGTTATTTCCCTTTTTTTTTGCAAGGAATAAATACATCAGCAATCAGATATAAACAAAGATTTAAAAAAAGTTCCTTAACAGGAAAGCTAAAGAAAAAATCAAGAACAGCAGTTATATGCAGTTATATACACCAAAAAATAGAAGTCACAAATAAAATAATTTAAGAAAAAGCAAGGAAAGAAACAACTGTAATTAAACAGAAAAATATTTTAAATCCAATCAGTAATGGGTCTCCAGATCTTAACTCCCATTGACCTTTTTCTCCTCCCCTTGGTCTTATAAATAGCCATTTCCAGGTTATACATTAATAATAATCTTGCCAGCCAGATCAAAAAAGATGGAGCTTCAGGGTTTATTCACTCCTTCGTAATACATGCTCGTACAATTGCCATGCAGATAAACACAAAATATGTAGCTTTAGATCGCGTGTGTGTAGCAATGTCAGAGCTCAGCCCAAACAGCACAAGTTCTGCTGTGATATCAGTTGTTACCCCCAACAAGGAATCCAAAAAATGCTCTATGGACAAGAAAAGTTTGGCTAGTTTCGGGCAAGAGAAAAACATATGTACAGCATCTGCAGCAAACAACCCACACCTGTTACATTTAGTCCCAGCAGATGTGGCCCAGTTAGAGATCTTTTTTGGTGTATAATACAGGTTGTAAATAGCCATATAATGCTGACTTCGCTTCATCCCTGTCATCCGAGTCTACCATGTTGATCCCTAATTGCCCAAGCTTTAGAGCCCACTTGTTTTGAGAAGCCTGTATATCATCAGGGAGTACCTCAATCAGCAAAGTATACAGTTGACCTATGGAAGCTTTACCCAATTTCTCAATGAGCGGAATTGTTCACAATTGATTTTCTCGCCCGGAACCTAAGAAATTTAAAAAGCTCCGGTTTTGAAGATGCTTATAAAAATCATGCTCAGGAAGGCCATATTCAGTTTGGAGCTCAGTAAATGATCGAAGCTGGCCTGCCTCACATAGATCTCCATGTGTAACAATTTCATTTAAGCACCATCTAAAAGAGATTTGATCACAGAAGATCAAAGGCAGTAACCCAACGGCAGAGAAGGGAGTATAAGCACTAAGGTTGGGGATCCCAAGACAACGTTTATTTGTCTCCAAATGCAATAAGCGGATTTAAGGATCTTGAATTTAGTTTTTTTTAAATAACTAGGCTGTAGAATTTTTACAAGACACCCATTAACCTCTACCCCCAGACCCAACGTAGATATTGCTGGACTATGACAAACCAAAATTTCAGCGCCCTCACCCACTACTAATGGACTTATAAATTGCAAAGCAGATGCCCAATAGTAAAACAAAAAGTAAGGGATACTCCTGTCACCACGATTTTTGGGCAAGACCATCTTCCTCTTCCTATAGGCCCTTCTCTGGCGTCTATAACCCCATGAAAACCTAGAGCTAATGCGCTCTAATTTTTTTAAGCAAAAACTCGGAAATTCGAGGGGGATTGTTCTGAACATGTAAAGTAGTTTAGGAAGTACGAGCATTTTTAAAATGTTTGATCTCCCATACAAGGATAAATGCAACTGGTCAAGTCTCTCCAAAGTGGTATTCAATTTAGTAAGAACTGGTTTCATATTTTGCTCAGGTATCTTATTAATAGGCAAGGAGATTTTAATGCCTAGATAAGTAAATTCGGTAACAGTTGAGATATTAGAGGGAGGTTCTTCCCCTATTACCTATATCTGGGTTTTAGAAATATTAAGCTTATAGCCCGAGAAAAGCCCAAAGTTAGTGGCCAGCAACTCTATTGCTGGTAAGGCAGTAACAATATCTCTGGTAACTATGACAATGTCATCTGCATACGCTAGTGCTCTATAATCCATTTGCTGTACATGAATAGGTTTGATGTCTATAGTACAATTTAATTTTTCTTAAAAATAAATCAATATATAACGCAAATAACAACGGCGAGCACAGACACCCCTGCCGACTACCGCAGTTGATTACAAACGGGTCAGACTCTCGCCCCGATATCCAAGCACAAGCAACTGATAAAAGATACAGAGATTTTATTGCCTGAAGCATTGCGGGCCAAAGCCCTTTAATCTTAATACTTCCCACATAAAAGGCCAAAAAACCCTGTCGAATGCCTACTCGGCATCCAACAGGGTAATGCCAAGGTTAGAATTAGTTGCCTGTGCCCAGTCTATCAGTGCAATTAGGCGTCGTAAATGATCAGCAGTGTCTCGTCCAGGGATAAAGCCATGCTGATATCGTGAAACAAGAGTGCCAATTATTTTAGATAAACGTACGTCCAAGATTTCTTAATAGATTTTACTATCAGAATTAATTAGGGAGATGGGTCTGTAGGAAGATGGAAGTGAAGCTGGTTTGTCTTTTTTAACAAACACCTTAGTAATTGATTTCTGCCAGGATGTAGGTGCATTGCCCTTTTGTGCGGCTAAAATAGTTGTCATAAGGTCCACTCTCAACACAGAACGAAAAGTTCGATAAAATTCTAGCGGGATCCCATCTGGACCCACCGCCTTTCCTATTGAAAGAGAATTTAAAGCAGCTTCTACCTCGTCCCATGTAATATCAGCTTCTAATTCTAACATATCATCAGGTATAAGTTTAGTGATTTCAAAATCTCAACAGAACTGGATAACTTTATCTGAACTCACCTGAGTAACCTTATCAGTATATAACCTGCTGTAGAAGCTGCGGAAAACTTCCAGTACTTCAACTAGGTTAGAGCAGAGTCGGCCCTGCTCATCCTTGATAGTGTTAATCCTACTGGACACTTCCTTTTGATGGAGTTTTTTCGCTAAGACTCGATCGGAGTTTTCACCTGCTTTGTAGATTTCAGATCTGTATGTTTGGATTTGAGCAGCTAATTTTGAAGCAAAATTTTGATACATTTTAATTTTTGATCCTGCAAGTTCTTTAGAAGTTTGTTCAGTATCATAACCATCGGTAAGCTCAGTCATGAATTTATTTTCTAAAGATCTAAGTTTATTCAACTCCTCAGATAGTGGATATCGTAATCGTGATTGTTAATTGAATAGCTCAGAGTTTCTCCGCGAGTGCCGCTTTGAAAGCATCCCAAACCATTTGGACAGACGCAGACCCAAAACTAATCTTGAAGAAGTCTGATATCCCCTTGGACATTTGTTCGCAAAAATCAAGGTCCACCAATAATTTACGTTTGAATTAACAGGGTCTCAAAGGTGGTCTATAGCCAGTTTCTAGCTCTAATAAAATCGGATTATGATCCGAGATTATTTTAGGCTGGATATCAATCCTGGCGAAATTTGCGAGGTCAGCCGTCATAAAAAAGTAATCTAAGCAGACATGTTTTTGATGTGGTACAGAATATTAGGTGTTTCCTGGTGCTCCATTCCCTTTCATACACCAAACATCTACAAGCCCAAAGTCCTGTACTAGCCCCTTTGTTGCTTTAAAAGTTTGTCCCTTTTTCCCCGTATAATAGTAGTCGCTGGTTATATCTGCATTCCCAGGTAAATGGAGATTAAAGTCCCCACAAAGGATCAGGGGTGAGGGCCATTGGGCTAATTCAATACTAAGGTTGTAAAGCATACAAGGGTCATCGAGGATAGGGCCATAAACAGAACATATGGTTACAGCCTGACCATCTAACCACATTTCCACAATCACTCAGCGATCCCAAGGATCCTCTTTCACCCGTTTGCATTCCCCCCACCTGTACATTTTCAAAACTGCCACCCCCCTGGTGGTAGTACCTTGTTGTGTACAGCAAACCAGCTCTAACCCTAGGTCTTTCAACCAGGCCCTATTGTTCCAAGCAATATGGGTTTCCTGTAAACATAATAAATCTACTTTCATTGATTTAAGTATCTGAGCAATAATCCCCCTTTTCTTTTTATCGTTTAGGCCTCAAATATTCCATGAGCCAACTACATATCTGCCCATTATTGCAGTGCAGCTGAATTATCAAGACAAGAAATGACTTCATCCTTTCTGAGTATAAACTTAAGAATTGCTATTCCAAACAGGTCAAAACGTTGAGTGAAGAAAATGTTAATCACACTTAGAAAGCTGTTCCTGCACAAAAATGTATTATTCCTCGCCCCCCAGCGCCCCCAAAAAACCTCCCCCATTGACCCACCCTGAACCCCCTCCCCACCCACCCAAGCAAACACCCAAATGAGGCAAAGGGACTGACTATTGGTGATGGAGAGAAAGGGCAAAGTGCCCCCCATCGAACCCCCCACCCTCTAACTAAGGTAAACTACATAAGCAAAAGAATAACTGAGAAAAAGGGAGAGCTGTTAATCACATAATCAGCCCCTTAATAATACCTTCCAGACATCCCACTAAATTGATCCCAAGAATTCCTTTGCAGCAATTTCTGAGATAAAGAATACTGTTTTATCCTTGAATATAATTTTAAGTTTTGCAGGATTTAATAAATATGTTTGGGCCCCCTTAGCTTGATATTGAGGGATCAGCTGGCAAAAATGCCATCTCAGCTGTACTGTGGCTTGGCAGTAGTCTGGGCGCACGAAGAATTCACATCCCTGCCCACGCCTCTTGCGATCTGGTCTAGCTAAATCATACAGGGATTCACGGAGTAAATAATTGTTTAAACAAATCAAAATAGCTCTAGGCTTGCCCTCTACACCAGTCTTGCCCCTTTGTCTGAAAAGGCAATCTATGCACCCTCTGCAATTCAAGTTCCCACTTCCACTTAGAAAGTTCTGGAAATGCTTCTGAAAACAGATTGATGACAAATTGGGGAATGTCTGTACCCTCATTTTCTTCAGGTACACCTAAAATGCGAAGGTTATTTCGCCTTGATCTGTTTTCTAAATCAGACAGTTTCGAAGTAAAGTCATCTCGAAGAGACTGAAGGGAAGATAAATCAGTTTTCTGGTGACTCATATCATCCTCAATTGTCGATATTTTGCCCTCAACTTCACCAGTCCTTGCAGATATTTCCGTACAATTCTTACTCATGCGGTGAACCGTATTCTGAAGTTAACGCACCGCACCCTGCAATCGGAGTCCTTCTGCCTTAGTCTCCTCCCGATGTGACATTATTGCCTGGTATATAGTAGCTACGGTCACATTGCTCTGGGTTATCTCAGTGGAGCACAAATCTTCTCCCTGTACTCCATCAATGTCAGCCCAACTCTCAATGGACCCTGCACCCTAAGAATGAGGCAGCAAAGGAGATCCATTGTTAAGATCTGAGGGACCTTTATGGGAGACTATCTGAGGGGCATCTTTCAGTTTTCTAACTGTATTAATATCTTCAAGAACCAGAAGGCTGTTTTCATCTTCGTCAGGAGGAACTGAGCTAGTCACACTTCTTTCATCACCCCAGTCCCCTTCAATGCTCCCATTCTCAGAGTTATTAGAGAGGTCTGACATAGAAAAAAAGTTTGCACCAGAGTTGCCAGAGTACGGTTCTATTAGCACTGTTGGTGCTGCTGCACTATCGTTCTCACACATAACATTATCCACCTGCTGCACACTGCTGGAGCCAGCAGTATCCTGAACAGCATTCTCAGCAACATTGACAGCATATTGTACTTCACCCTCAATACCCTCCTGCTCCTGCGAGCCAGGTAGGTTTTTTTGTGCTGATGAGATCCTGATAGTTGACTCAATTGACTCGGATGTTGAACTAATAGCAAATAGAGCTGAGTTGCTATTACCTAAAAGACCGGCACACTCATTTATCTTTGTCACTGTTTCAACAGCAGGAAATGCCTTACCTCTGACTGAGGGTTGACTCTTTTTAAACATTCCTGGGATCTTCTTTTTGGCGCCAGTATTGTCATTGCCGGCGCAGCCCCGGGGGAAGAGAACGTATTTTCTAGGATAGAGCCACTGTTAGATCGAACCTCTTGCTCAGGGCCATTAAGGACACCCACTGGTGTCAATGCGTGAGCTGAAGCTGAAGCTGGGGCTGGAGAAGGTGCTGCAATCGCTGCCATGGCTGCTGTGGCTCGAATTTTTGGCCCCTTCGGAACAGCACTGGCACTTTTCGGGCCCATGATTTTCGTAGGACTCAGACTGCAGCTCCGGTCCTGGTTTTCCACTGCGTTTGTTGATTGCAGAATGCTCTCCTGATACAAGCAAGAGCCCCACGCTGCGCCGCTCAGCTCTGTGGTTTGCGAGACAGACGTTGTAGAACAAGCACAGAATGGGAGAGAATCTCCCGCCGCGCCACTTACTACATTGCTTGCCTGTGACGCGCGCCCGGGGGCTGCTATGATTCTCTCCCGTCGCAGCCCAGGATTCTCTGTCACAGCGCCAGCCGCCAAGTTCCAGTAAGCAGCAATGAGAGTTGCACCCCGATAGTGCAACTGATAAAGTTGTTCCAGATAAAAGAGAAGCATTCCGGGAAAGGCTCCAAAGCATTTTTCAAACGAGGACCTCACAATTTTTAGGATTTTAACGTCAGTCCTGCATAGCGAATGTTTTGATCATCGGTAAACAGCTCTCCCTTACGTTGGGATGTAGGGGGTTTGGACCGGTAAGGAGCACCTTTCGCCTGCCTCAGTCAGACATGGCCGTGTCCGCCATCTTGCCCCCCCCCAGAAAATTCAATATTTGAAACAAATAATATTCACATTTGAATGAAGGAATTTAATCTGAAATGAACCACTAAAAATTGAACACTGATAAGTATCACCAACCATAAGAAAGAAAAGAAAAAACTCCTCTATTTGGAAGCAAGCAGTACACTAAAGGGCCGTTACCCCTTGAGGGGAGTGCATTTCTAAGATATTGTTACACGCTTCTGATCAGAAGGCGCAACCTTGATGCCCGCCAACCAGTCGACAATCATATTACCACAGTTAGATATTTTGAATACAGATTATATGTAAATGTAAATGTAAATGTAGAGGTACTTGTATAGCGCACGACTACCCGGAGGCATCTCGGTGCTTGTAAAAATACCGCTGAGGAACCCTTCCTGGCCTTTCCCTGTAAAGTGCCCACTCCTGGGCACCCCCAAGGTGAAGCCAGGCATCCTAGCGTTGTTGGGGCTGTTGTGGAGATTAAGCAAGCTATTGCCCAGAGTTGAAGAGTGGGACCCATGATTAGAATAGGCACCGAGGCAAGAATTAAGAGGTCCGAGGAAATTGAGCCCAAGACCCGCCGAGGCGGGAATTGAACCCTGGTCCCGGGCCAGACTTCTGCATCAGGGTCTGCCGCTCTAACCATTGAGCCACACTTCTCCACAATATATACATATACACAGAGTGCATGAGCCAACCTCTATGGTTCTTACATGTCTCATTTGTGTCGAGCTTGAAAAGGATGGAAATGTCGGGGATTCCTACAAGTCTCAATTGTGTGTGTTTTTATTAAGGAGTTAGATGTGTGGAGTACTTACATCTCTCAGTTAGTGGCATTTGTGAATGAAAGAGATGTATTGTGCTTGCACAAGTCTTAGTTGTTTGGTGATTGCAAAGATTGCAGCTGAATGGGCTATTCTTAGTTGTGTTGTCTTTGTGAATGAGAGAGATGGGCTGGATACTCATATGCCTCAGTAGTGCGGTCATTGTGAAAGAGTGAGACATGTGTGGTCCATCCCTCAGGGCCTGGTGTTAACTGAATGGGAGAGGGGCTAATGCAGCCTCCTTCCCGGGACGATTATGGCCCGGAGACTACAACAACCAGGGCCTGGCCACAAATAACTGGAGCTAGGGCTCGCCCATTAATGATTCCTGGAAGGAGTCCAGGACTGGTCCGGGAGAGGTAGCATTTTCTGGGGCTATACCTGGCCTGGGATGGGGCTACATGGCCTCCCTCCCAGTTTTACTTATATAATAGGCCTCAGTGAGGTGGTAGTTCCTGAGGCACCACCACCCCCCTTAATTCTAATTTATTGTCCCGGGGAGGTGGTTGTCCCTTGGGCTCCTTCAAAGCCCAGGAGAGGGTTCAGCACAGCCCCCTCATTTTATAAAACCATAGCCCAGGGAGGTCGTGGTGCACAGGACTTCATTGAAGCCCAAGCGGGGGATACACATTGCCCCATTCCATTTTTAAAGCTAAAGCCTCGGGAGGTGGCAGTTCCTGGGGCTCAATGATCCTCAGGAGGGGACCCTGTGCACCCCTCCTTTATTTAAACAATGGCCTCAGGACCTGCCACCTTTTTTTTCAGAAACAAACATAGAAGCCCACGTTTATTTTTATTAAGATTTCACTGGAGTTGCCGATCCGGCACAAGTTTTGGTGGAAATATAACAAAATGCTTTTTAGCCCTGGTGGGATACCTCTAGGACCTCACAACCAGAGTTAAGGTGTAAGGATATTTCTACCCTATACCCTTTTCTTTTTATTACAATTTTTCTGGGACTCGGCTGATGCCAAGTCCAAAGATGGCTGCCAACACTTCCTGCTTGAAGTGTTGGCAGCCAACAGATCTCAACACGGGATCAGAAGGGTTTGAAGAACCTTCCCCACCCTAGATATATAAATTAGTTTTTTGTTTAATATCTCGCAAACTACTGAACAGATTTACACCAAAATACAAAAAGCATGGGGGTGTGGCTATGCAGCGTAGCGTGAAGGCTGCAAGGAGGAGTCGCTCTGTGTAATCTGTCTCCCTCCCATTTATCCATCACATAGATCCGATCCCTGAGACGGGATTTCATGGTTGGAAGGTATACCGACCCTAGCAAGCCAAGTCCCGAGGCTTTGGGACTTTTGCGGTCAAAGTTGCAGCCACCGCCGGTGAGGGCCTTCTCTGGAGTTGCTGAGTAATCGCGACACGCGGCGGCTTGCGCCTGGCGCGACCCCGGTACTCGGGCCTGTAATGTCTCTGAATAAGGAACAACAACCGGCAGCACAGCACCCCTCCGGATGTGATAAGAGGCAGACAAGGCTCAGGACCAACAGCATATCAATCACTGAGGTGAGGCCGGCCTGGTGGAGGCGCGACCGTGCTGCAACACTGCGGCCCCACCTTAGAGTCTTGCGACTTCGGGGGGAACACGCTGCTGAGAAGGTGGAGGTTAGGGGCAAGAAGGAGACCTGGGGCACTGGCCCTGGCCCCGGGAGCAATCACCGGATACAATTGAGGACCAAATATTTACCAAAGGAGGGACTGGTGTGACCCCAATCCGTCCACGTCGGGTCCCGGGACATTTCCTGCAGCTTGCTTGGGCCCGGGCACTGATAGGCCTAAAGACCGGAAAGATATCCAAATTGCAACCATTGCACTTGGGCGGCGGCGTCCATTAAGCTTTGGCAGTGGTGGGGAGGGGCCCCATAGAAGCCATCGAGTGAGGTACACAGACAGGAGGCACCTTGAGTGATGACTGCTAAGGCATTACTAAGCCGTTGAATGTTCCATTCCCGCCTTCCAGAAACCATCTGCAGTGACACGGGGGGCCTCTTTGCTTCTTCCCCACCACACAGTCCTGTGGTACCCGAGGGGCTCAGTCCTATGGAGACACACTCCCTTGCCAGTCTGTTGACGAAGTGTAATGAGCAGCACCCCCGCACCTCACCGGCTAATAATAAACCAGTGACCAAGTCAGAGCGGGCCAAGATGTCGGGGGCGAGAGGTCCCAAAGTAACCCAGCAAAACAAACTGGACCGCTATGCACTCCCTAAGGCAATGCTTCAAGATCAGCAGTCCAGAGACAAATCAGTGCGGGGGACTGAGGGAGATACCCCTGAATTCACTCTTAAAGATGTCATGGAAGCGATCACCGGGGTCAGAGCGTCACTGGAGCAGAAAATGTACTCAATCTCTTTGGAAGTAATGCTCATCAGGGCAGACCTCACAAAACTCAGTGGAAAAGTCAAACAAGCAGAAATTATGAGGCAAGTCTAGTTGAGGATACCTCACACCTACAAAATGAAATTCAAGACTTGCAAACTTTTAAAAAATTCGCCGAAAACAAGTTGGACAGCTATGAGAGACGCACCAGGGGAAACAACCTTCGCATTGATGGGGTCCCAGAGAAGGCGGAAGGGCAAACTACAGCTCTTTTTGTCGAGGACCTTATTCGTAACCACCTACATTCTAAAGGCCTGTCAAAATTCTTTATCATTGAGAGGGCACACAGAGTTCCCGGTGGGTGAACGAAACCTGGAGCACCCCCTCGTCCAATACTAACCAGGTTACTCAATTTTCGTGACTGCAGAACGCCAGGGTGGCGAGAAGATCGTTTCTTGCCATCAAAAAGAAACTTAGAGACAACTGTTTGAAATACGCAATGCTGTTCCCGACCCAGCTCCGGGTGGAGGCTGACGGAAAAGCCTGGCTCTTTGACTTTCCAGAGGCTGCTTCTGAGTGGTTCGAGGGGTGGAGGGGGTCTAAAGAATATAATTCTCGCTGAGACGCTGGTTACATCAAGTCATAGAATGAAATACAATACCACTTGATAGAGCCACTGAGCATTCACCCAGCCAAACTTTATCTGCACTACCAACAGGAACAGGTATTTCAAACTATGGCAGACATTAGCTGGTTGGTCACCTCACACTACTTATGAGCAAGATCCTGTGGCTTGGCCCGTCTCGGGGTGTTACATAGAATTGGATGTAATGGGGAGGTCAGAGAAACGGAGCACCGCATACCCCACTTTTCTACTTTTAGTGCACAATTTGGGTGACAGGCACTCTGCATTTTTAATTTCATGGGCAGTTTGGGGCCCAGAGTGCAGGGGAACAGAGAGGAGGTAATTGGGTTGGAAGATTTGTGTTTGTTCATGTTTTTGTTGAATCAGCAAGTATAATATGCACCCTCCAAGAGGATTACACAAACTTTGCAGGTTCTAATGAGTACGTACTGGGAAAAGAGTATTAAGATATTGAGTTGGAACGTCAACAGTCTTGGGGATAAGGTTAAACGCTGTGTGGTGCTACTATACATCAGATGGCAGGCTCCAGATGTTATCCTGCTGCAAGAGACAAACTTGGTGGGCAACTCCTGTAAGGCGTTAAACAGGTGGGATTATAAACTAGTGGCCCATTCAGGTTTCACCACCAGCTCCAGGGGGGTGGGCATAATGCTGAGGAACTCCTTGCCCTTCTCCATAAACTCCGCTTGGTTGGATGACTGGGTTCGATACGGTGCGATCACAGAACAATGGGAGGGCAACACGCTCACCCTCATGTCAGTCTATGTGCCGCCTGGCTTGCAGAGTAACACCTTTAAGGATTTTAGCGCAATACTATTCTCGTTCCCGTTAGGACTTCTGGTGGTGGGAGGGGACTTTAACACCTTCAATGCTAAGGGTATTTTTCTCCTGTGCTGAGATTTCTTAAATCTCTTTATTTCATGACGAGCTCACCTTGTCATTAGCACAGCTCCAGTGTGCTTCATGACGAGCTGAGCTCGTCATGAGCATGGAAGGGGTTAATTCCGTAGTTTTTGGCACTCTGGACCAACACCCACCCCGAGAACTCAGGCCTTCGTATCGATCACTGCCTGACTTTCTGGAGGCCTTGGGTCTAGAGGATACATGGAGAGCCTACCACCCAGATTATATCCAGCACAATTTTCATTCAGGGGCTCACAACAGTCTCTCTCATCTAGATTATATCCTTGTCCCCGCTTCTCAAGTTGCAAATGTTCAAGAAATCAGACACATGGCCTGCAGCATTTCTGATCACTCCCCGGTATGGGCTCAAGTTGTAGCAGGTCAGAAGAGAGTGGGTAAAATCACTTTATTAATCCATGGTATCTCAGTAACCCAGCAATCCCGAAAGCCCTGCTCCAAGCATTTGACCACTACTTTCAAGATAACAAAGGGTCAATCGAATCCCCCAGACCCTGTAAGAGGCATTTAAACAGTTATAAGGGGTCAGGCCTGCCTGATAGCAGGGACGTGAAAGGAGAATTTGAAGGAGCTAGTTGAGGTAGAAAATGAAGTGCTCCGGATGGAGGAATACTTGGGTGAGGAATAACCCTGGGCGTAGTTCGCGTAGTAGCACTATGCGTAGCTATGCAAAGTGCACTTCGCACTAAGCAAGCTACACGAACTGCGTAGTGCACTGTGCAAAATGTTGTTCGCACTGAGTGCACAGTGCCGGATGCTTGTCCCCACTGTGCAATCATTGCAAACTGCATCTTGCACAGTGCAAGCGGTCGTTTTCTGCAGCTCGAGTAGATTTGTACTCGAGCGGCTGATTTCTGAACACAGACCGGTAGTTTCTCATCACGAGCAATCGCGAGCATACGTGACCACTCGCAATGAGAAACCTGACCTCCCCGCATTGAGAATTTCGCCGGGAGGTTTATTTTCCACGCTTATGATCGTCAACTTGATGTTGCTGATCGCAAACGAGGAAAAAATCTTGCTGGGATGTTATTTTGCTCGCTCGCGGTCGCCACTGTGATGTTGAGGGCGCGAGCAAGCAAAAAATGCCTGCTACGCAACGCGTTTTTGCACTGTGCTTCGTGCAATTCGCGTAGTGCGTAGTTGCGCAAACTACGCAAACTACACGAGCATAGCGTAGTCCTAAGCCGAGGGTTAGTGAGGAAGTCACTCCAGAGAAGTTCCATACTCCGCTAAGAAGGATGAATTTAAAGGGATAGCCACTGACAGGGCCAAGGCTATGGGTAGTGAACAAGAAGGCAGGATATATGACCTCGGGGATACGGCAGGGAAACTGATTGCATGGTTGGACAAGAAAAAGTTGGCAAGCAGACTGATGCCAGAGTTGATAGATGAGAACGGACAGACCATCACTGACCCCTAAATATTGCTCATAAATTTGCTGCTCACTAAAGCACAATTTACTGCACGAGCACATCATACACCGAAAACGATCCCCAACTACTACTACAAGACATAGCACTCCCCACCCTGCAGGCAGAGGACCAGAGCCTATTAGAGAATGACTTCACTAACGATGGGATAGCACAAGCAATCAGGAGTCTCCACTCAGGAAAGGCACTAGGTCCTAATGGCCTGCCTATTGATCACTACAAATTAAGAACCAACAATCTAGCCCCATATCTGCATGCTATGTTTGTGGAGAGCAGTAGGGTGGGGACGCTCCCGTGTGGACCTGAGAAAAGTGACACTGTAGGAGAGTAGGGTCTGCTTCCTATGGTCACCCCTACTTTTTGATGTGATTCTCTGGTTTTTAGACTTTAGTATGGCTGTGGGCCTGTCAATCAGACCCACAGCCCAGCTGTTCTCTCTCTAAATCGATTCCAAGTACTTTAGGTACATACCAGATTGGTTACTGGGTCACCCTTGTGAGCCCCTGTATAGTGTACCATAGGTACCCAGGGCATAGGTGCACCCTAGGCCTACCAGGGGCTGCAGCATGTATTGCGCCACCCCTGGTTTGCCTTCCAAACTAACACCATTGGTCTGTTCACACAGCCTGGGTAAGGTGGTGTAATCACCCCTTACTTAGATATAGTATACATATATCTACTTTTACATATAGACACATATACACTGTTAGACCTGGCACCATTGGCGTGGGTCTCCCTTCCATTTTTGCTGTTGCCTCATGGGTTTTTGCTGGTATTAGATGCTTTGGGCACTGTGCCACTGCTATTCAGTGCCACAGTGCAAGTGCTCCGTATTGTAAATTGATGTATTAATCAGTGGTTCCATGTTTGGCTATTTGGTTTACTTGTCAGACACTAGTCTAGTGCACTGAGTGTGCCAGGGCGTGTAATCCAAATGCTCCTGGTGGGCCTGCAGCACTGGTTGTGCCACCCACAGAAGCAACCTTGTAAAATGTGTCTAAGGTCTGCCATTGCAGAGCCTGCGTGCAGTCTGGTACTGTCATGCTGACTGGGCAAGTGCACCCACTTCCCAGTCCCTAAACCTTCCCTTTTCTTCATATCAGTCACTTCTATGGTAGGCCCAAGGGCAGGGTGCATTGTAAGTATAAGGTAGGACAAGCCCTGATGTGTGTAGCATGTCCTAATAGTGAATTACAGCCATTTTCGTTTTTCACTATTGCAAGGATACCTGTTCTCCATAGGCCAGAATGGGCTGTTAGAATTGTTACACTTTATAATCCTAACAGGCTCAGAGAACATGGTAGAAATTCGAGTTTAGTATGCTTTTTAGAAAGTCGGTATTTGCTTGTCTAACCATTCAAACCTGCCTCTGCTAGTTTGTGTATTCCTATGTCTGGCTTTGTGAGTGACAGGGCTGGGGAATTCCAGGCGACAGGCTGAGTCACCCAGTGGTGAATAGAGAGATCTGCATCTAGATGGGAGGGAGGAGTGTACCTGAACTCTGAATAGGGCTCCGCCTGACTTGCACAATGCTGGCTCCACCCCTGGGGAGCGTCTGATGTTTCTTCCCTGCACACTAGAAGAAGAGAAGGAGTCCTGTAAAGAAAGTGCTCCAGGACTGTACTTGCCTTCCACAATGCTGGCTCACCTCCTGTGGGGCGGCTGATGTGCATGCCCTGCACTGTGAAAGGAAAGGAGAAGTCTGGTAAACAGTGCTTCAGAACTGGCTTGGACTGGGCAAAGGCCCCTCTTCCCTCAGAGAAAAAAGGATTTCTGGGTATAAATATTGGGACCCTGATCCCATGAAATTAGATCACTTTGGACTACAAGAAGAAACCTTTAATGAGGAGAGGAACCTGAAGAAACTGAGGGGAGACTATTTCCAAGCTGAAGTGCTGCTTTGGGGATTGGCCTGCAGTGGTTGCCTTACTGCCAAAGGAAGGAGAAAGGAACTTTGTGTACTTTGCTTCCAATTGTGAAGGATCTCCAAGGGCTTGAGCTTGCCTCCTGCTGAAGTCTCAGGGACAACAGACTTCACCCCCGGCTCCCCAGAGTTCTTTTGGAAGTGCCTGCTGCTGTTTTGGGCCTTCTGAGGAACTGCGTGTCGCAAGAAGCTGGAAGCGCGACTCAACGAGAAGAAGAGTGTCGCCGTTGCTGTGCCTGCCATCGCAACTCCGGAGAAAGGAGGGTGTCGCCACTGGAACTGTCGCACTGCACCGCATCAGAGAGAAGCGTGCCGCAACGAAGAGGAAGCATGTTGCCGTCGCTGCTGCTGCAGTCGCAACTCCAAAGAAGGAGGGTTTTGCCGGTGTGTTTGTCGCACTGCAACGCATCAGGAGAAGAATCTTGCAACGCGGTCGGAGTATATCGCCGTCGCTGTGCCTGCCGTTGCATCTCCAAAGCCGGAGGGTGTCGCCGCTGGAACAGTCGCATTGCACCGCATCGACCAAGAGCACCTCGCATCCCCGAGAAGCGCGCCGCCGTCGGAGCTGCTGCCATCGCATCTTGGATGTCGCCGCTGTAGTTGTCGCATTGAGCAGAAGCTTCACGCATCGTGGAGAAGAGCGTCGCCGCTGGAGCTGTTGCCGTCGCATCGTAAGGGTGTCGCCGCTGCAGTCCACGCATCAAACTGAGAGTTTCTCGCATCTCCAAGAAGCGTGCCGCATCTGGAAGATCTTCACGTCTTTATTTCTTTGCACCTGACTTTGCCGCATTTCCCATCGCTGCGACATTGCTTGTCGTGGAAGCGCAACGCAACTTAAGGTACATTGACGCAAAGTGTCGCATCTAAGAACTGAACTGAACTAAGCTTAAATCTACCATCGTAAAGTAATCATAGTGTGTATTTTTGTCGTTTATGGTCTTGTGGTAACTTTATATAAAGTCAACTTATTTTTTATATAAAACCTGTGTGTTGTCCATTTGTAGTGTTGTCACTGGGTTACTGTATGTGGTCACAACTGCTTAACTTACAACACCTCTGAAATAAGCCTTGACTGCTCACGCCATGCAACCTAGAGGGTGAGCAGGGGTTATTTTAGGTGTATAATCCCCTTGTCCTAACTAGAGGAGAGGGGCTCTACTTGTCACAGGTACCTACCTGTGCCAACTAGAGACCCCCAAATCTAACATACACCTATAAGCCAATCCTATGGTAGGCCTCCACAATCCTGGAGGCAGAGTGCTTGGTTTTATGTGAGAGGGTGCCCTAGCATGAGCTGAGTCCCTCTGCAGCTTTTGGAACCATCTCCTTATAGCTGTTCTATGATGTAGCCATACCATAAACTCTTAAGTGCATTATAATCCTTACGGTTAATGCTAACTTTGGTTTGGCTTTATCAAAACATGTTGTGTAAGGTGTCAAACGCTTTGGAATACTACACCCCACCAGTCCTGGCGGCGGGGGTAGCATTCCACCCTTCTGGAGGGAGAAGACATGCAGCTACTGCTTTACCCGGTTAAAGTTAAACAGAACCTCAGCATCACAAAATGGATGCTGCTGCCATAGACACCAGTCTGACCTCCTGTTGCTGGACGAAACTCCGGCAGGATCAGGGCTGGACAATAGGTTTCCTGTCCAGGGAGGTACTGGCAACTCCCCAGACAGGGGTTTTGTGTATTGGGGCAGGGAGGGCTGCATTCAGTGAATGCTTCCAGACACTGCCTGGGGCACACAAGGTGCTCCATGCATAGCCCAGTTCAAACCGCTTGCTGGGGTACACAGCCCCAGCTCTGGCACAAAACAGGATAAAGGGAAAGGGGTGTAACCACCCCCTTCTCAGGTCCACCCATAGGAGGCACCTAGCCAGGCAGTCCAGCCCCCATCCTTAGTATAAGTATAGGAGCTGTGTCCCTAGGACTTTAGATTACCCTGGATGAATCTTTGAAAGACATATCCTGGACCTTCAACATTCCATTTCGACTGGAAGACCGAAGACATCTCCCTTGTGGTCAAGGAGTGACCACCCTGTGTAAACAGGCACCAACAGCATCTTTGCCGGTCTGCAGTTTCAAGGCTCCCGTTGGATCCTGAAGTCTCTGTGACACAGGACACAGACTTCCAGACTTCTCTGACTCCGACCCACATCCACAGCAAAGCTGAGACACGTGGCGGACACGAGAGTCGTGGGACTGGAACCCCTGAACATCCTGCATTTTGCTACCTGCACTCCTTTCCTGCAGTCTCAGTAAGTTGTGCATTAGGGTATGAGAAGCCCCAGCCCGAGTACCATTTGCACCGAAGCCCAGGCCCTCACACTCTGTGAGTGTCCCGTGGACCCCGCCTTTGCATTAGAGCTTGACGTGTCTTCCCAGTTCCTTGCCCGTTGTCTAGTTAGTCCCCTGAAGACTTTTCTTTAAACTTAACTTGCTTTTCTGGTTGCTCCAGGATTGCTCCAGCTTCCCTGAAAAGGAGAAGCACCACAGACCTTGCTGGTGTGCAATAGAGCCAATCTTGACATCCTGCATGGTTTGCGGTTGCCAAGGCTGGTTGGGTCCAATCTGGATACTGAAACCGGAGTCAACTAGATTCATCATGGGACAGCTCGAATCCAGCACCTAGTCATCGTCGATGCCTCCTGGACCTCGTGGCTGAAGAGACAAGTTTGACTACTTCACCTGAAATCACCCGACAATGCCTGGTTTCTTCCTGGTTCCTTCCTGGTCTCTGGCTAGAGACCCAGACTCTGTTCCTTCTGCTTTCAGGTTCTTCAGATCTTCGATCCACCCTTGGATCCATCAGGACACTTTACCTCTGGTCGCCTGCAGCACTTCTTTGCAGCTCTCCATAGAAAACGACGACGAAACCCGACACGAAAAGACACCTATGCACCCGGCGTACCTGGGTGAGGTAACACGAGTACTCTGGTACTCCCATGGGTCTTGACTAGGGGTGGGCAGAAAACTCCGCTCTGACAGCGTAGTGGATGAAGCCAGCCACACCTGCTCCCCGGGCCCTGTCCAAGTTTCTGAACCCTAGCCAGGCAAGGGAGAGCCTCCCGGGCCCGGTGGAGCCCCATCCCCAGCGCCCGGATCCTCTGATGGCTTGCAGGACGGGGGGCTCACACACCCGGGGCCGGCCAGACGGAGCTCAAGCCCCAGGCCCGGTCCCAGCTTCCGAACCCTAGCCAGGCCGGGTAGAGCCTCCCCGGGCCCTGGTGGAGCCCCGTCCCCAGCGCCCGGACCCTCTGATGGCTTGCAGGACAGAGGGCTCTCGCACCCCGGGGCCGGCTGGACGTAGCTTAAGCACTGGGCCCGGTTCCAGCTTCTGAACCCTAGCCAGGCCGGGGAGAGCCTCCCTGGACCCCGGTGGAGCCCCGTCCCCAGTACCCGGACCCTCTGATGGCTTGCAGGATGGGGGGCTCACGCACCCCGGGGCCGGACGGACGGAGCTCAAGCCCCGGGCCCGGTCCCAGCTTCTGAACCCTAGCCAGACCAGGGAAAGCCTCCCCGGGCCCCGATGGAGTCCCGTTCCCAGCGCCCGGACCCTCTGATGGCTTGCAGCACGGGGGGCTCACGCACCCTGGGGCCGGCTGGCCGGAGCTCAAGCCCCAGGCCCGGCCCCAACTTCCGAACCCTAGCCAGGCCGGGGAGAGCCTCCCTGGGCCCCGGTGGAGCCCTGTCCCCAGTGCACGGACCCTTAGCCACACCCAAGGAGGGTTAAGACCAGGCCACGACCACTCCCCAACGGCCTGCCCGGGGAGCCCATTTTTCTCGACTATTAGCCCCCACGTAGTGGGGTCTTACAGAACTCTGGGGAAGGACAAAAGTTGGAGTTAGCCCGGCCGCCAGCCCACAGGGCCATCTGGTCACCCTGCCCGCAGGGCTATCTGGTCACCCTGCCCGCAGGGCCATCTGGTCACCCTGCCCGCAGGGCCATCTGGTCGTGAAGCCAGGCAACCAGATGGCCTGGGACGACCCAGCACCCAGATGGCCTGGGAGGCTGTCGTACCCAGTCGCCCTTGCAGTCCGGCGAGGGTGGCCAGGCGCACCAAGGCAGCCGCTCTGGAGGTTCCTTCCCCCGGGTGGCTGCAGCTCACCTCCCTGCCCAACTTGCCAGGGAGCAGCGGGAAGGGGAAGCCATCTGGTCACCCTGCTGACCTACAAGGGATGGTGGCCCCCGTCCCCGCACACCGGTGGGGCAGGGACAGGAGAGGGATGCCCCCGTGCCGAAGGGCACGTGGTGGAGGCAGCCTCCCATGGACCAGTGTTACCCCCTCTGCGTCCCTCCCACCGGCCTGGTGGCAGAGGGACCCACCCCTGGGTGTGGTGAAGGGAGGCGTCCGCGGACACCCAAGCACGGAGAGACAAAAGCTTGGCTCAGAGGATGACTTTCAATAGATCGCAGCGAGGTAGCTGATCTTCTACGTACGAAACCCTGACCCAGAATCAGGTTGTCTACGAATGATTTAGCAACGGGTGTCCCACGAACATGCGGTGCATTAAGGGCGATGGAGGCGGCCCCCTTCCGTCCACACTCCGGTCCCCAAACGAGCGGCTCTATGCACCGGCCCCCACGAGAGAGGCAGGGTATCCCAGGCCAACTGAGGCTCCACGGCACTGGGGTATCGTTACGGTTTAGAGGGGATTCTGACTTAGAGGCGTTCAGTCATAATCCCACAGATGGTAGCTTCGCCCCATTGGCTCCTCAGCCAAGCACATACACCAAATGTCTGAACCTGCGGTTCCTCTCGTACTGAGCAGGATTACTATAGCAACAACACATCATCAATAGGGTCAAACTAACCTGTCTCACGACGGTCTAAACCCAGCGCACGTTCCCTATTAGTAGGTGAACAATCCAACGCTTGGTGAATTCTGCTTTACAATGATAGGAAGAGTCGACATCGAAGGATCAAAAAGCGACGTCGCTATGAACGCTTGGCCGCCACAAGCCAGTTATCCTTGTGGTAACTTTTCTGACACCTCCTGCTTGAAACCCAAAAAGTCAGAAGGATTGTGAGGCCCCGCTTTCACGGTCTGTATTCATACTGAAAATCGAGGTCAAACGAGCTTTTGCCCTTCTGCTCCGCGGGAGGTTTCTGTCCTCCCTGAGCTCACCATAGGACACCTGCGTTATCGTTTGACAGGTGTACCGCCCAGTCAAACTCCTCACCTGCCACTGCCCCCGGAGAGGGTCGCGCCCAGTGGGTACTGGGCGATTGGAGCCAGAAGCGAGAGCCCCACGGGGCTCGCCCCCGCCTCACTGGGTAAGTGAAAAAACGATAAGAGTAGTGGCCTCCCACTTATCCTACACCTCTCTTGTCTCGTCACAGTGCCAGACTAGAGTCAAGCTCAATGGGACTTCCTTCCCCGCTGATTCAGTCAAGCCCGTTCCCTTGGCTGTGGTTTTGCTAGATAGTAGGTAGGGACAGTGGGAATCTCGTTCACCCATTCATGCGCGTCACTAATTAGATGACGAGGCATTTGGCTAATCTGTATCACCTCGCGGTGGCTCATTCTGGGTTATTATGCTGCCCATCATCGTCAATTCGGTTTTGCTTCCAACAGTACAACATTCTTTCACTCCGGAGTACAGCCACACTGAACGCTGTCCTCACTGGAACTGGGATCATGTATAGGCCAGAGATAGTACACATTGCAGTACTATTCCAACAATTTTAAGATTGTCTATGAACATTTCTGAGAATGAAAATATAATTAGCAGGACATCAATAATCAATGTGTGATAATTATGTGAATGCGATTATTTGAGACCTATTCATCATCCAAGACATTTCAAAAAGTACGATGTACACACTACATCTATATTGTTATAAGCATACATATATAAACCAAAATACACATCTACAAATTACACATCTAATTAGAAAAAGCACATGTAGAAAAATTCACATCTATAAAATTCACATCTATACTAACTCCTATATAAACCTATGTGTTAAAACATTATGTTTTATAAGGTTGACATGTGTGCTACAAGAAAGTGTACATCTCAGTATAAGTTTGATACTCAATTGTCCATGAATACTTGGCACATTTTAAGAGTGTCCATTAAAGTAGTCAGGCAAACATTTTTCTTGAATGGAAATGCCATTTGTAGACCTAAATCAGCCAGAACAACATCATTACATTGAGGCCAGATACCACGACATCCTACGATAAAGCCATGTAATTTAACAGTTTTGCATTTTGTTAGATCTTTGATTTGCTGTGACAGATCCTGATAGTATTTCACTTTACTCTCAAACGCTAATTCAAGGGAATTCTGAGAATTTTCATAACGAATTGAAACATCAGTCACTACAGCTGTACCATTTTTAGTACACACTACATCTGGTTTATGTAGTTCTCCTTGATTGTTCCTAACATGAGGTTCCCTATATGCCATCCAACCACACCTTTTTGCTCTATCAATGAGCAATTCCAGAATTTTGTTATGTCTTTTAATTCTAATGTCCTTAGTTTTAGGACATGCCCCTGAAATATGAGAAATTGCTTCACAAACATCATTACAATACCTACATGTAGCAAGTGCACGATTTCTTCCCCTGGTGATGTTTTCTCTGGTATATAAAACATTTGCTATTAACATCAGCGCAGCTATGTACTGGTTATCTGTAATTTTGTTATGCTTGCTGATCTAGAAGCTTGAGGTTGGATTACTTGATAAGTATTTTATACCATCACCTTGGACAGGGAGATTTGCCCATTTCTCAAACTCTTCTTTTCTCTATCATATGTTGCTAACAAATTCAAATCATAGCTCAGAAACCTAATGTCTAAAATGTTAAGTTTGTGTGTTTTGATGATGTTATCAATTTTTTCATTTATATTTTCTCCTACATACATGAATGAATGTGCTATGTACAGGTCTGGAGCGGCAGGGCTCGGGGGCTCGGAGACCCCGGCTGCTGGGCCTCAGGCACAGGTGGGGCTGCCGGAGCTCTCGGGGGCCCGGACACCTGGGGGAGGACTGCCCGGGACCCATGGAGCCCATCCCGGGCACTTTGCTATGCCGCGGGCCGGAGGAGAGAGCCCCGGACGCCTGGGAGGTGTTGCCCTGGCACAGCCCATCTGGCTTCCCGGCAGGGAACCGCCTGCCCGGGTGGGGTGTTCCGGCATACCCTACCCCTAGTAATCCGGAGGAAGGCTACCTCTCCTTCTGGGAACCCGTGTGCTCCGAGTGACAGAGGGGACCCAGGGCGTTGAGGCGCCCGACCTCCTGGCTGGCATCCAGGAGGCGAATGGCACCTCATCAGGACTTCCAGGGAAGCCCGGCCATCTGGTTCCCCCATTGGAAAGCATTGGATGCGACCAGATGGCCAAGGGGAGAAGGGAGAGGTGAGAGGTGCGACCAGATGGCCAGGACCGAAAGGACTCCTGTCTGCCCGCCCCGAGGCCTTTGCGGTAGGGCTCCCGCCTGCCCACAGAGGGCTCGGGGGCTCGGAGACCCCGGCTGCTGGGCCTCAGGCACAGGTGGGGCTGCCGGAGCTCTCGGGGCCTGGGCAATCGGGGGAGGACTGCCTGGGACCCATGGAGCCAGTCCCGGGCACTTTGTCATGCCGGGGGCCGGAGGAGCGAGCCCCGGACGCCTGGGAGGTGTTGCCCGGACAAAGCCCATCTGGTCCCCGGCAGTGAACTGCCCACCCGGGAGGAGTGTTTCCCGGCATACCCTGCCCCTAGTAATCCGGAGGAAGGCTACCTCTCTTTCTGGGAACCCGCGCGCACCAAGTGACGGAGGGGACCCAGGGCGTGGTGGCGCCCGACCTCCTGGAGCCCTGACTGGGATCCGGGAGGGGAATGGCCCCTCATTGGGACGTCCAGGGAAGCCCGGCCATCAGGTCGCCCCATTGGAAAGCATTGCGCGCGACCAGATGGCCGAGGGGAAAGGTGCGACCAGATGGACGGGACTGAAATTACGCCAATCTGCCGGCCCCAAGTCTACGTGGGAGGGCTTCCGTCTGCACTTGCAGGGCTCCAGGGCTGCAGGGCTCAGGGGCTGCAGGGCTCTAGGGCTGCAGGGCTCAGGGGCTCTGGGGCTCCGGGGCTGCAGGGCTCCGGGGCAGCAGGGCTTCGGGGCTCTGGGTGCTGCAGGGCTCGGGGGCTGCAGGGCTCAGGGGGCCGCAGGGCTCAGGAGGGCTCTGACACCCCATGCTGGGCCTCAGGCACAGGGAGGACCACCTGAGCTCTCGGGCCCAGACGCCCGGGGGAGGACTGCCCGGGACCCATGGAGCCTGTCCCGGGTACTTTGCCACGCCGCGGGCTGGTGGAGAGAGCCCCGGACGCCTGGGAGTTGTTGCCCGGGCATCGCCCATCTGGTCCCCGGCAGGGTACCGCTAGCCCTGGAAGGGTGTCCGGGCATACCCTTGCCCCTAGTAATCCAGAGGAAGGCTACCCCTCTTTCTGGGAACCCGTGCGTGCCGAGTGACGGAGGGGACCCAGGGCGCCAACATGCCCGACCTCCTGGAGCCCTGGCTGGGATCCAGGAGGAAAATGGCACCTCATCAGGACTTCCAGGGAAGCCCGGCCATCTGGTTGCCCCATTGGAAAGCATTGGGTGCGACCAGATGGCCGAGTGGAAAGGTGCGACCAGATGTCCGGGACCGACATGACGCCAATCTGCCTCCGCGGGAGGGCTCCCGCCTGCCCTTCCAGGGCTCCGGGGCTGCAGGGCTCGGGGGCCGCAGGGCTCCGAGGCTCCAGGGCTCCAGGGCTCCAGGGCTCCAGGGCTCCTGGGCTCCAGGGCTGCAGGGCTCCCAGGCTGCAGGGCTCTGGGGCTGCAGGGCTCCGGAGCTGCAGGGTTCGGGGCTGCAGGGCTCCGAGGCTCCCGGGCTCCCGGGCTCCAACCTGGCCCGCGAGATCAGGGAGTCTGCCCAGGCACGAGGGACCCCTGTCCCGGGCACACGGACCCTCAGGACGCGCCCCCGTTCTCCACAATTTGTTTTCCAAAATTCTGCGTAGTGTGCGTAGTG